>NC_088691.1:48365563-48989729 GCF_028017835.1 Emys orbicularis
GCCGCTCAGGGCAGGGGGCTGGGAGCACCCCCATGAGCCGAGCACCCCCCCCCAGCCTTCTGCCCTGCACCCCCCACACCCCCCCAGCCCTCTGCCCTGACCTCCTCCCAACACCCAGCCTTCTGCCCTGCACCTCCACACACACCCCAGCCCTCTGCCCTGACCTCCCCCCAACACCCAGCCTTCTGCCCTGCACCTCCACACACCCCCCAGCCCTCTGACCTGACCTCGAGTCGCCCCCAACACCCAGCCTTCTGCCCTGACCTCCCCCCAACACCCAGCCTTCTGCCCTGCACCTCCACACCCCCCCCAGCCCTCTGCCCTGAACCCCCCCACACACCCAGCCCTCTGCCCTGAACCCCCCCACACACCCAGCCCTCTGCCCTGAACCCCCCCCCCCACGCCCCAGACTTATAGAGAGAGACCTTCTAAAAAACTTTAACATGTATTACCGGCACGCGAAACCTTAAATTAAAGTGAATAAATGAAGACTCGGCACACCACTTCTGAAAGGTTGCTGACCCCTGGTCTAGTCTGACCTCCTGCACAACACAGGCCGCAGAATCTAACCCACCTACTCCTGCAACAAACCCTAACCTATGTCTGAGCCATTGAAGTCCTCAAATCATGGTTTAAAAACTTCAAGGTGCAGAGAATCCTCCAGCAAGTGACCCGTTGCCCACGCTGCAGAGGAAGGCGAAAACCCCCCAGGGCCTCTGCCAATCTCCCCTGGAGGAAAATTCCTTCCCAACCCCAAATATGGCGATCAGCTAAACCCTGAGCATGTGGGCAAGATTCACCAGCCAGACACCCAAGAAAGAATTCTCTGTGGTAACTCAGATCCCACCCCATCTAACATCCCATCACAGGCCATTGGGCATATTTACCACTAATAGTCAAAGATCAATTAATTGCCAAAATTAGGCTATCCCATCATACCATCCCCTCCATAAACTTATCAAGCTTAGTCTTGAAGCCAGATATGTCTTTTGCCCCCACTACTCCCCTTGGAAGGCTGTTCCAGAACTTCACTCCTCTGATGGTTAGAAACCTTCGTCTAATTTCAAGTCTAAACTTCCTGATGGCCAGTTTATATCCATTTGTTCTTGTGTCCACATTGGTACTGAGCTTAAATAATTCCTCTCCCTCCCTGGTATTTATCCCTCTGATATATTTATAAAGAGCAATCATATCTCCCCTCAGCCTTCTTTTGGTGAGGCTAAACAAGCCAAGCTCTTTGAGTCATCTTCCATAAGACAGGTTTTCCATTCCTCGGATCATCCTAGTAGCCCTTCTCTGTACCTGTTCCAGTTTGAATTCATCCTTCTTAAACACGGGAGACCAGAACTGCACAGAGTATTCCAGATGAGGTCTCACCAGTGCCAGGTGGGAGCTCCGGGCTGGGATTGAGAGCGGGAAGGGGATCAGGGCTGGGGCAGGGGGGGTTCAGGAGTACAGGGTCTGGGCGGCGCTTACCTCAGGCAGCTCCCAGAAGCAACGGCATGTCCCCCCTCTGGCTCCTATGCGGAGGCATGGCCAGGCAGTTCTGCACATTGCCCCGTCCGCAGGCACCGCCCCCGCAGCTCCCATTGGCCACAGTTCCCAGCCAATGGGAGCTGAGGAGCTGGCGCTTGGGGCGGGGGCAGCGCACGGAGCCTCTTGGTTGCCCCATGCCTAGGAGCCAGAGGGGGAACATGCCGCTGCTTCTGGGAGCCGCACGGAGCCGTGGCAGGCAGGGATCCTGCCTTAGCTCTGCTGCGCCGCTGACTGGACTTTTAACAGCCCGGTCAGCAGGGTCCCTTTTCAACCAGGCATTCCAGTTGAAAACCAGACACCTAGCAACCCTAGTGTGGGGGCTGGGAGGGAAGATTGAAAGGGTCAGCTGCCCTGGCTTTGGTGGAGCCAGGAGTGTAAGTAGGACCCCCCTCGCTACACAAACATTGTTAGCAACTACTGCAATTTTACTTCAAGTTTTGTGCCTTTTGATGTCCATAAAGTCCCAGCTCCCGGACTCTGGTGATTCCACGAGAACCTGCATTCATTACACACCAAGAACTGTTCTAAAGTGCAACATGCAGAGAAAATCTGCCAGTGTAACATGAACGCACAAAACCGCAACATCCAGTGGGGAAACAAACTTATTTGTTACTAACATCCAGCTCCTGACTCCTGAGCTCAGAAACGTGGGAACTGGCCCTACGGGAGATTGGTCGGGCGGGAGGGGGGGGGGGGGGGAGGGAGAGTATGGAGTCCCTCTGGAGGCGGGACTCAGGGCAGCCCCATGCTCCTACCACCCAAAACCTGCCCAGCGCGGCCCTGACACCTCTCCCCCCCACCCCGGCTGCGCAGCCCGGACCCCGGAGGACGCTGGGGGCTCGAAGAATTACAGCCCCCGAGGTTCCTAGGCCCGAGCCGTGTGTCCCTGACCCACCCCGGGCCAGCCCCTCGGCGGATCTCACCGCCATCTTGGAGGGGGCTCTGTGGAGTTTGCGCAGCTCTGGGGAGAGAGGGCCGAGAGCAGGGTTACCTGCGCCATCTTGGAGAGGGGCAGCGCGGGAGCAGCAACACTCCCTTCCGGAAGTTCCGTCCTAGCCTGGCCTCTCTATGGCCTAAACCGGAACTGCTACTCTTGCTGCGTCTGCCCGTCTTGTCTTTCCGCCCGGCCCGACTCTATGACCGGGGTGAATAGAATCTCTAGTCCGAAGTGCGCGAGCGGGGGGTGGGGAAGGGAGCGAGTAATAACGGCCTCCTGCGGCAGCTTCTACCCACCCCTGCGATCAGCTCGGCCCAGGCCGCCTTCGGCGGGGGGCGCAGGTAAGGGGGAGAGCAGCCCCTGCCCCAGACAAGGCGATGATTGGTCGGTGCCTGGGTATTAACTGTTGGTAACCAATGGCCACTCCCCAGGCACTGACCAATCAACTCACTGTTGATTGGTCAGTGCCTGGGTATTAGTACTGGTAACCAATGACTGAAGGACAAAGAGCTGATTGGTTGGTGCTTGGGTGTTAATAGTTGGTAACCAATTGCTGCTGCCTAAGGGCCAGTGTGCTGATTGGCCCGTGCCTGAGTATTAGTGCTGGTAACCAATGGCTGTCCTCTGAAGCATTGGTGGGAAGGTTCCAGTACTACCTGCTGATGAACCAGTGTTGAGCTGGTGTCTGAAGGAGCAGGTGGATGGGAGGAGTTGAACTGAATGAACTGCCCCTGAGATGGGAGCAAGGACTTGCTGCTTCAGGTCTTAACAGTGGGTTCAGCTGGGCACATGCAGCTCTCCCTCACTACACTGTGCTCAGACCCGGTCTGAGGGCAGGATTTAACCACTGGTAGCCATATGGCTTATTGCAGCAGCAATAGCGGTGGTTGGTATCAGCATAGGCGCCGACTCCGTGGGTGCTCCGGGGCTGACTCTGGCGCCGACTCCGTGGGTGCACTGTTCCTATTTAACATGTGAGCAATCAGAGAGTTCTCTTCTGATCAGGGCTGTCAAACGACTAAAAAAAATGATCACAATCGCAAGATTAAAAAAATAGTTACAATTAATCGCAGCTTTAATTGCACTGTTAAACAATAATAGAATACCAATGTAAGTTTATTATAAATATTTTGGATGTTTTACTACATTTTCAAATATATTGATTTTAATTACAACATGGGATACAAAGTGTTCAGTGCTCTCTTTATTCTATTATTTTTTATTACAAATATTTGCACTGTAAAAAAATAAAAGAAATAGTATTAAGGTTTAAGAATCTGAAGTGCCTTCCAAAATCTGAGAGAGACGAAGTGTGGAATATATTGTCAGAAGTCTTAAAAGAGCAACACTCCAATGCAGAAACTAAAGAACCCAAATCATCAAAAAAGAAAATCAACCTTCTGTTGGTGGCATCTGACTCAGATGGTGAAAATGAAGGTGCATAAGTCCACACTGCTTTGGATTGTTATCGAGCAGAACCTGTCATCAGCATGGAATCATGTCCTCTGGAACGGTGGTCGAAGCATGAAGGGGCATGGGCCGGGGGTATAATAGGCCAGAGGAGGCTTAGCCTCCTGTGGTGCTGCTGTGGCCGCTGGGCAAAAGTGCCATGTGAACTGTTCTCATTTTCAGATGACATTGTAAATCAGAAGCAGGCAGCGTTATCTCCCGTAAATTATAAACTTGTTTGTCTTAGTGATTGGCTGAACAAGAAATAGACTGACTGGACTTGTAGGCTCTAAAGTTTTCCAGTGTTTTGGTTTTGAATGCATTTACGTTAAAAACAAACAGAAAAACTACATTTGTAAGTTTCATTTTTACATAAAGAGATTTCACTATAGTACTTGTATCAGGTGAATTGAAAAATACTATTTCTTTTGTTTATCTTTTTTTACAGTGCAAATATTTGTAATAAAATAATAACATAAAGTGAGCACTGTGCACTTTGTAATTGAAATCAGTATATTGGAAAATGTAGAAAAACATCCACAAATATTTATAATAAATTTAAATTGGTATTGTATTATTGTTTAACAGTGCAATTAAAATTGCGAGCAGCCACCGCTCTCCAGCTGCCCAGGTCTGAAGACAGCACCGCCACCAGCAGCAGCACAGAAGTAAGGGTAGCAGTACCACAATTCCCCTACAATAACCTTGTGACCCTCTCCCCCCCAACTTCTTTTTGAGTCAGGACTAGGATGACCAGGTGTCCGGTTTTCGAGCGGAAAACCCGGTCGAAAAGGGACCCTGGCGGCTCCAGTCAGCACTTCTGACCGGGCTGTTAAAAGTCCGGTCAGAGATGCTGCAGCGCTAAGGCAGGCTAGTCCCTACCTGTCCTGGGGCACCACGCTGCGCCCCAGAAGTGGCCAGCAGATCCAGCTTCTAGACGGGGAGGTCATGGGGCTCCGCGCGCTGCTCCCACCCCGAGCACTGGCTCCAGAGTCCCATTGGCCGGGAACTGGCCAATGGGAGCTGGGGCGGGGGGGCGGTGCCTGCGAACAAGAGCAGTGCGCGCCGCGGAACCTCCTGCCCCCTCCTCCCCCGCCTAGGAGCCAGACCTGCTGGTCTCTTCCGGGGCACAGCGCGGAGCCAGGACAGACAGGGACAATCCTGCCTTAGCCCTGCTGCTCCACTGACCGGGAGCTGCCTGAGTAAGCCCAAGCCACTGCCCCAGCCCTGAGCCCCCCCCCCCAACCCGGAGCCCCCTCCTACACTCCAGAGCCTGCACCCACATCCCAACAACCTGCCTGAACCCGCAGCCCACTCCCACATTCCGAATACCTTGGCCCCACCCCCCAGCCTGAAGCCCCCTCCTGCACCCCAAACTCCTCATCCCCATTCCCAGCCCCACCTTAGAGCCCACATCCCCAGCTGGAGCCCTCACCCCCTCCCACACCCCAACTCCCTGCCCCAGCCTGGAGCCCCCTCCCGCACATGAACCCCTCATTTCTGGCCCCATTCCAGAGCCTGCACCCCCATTTAGAGCCCTCACAGCCTCCCGCACCCCACCCCCATTCCCCAGCCCAGTGAAAGTGAGTGAGGGTGGGGGAGAGTGAGCCACCAAAGGAGGGGGAATGTAGTGAGCAGGGGACGGGGCCTCAGGGAAGGGGCAGCAAGGTGTTCGGTTGTGTGCCAATAGAAAGTTGGCAACCCTAGTCAGGACCCCTACAATTAGAACACCATGAATTTTCAGATTTAAATAGCTGAAATCATGAAATGTACTATTTAAAAAATCCTATTACTGTGAAATTGACCAAAATGGACCGTGAATTTGGTAGGGTCCTAGACATAGTAGTTTATCGCACTGTTTTTTAAAAATGGCCATGCAAAAATCAAAGTTGGGAGGTTTTTTGTTTATGAATCAGATCACTTCTGAGAATGGAAATGACTCTTCCATTCCTTGTTCTGTTTGCAACACGATTACGTTATCTCTGTGGACAACAAAGAATCATGTGCTAAAACTTTAGCCTTTCACTTCTGGAAATGAAGATTTTATATATTGTCTTAGATGACAAGTGAAAGTATTTGGTACTCTTAACTGTATGCTTAGTGAACATTCATATTCTCACTCATTTTGCTTTAATCACTTCCTGTCTTAATACTGCCATTCCTCTTTTTTTATATCCAAGTACACTTCAGTGAGCCCATGATATTATGGTGGCCAGACTATTCTCTTATTTAAAAAAAAACAGGATCACTCATTCTCTGATTTCTCATTCAGATTTGTCCCTTGAGGTGTTTAACTGGTCTTGGGACAGATTCAGATTCTGCAGAAAGGAAGCTTTCATGTTTTAAAGAAAAAACTTCTGGTCCTTATGGTTATGAATAGAACTTGCCAAACATGAACCAAGTGTAACAGTTCTCAAAGTGATCTTGGAATCTGCAGGCAGACTGAATCAAAGCTCTGAGAGGTGTGAACTGTCCCAGTCAACTCAGTGGCATTTTAACTCTTAAAACTGATGCCCCTTTAACAGCCAGATTTTAAAACAGTGTAGTGTGCAATTGCATGCTTAATCTGCACAATTACTGCAATTGCCTGCATCAAGAAATTGTAGACAAGTAAGTAGATAAACGAAGAATAGGTATACCAGATACTTTTAGGGTCACTGCTGTCGTGTTTTCCTACTGAGTGATGCTGAATGCAACAGTAACTTTACTAACTAGAATCTGAGGTACATAAGACTCATATTCTACTCTGATCTTGGTACAAGCTTTCAGTTGTTATTGGTGGGAACTCTGCTGTAGACAGAGCAGTGTATGGCCCTTGTTGTGCAGACTTGGCTTACAGAGAATCCTTAAAAATATAGTTTAGCCTTCTGTATAGAATGAGAAGACATCCTTATTTTGTTTGAACTCTGGTGCATAGGTAGGTATTGCGCTGCCCCACACCACAGACAAGGCTGCTACAGAGTGAAGGATCAGTGGATCGCAGAGTTTGGTAGAAGGTCTCAAAGAATTGTGGGAAAGAATCACAACCACTTTAGAAGGTGAGGATATTTTCACAGATGATATAGGAGAGATGTAGAATGAGAGGGAAGAGAAAGGGTTCCTGATAAAAACCTCCCCAGTCCTTTCTACTAGAGCATTCCTGAATATACACATCATGTGCAAAGTATAAACAAACCTCTGAACCCTTTTATTAAAACTTCACTGGAAAGGAGAGGTATAAATAGTAGGCAGAAATGTTACTGTAGAAATACGTTTACTAGGTTACTAGAGAGAGTCACCATTCAGCATTTCAGCATCTCATCAAGAATTCTGTGATTACTATAAGTTCACATAGAAACTAAAAAATGTTTAGGGAAGAATGAGACAAACTATAGACACTTGTGTTTTATGTAGAAATCATAATATGATCAGGAAACTCGTGTGTGTGTTTGTCAAGCTTAAACTTTTACTGTTCATACTGATCTTGTATGTAGATTTCTGCAGAATGGACAGGGACCAAGTGGAAAAAATGGTGCTAACAAAAGATGGGAGAAAAATCACTGTGGATAAGGAGTGTGATGGGGAAGAAAATAAATCAGTGGAAAGGTGAGTGGGTGGCTTCTCTATTTTTCCTGGTTTGGAGGGGCGGGGGGGGGGGGAGTGGGAGAGAGAGCATTTTTATAAAACTTAGAAGGTTGAAATTTTTCTGAGTTGCTGGGAAATCTATTCTTAAAATTCATAAAAACAGTAACAGGTCTTAGGCCTAGATATTCGTGCAGGTCATGCTTAAGACTCAGCTCAAAATGTCTGACTTAAGCTCCAGTTGTGATCTCTTCTGACATGGTGATGGTCAGGGCTGGGATCTCTCCGTTTTTTTGTTTGTTTGTTTGTTTGTTTTTGGAGGGTGGGAGGTGTTCATTCTGCTCTAGTGCTATGATCTTATTTGAGAGGGGAGGAGGGTAATGCTTGCTCCACATGAAACTGGTTAAAGCACTATTTTAGTGTAAAGAAGAGCTGTGCTCTCTGATGGAGCTGTAACATTCATTGTTTGATCCTGCTGACAGCTGACTCTCTTCCTCCTCTCCTATTCTAACTCTCTCTCTCTCTCTGCTTCCTTACCTACAGCAAGGTTTACATGGATTACAATGCAACCACCCCAATGGCACCAGAGGTGATCCAAACTGTAACAGAGGCCATGCATGAGGCCTGGGGTAACCCCAGCAGTTCTTACACAGCAGGTAAGAGCAGCTCTTGAAGGAAGGGAAAGAGGTAATCTGAGGAAGGAGAGGGGCAGTTGGGTTCACAGGCAGTCCTCCTGATCATTATGAATAGAACATTCCACTAGCCGCATAGGTGCCGACTCCGTGGGTGCTCCGGGGCTAGAGCACCCACGGGGAAAAATTGGTGGATGCTTAGCATCCACTGGCAGCTCCCCGCCCCACCCCCCCGGCCCAGCTCACCTCCGCCTCTGTTCCGCCTCCTCCCCTGAGCACGCCGCCACATCCTGCTTCTCCCTCATCCCTCCCAGCCTTGTGCCACGAAACAGCTGTTTCGCGCGGCAAGCCTGGGAGGGAGAGAGGAGGAGGGGGAATGCGGCGTGCTTGGGGAAGGAGGTGGGGCTGGGGCGGGGATTTGGGGAGGGAGGGGGCGGAGTTGGGGTGGGGCTGGGGGCGGGGGGGTTCGAGCACCCACTGGTGCCAACAAAAGTTGGCGCCTGTGACTAGCCGGAAACCTCTTTGAGATTATTCGTGTGCAAATGTTTGCAGGATTAAAGCCTATTATTGTAGCAAATTCATAGTTACAAATCTGAGCATATGCAGACATGAATTTGAATGCTTTATAGATTCTAACATATGTAAGATTTATGTTCACATTTGGCTAGTGGTACATGCTACATTGAAGCTTACAGCTAGGGATGTCTGGAAGACAAGAATTCCATTTTGTGAAAAATTTCAAAGTTTCGATATTTGCTTCCATTCCAGGGCAGAATGAAACCAAGACTGTTCTAAGTTTTTTGTGGGGAGAAAAAAACAGAGAAAGAGAGAATAACCAGAATAGTGAAAAGCCTCCAAAGCAGGAATTTGACATTGGGTCTGCCACAACCCTGATAAGTGCCCTAAACACCAGGGTATTGGCTGTCTGGCGTGGGTTGGTTCTCTCTCTCTCTGGCTTTCATCAGAAATTCCATCCTGGACCTGAGAAACCTTCCTGTCACAATTGATATGCTTCCACAACAGGTTTCAGTTTTGATAAATCAGCATTTTCTGACAAAAAAATCTTTTGTTGAAAAGTTTCGGACCAACTCTAATTGGAGCCATGCCAAATGTAAATGTTCTGCCATTTTTTAGTTATTTGCCAACAAAAACTTAGAATGTAAGCTTTTCAGGGTGGGAACTGCCTAGCACAATGGAGACCCTAGATGCTAATGCAATGCAAATAACTAATCATACTAATAATTGGTAATAAAGGCTGGACACTTTTAAAAAAGCTGGTGCAGTGTAATTTAACCCACTCCTCTAAATCAAAAATGGCAGAGCTGATTGAATTCACTCACCCTAAAGAGAATTTCACCGTGGACTGAGGCCAAGAGTGATGAGTTTCATATAAAAATTAAAGTTTTTGACAGTCTTCATGAACAGTAGAAAAAAGAGTCATAAAAAAAAACTCACCTCAAAAGTCCAGGATTTTCAAAAATGGGTGCCTAAAGATAACCAAATATAGATTTATGAGCCTATCTAAATAAACGTCCTGACTCTCAAAAAACAAACAAAGAACAGTGCTTTCAGCAAGTCTCATTGGTGCTCAGCACTATTAAAAGTCAGGCCACTTATTTAGGTGCCTTAATATGGACTTCAGAGTCTAAACTTTAGGCATCCACTTTTGAAAATCTTGGCCCCTAGCTACAGAGTTCATGACCCAGTGAAATTAATAAAAATAAACTTCTGAAAAAAAGGAAACTTTCTTACTTTTTCAGATTGGAAAATCAGAGAGTTACAGCCCCTGTTTGGGTGTTCAGTGTAGGTGCTGTTAGGACACCCCTTAGTGAGAAATATAAAGTTCAGGAGGACATTTAAACTTCAGCTGAAAAAAACCAAACCAACTTTCAAGAAGAGTTCCAGGGAAATTCTGCTACTGTGCTAGCTGGCTCTGACTCTGATACAGTCTAGATACCTCCTTTGTCTTTTCTCTCCTTGCTCCTGTCTGCTAACTGATTCTGTTTGAACTGTGATTTATTTTTAGTTTGTTTATATTTTCAGCTATTGAGCAACTGCACTGAACTTGCATGAGGTGGGGGGAAGAGCTTCCTCATAAGTCCCATGATGGATACATGGGCAAGTGCACATATGAAAGGAATATGTCTGTAGAAAGAAGTACATGCAATTTCAGGAGACAATCCTTTCTTGCTGAGTGCAGGTTCTAACTGTAAATGATGGGGATTTCCAGTGTTTGTGACTGGGAATAGCTTATGTCATCTGTATGAAAGTGATTTTTGTTTGCTATCCGTGTCACCCAAGGACACTCTCTTCTAAACACTTTATTACTTCTCCTTGACCTTTTAATCTTACAGAGAGAAAATCAAATAAATATGGACAAGAATCCACCTCATACATTAAATCAAACAACTGTGGAAATACATTAAATCCCTTTTAAATGAACCTCTAGTACAGGAATAAATCCAGTGTTGCATCCTTTCTACAATTTTCTACTGTAAATATGTAATAAAAACAACTTGATCAACTGTGTACATTGATCCTGCAGGTAGAAAGGCCAAGGAGATCATAAATAAAGCTCGGGAGAGCCTGGCCCGGATGGTGGGAGGAAGGCCCCAGGATATCATTTTCACCTCAGGGGGCACAGAGGTGAGCACATGAATCCTAGCCTCATCCTCCCTGAACAGGATGAGTGCTTATATTGTGGTGTTTGAGAGAATAGACAGTAACGGCTCCTCTACATGTGATGATGCACCCTGCGGAGGGGTGGGGAGTGGCATACTTTCTTAAGTGCACTAAAGTGCTCATTAATTGATCCATGTAGAAAGTGCTGGTGCACAATAATGGTTCCGTAGTACAGTTTAACATTGTACTGTTTCAAACAGCACTGCGTGCTTTTACAAAGACCAGTTAATGCCAACTTAACATATAAAATGATGGAGTCTAAATTGGCTGTTACCACTCAAGAAAGAGATCTTGGAATCATTGTGGATAGTTCTCTGAAAACATCCACTCAATGTGCAGCTGCAGTCAAAAAAGCAAATAGAATGTTGGGCATCATTAAAAAAGGGATAGATAATAAGACAGAAAATATCATATTGCCTCTATATAAATCCATGGTACGCCCACATCTTGAATACTGCATGCAGATGTGGTCACCCCA
This sequence comes from Emys orbicularis, assembly GCF_028017835.1. NCBI lineage: Eukaryota > Metazoa > Chordata > Testudines > Emydidae > Emys > Emys orbicularis. The sequence continues at coordinate 48,376,839 of NC_088691.1, forward strand.
TCTCAAAAAAGATATATTGGAATTGGAAAAGATTCAGAAAAGGGCAAAAAAAAATTATTAGGGGTATGGAACGGCTTCTGTGTGAAGAATAAGACTGGAACTTTTCAGCTTGGAAAATAGACGACTAAGGGGGGATATGATAGAGGTCTATAAAATCATGACTGGTGTGGAGAAAGTAAATAAGGAAGTGTTATTTACTCCTTCTCATAACACAAGAACTAGGGGCCACCAAATGAAATTAAGGGGCAGCAGGTTTAAAACAAACAAAAGGAAGTATTTTTTCCACACAATGCACAGTCAACCCATGGAACTCCTTGCTAGAGGATGTTGTGAAGGCCAAGACTATAACAGGATTCAAAAAAGAACAAAATAAATTCATGGAGGATAGGTCCATCAATGGCAATTAGCCAGGATGGGCAGGGCTGGTGTCCCTAGCCTCTGTTTGCCAGAAGCTGGGAATGGGCGACAGGCAATGGATCACTTGATGATTACCTGTTCTGTTCATTCCCACTGGGGCACCTGGCATTGGCCACTGTCAGAAGACAGGATACTGGGCTCGATGGACCTTTGGTCTGACCCAGTATGGCCATTCTTATGTTCTTATGTAATGCACAACACATTAGTACACTTGAGAAATCCCGACCCCCCAGTAGAGTGCATTACCCCTTTGCATAGACAAGCCCCAAAACAATTACAAACATAGAATCATAGAAGATTAGGGTTGGAAGAGACCTCAAGAGGTCATCTAGTCCAATCCCCTGCTCAAAGCAGGACCAACACCAACTAAATCATCCCAGCCAGGGCTTTGTCAAGCCGGGCCTTAAAATCCTCTAAGGATGGAGATTCCACCACCTCCCTCGGTAACCCATTCCAGTGCTTCCCACCCTCCTAGTGAAATAGTTTCCCCTAATATCCAACCTAGACCTCCCCCACTGCAACTTGAGACCATTGTTCCTTGTTCTGTCATCTGCCACCACTGAGAACAGCCTAGCTTCATCCTCTTTGGAATCCCCCTTCAGGTAGTTGAAAGCAGCTATCAAATCCCCCCTCACTCTTCTCTTCTGCAGACTAAATATGCCCAGTTCCCTCAGCCTCTCCTCATAAGTCATGGGCCCCAGCCCCATTTTCATTGCCCTCCGCTGGACTCTCTCCAATTTGTCCACATCCTTTCTGTAGTGGGGGGCCCAAAACTGTACGCAATATTCCCCCTTTAGTCTGTTTTTTATTTGAAAGCCACACGGCATTTTTCCTCCTCTGCTTGGTAAGTTCCAGTTCTCTATTAAGATGTAGCCACGAACCTGTTAGACCCACCGAAATGTATACTGGCTTTGTAGCATGGCCTTTTTCTAGGGCAGGGGTCGGCAACCTCTGGCACGCGGCTCGCCAGGGTAAGCACCCTGGCAGGCCAGGCCAGTTTGTTTACCTGCCGCGTCCGCAGGTTCGCCCAATCGCGGCTCCCACTGGCCGCAGTTCGCTGCTCCAGGCCAATGGGGGCTGTGGGAAGCAGGGCGGGCCAAGGGATGTGCTGGCCGTGGCTTCCCGCTGCCCCCATTGACCTGGAGCGGCGAACCATGGCCAGTAGGAGCTGCGTTCAGCCGAACCTGCGGACGCGGCAGGTAAACAAACTGGCCCAGCCTGCCAGGGTGCTTACCCTGGCGAGCCGCATGCCAGAGGTTGCCGACTCCTGTTCTAGGGTGACCAGATGTCTCGATTTTATAGGGACAGTCCCGATATTCGGCGCTTTTTGTTATATAGGTGCCTATTGCCCCTCACCCCCGTCCTGATTTTTCAGACTTGCTATCTGGTCACCCTACCTTTTTCCTTATTTATAACTTGTAAATGGACATGTTTTGAAATGAGACCCTGGAGTGAAAACTGTTACCCAGAGATGATGAACACAAATGACCCCTCCTCTCACAATCTGAAGATGACCCAATGCCCCTGGTTAAAGGACCTGTTAGAGAAGTTCATTTCCTATTGACATTTTCAGTCTGTCCTAACGGTTATGTTTTCACAAAAAGCATTTTAAGCTGTTACTTGCATGCAGATAAGTGAGAAATTGAAAGTAAGGGATTCTGCGCCCTACCCAGTGCCCTTGGTTATACCCTGCTCTGGCGGTTTCCCTCTTACCTCTCTGCAGGCAAATAATTTAGTTATCCACACGGCACTGAGGCATTTTAGAGAGACTCAGGTGCTGGGACAGGATGGGCCTGGTGAGGATCACAAAAGGGCAGCCGGGGCCACTCCTCATTTCATTACATCTAACGTGGAACATGACTCGGTCCGTTTGCCATTGGAGCACCTTGTGAAAGAGCACATGGCAGGTGAGTACATGTGGATTGCAGGGGATTGCAAGGGAGTGTCATTGATATATACTCCCCACCTACGGGCCCTCTGTTGAGCTGCTTTTCACAGGAGCTTTTGTTTCAAAATAATAAATACAAGTCTCCTTTCTTTGCACACTGGACTTTTCCCAGTGCATGAAATGGACGGTTCTGAATGGGTTGCTGGCAAAAGCAATCTCAAGCAGCGTAGTCACTGCAGTTACTTTGTCAGATGATTATGATCAAGGTCCTGCAGGGAGCACAGAGTTTGAGGTGCTGATGGTAGCACCAAGGTAATTTTCTCTTTTTTTAAACTACAGTGGAAAAGTCCAATGTTTTGTGCTGTTTTCTCCATCCCTCAGTGAAGGGTACATTGCATCTCCCTCACCCTCTGACCTGACCAAGTGTTGCTTTCCCTGGTCAGTAAATGTAGTATTTTAGTGGCAGCTCTGAAGGCTTTAGCTCAACAATCTGGGCCTCTTGCCCCCTTTTCTCTTTGTCCTCTCTATCCTGCATCCACTGTGTATGGTCAGGAAGGCAAGCAGCCACCACGTCTGCAAGGACATTCCTCATGTGGCCACTAGCTGGTGTTATAGCATGTATATTTCACCCATTGCTTAAAAGCTGGGGGCATTATCCTCACATCTAGTCAAGTGTCTCCTTCCTCAAGATATGACAAGACCCTGAGTAGTTTCTGACATTCCACCCACCTTCCCTGCGCAATATGCAAGCACAGTTTTATCAAGCCAACTGCTAGACTATACTCTAAGGCCTTGTCTACACTACGAGAGTACTTCGATTTTAGTTAATTCGACTATGTGGAATCGATATTACTAAGTCGAACGTGTGTGTCCACACTAAGGACAGTAATTCGACTTTGTGAGACTTTGTGAGTCCACACTAACGGGGCAAGCGTCGACATTGGAAGCGGTGCACTGTGGGCAGCTATCCCACAGTTCCCGCAGTCCCCGCTGCCCATTGGAATTCTGGGTCGAGCCCCAAATGCCTTCTGGGTAAAAAAATGTGTCGAGGGTGCTTTTGGGCGCCTGTCGTCATCCGTCCGTCACTCACGCCCTCCCTCCCTCCCTCCCTGAAAGCGCCGGTGGGAAATCAGTTCGCGCGCTTTTCTGATTACTGACAGCGCGGACGCCACAGCAGTGCGAGCATGGATCCCGCTGCGACCATCGCTGCAGTTGTGGCAGTTCTCAACGCCTCGCAGCTTCTCCTCCACCTGTACCAGAGGCAGCTGCAGATCAATCATGAGAGGAGGCTACGGCACCACCGTGACGGCATGAAGTCGGACACTAGCTCCGACCTCTCTGAGAACATGAGACCCAGCGCCCAGGACATCTCGCTGTCACTGGGTCTTGTTGATACTGTTGAACGGCGATTCTGGGCCCGTGAAACAAGCACAGAATGGTGGGACCACATAGTGCTGCAGGTCTGGGATGAATCCCAGTGGCTGCGCAACTTTCGCATGCGGAAGGGGACTTTCCTCGAACTGTGTGAGTTGCTGTCCCCTGCCCTGAAGCGAAAGGACACCCGGATGCGGGCAGCCCTGACTGTCCAGAAGCGAGTGGCCATAGCCCTCTGGAAGCTCGCAACGCCAGACAGCTACCGGTCCGTCGCTAACCACTTTGGTGTGGGCAAGTCTACCGTGGGGGTTGCTGTTATGCAAGTAGCCAGGGCAATCGTCAAGCTACTGCTATCTAAGGTAGTGACCCTGGGAAACGTGGAGCTCATCAGAGATGGCTTTGCCGAGATGGGATTCCCAAACTGCGGTGGGGCTATAGATGGGACTCACATCCCTATCCTGGCACCGGACCAACAGGCCAGCCAGTACATCAACAGAAAGGGGTACTTTTCCATGGTGCTGCAAGCACTGGTGGACCATCGGGGACGTTTTACCAATATCTACGTTGGATGGCCTGGCAAGGTTCATGACGCTAGGGTGTTCAGGAACTCTGGTCTGTATAGACGGCTGCAGGAAGGTCTTTACTTCCCGGACCACAAAGTAACTATTGGGGATGTGGAGATGCCTACAGTCATCCTCGGGGACCCTGCATACCCGCTAATGCCCTGGCTCATGAAGCCCTACACTGGCGCACTGGACTCAGGGAAAGAACTATTCAACTACCGGCTCAGCAAGTGCAGAATGGTGGTGGAGTGTGCTTTTGGCCGTCTCAAGGGGAGATGGAGAAGCCTACTCACTCGCTGTGATCTCAGCGAGACCAATATCCCCATTGTGATAGCTGCTTGCTGTGTGCTCCACAATTTGTGTGAGAGCAAGGGGGAGACCTTTATGGCGGGGTGGGAGCTTGAGGCAAATAGCCTGGCTTCTGATTACGTCCAGCCAGACAGCCGGGCGATTAGAAGATCCCAGCGGGACGCGCTGTGCATCAGGGAGGCTTTGAAAGCCAGGTTCCTGACTGAGCAGGGTCTCCAGTGACTGTTCACTTTGTGGACACAGATACTGAACCTGCCCCCGTTTCTTTACCCAGTTACTGTTGACTATCCTTCCAAGTTACATACCCCCTTCCCCACCTTCCCAACAAATAAAATCTGTTCCGTTTTGTTACTGAACAAGGTTCTCTTTCTTACTGTTTTCGCGGGAATGTTTTAAACCGGGGACGCAGACTGTGGCGGGGGGCTGGTTTATTGTTTTGATGCAAATGATGCTTCTAAACTCCGGGAATGACAGGCTCCGCAGTGCTGGATTGGTTGTTTCAACGCAGCCTGCCAGCAGTCCTGGGCGGGACTGCATGTATGTGTCGGCCAAGTGACTTTCTGGCAGGGGGCGGAGGGTAACAGATCCCCTGCTGCGTGGCTCTGTGATCCAGGATAAGGACCGCGGCAGAAGATCTGTAACTGCCCTCCCCCGCCACAAAGTCACAGATCAACCCCCTCGCACCCCAGAACATGAAAACCGCCTCCCAGACTGACCAGGGTAACTGGTGACTGTACTGTGTATGTGTCCTGATGCTGGACCTGCCCCCGCCTCTGTAGCCTGCTACAGGTGACTGTCCTGTCCAAGTAACAAACCCCTTCCCCCCCTTCAGACAGAATCCCCTCTAAAAGACACTCTCGGAAACAGTACTTAACAGAAACAGATGTTTTATTATGAACCGCACATGAAAAGGGGGGGAGGAAACTTGGACGTGGGCTATTGTGAGATGGGTAGGAAAGGGCTTTTCAAACTTTGGAACGAGAGCCTTCCATTGCTGCAGCAGTGTGCAGGGGCCGACTGAAAGTTTTAACGGCCCTTGCCGCCCCTCCTTCTTTGGACTTTTGGTGAGGGGGGTGTGGGACTTGGTGGCGGGGGAGGGCGGTTAGAGATAGACAGCAGCAGGGCTCTGTCCTCCTGCCTCCGGTCTTGCAGAACATCCACTAGGCGCCGGAGCGTCTCCGTTTGCTCCCTCATTAGTCCAAGCAGGGTTCGAGTAGCCTGCTGGTCCTCCTGGCGCCACCTCTCCTCCCGTTCCATGACTGCTCTGTGCATTTGTGACAAGTTCTCCCTCCACTGTGTCGTCTGGGCTGCCTGCTCTCGTGAGCACTCCATAAGTTCATAAAACATGTCTTCACGCGTCTTTCTCTTCCTTCTCCTAATCTGCGCTAGCCTCTGGGAGTGTGATGCCAGGCTGGGTTGGGAGACAGTCGCAGATGTGTCTGTGGGAATGGGAAAAAGGGAGTAAATTCCTGAGACAGATAAATGAAGTTGCTAACAAAGAACATAGTCTTTCTCTGTGAACAACACCATGCACTGGACCTTTCACATGCGCACACAGGACAAGGTCGAATTTTCGGCCCTCGCCTTCAGTGCCTGGGGTCTTGCAGTTGCGATCAGAGAAGCGTGGCAGGACACCTCTACTTTTGTTGCAGGAAAACATGGTAAGCCGTAGACTTGTGGCAGCTTAAAAATGTAATAGTAGCACTGGGCTCCTTTCGCACTGAATGCAAGGCCACTCTCTGCTGGCAGCAATCAGGGAAGCATGAGCTCTGCCCCTGTCCCACCACCTCGCGGCTGTCCCCGGGAAAGATCACTGTATGCTGCCCCTCTGCCGCCTCCACCGCGTGGCTGTAAAGCAGTCCCAATACTAACATTCCCCTCCCTAATTTAAAGCAGGGCGTCATGTGCGATATAACTCTAATGAGGATCTCGGAGAGCGAGAGGGGAAGAATGCTTCGGGAGACCATGCAGAGGCCAGGGCCGTATGCCGCCATGCTGTGCCGTGCCATGATCCCAGACTACTTACTGGACTCATGGCGTGGGAACGTGTGTTACCACGGTGGACCAGTTATGTTAAAATTACATGTTTAGATGTTTAAAGCACTCACTGCTTGATCCTTCCCCTGATTCGGTGTCCGGGGTAACGGCTGTGGATGGTTGGTAGGGGATCTCGGTAAGGGTGATGAAGAGCTCCTGGCTGTCGGGGAAATCAGTGGTGCAAGCGCTGTCGACTGCCTCGTCCTCCTCATCTCCTTCCTCATCTTCCCCGTCCGCTAACATTTCCGACGAGGAACCGGCCGTGGACAGTATCCCATCCTCTGAGTCCACGGTCACTGGTGGGGTAGTGGTGGCGGCCGCACCTAGGATGGAATGCAGTGCCTCGTAGAAACGTGATGTGTGGGGCTGGGATCCGGAGCGTCGGTTTGCCTCTTTGGTTTTTTGGTAGCCTTGTCTCAGCTCCTTGATTTTCACGCGGCACTGCGTTGCATCCCGGCTGTATCCTCTCTCTGCCATGGCTTTAGAGATCTTCTCGTAGATCTTTGCATTCCTTCTTTTGGAGCGCAGCTCTGAAAGCACGGACTCATCGCCCCACACAGCGATGAGATCCAAGACTTCCCGATCAGTCCATGCTGGGGCCCTCTTTCTATTAGATTGCACGGCCATCTCTGCTGGAGAGCTCTGCATCGTTGCCAGTGCTGCTGAGCTCTCCACGCTGTCCAAACAGAAAATGAGATTCAAACTGCCCAGACAGGAAAAGGAATTCAAATTTTCCCGGGGCTTTTCCTGTGTGGCTGGTCAGAGCATCCGAGCTCGAAGTGCTGTCCAGAGCGTCAACAGAGTGGTGCACTGTGGGATAGCTCCCGGAGCTATTACCGTCGATTTCCATCCACACCTAGCCTAATTCGATATTGCCATTTCGAATTTAGCGCTACTCCTCTCGTTTTCGAGGAGTACAGAAGTCGAATTTAAGACAGCTCTATGTCGAATTAAATAGCTTCGTGGTGTGGACGGGTGCGGGGTTAATTCGATGTAACGGCGCTAAATTCGATATAAACTCCTAGTGTAGACCAGGCCTAAGTTCTTGTTGTTGTCTATGATGAATCTAATTGCTCGTGTCTTGCCATGCAGAAGCCACCTTTGTCCCAGTGTCCAAGATCACTGGGCAAGTGGAAGTTGATGATACCATTGCAGCAATCCGTCCAACCACGTGCCTGGTTTCCATCATGCTGGCCAATAATGAGACTGGGGTAATCATGGTTAGTTGGTCCCTGGGTTTTATTTACCATGGATTGGAGGGAAGGGGGATCAAATCTGTGCTACATACTCTGTTTACATTTGTTATTTTGGCATCTTCTGTGCACTGAGGTGCTTCCCCTGCCTGGTCTTTTGTCCTGGTCTCTCTTTCCCCATCTCTCTTTTATTTTCTCCCTCTTTGTCACCCCTTTATCATATCCCTATCTTCTTCTTTGCTCCTTTTCTCCCCTTCTGTCTGTCAGCCTAAAACAGTGGTTCCCAGATTGTGGTAGCTGGAGCATTTTTTGGTGGCCTTCAAAGATTTGGCTGGTCATTTGCTGCTGGCTTCTCCTCCACTGGCTACACTTCACGTTAGACAAACACCTTTCAGGGTTCGTTTAGGTATACTTAATCCTGGCTCAGCCAGAGGATGGACTAGATAACGTCTTGATCCTTCCAGTCCTACATTTCTATGATTCTTTTATTACAAAAGTATTTAAGGTCACTTTTCCATGCAAGCTCTTTCTTTAGGGGGATGTTATGTAATAGTGAATGGAGGGAAGGTGGCCTGCAGGATAGTGAATAGGAAGGGAGGCAGTCACAAATGGGAGGGGAGGTGTTCATGAGACATTCTAACAAGATGTGTTACACAGTGTGAAGAGTTTGAGACCCCAGTCACCTGAGACAGTGTTCTCTCCCGCCAGCCCATCTCAGAGCTCAGCCAGCGGATTCAGATCCTGAATCAGAACAGAATGGCATTAGGCCTGCCCAGGATTTTGATGCACACAGACGCAGCCCAGATGATAGGGAAGGGCCGAGTGGATGGGCAGGATCTGGGAGTGGATTACCTCACCATTGTGGGACACAAGGTATGCCTCTATTCCCCTTGGATTTCTCTCTTCATCTCACACTGGAGCTGCCCATATATTTAAATCACCTTTCAATACAAGAACCTTCTCTTCTGAATTATTGCATCTTCTGAGTAGAATTCTTCCTATTCTCTGCCTTAGGTCTGGCCAAAGAATGGCTGCTGATAGAAAGCGGTTTTCTAATTTTTTACAAAAGGGAAAGGAAAAGCCAACTTTCTTAGTATAAGTCCGAAGGACAAAAAACATCCTTCAGAGAAGCCTGCATCAGGGCTAGAACATGTTACCCCAACCAATATTGTGGCAGGGGCTTTGGGAATCCAAATGCTGTCCACACGCTCTCTGCTTTTCTGACTCCAAACGAGGCATGTGGGTGAATGTTCTTCTCTTGTCAAGATAGTAACTCAGGATTTGGGTTGATCTACTTGTGTATGGCTCACATACAGAGCATCCTCATCTCCCTGTGGCACAGAGAGAGAAGGAATAAGGCAGTCCAGCTAGTCACTCTTTCTACTTTGGAGGATTTAGTGCATTAGACTTTTGTTCAAGTATTAAAGCTTCTCACTAGATGGCACTCTCGAGATAGTCTTTCCTGTACCCAGCTGTCTTTTGTACGTGTGTATATATACAATGTGTGCACACAGGTGGTACAGTGATGTGCAGACATGGACAATGGACAGCCAGTTATACAGTACTTTACTTTTCTTAAACACTCTGTAACCCTATGACAGACTTGTGTCTGCATAACTATCCTCAGAGCAAGATGGTACAAAAGATGAGAGGGTTCCATGGTTCCTAGGCCATCAGTAAGATGAAGATGGAGGATAAGGCTTTTCTTCTTGATCTGGAGGTATCCTGTTGGCAAAAGAACCACAATGAAGGAGGAACCGGAGTTTGCAACAGTAGAGAATTGACTAGGACTGTGCAGGGCTGTTGTGAGGACTAACTGGAGAGAGATAGTAAATTGCTTGGAATGGGAAAAGAATAGAGTATAGGGTACGTGCTGAGTATTATTATTATAAATTGTTGGGAAAGTGAAAGTGGGAAGGATCAGAATGGGTAGAATCCAGAAACCCTCTCCAAGAGGTGCAAAGTGAAGTGGGGAGGGGGAATTACGAAGTTTCCTTGAGTTCCCTTTCTTAGAGGTGGTGTTTTTCATTGCAGTTCTATGCCCCACGGATTGGAGCACTGTACGTTCGAGGGCCTGGGGTCACCACTCCTCTGCATCCCATGCTCTTTGGAGGGGGACAGGAGCGGAATTTTCGTCCTGGGTAAGGTGGATGGTCGGATGGGTGAGCAGATGTTTCACTGGGTCAGTACATTTAGAGAACTGGCTAAGCGAGCAGATGGCTGTACTATTTAGTGAATGCGCCCTGTGAGAAGCTGTGGAGTACTCACTTCCATTGGTCTTTCTGGGGTGACAAGTTGTAAGATGCTTAGAGAAAAAATGAGATAGTTTGTTAATTGCACTGAAGATGTCAAGTGTCATATAAATACTAAACACAAAATTGTAAGCATTGAAGGCCATCCAGGATTCCATCACTGTGCTCCATGCCACAGTTAGAGCCTCACACCATCAATGGGGCTAGAACCCAGAACCTCCTGATCCAGCACTTGAGCTGAGAAACTCTGTTACTTGTTAGTTGTGTGGGGCCTGATGCTCAGCTGAGCAATTCTAATCCCTTCCAGTAGAGGGCGAAATGTCAGGTACATGTAGCTACATCCTGCTTGAAAGGAAGGCTGCATCCACACTCAGGACGGTATGTACCTACACAGAGCCGTGAAAGGGGAGCTGCCGGAGCCTTTCCCCACTGCCTCTTCTCTCCCAGATCCTTTTCCTGCTGCTGGAGCCTTTAACTGTGGAGAGAAAAGGTGCTGGTGGAGGGCTGCCGGTGGCTTTCTCTGCTTAAACAAAAGGCTCAGAGCCCTTCCCCATTGCCTTTCCCGCTGTTGGAGCCTTTCACCGCAACAGGGAGGTAACGGGACACTACACTGCTAAATATAACAATGTAGACGTGGGAGGCACTGCTTGGGCATGTAAAAAAAGAACCACCGTGGCTTAACAACCATGTAAAAGAAGCAGTGAGAGATAAAAAGACTTCCTTTAAAAAGTGGAAGTCAAATCCTAGTGAGGCAAATAGAAAGGAGCATAAACACTGCCAAATTAAGTGCAAGAATGTAATAAGAAAAGCCAAAGAGGAGTTTGAAGAATGGCTAGCCAAAAACTCCAAAGGTAATAGCAAAATGTATTTTAAGTACATCAGAAGCAGGAAGCCTGCTAAACAACCAGTGGGGCCCCTTGATGATGGAGATACAAAAGGAGCGCTTAAAGACGATAAAGTCATTGCGGAGAAACTAAATGGATTCTTTGCTTCAGTCTTCACAGCTGAGGATATTAGGGAAATTCCCAAACCTGAGCTGGCTTTTGTAGGTGACAAATCTGAGGAACTGTCACAGATTGAAGTGTCACTAGAGGAGGTTTTGGAATTAATTGATAAACTTAACATTAACAAGTCACCGGGACCAGATGGCATTCACCCAAGAGTTCTGAAAGAACTCAAATGTGAAGTTGCGGAACTATTAACTAAGGTTTGAAACCTGTCCTTTAAATCGGCTTCTGTACCCAATGACTGGAAGTTAGCTAATGTAACACCAATATTTAAAAAGGGCTCTAGAGGTGATCCCGGCAATTACAGACCGGTAAGCCTAACGTCGGTACCGGGCAAATTAGTCGAAACAATAGTTAAGAATAAAATTGTCAGACACATAGAAAAACATAAACTGTTGAGCAATAGTCAACATGGTTTCTGTAAAGGGAAATCATGTCTTATTAATCTATTAGAGTTCTTTGAAGGGGTCAACAAACATGTGGACAAGGGGGATCCAGTGGACATAGTGTACTTAGATTTCCAGAAAGCCTTTGACAAGGTCCCTCACCAAAGGCTCTTACGTAAATTAAGCTGGCATGGGATAAAAGGGAAGGTCCTTTTATGGATTGAGAACTGGTTAAAAGATAGGGAACAAAGGGTAGGAATTAATGGTAAATTCTCTGAATGGAGAGGGGTAACTAGTGGTGTTCCCCAAGGGTCAGTCCTCGGACCAATCCTATTCAACTTATTCATAAATGATCTGGAGAAAGGGGTAAACAGTGAGGTGGCAAAGTTTGCAGACGATACTAAACTGCTCAAGATAGTTAAGACCAAAGCAGACTGTGACAAACTTCAAAAAGATCTCACAAAACTAAGTGATTGGGCAACAAAATGGCAAATGAAATGTAATGTGGATAAATGTAAAGTAATGCACAATGGAAAAAATAACCCCAACTATACATACAATATGATGGGGGCTAATTTAGCTACAACAAGTCAGGAAAAAGATCATGGAGTCATCGTGGATAGTTCTCTGAAGATGTCCACGCAGTGTGCAGAGGCGGTCAAAAAAGCAAACAGGATGTTAGGAATCATTAAAAAGGGGATAGAGAATAAGACTGAGAATATGTTATTGCCCTTATATAAATCAATGGTATGCCCACATCTCGAATACTGCATACAGGTGTGGTCTCCTCATCTCAAAAAAGATATACTGGCACTAGAAAAGGTTCAGAGAATGGCAACTAAAATGATTAGGGGTTTGGAACGGGTCCCATATGAGGAGAGATTAAAGAGGCTAGGACTCTTCAGCTTGGAAAAGAGGAGACTAAGGGGGGATATGATAGAGGTATATAAAATCATGAGTGATGTGGAGAAAGTGGATAAGGAAAAGTTATTTACTTATTCCCATAATACAAGAACTAGGGGTCACCAAATGAAATTAATAGGCAGCAGGTTTAAAACAAATACAAGGAAGTTCTTCTTCACGCAGCGCACAGTCAACTTATGGAACTCCTTACCTGAAGAGGTTGTGAAGGCTAGGACTATAACAGCGTTTAAAAGAGAACTGGATAAATTCATGGTGGTTAAGTCCATTAATGGCTATTAGCCAGGATGGGTAAGGAATGGTGTCCCTAGCCTCTGTTTGTCAAAGGATGGAGATGGATGGCAGGAGAGAGATCACTTGATCATTGCCTGTTAGGTCCACTCCCTCTGGGGCACCTGGCATTGGCCACTGTCGGTAGACAGGATACTGGGCTAGACGGACCTTTGGTCTGACCCGGTACGGCCGTTCTTATGTTCTTATGTTCTTATGTTATGTTCTTATGTAGATAGCCTTGTAGGTATACACCCTAGGATTCAGGAGTGTAGGGCACTCCGCTTGCCTAAGCTGTGCCTCAGCATCTACATTGCTGTTTATACCTGTGCTAGCTGGGCATGTGGTGTCTGTACTCTACATGCCACCGCATCAGTAGATGTACCCTAAAAGTCTACATGGTTGGAAGTCTCTCCCCATTGGAAGGAACAGTCTGATCAGCCAGCCAGATTTAGGGTATAATTAGATTGATAATTGAACACATTTCATTTTATTCCCAGCCTGTCTCTCTTGTAAGAACTGTACAAAGGACAGTAAGGTTTCTTGTGGGTGTGGGAGAAGAACTCTTCTGCTGGCGTATACACATTGGGGTCTGTTATGCTCTTGACTAAATGCATTCTGAATACAGTATCACTGACTTTGTGGAAGCCACATGTCAAATTTCTTTGGAGTCACAAAGAGAAGACCATTTTGAAGTTCTCCTGGATTCCTAAAAGCCATCTGCAGACATCTCAGTGACAGCTTCAAGCTAGTCACTGATTTTTGCAGCCAGAGGTAGAGTTTTCCATGTAGAAAAAGGCAACATCGATTCTCTTGACTAACTGAAAAATATCAGTTTCCTTTACCACAGCTGTGAACAAATAGGGAGTTAAGCACCTAACTGGCCACTTGTGCACACAGTTGTTTGTTGTGGTAATTACCCCACATGTTGCCTTGCAGTTGTGCTCACATTACTTGTGTATGCAAGTGGGGCTACTGCCTTTTAAAAATGGGGCTCTTGGCACCCATTGATTTCCTGGGGAAGCTGGAAATAAATAATTTCTGTACAAATGCTTCTCTTTCAGGACAGAGAATACGCCAATGATTGCTGGCCTTGGCAAGGTGAGTTCAGAAGGAATCAAGGGAGAAAAAGGAGTGTGAGTCAAACATTAATGGTGCCTGATAGATAAGTAACTAACTTGTCTGCTGTGCTCCAAGCTCTTTAAAAAAAACCCTAACTAAAAAAGAAAAGTCAACTTGTAGCAAAACAAGACTGCAGTGTAAACCCTTGTTTTTTGTTATTAGCCACAGGAAATTTTTCAAAGTGGTTCTGGGAGATTTAACTGAATAACTTCCCATGCCAGTAATGGGAGTCACCCAGCTAAATCTGCACAATGCTTTGAGGATGTTGGGATAAGTGTGTATTTCACAGGAAGAGGGGAAAGTTGTGTGTGGTGGATATGAGTCTTAGAGTACAGACACTACATGCCCAGCTAGCACAGTTATAACCAGCAATGTAGAGGCTGAGGCACAGCTTAGGCAAGCAGAGTGCCCTACACTCCTGAATCCTAGGGTGTATACTTACAAGGCTATCTACATGCCCAAGCAGTGCCTCCCACGACTGCATTGTTATTTTTAGCAGTGTAGTCTTGATCTTGAAAAATGGCCTCTGTAATTCATGAAAGATCTGTAATAAAGCACAGCATGATCTGCTATTCCTTCTACTTCCCCCTCCTTTCCCCTTCTGTGACCTATACAGTTCTGTTCCCCAGCACTCATGTCAAGGTTTGGGGGAAGACTGCTACAACATGTTTGCATTCACTTGTGGAGTAATAGCACATTTGAAAACTATATCACCAAGAAGAGATTTTTTTATAAAGAGGCCAAAACTACATAGTGGTTTCTGGTGTACGGAGCTCTGATTAGGAAAAGTTAGAACTAAGGGACTTCCCCGCCCCCTGTGGATCTCTATACCAAGTTTGTGAGACAGGCTGGGGAAAACTAAGAGCCCATGCACGGTTTGATATCATAGAATCATAGAATGATAGAATATCAGGGTTGGAAGGGACCTCAGGAGGTCATCTAGTCCAACCCCCTGCTCAAAGCAGGACCAATTCCCAACTAAATCATCCCAGCCAGGGCTTTGTCAAGCCGGGCCTTAAAAACCTCCAAGGAAGGAGACTCCACCACCTCCCTAGGTAACGCATTCCAGTGCTTCACCACCCTCCTAGTGAAATAGTGTTTCCTAATATCCAACCTAGACCTCCCCCACTGCAACTTGAGACCATTGCTCCTTGTTCTGTCATCTGCCACCATTGAGAACAGCCGAGTTCCATCCTCTTTGGAACCCCCCTTCAGGTAGTTGAAGGCTGCTATCAAATCCCCCCTCATTCTTCTCTTCTGGAGACTAAACAATCCCAGTTCCCTCAGCCTCTCCTCATAAGTCATGCGCTCCAGACCCCTAATCATTTTTGTTGCCCTCCGCTGGACTCTTTCCAATTTTTCCACATCCTTCTTGTAGTGTGGGGCCCAAAACTGGACACAGTACTCCAGATGAGGCCTCACCAATGTCGAATAAAGGGGAACGATCACGTCCCTCGATCTGCTGGCAATGCCCCTACTTATACAGCCCAAAATGCCATTAGCCTTCTTGGCAACAAGAGCACACTGTTGACTCATATCCAGCTTCTCGTCCACTGTGACCCCTAGGTCCTTTTCTGCAGAACTGCTACCTAGCCATTCGGTCCCTAGTCTGTACCTGTGCATGGGATTCTTCCGTCCTAAGTGCAGGACTCTGCACTTGTCCTTGTTGAACCTCATCAGGTTTCTTTTGGCCCAATCCTCTAATTTGTCTAGGTCCCTCTGTATCCGATCCCTACCCTCTAGTGTATCTACCACGCCTCCTAGTTTAGTGTCATCGGCAAACTTGCTGAGAGTGCAGTCCACACCATCCTCCAGATCATTAATAAAGATATTAAACAAAACCGGCCCCAGGACCGACCCTTGGGGCACTCCGCTTGAAACTGGCTGCCAACTAGACATGGAGCCATTGATCACTACCCATTGAGCCCGACGATCTAGCCAGCTTTCTATCCACCTTACAGTCCATTCATCCAGCCCATACTTCTTTAACTTGGCAGCAAGAATACTGTGGGAGACCGTATCAAAAGCTTTGCTAAAGTCAAGGAATAACACATCCACTGCTTTCCCCTCATCCACAGAGCCAGTTATCTCCTCATAGAAGGCAATTAGGTTAGTCAGGCACGACTTCCCCTTGGTGAATCCATGCTGACTGTTCCTGATCACTTTCCTCTCCTCTAAGTGTTTCATAATTGATTCCTTGAGGACCTGTTCCATGATTTTTCCAGGGACTGAGGTGAGGCTGACTGGCCTGTAGTTCCCCGGATCCTCCTCCTTCCCTTTTTTAAAGATGGGCACTACATTAGCCTTTTTCCAGACATCCGGGACCTCCCCCGATCGCCATGAGTTTTCAAAAATAATGGCTAATGGCTCTGCATTCTCATCCGCCAACTCCTTTAGCACCCTCGGATGCAGCGCATCCGGCCCCATGGACTTGTGCACGTCCAGTTTTTCTAAATAGTCCCGAACCACTTCTTTCTCCACAGAGGGCTTGTCACCTTCTCCCCATATTGTGCTGCCCAGTGCAGCAGTCTGGGAGCTGACCTTGTTCGTGAAGACAGAGGCAAAAAAATCATTGAGTACATTAGCTTTTTCCACATCCTCGGTCACTAGGTTGCCTCCCTCATTCAGTAAGGGGCCCACACTTTCCTTGACTTTCTTCTTGTTGCTAACATACCTGAAGAAACCCTTCTTGTTACTCTTAACATCTCTTGCTAGCTGCAACTCCAAGTGTGATTTGGCCTTCCTGATTTCACTCCTGCATGCCTGAGCAGTATTTTTATACTCCTCCCTGGTCATTTGTCCAATCTTCCACTTCTTGTAAACTTCTTTTTTGCGTTTAAGATCAGCAAGGATTTCACTGTTTAGCCAAGCTGGTCGCCTGCCATATTTACTATTCTTTCTACACATCGGGATGGTTTGTTCCTGCAACCGCAATAAGGATTCTTTCAAATACAGCCAGCTCTCCTGGACCCCTTTGCCCTTCATGTTATTCTCCCAGGGGATCCTGCCCATCTGTTCCCTGAGGGAGTCAAAGTCTGCTTTTCTGAAGTCCAGGGTCCGTATTCTGCTGCTCTCCTTTCTTCCTTGTGTCAGGATCCTGAACTCGACCATCTCATGGTCACTGCCTCCCAGGTTCCCATCCACTTTTGCTTCCCCTACTAATTCTTCCCTGTTTGTGAGCAGCAGGTCAAGAAAAGCTCTGCCCCTAGTTGGTTCCTCCAGCACTTGCACCAGGAAATTGTCCCCTACACTTTCCAAAAACTTCCTGGATTGTCTGTGCACCGCTGTATTGCTCTCCCAGCAGATATCAGGGTGATTAAAGTCTCCCATGAGAACCAGGGCCTGCGATCTAGCAACTTCTGCTAGTTGCCAGAAGAAAGCCTCGTCCACCTCATCCCCCTGGTCTGGTGGTCTATAGCAGACTCCGACCAGGACATCACCCTTGTTGCTCACACTTCTCAACTTTATCCAGAGATACTCAGGTTTTTCTGCAGTTTCATACCGGAACTCTGAGCAGTCATACTCCTCTCTTACATACAACGCAACTCCCCTACCTTTTCTGCCCTGCCTGTCCTTCCTGAACAGTTTATATCCATCCATGATAGTACTCCAGTCATGTGAGTTATCCCACCAAGTCTCTGTTATTCCAATCGCATCATAGTTCCCTGACTGTGCCAGGACTTCCAGTTCTCCCTGCTTGTTTCCCAGGCTTCTTGCATTTGTGTATAGGCACTTAAGATAACTGATTGATCGTCCCTCTTTCTCAGTATGAGACAGGAGTCCTCCCCTCTTGCGCTCTCCTGCTTGTGCTTCCTCCCAGGATCCCATTTCCCCACTTACCTCAGGGCTTTGGTCTCCTTCCCCCGGTGAACCTAGTTTAAAGCCCTCCTCACTAGGTTAGCCAGCCTGCTGGCGAAGATGCTCTTCCCTCTCTTCGTTAGGTGGAGCCCGTCCCTGCCCAGCACTCCTCCTTCTTGGAACACCATCCCATGGTCGAAGAATCCAAAGCCTTCTCTCCGACACCACCTGCGTAGCCATTCGTTGACTTCCACGATTCGACGGTCTCTACCCAGGCCTTTTCCTTGCACAGGGAGGATGGACGAGAACACCACTTGCGCCTCAAACTCCTTTATCCTTCTTCCCAGAGCCACGTAGTCTGCAGTGATCCGCTCAAGGTCATTCTTGGCAGTATCATTGGTGCCCACGTGGAGAAGCAGGAAGGGGTAGCGATCCGAGGGCTTGATGAGTCTCGGCAGTCTCTCCGTCACATCGTGTATCCTAGCTCCTGGCAAGCAGCAGACCTCTCGGTTTTCCCGGTCGGGGCGGCAGATAGATGACTCAGTCCCCCTGAGGAGGGAGTCCCCGACCACCACCACCCTCCTCCTCCTCTTGGGAGTGGTGGTCGTGGAACCCCCATCCCTAGGACAGTGCATCTTTTGCCTTCCAATCGGTGGAGTCTCCTTCTGCTCCCTTCCCTCAGATGGGTCTACTCCACCCTCCGCATTAGTACCTGTAGAGAGAACATGGAAACGATTGCTCACCTGTATCTCCATTGCTGGTACATGGACGATCCTCTTTCTCCTTCTGGAGGTCACATGCTGCCAAACTTCTTCATCATCCGTCTGTCCCTGCTGCGCCTGCTCTGAATCTTCAGAACATTGTGGCCGTAGAAGCATCTCCTGACGTCTGTCCAGGAAATCTTCATTTTCCCTTATGCAACGCAGAGTCGATACTCGTTTCTCCAGACCTCGAACCTTCTCTTCTAATATGGAGACCAGCTTGCACTTTGTACAGACAAAGTCGCTTCTGTCCTGTGGAAGAAAGACAAACATGGCACAACCTGTGCAGGTTACAACAGCTGATTGCTCACCTTCCATATCACCTTCCTCTTAAGAGCTTCCTCAGCTGTTGCAAGAACTACTCAGAGAAACCTGCAGATGAAAGCCTCAGTGAGCTCTCCCCAGGCGAACTCCCTCTGTTAGCCTCTGCTGTTCGCCGCTCAGCTGGTTCGCTGCTGACTGCCCTTATATACCAGTCAGGCCCACTCAAGGCCCACCTGGAACAAAGCACTCCCAATTCACACTTTTCAAACAAACAAGCAAGCAATCAAGCACACGGTCAAACTGACAAACTGTCCGAGCAACAGACACTCAGATACTCACCAACACAGCCCCCCAATGCAGCACTTAGCGTACCTCCTCTCGGACAGCTCCCAGGCAAACTCCCTCTGTTAGCCTCTGCTGTTCGCCGCTCAGCTGGTTCGCTGCTGACTGCCCTTATATACCAGTCAGGCCCACTCAAGGCCCACCTGGAACAAAGCACTCCCAATTCACACTTTTCAAACAAACAAGCAAGCAATCAAGCACACGGTCAAACTGACAAACTGTCCCAGCAACAGACACTCAGATACTCACCAACACAGCCCCCCTAATGCAGCACTTAGCGTACCTCCTCTCGGACAGCTCCCAGGCAAACTCCCTCTGTTAGCCTCTGCTGTTCGCCGCTCAGTGGGCCTGATATCCGGGAAGCATTCTTCAGAGAAGGTGAACAAACTGCATAGTGCCTAGCACTGGTTTGGCAAGTCGCCAGGAATCTGAAGGCTGCACCAAATTGTCCTATAAATATGCCAAACTAAGGCCAGGACTTTGTAAGGAGCTTAGCTCCTGTTTAGGCATCGAAATAAGGGGACAGATTTTCGAAGTGCTCAGTATGCCGAATGCAGAGCTGTTGTGAAATCTGGCCCCACACCACAGAAATGTGCTGGTACCTGGGTTCTAAAAGTGCCCCTTGGAGGAGAAATGCTGTGAGGGCCCAGAGCATGTGGACTTTGGGCTTCATTTCACCAGACTAGGATTTGTGCCCACTGATGGTACCAGCATCCCCCTCGAGGTGGCTTTCTTCTCCGGATTGGGGGCTAGGCACCTTAAGAACATAAGAACAGCCATACTAGGTTAGACCAAAGGTCCATCTAGCCCAGTATCCTGTCTTCCGACAGTGGCCAATGCAAATTCCACCTTGGTGGAATTAGTTCATATATAAGCCCTTCCACCCCCAAGTGTGCCTCCTATTAGGTCAGAAAAGTTGGCTTATATACAGGTACATGAGGCAGAGGAAATGATTCCATTCTGATTGGTTGTTAGTACTTGTACACCCATATCCATAGTTCCTGGTAAAGGTAAAACATACGCCTACCTTGACTTAGACTCAGAAGCTGAGAGTGGATGACACTCAATGATTGCCTGTTCTGTTCATTCCCTCTGAAGCACCTAGCATTGGCCACTATCGGAAGACAGGATACTGGGCTAGATGGACCATTGGTCTGATTCAGTATGGCTGTTTTTATGGTACATTTCCAGGGGATTATTGTTCTTCTCACATGATTGTGACCAGGTCTTGTGTTACAGTTGCTGAGAAATATAGCGTCCGATTTGTTTTCTTCTCTGCACTCAGGCCGCTGAGCTGGTGAACAAGAACTGTGAGGATTATGAGGCTCACATGAAGGAGGTTCGGGATTACTTGGAGGAGAGGCTAGAAGTGAGCATACCTCGTTCCTATTATGTTTATGCCCCTGCTGGAGTCCCTGATCTCTGGGCAGTCTGTACAGCAAGCTTCTTAGAGGAGGAGAAGAAAAGAGCATGTTTTTCAAGAGCACCAGCAATTTGGAAGGACTGTGACAAAAGCATCTGGCAGGGAGACACACAGCTCACACCATCAGTTGGCACTGAAATGGGGGGAGGAAGTAGTTGAGATGTAGCAAGCTGAGCAGGGGAGTGCATATATGATCACGAAGAAAGAGGGAGGAGGAAATGGACTGAGAAGGGTAGGTGGTCACACACTACATGGGCCAGGTAAGTACCTAGCTCAGGGGTGGGCAAACTTTTTGGCCTGAGGGCCACATCGGAGTTCTAAAACTGTATGGAGGGCCAGGTAGGGAAGGCTGTGCCTCCCCAAACAGCCTGGCCCCCGCCTCCTATCCGCCCCCTCCCACTTCCCACTCCCTGACTGCCCCCCTCAGAACCCTCTTCCCATCCTACCCCCCCGCTCCTTGTCCCCGACCACCCCCTCCTGGGACCCCCGCCCCTAACCGCCTCCCAGGACCCCACCCCCATCCAACCCCCCCGCTCCCTGTCCCCTGACTGCCCCGACCCCTATCCACAGCCCCATCCCCTGACTGCCCCCCCCCCGAACCTCCACCCCATCCAACCGCCCCCTGTCCCCTGACTGCCCTCCAGGACCCCCCGCCCCTTATCCATCCCCCGCTCCCCACCCCCTGACCGCTCCCCCAGAACCTCTGCCCCATCCAGCCCCCCGACTCCCGCCCCCTTACTATGCCGCTCAGAGCGGCAGGAGCTCGCAGCCCTGCCACCCAGCCAGAGCCAGCCACGCCGGCTGTGCTGCCCGGCAGGAGCGGCGGGCTACAGCACTGGTGGCGCGGCGCTGTGTGGGAGGGGGAACAGCTGGGGAGAGGCCAGGGGCTAGCCTCCCCGGCCGGGAGCTCAGGGGCCGGGCAGGACGGTCCCGCGGGCCATAGTTTGGCCACCTCTGACCTAGATAATAGATAAAAAAGGGGGTGAAATGGGACCCTCCTCCCCCCCTTTCAGATTGTTCAGTTCCTCAGCCAACACTGGCCCTCCCCAGCTTTCTTGTAGAAGGAAGTGGCAACCCTTCTCACTGGCTTTCTGTTTGTGGCCATGACTCCTCCTGATTCGGTGGCGTGCGTCCCCACTATTCAGAGATGCTGGTTGTTGTTTTGCCCCTGATGCCCCTAACTTATAGTCCTTCTGCATTAGCCCTTAGGGCCCTCTGAAGGGGTGCAGGAATCATGGGGAGGCAGGATTGGCCAGGTCACTTCCACAACATGCTACTCACCCACCCTGGAACTCTCTCTGCAGCAGGGCCTCTTGCAATGGCGGTGGGAGTGTAGAGTCAGCAGAGCAGGGTCTGCAGCTTCCTTAGGGTGACTCCTATACTGGTTTATTTCCTGTGGGGGCCTTGGAGCCCCCTTGCACCAGTGTAGCCAGAGCAAAGTGTCCATGGCACAGTGGTGAATTCCCCAGAAACAGTCTAGAGCTGTCTGTCCCAGCCTGCCAGCTCAGTGTTCAAATTACCAATCAGCCTGGGCTGTGTACGTGTCAAGTCCCAGGAGGTCTCCCCAAAGCCCTAGTGGTGCGTGGGGATGAAGGCTTATAGGGGCTCTAGGGTGTGTTCCTCCTGCCCAGCTTCATCCTACCCAGGGCAGAGCAGTTTGCATTCATGGAGCTGTTAATGTTTATTTTATTTTCCAGGCTTCGTTTGGAAAGCAGAGACTCCACTTTAACAGTCAATTTCCAGGTGCCAAGCGGCTCTGCAACACTTGTAACTTTTCTGTTTGGGGGCCAGGGCTGCAAGGTATCTCTCTTCTATCCCAGCCACGGTCATCCTTTACATGTCTGTCTGGGCCCCCAATTCCCCTTCACTCTAGCCCGCTGCTTCTCCTCTTGTGCTATCAGACTCTGAAGAAGACGTATTGCATGGCCACCTCCGCCATGGAGCAGGATGCCAGAAGACCTGCACAAGCCTGAGAGCAGCGGCTCATTGATCTTGCAGGAGGATACCAGGCACAGGACTGAATCACCAGAGTCCCCTCATCTGAGGAGAAGCATGTCAGGCCAGCCAGGGCCAGGCATGGACCTCTTACCCTGAGCAGAGAGGAAAATGACCCTGCCAAAACATTGCTCAGAGGTTGTGCTGAAAGGGTTGTTTGAAGTGTAGGTTGGTCATTTGTGTATGGGAGGTTTAAAGAAGGGTCCCTGTGCTGTCATTCAGCTTGGTAAGTATTCTGTGCTGAGCGGGGCCTGTGCTTTGTCTCTTCTGCAGGACGGATGGTGCTGTCTCACTGCAAGACTCTACTCGCCAGTGTTGGTGCAGCATGCCATTCGGAGAAGGGTGACCAGTAAGCAATCTATGTTGTGATACTGAGTCATTCTCCTGGGAGGAGAGAGGTCAAGTTGAAGGGGACTGAGTTTGCACCTTTATGAAATAGTTTCTCATTAACAATTGCTCCTTCAAACAGCTCCTTTGGGATCACACAAGAAGATTAGTGCTTTCCACATGGTCCCGAGTAACCCCCAGGAGTAGGTTGAGGATGTACAGTAAACTATTGAGTCACTGAGTAACAGGGATTAGTGTGACATTGGGTAGTTTCTCACTGAATAGACAGGGCAGTGAGGTGCTCAGGTGGTGACTCGCTCTCCTGCTGTTGTGTGCCATGTCACAGATGGTATGCAGAGAGCACGTGGAAAGCAGGGAAGCTGACCTGAGGAGCTCAGCATTTGCAGGGTCAGAATGAGAGCAGTCAGACTGGAAAGATAGGGCACCTCATGACCAGCTGAGCCATGAGGCTAGAAGATTCCAGATTGTTCAGAGCCCAAAATTTGAGTAAGAAACCTTGGTGTTTTCATAGAATCATAGAGATCGAATACCCTGAGTGTCTTTATTTTTAGTGCTATAGACTGCCATGTGGAAGATGGGTTTGATCCCAGTTTGTGGCATGGGTCACTGGCTTACTCCTGGCTGGCTGAAATACTGCAGGCCAAAAGTACTGTGAAATCAGCATGTTTAGCTCCAGTAGGCAGAGGCAAGGGCAAGTATTTCATATCACTGTCTTGACACCTCCAGCTGATTAGATTGAACAGCACTGACCAACTCCTAGAAGAATCCAGTGCCTTTCAGCCAGAATGAGGGGGAGAGTGTATAATCTGCTTGGAGGAGGGGACTGCCACTGCTCAGACAATTATACTTGTTTTCATTATCATAGTAAATTTTACAGGAGAGGAATGTGTTTTCTTGATGTTTAAAGGGTTAAACCCTGCTTTCATTGTGTTGTTTTCCAGGCCGTCCTCTATACTGCTCAGCTGTGGGATTCCCTATGAAGTTGCTCAGAATGCCCTGCGGCTCAGTGTGGGGCGGGACACCACCAAGGAGGATGTGGACGTGATAGTGGAAGATCTGAAGCAGTCTGTGGCTCAGCTAGAACAGAACAGAGTCACTTAGAGATCAGGGATCAGGACGGGGAACTGAGAGGAGAGATTTCCTTGAAAGAAACAGATTCCTGGGGCGTGATTCTCCCCTGCCCTGTACCTGGTGTGTCATTTATTGGGTGTGACAAGCTGTCCAGTCAGAACAGTAATGTTTTACACCTGCCTTGGCTTGGTGTAAATGACTGCAGAAGGTACAGGGCAACAGAGAATCAGACCTTTAGACTCTTCCCATTCCTGAAGAACTGGTTGTCCTGTGCTGGGAGGACTGCAGCTGTTATTACATGTTCATTCCTTTAGGACATCGGAGTGTGGCAAGTAATATCACTGCTTATGTTTGGGGAACTTTTGAACGCTCACTTGTTCTACTGAGAAGTTAAAAACTCTGGGTTTGGGGACTGCATTTGGGTTGGGGGGGTGTTAATGTATTCAGGTGTGTTTGTATCCAGGGGAGCGGCTGTAATTGTGCACAGGTGTGCCTGGACTAGCACAGAGGAATGAGAGTAGGAGTTTGCATTCAGGAACACTCTGAGGGATTAGGAAGGCATGTATGTGTTCCTGGGATACCTGTATTTGCACATAGGAGGCTGTGTCAGAATGCCTGCATTTATGCATAGGGTGGTGTATGTATGTCTTAAGGGTGCCAATCTTAGAATGTGTGTGTGCAGTCAGGAGGTAGTTGGGCTAGTGTACAGGATGTGTGTGCATTCAGAGGAAGAGTGAGCGTGCATGCGTCATTTTGTCACATCTGGCCAGTCCCACCTTTCTGAGCATCAGAATTGTAGAATCTGTGATGTGCACACACTCACTCTACATGCACATAGTTATGAGCATTAAAGATCTTCGCTTTAACTTCCCCATGAAGGAAACAGGCCTTCCAGGACTAATGGAAATTAGGAAAACTTTTGTTTCAAATCAGTGTCTTTCCAGGAAAGGAGGTTGCCAAACAAGGCTGTTAGAGGCATCTCTCAAAGGCAGGAATATAACATTTACTGTACCACATTAGATCCTTGGTACCTTGGCTGGTACCTTGCTTCCGACTGGCCAATACCTGATGTTTCAGAGGATTTGTTGGTACTGAAGGAATTAGAATACTACTTTTAAGTGTTCCTCAAACTCTTTTCTGATCGTCCTTATGGCACCTGCACTGGTTACTCTTGTTGGTGTTGACTGTGCATTCTTCCTATTACTTCTCCTGCCAGGGAGCAGGTCCTGCATTCAGCTGTGAATTCTTTGAAGGGAATGCACTGTCTATTATGCACCTGCTCCTATGGAGAACAGAACTTGGCCAGTCAGGTGGCTCTTCTATTCCTACTGCTAATCAATGGATTAGAAATAAAATGATAAAGCAGTAACTCATCAGGGGGGCAGGGTGAAGTGAGGAGATGGGGAAGGACTAATATGTCTATGTTCTCACAGATAGTAAAAGTTAACCCTGTTAAACTGAAACATTGTAATTAAAAGCGCATTTTCCTTCAGAAGTTTCTGTTTTATGTTGGGGACCCAGGAGTTCATGGGACAGTTAGGCTGGCAAGTACCATGGTGAAAGGAGGTGGAAGAGACAACTCTGATTGAGAGCATTTCAAAGGCTGCCATGTCTCTTCACATATGATGACATGATAAGGGTCTGCGGAAAGTATGCATGCCCTTCCAGGTGTGGATAGATGTTTGGCTGCGTGTGTGTTCCCTCTGTGTGCCACCCCAGCACGGCAGACCTCAAGTGAACTGCCCAATGACCACAAGATCCATTAAGAGACAAAGGCACCCAGCCAGGTTTATTGTCGACGAAGCATGATACTAGTATCCCGCAGACTCTACCAGACTGCTAATAAATGTATGCCCGTAACAATGGACTAGCTCAGTGAACGGCGGGACTTTCCGTTCCTCCCTTGGCCAGACAAAGATACTCCCTCTGAGATACATCTTTATACCCTGATACAAACAAGTTACTACTGCCCCTCTGACATAGTTACTGTAGTTACTGCCCCCTTACGTGGCTAGTTATCACTCATCCTTGTACGTATAGGTTCGATTAAAACATCTCTATTACATACTGTCATCCTGACCTTATCTTTTAGGAGGGATCACTGGGTTCCTGTTATCCTTGGGGAAAGTTTTTGTACCATCCTTGGTATCAGGATGTTCAGGTACCACTTGATATTGGGATGTGTTCACGTGAGTATTCTGTGACTAGCATTCCTTAGGAATGTGCATTTCTGCAATATTAGCCCTGTTCTTGCCAGATTCTGTGAACCGGTCCTGCCTCATACCAGGCCTCTGAAACAAGGACTTACATCTCAGGCTCTCTTCCTACTACACTAGGTACCACATTTCAGCTTACAGCTACCAACATTTTTGAGAGGGATAACATGAAGCGAGGGTGGCTGTTTCCATGCAACTGGGGGATATTAATGGGCAAAGATCCCTTCTGAGCCATATACTCTCCCTTTGGAATTGCTGTGAGATGACTATGAATTGGACATAAATCAGCCATACGCGAATGTATCCATTCCAACATGCAGCAGCAGCCATAAACCTCCATGCAAGTTGTGTTTGAATGTAAGATTCCACATTCAGACTCCTCCTAAACTGCTTAATTACAAAATTAGACTGGAATGAAGTATTTACCGAGTGACTACAGATTAGATCTGAGCATACTGATAACATTTATCCCCCTGTGCTAATAACATTACTGGTGTCCTGTTTAATTACTATGATTTTATAACCTTGTGACAGAAATAATAGAAACTTTGTGAAACTGTGCAATATGTTAAAAAAGCCGCCCCCATTCCTAAGGCCGCTCCTTGCTGCTGTGGAGTTCTGTGTCAAATACTACAGGGCCATAGTTGCATTCTGGGTGCCTGATTTTGCTGCTATTGAAATCAGTGGCCAAACTTCCATTGACTTCATTTGATCAGGAGTGCGGTCAAGAAGGAGCTGTAAGGAAAGGTAAATGTAAATGCTAGTAAGTGCTGAGTGCCCCTTGCCATTTGAAGGGCTAAGCCTATAACTACAGTTACTGGATTTTTTTTCATGTCACCTTTAAGAGCAGAATGTAGCTATAAATATCTGCTTATGTTTTTTAAAAATGGCCTCTTTTGGTACCACAATCTTGATTTCTGTCCCTTGAATCATAGGTTTTTTGACATTTGAATTAATTTCACACTAGTGACACACATAATTAATCCAAAACATGGCTACAAAAAGTGCCCTCCTTGATTATCAATAAACAAACACTGAGAGAAATCCAAGACCCTTAGTCAAGGTGTGGAATGGTCTCGTGTGAGATCAAACTTGGAAAACAAATAATTAAGGGAGGGAACAAGATGTCTTGGAGAAATGAGCCTACTGCCTTTTGCTGCTAGATGCCTGGTCTGAATCCAACCCTGGTTGCTCTATGCCATGCCCTGCATACAATGTGATTACACAGTGTTGTCAGTTTGGCTTGTGTGTGCATGTGTTCTTTCAGCGTGCTGTCCCAGCTCTGCTCAGACAGCTGGTTTAGCAGACCTCAATAGTACTACCCAGTGTTGATAAGTGCTGAAGGCTGGAACATTATTGCTTTGGTAATGCAGTTTGGGCTGCCCAGTGCTTCTATCCTTGAAGCTTTAGTGCTATTAATAGATAGTGCAGCATGTTAATTCGTCAGACCTTGGTGTTGCTGTGATGGGTTCGGTCACAGAGACTCCCCTCAAGACTGTCACTCGATGAGCTGGGATACCACTGAGAACAACCCTCCTGCCAGAACAGGTGCCCCTCCAGTCCTGTCTTGCTGAGTTAGACACTCCAGTCAGCTCCAGCACAGACCCAGCGGTTGGGCCACGCCTCTCTGCAGTTCATTGAAATTGAGATTCACTCAGCCCAGGAGCCCCTCAGTTAACAGGCACTTTTCTAGCACCCAGTGTTCAGCCTTTTTGGGAGCCTGAACCCCGAATAGATCCACTTTACTCTGTTGAGGGATGTGATCATTCCCCTCTATGCAACATTAGTGAAGCCTCATCTGAAGTACTGTGTCCAGTTTTGGGCCCCACACTACAAGAAGGATGTGGAAAAATTGGAGAGAGTCCAGCGGAGGGCAACAAAAATGATTAGGGGGCTGGAGCACATGACTTATGAGGAGAGGCTGAGGGAACTGGGATTGTTTAGTCTCCAGAAGAGAAGAATGAGGGGGGATTTGATAGCTGCTTTCAACTACCTGAAAAGGGGTTCCAAAGAGGATGGATCTAGACTGTTCTCAGTGGTACCAGATGACAGAACAAGGAGGTATGGTCTCAAGTTGCAGTGGGGGAGGTTTAGGTTGGATATTAGGAAAAACTTATTCACAAGGAGGGTGGTGAAACATTGGAATGGGTTACCTAGGGAGGTGGTGGAATCTCCTTCCTTAGAGGTTTTTAAGGTCAGGCTTGACAAAGCCCTGGCTGGGATGATTTAGTTGGGGATTGGTCCTGCTTTGAGCAGGGGGTTGGACTAGATGACCTCCTGAGGTCCCTTCCAACCCTGATATTCTATGATTCTACAGGGTAAATTCATAAATTGTCAGCCCTCTATAACACTGATAGAGGTATGCACAGCTGTTTGCCTCCGCCCCCCCCCCCATTAACCACTTACTCTGGGTTAATTAATAAACAAAAGTATTTTATAAAGTATAAAAAGTAAGATTTAAGTGGTTTCAAGGAATAACAGACAGAAAAAAGCAACAGAGAGTCCTGTGGCACCTTTAAGACTAACAGATGTATTGGAGCATAAGCTTTCGTGGGTGAGTACCCACTTCGTCGGGTGCCACAGGACTCTCTGTTGCTTTTTACAGATCCAGACTAACACGGCTACCCTCTGATACTAGACAGAAAAAAGTAAGTCACCAAGCAAAATAAAGCAAAAACACGCAAGTCTAAGCCTAATACATTAAGAAACTGATTACAGGTAATATCTCACCCTCAGAGATGTTCCAATAAGCTTCTTTCACAGACTAGACTCCTTCCTAGTCTGGGCCCAATCCTTTCCCTGGTACAGTCTTTGTTAGTTCCAGCAGACATCTCAGGTGGTAAGCAGGGGTTTTCTCATGACTGGCAGCCCCTTTTGTCCTGCTCCACCCCCTTTTATAGCTTTGGCACAAGGCGGGAATCTTTTGTCGTGCTTGTCCCCAACCCCACCTCATCAGTGGAAAAGTACAAGGATTAAGATGGATTCCAGTATCATGTGACATGGTCACATGTCACTGTAAGACCCCTAGTCTCCATTCTTCCTGGGTTGGCCCACACGTACACAGGAAGGCTTGCAGGTAAATAAACCATTTACAACCAACTGTCCTAGTTAATGGGAGCCATCAAGATCCTATACCATCATTAATGGCCCACACTTTGCATAATTACAATAGGACCTCAGAGTTATACTTCATATTTCTAGCTTCAGATACAAGAAGGATACATGCATACAAATAGGAGGAATAGATTCAGTGGTTTATAACCTTTTTTATGATTCCTTACAAGAGACCTTTTGCATAAAGCATATTCCAGTTACATCATATTCACACTCATAAGCATATTCCCATAAAACAAATGGAGTGCAATGTCACAGTTACTTATAAAGAAAGACTACAGGCACAGTTCAGTGACATAGGCACTCAGCCAGGTTTATTGGTGTCAAGACGCGGTCCTAGCATGCTGGCTCCCTTGTTACAGGTATGCTAAGACATGAGTGCCCCATGGCAAGGAATGGCTCAGTCAGCAGCTGGACTATCTGCTGCTCCTTCGACCAAACAAAGAATTAAGGCGAAGTATCCCTATGTTTATAGACTAAAACAAACAACTAACATATACAATTTCCATACTACCTTATGCATCTCATGACATCTGTTTGTTACCACCCCTTGTTCCTGATTTCTTAGACAAAACATCCCTATTCATTATTTTGTCAAACCATCTTATCTTGTATTAGATTGGGGTGTATCTGTACTAGCTAGAATATATTTACATAAATATCTACGGCCTAGTACACTAGCAACAACTTTGCCAAGTTCATGTACTGGACAGTGAACTTGAAAGCATCTGCTTTAATACATGGTCTGACTTTGGTTCACAGTCTCTGGTTCAGGCCTCAGATCTTGCACCAGGACCAGTGCTCCAGGCTCTCTTTATTAGATGTGGCCATGCAAATAGCCACATAAGTGTAGATATTTTAAAGTTGCTGCATAATTATGCTTTAGGTTTTTATCTTTGGGCACGATCCCCAACTAGTGTAAATGAACACATCTCTACTGAAGCTAATAGAGTTATATCAATTTACACCAGCTTAGGATCTGGCCCTGTAGCTTTATGAGTAGCTTGAAGTAAACATACTGCCTTCCTGGTATGAAATCTCCATGGTAGTTGCTTGCCAGATGGCTGATTTGAAAACCAAAGCCTTGAGGTGTCAACTGGGTTATGGCACATTCAGAGCAGTTCAATAGGAAAATAGTTTTTCAGTGGATCAGAATATTGTTGGGAGAGTTTGTAACTCATGAGTCTACCCATATGTTCTGTTAACAATTTGGGACCTAGTGGTTTGTTATATGTTTATTTACAATAACTGTTTAGTTGAGCTTTAACATAGTTTGGGACTGAATGCAAAATTGGGGAGCAAAGCTAGGAAAAGCTTTGTCTATGTAGCAATTCCCCATACAGTTTTGGATCTTAATTGTTCCCAGCTGCGTATGTTTGCTATAATGCAGGTTGCTCGATGGATAACTCCATTTCCCACCCCAGCTTAGCCCCATCTGCTTTACATATGCCCCCAGCTGTACCTTCTCGGGTAACCAGAGACAGGCTACTTCTGCTCTGCACATAAATCAAGAAACTCAGAGAGAGAGAGAGGATGGAGCTTCCCATGGAATTTTAGCCACCAAGGAAGGGAATTTGACAACATTAGAGCAGCTGCACACAGATGGCACTCTGGGCTGGGATATCACAGACTCCTTGGGAGTGGGCCTGGTCCACCATGCCTCAACAGCGAGGAGCTTGGAGTGCCTGAAGTTCCTGGTACTGCAAGCCAAGATTCCGGGGAAACAGAGAACCAACAACACTGTGACTCCAGCACACAGTGCAGCATCCACGGGGAACCTAGCAGAGCTGCAGTGGCTGATCAGGGATGGCAGGTACAACTTACAGGTAGGTGATTGGTGGGGAGAATCAGGTTTCAGGAGCACGGGAGCAAGATAGGGGTTTGTTTTAGGGTAATGGCTCGTGTGGCTCCAGTGCTTTACCCAAGGAGCTGTAGGGCAGAGTGAGCAGTGTTCTAAACAGAGTGGGTCAGTAGCACGTCTGTACAGTCCTTCAGTTTGAGCTGGCATTGGCGTTTCACCCCCAGCACCAGCATGGTGGTCTCTTGTCTCTTTGCAGCATCTTGCTACCAGCACCGGGGAGGAGTTATTGTTATATTACAGTTAAAATTCTCTTTAAGACACTTTTGAGTATGAGAGTTGAACCTAATTTGCTGCCATCTCTTACTGCTTCTAACTTTTCTGAAACTTAATGAATCCAGAAGCTCAGGGTACCTTTATTTCTCAGGCAACTAATGTTCTATTTAAATAAACATACTTGACTACCTTTGCACTGAGAACATACCAGGACAACATGGCAGAGCAAAATGGTACATCCTGCTTTTGTTCTCTTTACTCTTCTGACTAGACACTGGCCCAGATCAGAAGACATCAGATCTGACCATTCCCACCCAGGAATCTTAGGGATGGTAGAATCCAGAACCAGCACCCTGATTTGGGCTTGTCCCTGTCATTTGCCTGAATTGTAACCCCAAATCTAAACCTGCCCAGCATAGGGTAAAGCTTGGATCTGAATCTGAGCTCTAGTTCAGGCCCATCGCCAGTTCTGGTGCAGGTGCTTCTTGGGAAGAATGCTGTTTGTTTATTCAGTATGTACTGACATCGTGATGTAAAGCGTGAGTGACACAGAGGAAGCCATTTGCAGGGCACAAGAAGTTTCACTGGTCCTGCAAAACCCAGGA
This sequence comes from Emys orbicularis, assembly GCF_028017835.1. Taxonomy (NCBI): domain Eukaryota; kingdom Metazoa; phylum Chordata; order Testudines; family Emydidae; genus Emys; species Emys orbicularis. The sequence continues at coordinate 48,408,589 of NC_088691.1, forward strand.
ACTATGCTACAAATTCTTGAGTGTTTTCTGCAGGCCCCTTATCTCTTAACCATTGACTGATATAGAGCTCTTCTGTAACAGATATTTAGGGGTGGTTTATAGAGAGTGTTACACTTGGTCAATCATGCAGAGGGCCACTAAGCCAGGGTGAGAGACTGTCACAGAGTCAGCGGGCGACGCTCTGGAACTACTCCATATGAAGCCAGTCAGGACTCTGAGGGAGCATGCCTCCTCTCTCTGGGCATACTGTTGCCAGGACAAGAAGCTTACACAGAAGCTTGGGGAAGCCAGAGGGCCCTGCACCCCAATTCCGCAGTCAGACAGGAACACAGCGTAGGACAGAACTTAGCACAGAAATCAGTGACTTTCAGCCAAGTCCATCTTGGGGAGTCCTGGGCTAGAAGACCTAGACTCCCCCTCTTCCAGTGCCCCCAGGCAGACTGCCAGCTTCCAGCAACCTGACCTCAGACACCCCGTTGTTCCTCCTCCTTGTTTTTATCTCGCTTCCTGGGCAAAGAGTCACCTGGTCATCACCTAGTTGCATCCCCCTCCTATGTCTCAGGTTACAAAGAGCACTGGTCATCAGTGAACACCATAAAGGGCTTGTCAAAGTCTGGGTTTCCCAGCACCAGGCCCGTGACCAGATCCTCCTTCAGTGTGCAGAGAGCCCTCTGGCACTGCCTCATCCAGACCAGCTTGTCTCGCTTACCCTGCTTGCATAGCTCAGTGATGGGAGCCGACATAGAGCTAACGTAGGGCACAAACCTCCGGTAAACCCCTCCATCCCAATAAAGGCGTGGGCCTGTTTCTTAGTCTGGGGAGCAGGCCAATCTCTGATTGCCTCCACCTTGGCCGAATCTGCCTTTAGGCAGCCGCTCCCCACCTTGTGGCCTAAGTACGACACCTCTGCCATCCCCACCTTGCACTTGCCAGCTTTTACAGTCAGCCCTGCATCCTGGAGGTGACCCAGACCCCTCTTCATCTATGACACATGGTCCTCCTAGGTCTGGCTAGCGACACAAATATCATCAATGTCCACTAGAGTAAAACTCTCCATCCCCCTCAGTAAATGATCCCCCTGGTGCTGTCAGGTGACCAGCACCACCTTGAGGCCGAAAGGTAGGACCAGGGATTTGTACAGCCCCAAAGGGGTAACAAAAGCAGGTTTCAACCTGGCATCTGAATCCAAAGGCACCTGCCAGAAGCCTTTGGTGAGATCCCTGGTCGGGGGTACTGAGTCCCCCCCAACTTGTCAAGGATCTCATCAGGCCTAGGCATGGGGCAGGCCTCAGACATGGTGATGGCATTGAGCTTCCGATAGGCCACACAGAATCGGATCGACCCATCTTTCCTGGGGACCAGCACCACAGAAGAGGTACTGGAGCTGGTGGATGGCTGGATCACCCCTAAAGCCAGCATGTCTCTGATCTCTCTCTCCAGGGCCTGGGCTGTGTTCCCAGTTACTCTGAATGGGGAACACCTGGATTAGAGGGCTGGCTCCCATCTCCACCCAGTGGACAGCTCAATTATTGAGCCCAGGCTGGTTGGAAAACAGCTGTTGGTATGAATCTCTGCCTGCTGGGCAGGGGTTATCAGAGAGGGGAATTAATTTCAGCAAGGGGCTGGCTCCTGTCTGAGGGAAGAGACCCACCAGGGGCTCTTCCCCCTTCTCCCACTGGCCACACACAGCCAGTACCAGCCTCTCCCTGTCACAGTACGGCTCCATCATGTTGACCTGGTACCCTCGGTGGCTGTGAGCCTGGTTGGGCAGTTCCACCACATTGTTCTCCTCATTCAGTTGCTTGATGACCTTGAAGGGCCTCTGCCAGGCAGCTTACAGCTTATTCTTCCTCACCAGGATGAGAACCCTCACCTGGTCCCTGGTGCCATAGGCTGAGCGGTCATACCAGACCTTCTGCCTCCCTTGGGCCCTGGCTAGGTTCTCCCTGGGCAGACCCATGAGCTCAGTGAGCTTTTCTCAGAAAGTCAGTACATACTCCACCACTGATTCTCCATTGGGGGGAGGCCTTCCCCTACCATCCATCCTTCACCAAGTCCAGGGCCACCTTCTGAAAAGGCTCCTCTATGACAGGCAGGTGTCTCAAGGCTGCTTTACCCTTGTCCCGGGCCTTTTGCACCTCTGGATAAGGCAGCCCTGGTTGGCAGCTGTCCCGCCCTGGCTGTGGTTCCCCACACTCCGCTGGGGTCTCTGATCCCCCTGGGCTCAGCTTTGTCCCTGCTGTCCCAGTGAGGCCAGGCAGCAAGCCCGCTGCTTTGCTCACAGCATCAGAACTAGTGTGAGCCGCCTCCCCCCTGTGCAGGGGGGTGGGAAGTATGTCTCTGTCCCACTCAGCTGCAGGGCTCTGGTTACAGACAAGCAGGTATCCTGAGCATAGCAGCTCCTCCGCCCTGCCAGCCAGGTCATTTGCATTTTCACTGACCGCTTCAGTCTCAGCTGATTGGTTTCCTGGATTCAAATTCAAATCCTCAGCCATTACAGGAGCAGAGCCTGGATCCCCTGGATGGGTCCTTCTGCCTCTCAGCTCAGCCACCGCCAGTTCATGCTGCCGCTGTCTTTCCTGCTGTTCTGCTTCATGCCTTCCCTTTCTCTCATGGTCCTCTGATTCCTTCAATCTTAGCTCCAATCCCATCCATCTCAGATCCACTGATGGGAAACCCAGAGGAGACCCCCTGCTGGTTGGAAGTCTCAGGGATGCCCGGCTGCTCCCAGCCTCTCTCGTGGCCCCAGCTGGGTCAGAACCCGATGCGGGCCCTGGGGCTGCCTGGCTGCTCCCAGCCTCTTTCGTGCCCCCAGCTGGGTCAGGACCCAATGAGGGCCCTGGGGCTGCCTGGCTGCTCCCAGCCTCTCTCATGCCTGCCCCCAGCTGGGTCAGGAACCAGCTCCTTAGAGCGATCATTCTCCTCCAACTGAGCAATTAGCTGTGCCTTGGTGAGCTTTCCAATGTGCAGCCCGCCCCGCCCCCCGCACAGCTCTATAATGTCCTTTTTAAGGAGATAGTTATAGGATATCTCCACACTGTTCCCAAGTGGTCACGGACTCACAGGCCTGTGCTCTCTCAGCTCCCCACAGTCCCTGGGAGGAAACCCTTCAGTGCAACAGCCCTTCTCGGGGGTCCACTCTCTCTTGGGGTTAAGCCGTAGGCTCCTCCACCTCCTGGAACTGTGCCTCTTGGAGCCTTCAGCACACCCGTCTCTCACTAATTCCCCTTCGTTCTACTGCAGGACACTCTGTCCATGGGGTGCAGTTTATCCCACCACTGCCACCAGTTGTCATGGAGTCACTGGGCGATGCTCTGGAATTACTCCATATGAAGCCAGTCTGGGGGAGCATGCCTCCTCTCTCTGAGCATATTGTCGCCAGGGCAAGAAGCTTACACAGCTTCGATCTTCCTGGGTCTGGCCTCGGAGCATCCCCTTCCACACCGTGTGCTTCCTGCAGTGAGTCCACCCAGGCAGGGCTCCTGGGGAAGCCAGAGGACCCTGCACCACAACTCTGCAGTCAGGTGTGACTCTCAGCCAGCTGGTAGAACAGAAGGTTTATTAGTTGACAGGAACACAGCGTAGGACATAACTTGTTAGCACAGAAATTAGTGACTTTCAGCCAAGTCCATCTTGGGGAGTCCTGGGCCAGAAGCCCTGGAATCCTCCTCTTCCAATGCCCCCAAGCAGACTGCCAGCTTCCAGCTGGCCCAACCTCAGACCCCCCGTTGCTCCTCCTCCTTGTCTTTGTCTCACCGGGCAAAGAGTCACCTGGTCATCACCTGGCTGCATCTCCCTCCTGGGTCTCAGGTTACGAAGGGCACCAGTCATAGCATATGTGCAGGCAGCTGGAGCAGCCTCACCTGCCCCAGAGGTCTCAGCCAATGTCACACATCCTTATTCCCACCACCAAGGCATTGGTGCAGCACACAGGGAAACTGCGGTGCACACAGTATTCATGCAAAACAGTAAGACTCACATAGAACATAACAAAGGAAAATCCTTGCTTCATTACAGAGAGAAAACCATGGGAAGAGTGTAAATAGGGTGAGGGGAATTAGAGCTGAATCCAGAATATCAAGGCTGTTTAGAGGCAGCATGATGGGAAGGATGAGCAGCTCAGTGCGCTTGCATTTTGTTCCGAGCCAAGGGCTCTGGAGATAATACTGAATTGTGTAATTGTTTTGAGCAGACTCCCAAATCCCTCCCCTCCCCCCAAACAGCTTATTGACAAAAAGTTTTGCCAACAATCTTGCAGGGACTTTCAGTATTGAAGAAAATGAGGTGTAGAAAGTGTCAAAGCAAAGTAACTTTTTATACTGTATTTTTATAACTGAATTTGTTCAGAACTAATAGTATCACTGTTGTGACCATGTTTAGTTGGGGGCTGCAATGTCTCATAACGAGCTGCTAATGCAGGTCAGTGTCACCATTCACCAACAAAGAGCAGATCCTAGCAGAGTGCTCTTTCTCTGGGACCCACTTTGTAAGAGTCCTCTCATGACATGCCCATCTCCTCTAATGTTGTGACAGATTTTTGTTACCAATCTGCCTGGAGCATCAGTTGATTAGGCTGACGCCACAGGATCGTTTGGGGAGGGGATGACGAAACACATCAAGTGTCTAGATTGTAAAGCTTTATTGATAAAATAATAAAATAACAGCAGAGAGTGCTGAGACTGTTCCCACGTCACTCAGGGGAAGAAAGAAAGCGTTAATGCCCCCAGGCCCTAACCCACTTTCATACTCACACCTGCACTACCCAGACTGGCCAAGTCTAGGTGTAGCGTCAGAAGAAGGGGGGGGGGAGTGGAGCGGGAGTGCTGTCCTGGGCCCAGGTCATCCAAGAATCCGCTGTGTTCTCCAAGTTGCTCAAGTTCTCAAGAGGGTTTTAAGTCCTGGGCTTCTTTGGGGGTGGTTTTGTCCAGGGCCCTCTGTTCCTGGTGCTCTTTGTACTAGTCCAAACAGGCTTGCTATGGTCTCTTTTCCTTTTCCAAAACATCCCAGCTCCGGAGACTGTTTGCTTTTCTGTCTTGGCCTTCACTAGTCTCACTGTTATCTTTGCAGTTCTGTGTCTCAGTTGCTCTCACTGTTATCTTTGCAGCTCTGTGTCTCACTTAGTTCTTCTTTTCTCACAGCTGGTTGGGGGGGGGGGGTTGGACTTCCCCACTTCTGTTTTGGCAGGTAGCAGCTGGCCTTGGGCTGGAGTTCTCTTCTCTTCAGACTGAGCTTGTTAATTGCAGTGTTGAGTTAACCTGTTCTCTGCTTTTTTCTTTTTCTTCTCCCCCCTTTTCGGCCTCTTGTAACCTACAAAGAAACCTTCCACTCTCCACTCACACACCTTTAACCCTCCCCAAAATGCTTTGCAATGCTTGCAACAGCGTTAGCAATATACAGTGCTGATCTGTCTTCCCAGGGAACTCACTAAGGGGAGGGGGCCATTGGGTTGTGATAATGTCCCAGTCTCCACCGTTCCTGCAGTGTTTTCAGTTGGCCCTGTCCAAAGGCTCCACTCATCATAATTTGTAAACCAGCATCAAAATGCAAAGAAAACTCAGAAATAAAAAGCAAAAATCTACAGTAAGTCTGAGATATAAACAAGTAAAAGCAAAGACCAATAACTAACCTTCTCCTAATTGAAATGGAAGCCCATATATAGCCCGCTGCTGGGTCTCAAAGCAGTGGGCACAACACTTCATAGACCATAGGCCCTGCCGCAACCCCTGTTGTGAGCCTCAGGTCCCTTCGGGTATGTCTAAACTGCAGTAAAACACACACGTCTGGCCTGTCCCAGCAGACTTGGGCTCGCGGGGCTCTGGTTGCAGGGCTCCAGTCTGAGCCTGAATGTCTACACCACAATTCAGGACCGGATTTAGGGGCAGGCAACCCAGGTGACTGCTTGGGGTGCCAGGCTTGGAGGGCACTGGGTTCAGAGTGCTGTGCATGAATAAATACAGATTTAAAGGTCCTAGTGTGTCAAGTCATCATCTTATATGACAGGGATAAATCATGCATGCAAATTGTGCATCATAGTCATGAAATAGGCTACAACTGCAATAAAAAATAAGGTATTCAAAAGTTTAACAAATGGGGGGGGGGGCTCCATTTGGTCTAGGGCCAGCTCTGCCACAATTTTACAGCTCCGCAGCCCTAGCCCCGCAAGCCCAAGTCAGCTGACATGGGCCTGCCATGGTGTTTTACTGCAGTGTAGATCATGGGTGGGCAAACTTTTTGGCCTGAGGGCCACATCGGGGTTCTAAAACTGTATGGAGGGCTGGGTAGGGAAGGCTGTGCCTCCCCAAACAGCCTGGCCCCTGCCCCCTATCTGCCCCCTCCCACTTCCCGCCCCCTGATTGCCCCCCTCAGAACCTCCTACCCATCCAACCCACCCTGCTCCTTGTCCCCTGACTGCCCCACCCCCTATCCACACCCCTGCCCCCGACAGCCCCCCCGAGGACTCTCATGCCTATCCAACCCCCTGTTCCCTGACTGCCCCCCCCCCAGAACCTCTGCCCCATCCAACCGTCCCCTGTTCCCTGACTGCCCTCCGGGACCCCCCGCCCCTTATCCAACCCCCCGCTCCCCGTCCCCTGACCGCCCCCCCAGAACCTCTGCCCCATCCAGCCCCAACGCTCCCCTCCCCCTTACCATGCCGCTCAGAGTGGCAGGAGCTCGCAGCCCTGCCATCCGGCCAGAGCCAGCCACTCCGCCCGCACTGCCCAGCAGGAGCGGTGGGCTAGAGCACTGGCGGCGTGGCACTGCGGGTGAGGGGGAACAGCTGGGGAGAGGCCGGGGGCTAGCCTCCCCGGACAGGAGCTCAAGGGCCAGGCAGGATGGTCCCACAGGCCAGATGTGGCCCACAGGCCGTAGTTTGCCCATGTCTAGTGTAGACAGACCCTTCGTCATTATGTCAGATCCCCTCCCCTGCCAGCTTTCTGCTAAATTTGACTGATAGGCTTCCACTGAACAGGAAACAGTACCCAGCTTACCAACTGCAGACTAGATGAGACTGGCAGAAAACTTGGCTTCTCTCAGGCCTGGTCTACACTACGAGTTTAGGTCGAATTTAGCAGCGTTAGATCGATTTAACCCTGCACCCGTCCACACGATGAAGCCATTTTTGTCGACTTAAAGGGCTCTTAAAATCGATTTCTGTACTCCTCCCCGACGAGGGGATTAGTTCTGAAATCGACCTTGCTGGATCGAATTTGGGGTAGTGTGGACGCAATTCAATGGTATTGGCCTCCGGGAGCTATCCCCAGAGTGCTCCATTGTGACCGCTCTGGACAGCACTCTCAACTCAGATGCACTGGCCAGGTAGACAGGAAAAGCCCCACGAACTTTTGAATTTCATTTCCTGTTTGGCCAGCGTGACGAGCTCAGAGGTGATCATGCTGATCTCATCAGCAGAGGTGACCATGGAGTCCCAGAATTGCAAAAGAGCTCCAGCATGGACCGAACGGGAGGTACTGTATGATCGCTGTATGGGGAGAGGAATCCGTGCTATCAGAACTCCGTTCCAAAAGATGAAATGCCCAAATATTTGAAAAAAATCTCCAAGGGCATGAAGGACAGAAGCTATAACAGGGACCCGCAGCAGTGCCACGTGAAACTTAAGGAGCTCAGGCAAGCCTACCAAAGAACCAGAGAGGCAAACAGCAGCTCTGGGTCAGAGCCCCAGACATGCTGCTTCTATGATGAGCTGCATGCCATTCTAGGGGGTGCCCCTACAACTACCCCACCCCTGTGCGTGGACTCTGTCAATGGATTCTCATGCAACAGGGATGCGGATTTTGGGGACGAGGAAGATGAGGAGGAGGAGGAGAAGGAGGAGGAGGAGGAGGTTGAAGATAGCACACAGCAAGCAAGTGGAGACGTTTTCCCCCGACAGCCAGGAACTGTTTATCACCCTGGAGCCAGTACCCTCCCAACCCACCGAAGGCGGGCTCCCGGACCTTGAAGGCGGAGAAGGGACCTCTGGTGAGTATACCTTTGTAAATATAATACATGGTTTAAAAGCAAGCGTGTTTAATGATTAATTTGCCCTGAATACTTGGGATGGATTCGCAGCCAGTACAGCTACTGGAAAAGTCTGTTAACGTGTATGGGGATGGGGCGGAAATCCTCCAGGGACATCTCAATGAAGCTCTCCTGGATGTACTCCCAAAGCCTTTGCAAAAGGTTTCTGGGGAGGGCAGCCTTATTCCGTCCTCCATGGTAGGACACTTTACCACGCCTGCCCAGTAGCACGTAGTCTGGAATCATTGCATAACAAAGCATGGCAGCGTATGGTCCCGGTGTTTGCTGGCATTCAAGCAACATCTGTTCTTTATCTCTCTGTGTTATCCTCAGGAGAGTGATATCATTCATGGTCACCTGGTTGAAATAGGGGAATTTTATTAAGGGGACATTCAGAGATAGCCGTTCCTGCTGGGCTGTTTGCCTGTGGCTGAACAGAAATCATCCCTGCTGTTAGCCACGCGGTGTGGGGAGGGGTGAAGCGATCATCCCAGAGAATTGGGTGTGTGTGTGGGGGGAGGGTTAGTTGGGTTTGTGCTGCACGTTAACCCTAAAACCACAGCCCATCCTTTTAAATGGCCAACCCATTTTAAATGGCCAACCCAACGGGTGCTTAGTATGGGAAATGAGGGCGCTGCTGTTTGAAACCATTCACACATGTTATGAAGGTTAAAGAAGCCAAAAGACAGTGGCTTACCATGTCTGTCTGCAAGCTGATTTCTGTTGCCCGCTGGCCCTGTGTGAGTGATCTCTCACACCAAACCAGCAGGCCCTCAATATAAGAGGCAAAATGTGACCTTGTAAAGAAAGCACACGTGCTATGTAATGTTAACAGCTTGGTTCACCGTGAAAGAGTCTACCCATTGTTCTCTAAAATGTGTCTTTTTAAATACTACTCTCCCTTTTTTTCCTCCCACAGCTGCAAATGTTTCAATGCTCCCCCTATCATCTCCGTCCCAGAGGCTAGCGAAGATTAGAAGGCAAAAAAACCGCACCCGTGATGAAATGTTCTCTGAGCTCATGCAGTCCTCCCACACTGACAGAGCCCAGCAGAATACGTGGAGGCAGAGGCTGTCAGAGTGCAGGAAAGCACAAAATGAACATGAGGACAGGTGGCGGGAGCAAGAGGAGAGGTGGTGGGAGCAAGACGATAGGTGGTTTAAGCGTGATGAGAGGAGGCAGGAAGCAATGCTGAGGCTACTGGAGGATCAAACTGATATGCTCCGGCGTATGGTTGAGGTGCAGGAAAGGCAGCAGGAGCACAGACCGCCGCTGCAGCCCCTGTGTAACCAACCGCCCTCCTCCCCAAGTTCCATAGCCTCCTCACCCAGATGCCCAAGAATGTGGTGGGGGGGGGGCCTCTGGGTACCTAACCACTCCATCCTAGAGGACTGCCCAAGCAACAGAAGGCTGACATTCAATAAATTTTGAAGTGTCCTTCCCTCCTCCACCACCCCACCCAGTGCTTCCCTCCTCCACCACCCCTCCCGGGCTACCTTGGCAGTTATCACCCCATTTGTGTGACAAATTAATAAAGAATGCATGATTCCAACACTGAAAATGAGGGCGAAGAGATAAGCACAGATATAGATAGGGGTAGGGAATTGGACATTAGAAGGACGGGGCGGATGGACACTAGGGGGTCCGTACCAAAGTGCATAACTAATGGGAGAAAGGACAGACAGCATACGGTAAGATGTTTATACACCAATGCGAGAAGCCTAGGTAACAAAATGGAGGAACTGGAGCTCCTGGTCCAAGAAATGAAACCTGATATCGTAGGAATAACCGAAACGTGGTGGAACTGTAGTCATGACTGGAGTACAGGTATCGAAGGGTATGTGCTGTTTAGGAATGACCGGAAAAAAGGTAAAGGTGGGGGTGTGGCACTGTATGTGAATAATGAACTAAAATGTAAAGAAATAATAAGTGATGGAATGGATAAGACAGAGTCTGTCTGGGCAATGATTACACTGGGTAAAAGAACTACTAGAGCCTCCCCTGAGATACTGCTTGGGGTGTGCTATAGACCGCCAGGATCTAGCCTGGATGCGGACAGAGAACTATTTAATGTTTTTAAGGAAGTAAAAACTAATAAGAGCTGTGTGATCATGGGGGACTTTAACTTCCCAGACATAGATTGGGGAACAAATGCTAGTAACAATAATAGGGCTCAGATGTTCCTAGACGTGCTAGCAGATGAATTCCTTCAGCAAGTAGTAGCTGAACCGACGAGGGGGGATGCCATTTTAGATTTGGTGCTGGTGAGTAGTGAGGACCTAGTTGAGGAAATGTTAGTAGGGGACAACCTTGGCTCGAGTGACCATGAGCTAATTCGGTTTAAACTAAATGGAAGGATTAACAGAAATAAAACTGTGACTAAGGTTTACGATTTCAAAAAGGCCAACTTTTATAAACTAAGGCAACTACTTAGGGAAATGGATTGGGCTAACATACTTAGAGAGCTAAAGGCAGATGAGGCCTGGGATTATTTCAAGCTGAAGTTGCACGAGCTGTCCGAGGCCTGCATCCCGAGAAAGGGGAAACGGTTAGTAGGCAGGAGAATTAGACCTAGCTGGATGAGCGGGCATCTCAAAGGGGCGATTAAGAAAAAACAGAAAGCGTACAAAGAATGGAAGAGGGGGCAGATCGGTAAGGAAACCTACCTTATTGAGGTCAGAGCATGTAGGGATGCGGTGAGAAAGGCCAAAAGCCGTGTAGAGTTGGACCTCGCGAGGGGAATTAAATCCAATAGTAAGAGGTTTTATAGCCATATAAATAGGAAGAAAACAAAGAAAGAGGAAGTGGGACCGCTGAAGCATGTAAATGGAGTGGAGATTAAGGATAATCTAGGCATGGCACAATATCTAAATGAATATTTTGCGTCAGTATTTAATAAGGCTAATGAAGGGTTTAGGAATAGAGGGAGCGGGACAGAGGGGAATAAAGGAGGGGCGATTGACATTACAGTATCAGAGGTGGAAGCCAAGCTTGACCAGCTAAATGGGACTAAATCGGGCGGACCGGATGATCTCCATCCTAGAATATTGAAGGAGCTGGCGCGAGAAATTGCAAGCCCCTTGGCGATAATTTTTAATAAATCTGTAAACTCGGGGGTGGTGCCGATGGACTGGAAAATAGCTAATGTGGTTCCTATTTTTAAGAAGGGGAAAAAAAGTGACCCGGGTAACTACAGACCTGTTAGTTTAACTTCTGTAGTATGCAAGGTCTTGGAAAAAATTTTGAAGGAAAAAGTAGTTGAGGACCTTGAGGTGAATGGCAATTGGGACAAATTACAACATGGGTTTACGAAAGGCAGATCGTGCCAAACCAACTTGATCTCCTTCTTTGAGAAAGTAACAGACCTTCTAGATAAAGGAAATGCGGTGGATCTAATTTACCTCGATTTTAGTAAAGCGTTTGATACTGTCCCGCACGAGGAATTATTGGTTAAATTGGAAAAGATGGGGATCGATATTAAATTCCAGAGGTGGATAAAAAACTGGTTAAAGGGGAGACTGCAACGGGTAGTACTGAAAGGTCAACTGTCGGGTTGGACGGAGGTCACCAGTGGGGTTCCTCAAGGTTCGGTTTTGGGTCCGATTTTATTCAATCTATTCGTTACTGACCTCGGAACCGAATGTAGGAGTGGGCTGATAAAGTTTGCGGATGACACAAAGTTGGGAGGTATTGCCAATTCGGAGAAGGATAGGGATATTCTGCAGGGAGACTTGGATGACCTTGTAAATTGGAGTAAAAATAATAGGATGAGATTTAATAGTGAGAAGTGTAAGGTGATGCATTTAGGGATGACTAATAAGAATTTTAGTTATAAGTTAGGGACGCATAGGTTGGAAGTGACGGAGGAGGAGAAGGACCTCGGAGTCCTGGTTGATCGTAGGATGACTATGAGTCGGCAATGTGACGTGGCTGTGAAAAAAGCTAATGCGATTTTGGGATGCGTCAGGCGAGGTATTTCTAGTAGGGACAGGGAGGTGCTGCTTCCGTTATACAAGGCGCTGGTGAGACCTCATTTGGAGTACTGTGTGCAGTTCTGGTCTCCTATGTTTAAAAAGGATGAACTCAAACTGGAACGGGTACAGAGAAGGGCCACTAGGATGATCCGAGGAATGGAAAACCTTTCCTATGAAAGGAGACTCGAGGAGCTCGGTTTGTTTAGCCTAACCAAAAGAAGGCTGAGGGGGGATATGATTGCTATCTTTAAATATATCAAAGGGATTAATACCAAGGAGGGAGAGGAATTATTTCAGCTCAGTAGTAATGTGGACACGAGAACGAATGGATATAAACTGGCCGTGGGGAAGTTTAGGCTTGAAATTAGAAGAAGGTTTCTAACCGTCAGAGGGGTGAAATTTTGGAACAGCCTTCCGAGGGAAACGGTGGAGGCGAAAGACCTTTCTGACTTCAAGATTAGGCTTGATAAGTTTATGGAGGGAATGGTTTGAAGGGATAACGTGATTTTAGTCAATTAGGCATTAACGTGCCATCGCGGGTAAAATGAGGGTCCGGCTGTAGAATCTTGCCTGTATGCTCGGGGTACTGCTGATCGCCATATTTGGGGTCGGGAAGGAATTTTCCTCCAGGGTAGATTGGCAGAGGCCCTGGAGGTTTTTCGCCTTCCTCCGCAGCATAGGGCAGGGCTCGCAGGCTGGAATATTCTGTTGTGGGTGGGTCAGCTTTTGTGGCCTGCGTCATGCGGGAGGTCAGACTAGATGACCATATTGGTCCCTTCTGACCTTAAAGTCTATGAGTCTATGAGTCTATGAGTCTAATTTGAAACAACAATGACTTTATTGCCTCTGCAAGTGGTGATCAAAGGTGGGAGGGGAGGGCGGTTGGCTTACAGGGAAGTAGAGTGAACCAAGGGGGCGGGTTTTCATCAAGGAGAAACAAACAGAACTTTCAAACCGTGGCCTGGCCAGTCATGAAACTGGTTTTCACAACCTCCCACCCTGCCATAAACGTCTCCCCCATACTCTCACAGATATTGTGGAGCACACAGCAAGCAGCAATAACAATGGGAATATTGGTTTTGCTGAGGTCTAACCGAGTCAGTAAACTGCGCCAGCGCACTTTTAAACATCCAAATGCACATTCTACCACCATTCTGCACTTGCTCAGCCTATAGTTGAACAGCTCCTCACTACTATCCAGGGTGCCTGTGTATGGCTTCATGAGCTATGGCATTAAGGGGTAGGATGGGTCCCCAAGGATAACTATAGGCATTTCAACATCCCCAATGGTTATTTTCTGGTCTGGAAAGTAAGTCCCTTGCTGCAGCCATTCACACAGACCAGAGTTCCTAAAGATGCAAGCGTCATGTACCTTTCCCGGCCATCCCACATTGATGTTGGTGAAACGTCCCTTGTGATCCACCAGTGCTTGCAGCACCATTGAAAAGTACCCCTTTCGATTTATGTACTGGCTGCCTTGGTGCTCCGGTCCCAAGATAGGGATATGCGTTCTGTCTATCATCCCACCACAGTTAGGGAACCCCATTGCAGCAAAGCCATCCACTATGACCTGCACATTTCCCAGAGTCACTACCCTTGATAGCAGCAGCTCAGTGATCGCATTGGCTACTTGGATCACAGCAGCCCCCACAGTAGATTTGCCCACTCCAAATTGATTCCCGACTGACCGGTAGCTGTCTGGCGTTGCAAGCTTCCACAGGGCTATCGCCACTTGCTTGTGAACTGTGAGGGCTGCTCTCATCTTGGTATTCTTGCGCTTCAGGGCATGGGAAAGCAAGTCAAAGTTCCATGAAAGTGCCCTTACGCATGCAAAAGTTTTGCAGCCACTGGGAATCATCCCAGACCTGCAACATTATGTGGTCCCACCAGTCTGTGCTTGTTTCCTGGGCCCAGAATCGGCATTCCACGGCATGAACCTGCCCCATTACCACCATGGGCCCGTGCTTTGAGAGAAGTTTGTGTCCATGTCCTCATCACTCTCGTCACCGCGCTGCCGTCACTTCCTCGCCTGCTTTTGAAGTTTCTGGTGCAGCATATACTGCAGGATAATGCGCGTGATGTTTACAGTGCTCATAACTGCCGCAGTGATCTGAGCGGGCTCCATGCTTGCCATGGTATGGTGTCTGCAGGAGAGCAGAGTGGCAGCGGAAGCGGTCGTTTGATGATGACAGTTTGCAGTCCTACTGCACCATCTGCTGCCAGCAGCACCCAGGACACAACAGCGGCAGCTGAGCTGAGTGGGCTGCACGCTTGCCGTGGTATGGCGTCTGCGCAGAAAAAAGGCGTGAAACAATTGTGTGCCGTTGCTCTCACGGAGGGAGGGGCGACTAACGACATGGCTTACAGGGTTGGCTTACTGGGAATTAAAATCAACAAAGGGGGAGGGTTTGTATCAAGGAGAAACACATACAACTGTCACACCGAAGCCTGGCCAGTCATAAAACTGGTTTTCAAAGCCTCTGTGATGCGCAACATGCCTTGCTGTGCTCTTCTAATCGCAAACAGCCTAGTCAGCAAACAGCACCAGAGAGCTTTTAAACGTCCAAAGTCACATTCTACCACCATCAGAGAGAGGAGGCATGCTCCCCCAGACTGGCTTCATATGGAGTAATTCCAGAGCTAAGGGATGAAACTTAAAGAAGAGAATGACCTGGAGTCACTCCCATTTATGTCCAGGCGCGATCTGCCAGGAGCACTGAGGTCTGCCAGGAGCACCCATGTCTGCCTAGGCGCCCCCGACTGACCTCACCAAGGTCGGCCAGGAGCACCCAGGAGACAACGACGACGGCTAGCAGTCGTACTGCACCGTCTGCTGCTGCGAAGGCAAGGAGCTGCTGCTGTGTAGCAATGCAGTACCGCGTCTGCCAGCAGCACCCAGGAGACGTACGGTGACGGTGAGCTGAGCGGGCTCCATGCTTGCCGTGGTATGCCTTCTGCACGGGTAACCCAAGAAAAAAGGCGAGAAACGATTGTTTGCCGTTGCTTTCAGGGAGGGAGGGAGGGAGGGAGGGGGGCCTGACGACATGTACCCAAAACCACCCGTGACAATGTTTTTGCCCCATCAGGCATTGGGAGCTCAACCCAGAATTCCAATGGGCGGCGGAGACTGCGGGAACTGTGGGATAGCTACCCACAGTGCAAGGCTCCAAAAGTCGACGCTAGCCTCAGTACTGTGGACACACTCCGCCGACTTAATGCGCTTAGTGGGGACACACACAGTCGACTGTATCAAATCGATTTCTAAAAAATCGACTTCTATAAAATCGACCTAATTTCACAGTGTAGACATACCCTCAGAGAATCCCCTTGGCTTACCTTTGTGTCTGAGCAGGAATTAATGTCAAAAACAACCAGGTACTTACCTGTTAAGTCCACCAGCTGGGTGATAAGTATCAGTTTGCCATGGTGCAAACCTAGATGACAAATTGGGTAATTCAGGATCATTGTTTTGCAGCCAATATATTTCTCTGTTTTCTCTTTCTCTTTGTGCATACATGACTGAGGAAGAAGAGGCAGAAGGAAAGGCTTCTAGGTGGATTCTGGCATAAAGCTAGTATTTTATGACTCACTATGTGGACAAATAGCATTCTCCCTGAGAAACAGCTGCATCAGAACTAAAGATAGGCCTAAGCCATGAGGAAAATCCATGCTAAAAATGTTGGGCTTGCTTGTGTCTCTAGGTCAGGGGTCGGCAACCTTTCCGAAGCGATGTGCCAAGTCTTCATTTATTCACTCTAATTGAAGGTTTTGCGTGCCAGTAATACATTTTAACGTTTTTAGAAGGTCTCTTTCTATAAGTCTATAATATATAACTAAATTATTGTTGTATGTAAAGTAAATAAGGTTTTAAAGTGTTTAAGAAGCTTCATTTAAATTAAATTAAAATGCAGAGCCCCCAGGACTGGTGGCCAGGACCCGGGCAGAGTGAGTGCCACTGAAAATCAGCTCATGTGCCACCTTCGGCACGCATGCCAGAGGTTGCCTACCCCTGCTCTAGGTCATGGTAAAGGGCAGTGCATGGCTTCCCCATCCCAAGAGCATCCCCGGGAAGGGGTTGTGGCTCAGGAAGCCACAGCCTCCTATCCTGTTCTCACCTTGTTCCAGGGACATAGTTGTTTGCTCTTGGCTGCCAACAGCAAATTACTGCCCCATCCTGACTGAGCATTGCTGGCCCTGCCTCCTCTCAGCCCCTCTGAGGCAATAGGTATGTCCCAGCCGAGCCCCTGGAGTTCTGCTCTCCCTCTCTCTGCAGGAGCAGGATGCCTCGGGGGCCTCTCTATTGCACTTGGCTGCTTGTTTTGGCCATGCAGAGGCTGTGCAGTGGTTGCTGCAGGCAGGCTATGATGCAGCCATGGAGACGCACAAAGGAGCAGTGCCAGCGCACTATGCAGCAACCAAGGGGGACCTGACCTGCCTCAAGCTGCTGGTCGCTGCAGACCTAAGGTAAGAAGAAACCCAGTGTACTGTGCAACACAGAGCTCTCTGCACACAGCAGTTCTGAAGTCAGAGGCATTTCCTGCTTCCCCTACCTACAGGGACAGCTGGGGACTCCCCTGTCATCTGGGATCCCCCAATGGCATAAAGTCAGCATAGCTCACTCCATATTATCCCCTCCACCTCCCCTGATAAGGGGCCTTCCAGATTGTGCCAGAGGCAAGGCTAAGACAGGAGGGAGTGTGGCTGAAACATGTTGTGTTCTGACAATTCTGAATGGGCAGAAGGGTTCCTAGGAGATTGTTCCAGCCAGCGTAAATTAGAGCCGCTGAGGGGCTTCCACCTGTTCCGTTGGACTGTTCCTCGCCTGGCACATGTCCTGGCTTCTTGGCAGTGAGGTTTCCACAGGATTTTTCCAGCCTAAACTTTCCTTTTCTTAATTTCATCTCATCGTGCCTGTTTCTAACCTGGAGGTCACAAGGGGCTTTCTAGCCAGCAGGAAGGCAGGAAAAGGTGATCAATAGGGGTCAGAGGATCAATAGCAATGCAAAGAAGGAAAAAGATGCACCAGCCACTAGGGAGAGGGACAGGCTGTGGGAGATCCTCCATGGGAAGGTGGAGCTTGTGTTGAATTCCATAGCTTACCTTTGGCCCCCCCAGTCCCTGCGTGGGGTGCTGGGAGCAGGCAGGTAGTGGTTTACGTTGGCTTCCTGCAAGGAGACCAGTCAAGGGACAGTAGCAGAGGTCCCAGCCCATCTCCTCAGCACCCTCGCTCCCGCTTTCCTCCTCCTGACTTGTTGAACTCTGTGCTGCTATGGTCTCTGAAGTGTCCATGGTGGTCTTCGGAGTGGAGGTGGGGTTGCCCCCAAGTAACGCGTCCAGCTCTTTGTAGAAACAGCAGGTCGTGGGAGCGGCAGTTTGCCTCCCGCGCATTGTGGTAGGCATTCCGCAGCTCCTTCACTTTAGGCACTGTGTCCCGGTCATGGCCCCTTTCCATCATGGCCCTTGATATCTGCCCATAGGTATTGTAATTCCTATGGCTGGAGCACAGCTGGGACTGGACAGCTTCCTCCCCCCAAACACTGATGAGGTCCAGCACCTCACCATTGCTCCATACTGGGGATCGCCTGGCATGTGGAGGCATGGTTACCTGGAAAGATGCACTGAGATCACTCCATGCCTTGCTGAGCAAACAGGAAGGGGAATTTCAAAATTCCCAGAGAATGTAAAGGGCGGGTCTGGCAGTTGGTCACCTGAGGGCAGGGCAGTAGAGTTCAAAGTGATGACCAGAGTGGTTAGCACAGGCATTGTGGGACACTTCTGGAGGCCGATCAGAGCGCATTAATAGACCAGGGCGTCCACACTGGCACCATGGCGCTCCAGCCAGGGCGCAGCAAACTTTATGCTTCTTGTGGAAGTGGATTACCAGGAGCACTCCAGACGTCAAGTCCAGGTGCTCTATGTGCCTTGCCAGTGTGGACATCTCAGGAGTTAGGGTGCCTGGGGCTGATTTAATGCGCTCTAACTTGCAATTGTAGACAAGGCCTAAGATAGGACAGAACATGCCCAAGTGTGTCAGTGGTGTGGGGTTACCTTGGTGTCTTGTTACCAAGCAGCTACATGTTACAAGTGTTTGTGCTGTCCGTGAATATGAAATCCCCCCGCCCTTCTCCCCTCTCCCCTGCAGAGGTGTGCAAGCTCACAGTGCCCTGACACCTCCCAGCAGAGTTCTGTACAGGGTTCTCCCCTGGGGACCCTGCTGCACTCTGCCTCGCACCAAGAGGTTGGCATTCACCTGGGAACCTGGGTCCAGAATCCACCTAGGAAAGGATTGCTGTTGAGGCAAAGGGGCTTATAATGAATTACATATTCCTGGAGCCCTGGACACCAATCACAATTCAATACAAAAGGTTTCACTAACAGAACATTAAGGCTGCGGACTCAGTCACTGAGGAATTAGGCCATGAGCCTGTCTGAGTTCTGGGAGAGGATTTGGATTGCATTTTATTTCGTCTGACCCTTCTCCCATCTACACTGGAGCGGAGAAGGCAAAGGAGCTCAGACACCAAACGTCCCAGCTAGCACTGACTCCAGCAATGAATTTCACAGCCTTGAAGCCCTATCAGGCAGCGAGGGCATGATCCAAAGCTCACAGAAGTCCCTAGGAGTCTTTCCATTGATTTCAATGGGCTGTGGATCAGGCTACTCGAAAGCATGGCTGTGTTGATGCACTTGGTGGCCTCTTGATACCCGAGGCAGTTGCTAATGGCTTACGCTCTGTCAGCACCATGCTCATCAGTCCAATGGGGTCCAATCTATCTGATAATTTTCCCAGGGATTAGATTTCCAATTACCAAGGGGCAGCCACTTCAACCTTCACCCCTGTAACAATTCCCTTCAGGAGCCCTCGGTCTCCTGTTCCACACAGCATCTACCCTGGACCTTCACTCCCGATAGCCACCAGCACTTAAGCTGTTAAGTGTGCTTCCCCGTGGACAGAGCAGAGAGGATACAGGACTGGCAGGTGATGGCAGGGGTCAGCTCAGCCCTGCAGTTAGGGAGGTCAGAGGTAGGGCTGTGAGATGACAGCCAGGGGGATTTGGACATAGAATGAGGGATAGATGAGAGAGGGATGGCAGTGGTGAGATGGCAGGGGTGTGCTGTGTAGGAGTGAAGTTAGACCTGCAGTAGATATCCTTTTCCCGTCAGATGAGGAGAAGTACAGTACCCAGGTCTATAGTCCCAAGAAAATCAATGCAAGTCTGCCATCTGCTGGCACCAATATAATTTATACTCCCCATAGATACCAATATTGTGAGCAAAACCATTAGGTGAGATTTTTAAAAAAAAAGCCTAAGGGAGCTCAATCCTCAAATTCCATTGGAATTCATGGACAGTGACACCAAGAGAGCGCATGGGCCAGTGTTTGGGGCACTAGCCTAGGACTTGGGAGAACCTGGATTTGATTCCCTGCTCTGCCAGGCAGTCTGTGGCAAGTCACTCAGCCTCTCTGTGCCTCAGTTCCCCCCTGTATAATGGGAAAACAGCCCTGCCCTGCCTCACAGGGGTGTTGTGAGGACCAGTGCATTAAAAAAGATTGGGAGGCCCTCAGATACTATAGGAATGAGGGCTAGATGTGGGCCTAAGAGCGCCTTTAGAAATCCCAGCCATTTTCCATCTCTCATGCTCTGGTCGTAGTGAGCTCTCTCCTTCCACACATTTATCATTTTGTCTACAACAAAAATAAGGCCTTTCTGTATACGTCCAGTTTTAAGGCTCTAGGGGCTAAGCGGTGGCCCTGGGCAATGAAGCTTGTAATGTTTCCCATAGGTCTGAGTGCCCCTGCATCTCACCTATTCCCCATCCATTAAAGGGGAACAGCACTGGAGTGGCCTCCCCATTGCCCCATCCCTCCCACATACAGGTCTGCCAAAAGTTGCCTCAGGGAGCTGCTCAGAGGGGGTGATAGACTAGGGCTGCCTGAGTGGCCAGGAAGCTCCAGCGAACCTGCTCAGGGTTTGGAGGTTTTAAAAGACCACAATAGCAGGTGAGTTTTCCTTGGTGTTGCAGGGCAAGTACACCCCATCCCTCTTTGGGGCGGGGCAACGGTGCCATGGTTAAATCCTCCTGCCTGCCCTTAGCCTCAGGGCAGTACAGCTCAATGGCTAGAGCAGGGATCTCAAACTCAAATGACCACGAGGGCCACATGAGGACTAGTTCATTGACCCGAGGGCCGCATCACTGACACACCCCCCTCGCTGCCCCCAGCCCTGCCCGCACTCCACCCCTTCCATGAGGCACCGCCCCTGCCCCGCCTCTTCCCACCCCTTCCCTGCCCCCATTCCAACCCCTTCCCCAAAGTCCCCACCCCAACTCCGCCCCCTCCCTGCCCCCAGAGGGTGCAGGAGGGGTGTGGCAGGGGCTCAGGGCAGGGAGTTGAGGTGCAGGGTGTGACAGAGGGCTCAGGGCAGGGAGTTGGGGTGTGGGGTGCAGGAGCGGTGAGGGGTGTGGCAGGGGGTTGGGGTTCAGGCAGGGGCTCAGGGTAGGGGGTTGGGGTGCAGCAGGGGGTTGGGGTTCAGGCAGGGGGCTCAGGGCAGGGAGTTGGGGTGCAGCAGGGGATTGGGGGTGCAGCAGGGGGCTCAGGGCAGGGGGTTGGGGTGCAGAAGGGGTGTGGGATGCAGCAGGGGGCTCAGAGGATTCAGGGGGCCTGGGGCAAAGCAATTTCGGGACCCCCTTCCATTAAAAAAAAGTTGCAATACTATAGTAACATGTATTTGGAAATGTAAAAAATAACTAGTGAAATACATTCAAAAATTAATTTGTAATAATTTGAAAATACACTAAATACATTATTTAAAAACGTTAAATGCTTTAATGGTATGTATACATTTGCAATTACATAATGGGCTGTTGCTGGGTGATGGTGATGGTTGGTGCCAATGGGCTCTCGCTGCCTGACGGTGGTGCTGCTATTGCCCAGGGCTGGGTGGGGAGCTGGGCTCTGGGTTGGGGGGTGCCCGGCTCACAGGGGCTGGGCTCAGGGCTGTGGGGAGATGGGGTCAGAGGGTGTCCAGCTCAGAGGGGCTGGACTCGGAGCTGAGGGTCAGGGCTGTGGGGGGGATGGTGTCGGGGGAGTCCGGCTCAGAGGGGCTGGGCTCGGAGCTGGGGGTCAGGGCTGTGGGGGTAATGGGGTCGGGGGGTACCCGGCTCAGAGGGGCTGGGCTCAGAGCTGGGGGTCTGGGCTGTGGGGGGGATGGGGCCAGGGGGTGCCCGGCTCAGAGGGGCTGGGCTCGGAGCTGGGGGGCTGGGCTGTGGGGGGGATGGGGTCGGGGGAGTGCCCGGCTCAGAAGGGCTGGGCTCAGAGCTGGGGATCAGGGCTGTGAGGGGGATGGGGTCGGGGGGGTGCCCGGCTCAGAGGGGCTGGGCTCAGAGCTGGGGGTCAGGGCTGTGGAGGATGGGGTTGGGGGTGCCCGGCTCAGAGGGGCTGGGCTCGGAGATGGGTGTCAGGGCTGTGGGGGGATGGCGTCGGGGGTGTGCCCGGCCTTGGCCCCTTACCATGCCGCTTACTCCCTCTCCCAGACAGCGCTGCAGCGGCGTGGTGTCTCCAGCGGGGCCTGAGTTCCCGCCGGTCAGCCGCAGTTCGCAACCCCGCCCCCTTACCAGCTGAGACACCGGGGGATGGGGGAAGACGGAGGCGGGGGGAGCCTCCGACATACTCGTGGGGGCCCCTGCGGGGCCCGGGGCAAATTGCCCCACTTGCCCCCCCCCCCGATGGCCCTGGTGGGATGCAGCAGGGGTCTCAGGGCAGGGGGTTGGGGTGTAGAAGGGGTTTGGGATGCAGCGGGGGCTCAGGGCAGGGGGTTGGGGTGCAAAAGGGGTGTGGGATGCAGCAGGGGGCTCAGGGCAGGGGGTTGGGGTGCAAAAGGGGTGTGGGATGCAGCAGGGGGCTCAGGGAAGGGAGTTGGGGTGCAGGAGGGATGTAGGATGTGGCAGGGGGCTCAGGGCAGGGGTTTGGGGTGCAGGCAGGGGGCTCAGGGCAGGGAGCTGGGGGGCGGGGTTCAGGAGGGCTTCGGGCTCTGGCCCGGAGCCGCTTACTTAAAGTGGTTCCGGGGTTGCAGCGGCGCACACCAGGGCCAGGGCAGGCTGCCTGCCTGCCCTGGCCCCAGCCCTGCGCCACTCCGCGAAGCAGCTGGAACCATGTCCCTGCAGCCCCGGGGGGAGGGGGACACAGTGCTCCGCGCGCTGCTTTCCGCTCCTCCAGGTACCTCCCCCGAAGCTCCATTGGCCGCAGTTCCCCGTTCCCGGCCAATGGGAGCTGCGGGGGGGGGGGAGGCGGTGCCTGGAAACCAGGGCAACACACGGAGCCCTCTGCTCTCCCCCTCTCCCCCTGGCCGCAGGGACATGATGCCAGCCGCTTCAGGGAGCGGCGCGGGGCTTGAGGGAGGCAATCCCGCGGGTGTAGTTTGCCCACCCCTGGCCTGGAGGTAGGCCAGGGGGGTGCGTGGGCCGCTTGGCGGGCTGCAGGAAATAGCCCTGTGAGCACCATGTTTGAGACCCCTGAGCTAGAGTCAATGTGTTTGCCCTTGTCGTCAGGGAAGTATGGCCTAATAACCAGAGTCTATACATAGAATCATAGAATATCAGGGTTGGAAGGGACCTCAGGAGGTCATCTAGTCCAACCCCCTGCTCAAAGCAGGGAGGCAAGAAGCCCGGGGGATCAGCTGGGCCCCCGGTTGGGAGCTGCATGGAGCCGAGAGCCCTGGCTCTCAGGCCTCTCTCTCCTCCCCCCCCCCCCCCCCGCCGCCCCTTTTCAGTCAGTGGAAGTGATCCTGGTGAGGACACGCACCACCGACAGGAGGAGGGTCGTGTGGGTAAGTCAACTTAACCTAGGTCGACTTAAGATTGTAGTGTAGACAGGCCCATAAGTCTGAGGCTACTGCTCTAACCCTTAGCCCTCCTTTCCCTCTAATGTACCTCCTGGCCCTATCTGCTATGTATTATTATTGTTACCGAGAGCTAGATCAATGCTAACCAATCAGATTCCATGTCAGCAGTTTATCTGCTGACATCCAGTTCTGGGGAGCGCCTAGCATCATGGGTTCCTGGCCTCCAGAGGCTCCGAGGCACTACCACCATACAAACAAGTAACAGTACCTACTTCTTATACAGCACTGCTCATCAGTAGTTCTTATAAAGCATTTTACAGTATATTGTGCAGCTAGAGAAACTAAGGCATACAGCTGCAATGTAACTTGTCCCAGGTCATCCAGCAGGCCAGGGGTGAAGCTGGGAACAGAGCCCAGATCTGTGAGTCCTACTTGGGTGATCTATCCACTAGGCAATGCTGCTCGGTTAAATACATAATAATATCAAAATGTATTGACAAAGAGGGTATTTGATAGCCTTCAACTACCTGAAGGGGGGTTCCAAAGAGGTTGGAGCTAAGCTCTTCAAAGTGGTGGCATATGACAGAACAAGGAACAATGGTCTCAAGTTGAGTGGGGGAGGTCTAGGTTGGATATTAGGAAAAACTATATCACTAGGAGGGTGGTGAAGCACCGGAATGGGTTACCTAGGGAGGTGGTGGAATCTCCATCCCTAGAGGTTTTTAAGGCCCGGCTTGACAAAGCCCTGGCTGGGATGATTTAGTTGGTCCTGCTTTGAGCAGGGGGTTGGACTAGATGACCTCCTGAGGTCTCTTCCAACCCTAATCTATGATTCTATGAAGAGGTAAATTTTGGCCTCATATTCACCTTAGTCACTATTTACCTTCTGGATCAAGATACTATCAAAAGTGCTAAATACTGGAATCTGATTCTGTTGTCCCCCCCCATCCCGTCCCCCCCGACACACACACACCTTGTTATTTGAAATATAATTTTAGATAGCTCTGTAGATAGCTCTTTTTGGTCCTTGGAAACATGGTCCAAAATAACCCTGGCTACGGGATAATACTGCTACACCGCTAAAAGGAAGCAGAAAGCTGATAAGGCCAGGAATGCATTAGCCAAAGATGTTTTCCCCATCCCTCCATGTCCCCACTTGCTGTTTTCATGGGGTTTATTTAATCTTTTACACAGTGGTTAAATGAACTGTGTCAGCAGTCAGTAGCTTGATGCTACTGCAAGGGAAGAGGATAGAGGCGTCCAAATGGAGAGTCCCTGTGATTTCCATCTCCTCTCTAACCTGTAGATACTGCTTGTACCATGTGCAGTACCATGATGGGGAGCACCGAGTTGCCATGAATGGGGCCCAGGCTTCAGGAGGATGCAGCATGACCCTCCCCAAGAGGGTCCATCTCTGAGAGCCAGCATCAGCCCGTATTTAACCCACCACCTGTTCTTCTTGCACAGGCAACTTTCACCGACATTGGCCTCGCCACACAGGATGCCAAGGGAGGCACTGCACTGCACTTTGCAGCCAGAAGCGGCCATACTGTCATTCTGGACAGACTTCTCCTAATAGAGATTGAGATAGTGAAGGACCACTGGGGAGGAACGCCCTGCACGATGCTGCTTAGAATGGGCAGCTGGAGGTAAGATATGGGGTTAGGGAACAAGAGGGCTTGCTTAGAGACCATCCAAACTCCTGGGCTGTTAGGGACACGGGGGAAGGAGGGATGTGTGTGGCAGGGGGGTTACTTTGTTCTGAAACTTTTTTCCTTTCTGGAAATAGATGAGTAATGCGCTCCCAAGTATCCTGGGGCTTCCCTGATTTTCAGGGCGTCTCCCTGGCCTGTCTAGACTGGAGGTGGTGGCCCTGCCATAACTTGAGTGAACTGATTGCCAATTAACAGGTGTTAACTAACATGATGTCAACACTGATCTAGACATTCCACAAAGCATTCCAGGACATAAACATTCAGGATCTGAGTTAGTTAACATGTGTTAATTGGCAAGCAGCTCACTCTCTAGTTACAGTAGGACCAAAAAGGCTAGTCTAGACAAGGCCTCTGAACAGAAAGAGTCACCATTCTTTTTATTTTTTCTTATGCATATTTCTCAAGTGTCTTACTAAAAAACCTCCCAATGTCCAAACTTCCTAAAGGATTTAAAGGGGACAGCTTGGATTTTATCCCGGGGGGAACAGAAATTGGGCCTTTTCTGAGACCCCAAAATCTTGAGTCTCTGAAATAAATCCAGTGAGAGGACAGTTGTACTCCCGTAATGAGTGGACGAGGGGAAGGGGGTAAATCTGTCAAGTGAAATTTGGATTAAGTAAAGTTAGCTTGGAACATTAAGAAAGTTTAATACAAGTATTGGAGATAATGTAAAACGAGAGGCAGCCTAAGGAAGTGAAAAGCAGCATTGCTGGCCCAGGCATTCAAAAATCAAGTCAGACTCCAAAAAATGAGTGACGTAATAACTCACGAGATTTAAAGTATGCATTTGCCTTCAAGTCTTTGAACCTTTGAACCACAAGGGCAAGAAATTAACGTTTAAAAAAAATGGAAGCTGAGAGTTTCACATAATCACATGATTCCGGGAGCTGGGGCTTTAAGAAGAAAAAGCCCAAATATCACAAGACATGATAAAAACACAAGAGTTGGCAATGCTGGTAAATGGGGACAAGAGAACAAAAATACAAATACAGTTGCTTCATGTGCTAGAGGCAGGAGAGCTCACCAGTGGGTAAAAATGTAAAAAAAAAAAAAAAAAAAAAAAGCCGCAGGCTGTCTGAGTGGCTAGAGTGCTCAGCTGCCATATTTCTGTCTCCTCACTGTGACTCCTGGGCAGCAGCTTGGGGTGTGGCATTGCCTGCACTCAGCACCTCCTGTTGTTCTGTGGCAACATGTCTGGCCTGGCTTTAGCAAGAAGAGTGTTGATAGGCCCTTGAGGAAGCCATTGCAGTAGTCCTCGGCTCATCACAAGACACTGAGATTTGCAGTATGTTAAAGGCTGCTGTAACAATTTTTGTGGCACTTGCCACTTTGCACAGTGATACTGTGTGACCTATTTGTCTGGTCAGAGAAATGCACAGCAGTGGCAACCCTACCTGCTCAGTCCTGAACTAGAAGGATAGCAACAATGACTTAGGGTCTGAAGGTAAACCTAGGAAGAGACTCAAGGCTCGGAGAAGGGCCTGGGGAACCTAGAGGGGCAGGTGTAAGAAGGCAACATCAAACACCTCCGTCTGTGACTCATTTCATGGATTTTGTGCATCAGACATTTCCCCGTGGCATTCCTGAGTGTTCCTTCAGGGCAGCAAGGGAGTGTTACAATAAAGGGAATGTCTGGGTGAAATCACTGATCAGAGTGCCCAGTTCATGCCTGAGTCTTGTTCTTGTCCTGCATTTCGAGAGCTGTATCAGCTCGGGCTGGCTTCTTGCTGAATCCCAATAAATAGGAGTGGCTTGGTCAGCACTTGAGCTGATATTTTTGAAGGCAGACCCTGTGGAAGATGCAGTATGCCCCCTGGTGGCCACCATTGTTTATTCCAATTGAAGGGATCAGGTGGACTTAACAGAACTAAGCAGAGGGCACTGGCAGAAATGTGTTTCGAGTCCCTCCTAGGTTCTGGGCACTATGTACATCTATGATGTTGTTATTTATCCGTTTGCAGTGCTGTCAGACTTTGATTTCCCACCGACTAGACCCAAGTTTCTGGGATGGGGATGGCTGCACTGTGAGGGACCTAGTGGAATACAATGGACATAGGCAGTGTGCTCGGTACCTGCAGGATATGGAGAAGCTGGTAATAAACGATCTTTCATCACTATCACAAACTCACAAGGAGTTTGCATTCCTTCTGGGTCACTGGAAATGGGGAAGGGGTGTGTGTGATCCAGACAGGTGCCCTGAAACCTTACTGTATGACTTCTTTAGGAGCATCAGATGCTCTGACAAGGGCAGGGTGTAGAACCAATGTGAATGAAATTGTTTTTAGTTATTCACTGTACCATTGTAACTTCTGTTCACCATTTCATTACACTTGCCATTTTGCCTACATTGTAACATTGTAACTTCTGTGCAATATTGTAATTCAAAACCCATTTTAAAATGCTAACTCCATTTTGTAAAAGGCTTGTGCTGCAGCCTCCATTTTTGCAAGCCATACTGTAATTTTATTAGTCTAGTTGAGATGTGTGAATGAGGTATGTATGGGTGATAGAATCAACCTCCAGCACCAGCCCGTCCTGATGAGATAAAGTTCAAATACCAACAGCTGAAGAACTAGACAACAGCCCTAACTCAAGCAAGAAGCATCCACCCTAAAAAGAAAAAAACAACAGAAGGAAGATCAAAGCCAGGTCCCAGGCTGACAGTCACACCTGCAATTGACGGGTGATCAAGCACCAAACCCAGAGGCGGCGTGACACAGCAAGACCTAGAGACTTTGAATCCAAACTAAAAGCCTATAAAAAAGGAAGGGTGAGATGAGAGACTTTGGGTAACGTTCTGCTATCAACATCAAGGAGCATCGGTGCGTGCTCGACAGAGACCCGGCTCCTCCTCGTGCTCAGCTTTCCTGGCCAGTTAGCTGCCACGAGCTCCGATCCCAAGCTGCGAACTCAAACTACAATCAGGACCGGTAACTATCCAGCAGCTGCAGAACATTTTGTGTGTGTGTGTGTGTGTGTGAGTGAGTGTATGTGTATAAGCATTAAGGTATTTGCTAATAGTTACAGATTAATAATAAATGTGGCATCTTTATCTTGTCCCCTTTAATAAGATCCTGCTAGTTTTTATTGGTATAACATTTTGGTGGAGAATAGCGAAAGGGGGATTATTGGTATTTTTGCCTCACTTATTGTAAACCAATCTGTGTGCACACAACCGGCTCTACAGAGCACGGTTCTATTCTTGGTTAACAAAACCTGTTGGCCTCCGAAGAGGTAGCAGAAAACATAAAATTGTTAACAAAACCTGCTGGCCTCCGAAGAGGTAGCAGGAAACATAAAACTGTTAACAAAACCTGCTGGCCTCCGAAGAGGTAGCAGAAAAAGAGAAAAAAAATCAAATTAGGGGCAGCAAGAGGGTCCCAGGGACCAGACAGTGCTGCTCGCTGAACAAGTTCTGTTAAACCAAACTCTGAAGGATATAGGAGTTTGGGCAGCAAGAAAAGGTGCATACACCCTCAGTCGTAGCATGACTGAGTATAAGGGGAGAACTTAGGGTTTCTCGCTCTGCCCCTGGGAGGGGTTTTTATTTTTGGTGTATGAACCCTCGGTGGTAGAAGGCCGAGCAATACAGAGGGAAGCTTAGCGTCTCTCCCTCTGGCCCAGAGTGGGTTAAAAACATAAGATACAGATCTTGTTCTGTTAAACCAAACTCTGAAGGATATAGGAGTTTGGGCAGTGTAGTGTGGTTTATGTTTGTTTGTTTTGTTTTGTTTTTTTGTAAGTAATATTGTGGTAATTTCACAATTTTGAAGAAAATGTTTAAGGAACGGGACCAGGAAGGGTGGGGGCTAGTTGGAAAGCCCACCCTCCTTGCTAAATTGGTAGTGGAACAAAGCTTGTGCCCATGGAAAGGAACTGTTTATTGGAAAAAGCAGGATCGGGCCCAGGCAAGCAACAGATAGAGAAACTGGAAAACAGGTTGGGTACAGAGAGTTAAAACAGCACTCTCAAATCTTACAGCAGCAGTAACATCAGGAGAAGAAACATTTAAGACCCCAGAAGGGGGAAGACCTTTGGGACCCCTCTGGAGATTGGGAAGGGGGATATTTGGGATATTTGGGTAAATTCCTCCTCCCAGGGCCAAAATGCCATTGAAACCGTTAACAACAGTGCCTGCTTCTGCCTCAGATCTCCAGGCCATGGCAAAATGGCTGGCGATTTTAAAACAAATTTTTTTTTTCTAGATGGAGTGTTAACGCCCTTTTACTGAGAGAAAGGGAGGATTTACACTCACAAGAAATGCACCACTTAATTAGCATTTGTGCAGCCCCAAGTACCAAACACACTGTGGCAGAAACTAAGCAGGTTCTGCCATGGTGAAAGCACTGTGCTAATTTGTTTCCAAGCTTTTATCTTTCAGGCTCTAAACCAGAACATCAGGAGAGCTGGTACCAGCTGAAGAGTTATAAAATACCATGGTTATAGTGTCATGACAAAGTCTGTGTTCAGTGTTCTGTGTTGCATGTTCTGTGTGTCTGTCTCTAGTGGTGTCCTGTGCTGGCATTGGGTCCAGAAAAAGAGGGGATACTACACTAGACAGGGCAAATGTATTTTCCTCTCTCTACTTCCCCCATGTCCATCCAATTTATCAATCACCACTTGTGTCCAAAGGACTTTGGTCCCCAGTGCATCAGGTTTATTTTTTGTTAGGTTCTCTAGTAGTCATTTTGTTGTTAATTTTTGTTATTAATACATTTGTATTGTTAGTTACATTTGCTTGTATTGTTAATTCCACACTTTCCTCTATGCACTCTGGTTCTACTTCCCCAAGCCCTAAAGGGTAGTTCTTGGGCCCCCATAACCTGTAAAACCTTGGCCCATGATTGTAGGGCCCCATCTTTCAGGTCCCCAGAAACCTCTTGAGAACAACTGTTAAAAATAGGAAATTCTGCAACATTTTAGCAACTAAATGTTAGTTTAAGTCCAAATCAGCTTAACCTTGCATGACAACTGTGGTACTCCTACAAAATCTTATTTGTTGTGTGTGCTTAAGAAGGTCCTGACCTCAGTGACTTTTATTGTTTGATGGCTATTGCAGCATCAAACTTGGGCCTCATCTTGTTTGTCAATGTACCCAATTACTATAATAGTAATGGTTTTATAATTGTTTGGTTTGTTTGCAACAGATCACCTGTGCCCTACAATAACAACAACTGCTGTAATAATCATAAATAAAGGGGCAGAGTGTTGTAGGAGCAGCCCACCTGGTCAGCAGTTCTAAATATAATTTTTCATCCCATCATTGTCCTATTAGTAATCCTAACTGTTATGTTGGTTCTGCCTTAAAACAATTACATAAAGTGTGACCCATTCAATACCCCTGGATTGAAGGGTCAAAAGGGGGACAATGTAGAACCAATGTGAATGAAATTGTTTTCAGTTATTCACTGTACCATTGTAACTTCTGTTCACCATTTCATTACACTTGCCATTTTGCCTACATTGTAATTTTCATTACACTTGCCATTTTGCCTACATTGTAACATTGTAACTTCTGTGCAATATTGTAATTCAAAACCCATTTTAAAATGCTAACTCCATTTTGTAAAAGGCTTGTGCTGCAGCCTCCATTTTTGCAATCCATACTGTAATTTTATTAGTCTAGTTGAGATGTGTAAATGAGGTATGTATGGGTGATAGAATCAACCTCCAGCACCAGCCCGTCCTGATGAGATAAAGTTCAAATACCAACGGCTGAAGAACTAGACAACAGCCCTAACTCAAGCAAGAAGCATCCACCCTAAAAAGAAAAAACAACAGAAGGAAGATCAAAGCCAGGTCCCAGGCTGACAGTCACATCTGCAATTGAAGGGATAAACACAAACTAAACAGTTGCTAACCTCCTCTCTCAGGAAGGGAACAACATTACAGCAGGGACCATGTCACTGAGTCTTTGAACACTGTTCAGTCAGGGTGACAGGGTGGGGTGACAGTGTTGGGCCTGGGGACAGGGGAGGGTGGCTGCAAAGACCCAGGGGGATGAGGGGTGCATGAACAGGGGCAGACATGCCTGACTGAATGGGAGAGGCTTGGGATCAGTCAGGATCTGCATGGGGGAGGATTCCTAACACCCTAACAATCCCCCCCCCCCCAAAGAAAAACTGCCCACCAACACCCAACACCCTCCAGGTTCACTCCTAGGCTCTTTCCCTCTCCCTCAGCTCTTCCGTTAACCCTGACTCCCCCAAGCCTGTGCACTGCTTTTCACAGGTACAGGAAGTACAGTTCTGTATTGTAATTTAAATGAATTACACAAAGTTCTGTATTATATGCCTCATAAGGAATCTATTTGTCAAAAAAAATTTTTACCAGAACCTTTTTTTTTTTTGGTCTGTATTGTTACAGACATACTGGCTGGCAGATATTTTGAAATAAATTACCAAAATAATTGATACTGGTATGATTATATTGTGTTATTTTGACAAATAAAATATGCAAAATTTTGCAGAATTTTCAAATATTGTTAATTTTTTTGGCACAGAATTCCCCCAGGAGTAAGAGCTGCTCAGATTGTGGGACACCCACAGGGTTAGGTTGCCAGACTCCCTGAATGCTGCAAAAAGACGAGGAGGATGGCCTCCATGCCCATGGCACAATTGGAGTGAAACCTCAGAATGACTTGTCCACTACACAGGCTTGTCCTTTGCAATTCATTGTGTCCAACCTCCAGGCTTTTCGATGACATTTTCATTATTTTTCATATTATTTACAAATCTTCAAAGAAAATTAACTCAAATAATATCATGGGCTCAAGTGATCCATTTGGGTCTAAGGTAATCATCATTGAGTCTAGGGATCATCCTCAAACCCAGCACACAGTCCATGTGCCAGCATCAGAGGGGGACCAGTTTTAGAAGCAATCACCGTCTATGGAATTCTGCTCACAGAAGGGTCTGGGAGTCTTCCCCTGTGGCCATTAATGAGTAAAATTGTGCATTTTAGTAAGTAGATTTTAACCTGCACATGAAGCTGATATTGGAGTTAAACTTGGAGTTTCTATATTGATCAATTTCTGAATAATGACTCTCTTTTTTTTAAAGGAACCATAAAGGGGGGGGGAGGAATGACCCTTCTTGGTCTTGTTTAAATTATGCCTTTTTGAATTAAATTCTGCATAACTTAACAAGGAAGGAGGATGGAGCTGGTGGGGTTGTTTCTAAAGATAAGCAAATTGTATTGGCTGTATTGATAGTAAGCATGGGAAAGGTTTTCTACACAACAAACACTGGTGTGTGTGTGTGGAGTGGTGATCCATAGCACCCCATCAGGGTGCAAGATTGTGAACGGGTCCACCTCCAATACAGAGAGGGAAAGGGGACTTAATACAATAACAATGTACTAGCCCTGAAAGCTGTGTGGGTTTTTCCTGCCTCTTTCTTTTCCCCATCTCTCTCCTCCTCCTCCCCCCACAAGCTCCAAATCTTTCTTTTTCCTCAGGGTTTCCTCACATCTCCTTGTACAGGTTTCCTCTTCAGCCCCTCTTTTCATCTCCACCCTGGAGCATTAGCACATTGGCTGGGTTTGGCATGCATGTGGACACCTGTCTCCTTGTCTCCCTCCCTGAGCCACCACCTGGCATCTTTGCATAGCCAGAGACAGGTGCTTGCATGGGGGCCTGAGCCAAAGCCCAGGGAAGTCAATGGAATGACTCACATGGACTTTGGGTCAGCCCTGCGCAGCACAAGATCCAGGAGGCAGGATTTGCTCAGAGAGGGAGACAATCTGCCTCCTTCCCAACACATGCTGGAACCCACATTGTCAGCCAGGGCTCTCAGGGTACCCCATTGTGCCTGGGGGTTGCAAGAGCTGTCACAGGTGGAGTCTAGCATATTTGAGGTCATATGGCTGATTTTTCAGCTTATTTTAATGGTTATTTGAGCCCCAAAACATGTTTTGTTCCCTGTTTGGTTGCCCCCAAAAGGGAAAATACTGTCTGAGGCTCAGTCTATATCAATTTCAACCCATGAGATATCTCCCTTCCTCTCTCCCAGGATTTAGAGACTATCCCCCCTCCTTCCTCCCTATGCAGCTCTTTAATCTGGAAGCAGCATTTTTGGGTGGGGCTGGAAATGTGAGTGGCCTGGCAGTGGGAATTCTGACAAAGCCTGCTCTCGCAAGACATGGTGCATGGATGAAATCAGTGCTTACAGTGAGGCTGTCTGACGGTGAACTGGGGAGTGGAGCTGAGTTTTCATCCCAGCCATTGCTAGCCTGTAGGTGGGGAAGGGAATGAGGTTCCCTAGCCTCAATGGGTTGTGAATGGATGGGGTTTGGGGAACTCCTGTTTATGATCTATGCATAGCATGTTTGCAGTGACCCCAGTGCGTGGGGAGACAGAGATGTGCCATGGGGATAGGAAGGGAGGGGTGATAAAATAAAGAGAAAATGAGGAATGGGTGTGGGGGAGTTTGGGTGGCAAGGACATTGGGTTTCGGCATAACCCCCATCACCTGCAAGGCAAGGGAAAGGACCCAAATAGTCATGCTCTGCACCTGGGGGGGAGTAACGAATTGCCTCCTGGACAAAGGAGGCAGCATTAAACCCTGGACTGAGGGGGAAGACTGCAAAGGAGACAGGTCTCCCGGAGGGAGAAGAGTCCTGAGCTAGGGCCAACAAGAGTAAGGGAGTTGAAGTCGAACCCCAGAGAAGCAGAGAACCTTTTATGTGGAATTGAATCCCGGAAGGGGACCAAACTCTTGTGTGACATGGCCAGAGAGCTGAGTCACAGGAAACCCAGTGAGGGACTCCAGAAGAGGGACCAGCTGGTGCTGAGGATCGCAGTCAAGGAAGTGGCCACCAGAGGGAGTGTGAGGCAAAGTCCCCTGCAACGCTGTGCTCAGGCACAAGGGAGCACCCTAGTGGTAAGGCTTACCTCTTAAAGGGTGTTGCCTCAGGATACAGGACAGTTTGATAGCAAAGAGGGGTTTGCGCCTTGGAGATGTATGGATGGATCAGTCAGCGGGGAGGAGTTTGATTAGGGACATTTGCCACTTTGTGTGTGGGGGCGTGCAATGACCTTTGTGTGGGGAGTGTGCAATGACCTTTCCTCCCCACCCTGGCCACCCATTAGGGTTCCAGTCTCTGTCCTCTGACACCCCCGTCCCTTCCATCTCTCCCTCCTGGGGCACCACTAGCCCCAGCCATGAAATGGCAATGCGCCAGTCACATGTTTACTGTCCTCACTACCAGCAGGGGCCAGGGGAAGATGGCAGTGCCAGCCTGCTAGGTGAACTTGCTGCCCCACCTGGTACCCACTCCCAGCCACAGAAATTCCATGTCCTCTCCCTCTCTTGGCTTGCTATTAATAGATGGGAACACTTTTGTCTCTGTCCCTGGCCAGAGGCAGGGGATGGGATGGCTGGGTAGACATCTGCTGGTGCATGTTCCATCTATCACTGCCTCAGGTGGTGATACAGGTACCCAGGAAGCCATGCTGATACAGAGCTGATAAGGAGCCTTTCTGGAGGAGTTGGTGTCACGATGGAGGGTGAAAATGCTCAGCTAAAGCTCTCGTTTTGCACAGGTTTCCATGGGCTCTGCTCTTTGGCAGCAGGAGAGAATGGCAGCTGCAGAATTGGCATTATGATCTCACAGCAGGCGACCTGAGAAGCCAGGTCTGAAATCCTGATCGGGCTCTCAGGTTTCCTCTAAATAGTTCCCTGAACAAAGTGTGGTAAATACTTGCCATGGCCCAAGATTTGTAGTGGGCACTTCTGAAACCGGAGCCCTCCATCACTGCTGAATTTCAAGCTGAAATATTGATGGGGAAAATCTCTCCACCAAACTCTCCAACACTGACTGATTAACACTGTGCTGTCCACATGCCCCTGCCTCGGCCTGGCTTCAAGGACTCTGGCTCACTGTAGCTTTCCTCCTCTTCTCCCTCTTGCTCACGCTCTATAACAGCAAACCACAAAGCCTTGCATTTGATCCAAGACTGGCTCGCCCAACTCCTACTTTCATCAGGTTGTGCTGATTCCTTCGCTCTAGAGCCCTTTCTGCAGGCTGGGGGTCATTCCTTACAGCGTAACCAGGGGAGTGAGCTGCCTTACCTCAGACACACCTCAATACTGCTTTGTAAATTGGCCAGTAGGAGGCACCTTTCCAACAAAGAGCTGTCACCTTCCAGTCTCCTCTTCACCTGGCCACACAGAGCTGATGCATGTTACTCTTACAATGCAGTGCATCGGACAAAGGCTCTCTCCGAGCTGCA
Source organism: Emys orbicularis (assembly GCF_028017835.1). Lineage (NCBI taxonomy): Eukaryota > Metazoa > Chordata > Testudines > Emydidae > Emys > Emys orbicularis. Next base: position 48,443,372 of record NC_088691.1, read on the forward strand.
ATTGGAAAACAAAACACTTTGTTAGAAAGAATTAAGATTGAAAGTGAAGTCCCGTAAAAACGCAAAACACAAGGGCCTTTACTTCTACCCCAAGCACCGGAGAGTCTGGCAATGAATGGGTTAGATGTCCAGCCAGTCTCCTCAAGCCATTTGGGCAGTGTGAAGGGCTGTGGAACTCTGGCTTGTAATGGGGAACTAGCTTCAACCTTAATAACTATGGAAACAGTCCATAATAAACAGGTGTTTCTTCTTCGAGTAGTGTCCCTGTAGGTGCTCCACTGTATGTGTGCTTGCCTCCCTGCACTGCTGATTGGAGAACTTTGGTAGCAGTGTCCATTGGGCCCACAGATGCACTGTCTCGCCTCATGCTGTGTCACAAGGCTAGCTGGCGCATGTGGACTAACTCACCTCAGTTCCCTCTGAATCGCCCTGGCTAGAGATGGAGCCCCTTGCAGTCCATTTGGATCATTGCTTTATTTGCATTTATATAGTTAGTTAGTCTGTTAGTATAGAATAGTTATAGTTTTAGTCTTTACCCCTTTTGTTCTTCACCCAAAACAATTTTAAAAAAATATTTTTCCACTTTTCTTCCTCCCCCTGCAATGGGGTATGCCCAGTTCACTGGGCTTCAAGAAGTGCCTCACTTGCAAGGAGGCGATACTGATTGCAGACAAGCATTCCCAGTGCATTTGCTGCATCGGGGAAGACAACATCCAGCAGAACTGTGGTCTCTGCCAGCAACTCTGGCCACAATCCCATAAGGACAGAGAGCTCCAGCAGAAGATTATCTTCATGGGGGCATCTCTCAGGCCCTCACAGGACCTGCGCTATGAGTCACCTGGCAAACATGAGTCTTCCCCACAGCCCCCTACATCTAAAGGCTTTGGGTCAAAGAAACAGATTGCTCACCCCTCTCACAAGCTATCTAAGAAGAGAGCGGGAAGTCCCCATAATGAGCCCTGAGATAGCCGTAAGTGGTCTCCGTCTTGCTCGGTATCTTCGACCCCGTTGGCACCGAGACCATCTCAGTCCAGTATCCATGGCTCATTAAACTGGCAGCAGCTGGTACCACTGACATTTCCATGGACCCGATGGGCACGGGCACCGAGTCATCAGCAATGAGGCACAGGAGTAAGCACTCTGCTAAAAAGGCACTGTCGGTATGCAAGTCTTCATCGGTACCACCATTGATGCTTCATCCAGCACCAGAACAGCCAGTACAGACAAGATCCTCATCCTCCCCAGCACCGACAGACACAGGGATGGTTGGCACCGGTGGAATTCCGCCACTCCAGGGAAATCCGCATACCAGACATACTGGAGTCCCCACTTCTTGGTACCGGGACCTCCACACCGAGCTTCTGCTTGGCATGGGAATCATCACTGCTGCCATGCCATGCTCCCCCACTCGCTAGTGAGAATTCAGACAGCGAACCAGAGGAGGTGGTGTCACAGTACTCCTCTCAGGCTCCATATGGTACTCAGTACCAACAAGGCCCAGGCCCACAGATGGCCCTGCCACTGCCATCCTGGTACAGCCATCCATGGGCAACACCACCAGGCTCTATGCCACTACCACCCCCAGTGGTCTTACTGGGACCCATGGGCAGCATATCACCAACATGCCTCTCGGGCTCCCAGCCTCATCCAAGAACACTTGAGGCATACCCCTCAGCCACAACATCCAGAGCTTCGGAACCTCCACAAGAGATCATGGAGGAAGAGGCAGGTAGTCCCGAGGAAGAAGTGACGCCAAGGACCATATCCTCCTTCTTTCCCACCATCTTTGGCAGACAACTTTCATCTCTTCCAGGAGTTGGCAAAGAGAGTTGCAGACACTCTCCAAATACCACTGGAAGAAGTCAAGAACACTCATCATCGACTCCTTGACATCCTCCATTCTTCTTTCTCCTCAAAGATAGCCTTCCCTATGCACTAAATCAATGAGTCTATGGAATTGGTGCATCTCCCACAACTTTACTCTGTCTGCAGCTTACCTCAGTCTCAGTCTTACCTCAGTCTCAGTCACAAATTCCCACATGAACACGAGTGGGAGATAGATCCGACAGTACTTCATGATGTATTCAGTCAATGGGGGACACCCTCCAGAGACCTGTTCACCACTCACCTGAACAAAGAAGTGTTCATGCTACTGCTCCAGAGTGGGGATGGGTCAGCATTCCCTTGGCATTGACCCTAAAGAGACTGGGTCTATCTCTAAGCTCTCTCAGGGTCCACCTAGCAGCTATTACAGCTTTTCACCTGTGACGGGTTTGGTCACAGAGACCCCCTTGGGACTGTCACCTGACATGCCGAGATTACCTCTGAGCCCATTTTCCCTGGCAGCTTGGGACTCCAGAACCATGCCTTGTTGAGCCAAACACGCTAGCCTGCTGCAACCCAGACCCAGAGTCTGGTCCATGCCCCCAAAGCTGCAGACTTTAACCAAAAACTGCTCAGCAGGTTACTTGCCTCCAGCACCCAGACACCCAGCTCCCAATGGGATCCAAACCCCAAATAAATCCGGTTTACTCTGTATAATGCTTATACGGGGTAAACTCATAAATTGTCCACCCTCTATAACACTGATAGAGAGATATGCACAGCTGTTTGCTCCCCCAGGTATTAATCACTTACTCTGGGTTCATTAATAAACAAAAGTGATTTTAAGTATAAAAAGTAGGATTTAAGTGGTTTCAAGTAATAAAAGACAGCACAAAGTAAGTTACCAAGCAAAATAAAACAAAACACACAAGTCTAAGCCTAATACATTAAGAAACAGATTACAGGTAAATCTCACCCTCAGAGATGTTCCAATAAGCTTCTTTCACAGACTAGACTCCTTCCTAGCCTGGGCCCAATCCTTTCCTGTGGTACAGTCCTTGTTAGTTCTGGCAGGCATCTTAGGTGAAAAGCAGGGGCTTTCTCATTACTGGAACCCCCTTTGTTCTCTTTCACTCCCTTTTATAGCTTTGGCACAAGGCGGGAATCTTTTGTCTCTCTGGATCCCCACCCCTCCATCTAAATGGAAAAGCACCAGGTTTCAGATGGATTCCACCATTCTTCCTGCGCTAGCTTACACGAACACAGGAAGGCTTGCAAGTAAACAGAGCCATTTACAACCAATTGTCCTAGTCAATGGGAGCCATCAAGATTCTAAACCATCATCAATGACCCACACTTTGCATAATTACAATAGTACCTCAGAGTTATATGTTATATTTCTAGCTTCAGATACAAGAACGATACATGCATATAAATAGAATGAACACACTCAGTAGATTATAAGCTTTGTAATGATACCTTACAAGAGACCTTTTGCATAAAGCATATACCAGTTACATCATATTTACACTCATAAGCATATTTCCATAAAACATTATGGAGTGCAATGTCACATCACCAACCTGTTGAGGGATAATCAGTGCTGTCACACCCAACCACTAAGAAGTATCTTTTCCTGCAACCTCGACTCCCTACTCCCTCATGGGACCTCAATCTGGTACTGAAAGGATTGACTAGGCCCTTTGAACCATTGGCCACCTGTTCACTGATGTATCTATCAATGTAAATGGCCTTCCTGATAGCGATTACCTCAGCCAGGAGAATAGGAGCTCTGATGGTGCATCCTCCTCCCCGCCCCCCGTTATTCTTTCCAGACAAGATTACAATGAGACCACATCCAAAGTGCATCCCTAAGGTAACCTCCCCATTTCACATGAATCAATCAATTCACTTTCCAGTCTTCTACACCAAGCCTCACCAAGACAATAGGGGGGTTATACTACATACCCTAGATGTCAGGAGATCCATGCCCTTCTCCCTTGATAGGACAAAGGCCTTCCGGAAGTCCCCTAGACTTTTCATCTCTGTCGTGGAAAGATCCAAGGGCTCAGCAATATCAGCTCAAAGACTCTTTTAAGTGGGTCTTGACTTGCATCAGACAGTGCTACCAAATTCTTAATGTGACCTCCCCTGCCCCGACTCGATCTGTACATGTTCCACAAGATTGAGCTCCTCATCTGTCACCTTCTTCAAGGATGCCCCATCACAGAACCAGGGCTCTCACATTGTTCCCTAAGGCTCCTGTTGGAAAAAGCTGTGTTTGAACGAGCTTTGAGCTTTCCCATAGCCGGTACTTGTACAGCACACATTGCTTTCTGATGAGAGTGGTTGTGACTGGAGGAGACTGTGACTGCTCCACAGCTTATCCCATTCCTTACAACACTTCCAGCGGGGAGACTCTGTACCAGGATAAGCACTGAGGTTCTGTGCAGAAGAGGTTCTCAAAGTGTGGGGCACAGATCACACCAGTGGACCACAGAGTCTTTCCTGTTGGTCTGCAGAATGAAATATTTGGAGAACCAGCAGTAAGCTGAGGGGAGGGTGAGTGGTTAAATCCCTTTTGAAAATGAGATTTTGGCTCCTAAATCAATTAAGTGCTGCAGCATAGAGTACAGCAATGCCTAAATACCTCTAAAATGTCCCTATCAGAGATAGACCCGGGCACAGGAGGGAAGTGTGAGGGGAAATCAGCTAAGTAGTGTTGGTGCCCCGGGCCCAATTCTCGGGATACTTCTCTAAGTTTGGTGCAAAAATTCATATAAAGGTAACATTATGGGTAAGGTTTTAGATGTACAGGGCCAGCTCCCCAGCTGGAATAAATCAGGGTAGCTCTATTGAAACCAGTGTAACTATGCTGATTTACATCACCAAAGAGCTGCACGACAAACATCAAAAATTACAGGTCAAAAATTTCATAGTCAGATGCAAACATTAAGTACCTAAATCTGTATTTAAGCTTGTAAATAAGTGATTTTTCAGAGGCAGCTGCAGATCCCACAGACTTCAATAAGAGTTTATAGACTTTAAGGCCAGAAGAGACTATCATGATCATCTAGTCTGACCTCCTGCACATCGCAGACCACATAACCTCACCCACCCACTCCTGTAATAGACCTCTAACCTTTGGCTGAGTTATTGAAGTCCTCAAATCACGATTTAAAAACTTCAAGTTACACAGAATCCACCATTTACACTAGTTTAAACCTGCAAGTGACCCATGCCCCACACTGCAGAGGAAAGCAAAAAAACCCCAGGATCTCTGCCAATCTGAGCTGGGGAAAAATTCCTTCCCGACCCAAAATATGGCGATAAATTAGACCCTGAGCATGTGGATGAGATCCACCAGCCAGGCACCTGGGAAAGAATTCTCTGTAGTAACTCAGAGCCTTCCTCTAGTGTTCCATAACCAGCCACTGGAGATATTTGCTAATTGTAGTCATAGAAGGGCCATATGCCCTTGTAGACAACCTCCCATACCATCCCCTCCATAAACTTAAGTTATCAGGCTCAGTCTTGAAACAAGTTAGGTTTTTCCCCCAGCTCCAGAACTTCACTCCTCTAATGGTAAGAAACCTTCATCTAATTTCAAGCCTAAACTTGTTGATGGCCAGCTTATATCCATTTGTTCTTCTTCAAGTGATGTCCCTATGGATGTTCCACAGTACGTGCGGCAGCGCCCCCTGCGCCTGGGATTGGAGATTTTCATCAGCAGTGCTTGTCAGACCGCGCATGCACACCTCCCCCGTCTCACGCCATGAGCAGGACATATATATAGCATTGTGTGGTCTGACCACCCCCCAGTTTCTTCTCTACTGCCTTTGGTCTGGGACAGAGTCCGCAGCAGAGCCCGCTTCTCCTTTTGCCCTGTTAGATATTGCCTTACCTGTTACCTTTTATTATAGTTTAATAGTTAATTCCTCCATTTTTGTCCTCTCCCTATAAAAAAAAATCCGCTTTTACACCTTCTTACCCTTTCCATTAGTTTGTAGGTTTTCATTTTCCCACTTCCTGCCCTTCCCAACTGGGAAGATTTTTCCCCTCATCCTTATGCCCAGATCTCCTGGGTTTAAGAGGTGCATTTCCTGCCAGATATCCTTCCTGGTAACAGACGTTCAGCCACTGTGCATTCACTTCCTGGGAGAGGGACACGTCCCCCAAAAGTGTGCTCACTGCCACAACCTCACTGCCAGGGCCAGAAAAGATAGGGACATTCAGTTGCAACTTCTCCTCATGGAGAAATCACTGCATCCAGCATCAGACCCTGCATGGCTCTCACGCTCTGCTAAGTCAGCCTTCCTAAGGAGGTACAAACCACCCTCAAAGACCTACCCTTTGAGGACCCCAAATTATTTGCTGAATGTATGGATGAATCCCTACACTCCCTTAATGATTTCCAAGCAACTCTCCACTCTCTCAGCATGTACACACCAACACCGAAGAGATGCCTAGGGATATACCAACTTCCCCCATGATTCCGACCACCACAATACACTCCCCAGAAGCAATACGATACCCAGTGCTGTCGCCAGAAGCCCTCTACCAAACACAGGCATATGACTCCTCAAGGGGCTACCTCTCACACGCTGTCAACCAAACAACAATTTTGAAGGTGTGGTCAAGGCCCTGAGAAGCCTCCCCCTGTTCCAGTCACATCAACCATCTCCGACATCCCAGCAGTTTGGTGACTGCTTAGCCCTTTCTTTCCATCATGGTGGCTGATTACCTTGAACAAGTGGGTTCTAGAGATCATCAAGGAAGGACACTCCATCCCTTTCCTATCTATCCCACCCTGCCACACCTTCCTCCCCATCCCTCTTCAGGGACCCTTCTCATGAACCCATCCTACGAGAAGACATAAATCACCTTCTGCAACTGGTAGCCATAGAACAGGTCCCCTCCCAGCATAGAGGGAAGGGTTTTTACTCCCATTTTCTGGTCCAAAAGAAATCCAGTGGGTGGAGACCAATCCTGGACCTTTGAAACCTAAACAAGTTCATCAAACTGCAACACTTCAAGATGGTTACCCTCTCCATAATTATCCCAGCACTGGACCAGGGGGACTGGTTCTAGGCCCTTGACCTCCAAGACACATATTTTCATATCAAAATACATCCTGCCCACAGATGGTTTCTCCAGTTCATAATGGGGACTGATCACTATCAGTCGAAGGTACTACCCTTCGGACTGTCGACAGCACCTCACATGTTCTCCAAAGTCCTTGAGGTAGTTGCTGCCTACCTATCAAAAGAGGGCATTGTCATCTTTCCATACTTCAACGACTATCTTCTCAAGGCCTCATCTGAAACCAATGCCCTTCACACCGTTTGAATAATAATGGACTTTTTCTCAAGCCTTGGCCTTCGCATAAACTTGGAGAAATCTACACTGACACCAGTGCAACACCTGGAGTTTATCGGGGCACAACTGAATGCAATACAAGCCAGAGCCTTCCTCCCAGCTCACAGATTTTTGACTACAGTTGATCTTGTATCCACAGTGAGAACCCACCCCAAAATCTAAGCCAGGACATGTGTCATGGATATAGGGGGAAGAGTAGCAAACTTTATGTATCCTTGTCAGCTGCACTGGATTGCCTTACCTGTAAAGGGTTAAGCAGTTCAAATAACCTAGTTGGCACCTGACCAGAAGGACCAATGAGTAAAGAAAATACTTTCAAATCTGGGGGGGGGAAGGATTTGTTTTTGTTCTGTGTGTTGTTCCCTCTCCGGATGGAGGGAGAAGCCAAGCAGGTACAATATCTCCTAAAAATATATCTGGAATAATCCATCTAAAACCACAGAAACTGTGAGTAGGGCAAAGAAATGCATTAGGTTATCTTTTGTTTTGGCTTGTGAATTTTCCTATGCTACAGAGGTCATTTTATTCCTGTTTTTGTACTGTGAAGCTGAGCCTAGAGGGGAATACTCTGTGTTTTAAATCTTTTTATTACCCTGTAAAGTTACCTTCCATCCTGATTTTTCAGGTGTGATTCTTTTATTTTTTTCTTTATAAATAAAGTTCTTCTTTTAAGAACCTGATCGATTTTCAGTGTCCTGAAGATAAAGGGTCTGGTCTGTGCTCACATTGCTAAGGCAACTGGTTGGTATATTATTCTTAAGTCTCCCCAGGAAAGGGGGTGAAGGAGTTTGGGGGGATATTTTGGGGGGATTCCAAGTGACCCTTCCCTGAATTTTTGTGTAAATCACTTGGTGGTGGCAGCAATACCGTTCAAGGACAAGGAAAGGAATTTTTGCCTTGGAGAAGTTTTAACCTAAGCTGGTAGAATATAAGCTTAGGGGGTCTTTCATGCAGGTCCCCACATCTGTACCCCAGAGTTCAGCGTGGTGGAGGGAACCGTGACAACATGTCTCCACATAGCAGTGGCCATGTTCATGGTCAGGTTCACCCGGTTACACATGCAGTGTCTTCAGGAGTGGCTAAGTGCAGTCTATGTACCTCAGAGACACAGCATGCACAAACTCCTATCCATGCCTATGACAGTCAAGGACTCACTACTCTGGTGGACACAGCCCGCGAACATCTGTGTCAGGGTTCCTTTCCTTCAGCGAGCACCGTCTATGATTCTAACAACCAATGCCTCCTAAATTGGTTTGGGAGTGCACCTTCACACTCATACAGTGCAGGGCATATGGTCCTTAACCAAATCCATTCTGCACATCAACCTCCTAGAGCTACGAGCAGTCTGCAATGCCTGCCGACACTTTCTCCCACTGATTGCACATTGCACCAGAGTCATGACGGACAATATCGCCTGCATGTTCTACGTCAACAGGCAGGCCGGAGCGAGGTCCCACTCTCTATACTCGGAGGCACTGAAATTATGGAACTGATGTATCCAACATGGCATCACCATCTCAGCTACATACTTCCCTGGACACCAGAACACCACTGCAAACTCCTTGAGCAGGAGATTTTCCCACGATCATGAGTGGGAACTAGATACGCGAGCCCTTCACTACATCTTCAACTGCTGGGGATTCCCCACCATAGACATCTTTGCCACACCAGAGAACACCTGTTGCCCTCAATTCTGCTCGAGAGTGGGACTGGGACATGGATCCCTAGGAGATGCATTCCTCATCACATGGGATGCGCCGCTACTCTATGTCTTTCCTCCCTTCCCATTTCTGTTCTGAGTACTCCACAAGATACAAGGGGATTGAGCCCATGTCATCCTTATAGCTCTGACATGGCCATGACAGATCTGGTAGACTTACCTCATTCGCATGAAGGTATGCCCTCTGATCTCTCTCCATTCGACTCCTTGACGCCTTTCACAGGACATGGATCGCATCCTTCATCCCAATCCACAAGTGCTCCACGTGAAAGCATGACTACTTCATGGTTCTTGGATTCAGAAATAACCTGTTCAGAAGCAATTAAACAAGTACTCTTGAATAGCAGAGGCGACATGACTAGATGCACTTACCTCCACAAATGGATTAGATTCCAATCCTGGTGCGTCTCCCATCAAGCCGAGACAATGAGCACTCCATTGCCACTTATCCTGGACTATATTTTACACCTTAAATGATCAGGGTTATTCACAAGCTCCATTTGTGTGCATTTGGCAGCCATCACGACTTTTCACGATCAGATAGACGGCCACTCCGTCTTCACCCACCTGCTCACAAAATGTTTCTTGAAGGGCCTCCAAAATCTTTATGCACACATACTGGACCTGACCCTGGCCTCATCCTACACTCTTACTAGACCTTAATTCGAAGCAATGACAACATGTTCTTACATTCATTTATCTATGAAAACAGCATTCTTTGTCGCTATCACCTCTGCTCGAGAGGTTGGCAAAATTGGAGTCCTTATGACATGCCCCTTGTACACAATTTTTCATAAGGACAAGGTTACACTACATCAGGGGTCGGCAACCTTTCAGAAGTGGTGTGCCGAGTCTTCATTTATTCACTTTAATTTAAGGTTTCATGTGCCGGTAATACATTTTAATGTTTTTTAGAAGGTCTTTCTCTATAAGTCTATATATTATATAACTAAACTATTGTTGTATTGTAAAATAAACAAGGTTTTAAAAATGTTTAAGAAGCTTCATTTACAATTAAATTAAAATGTTGATCTTACGCCACCGGCCCGCTCAGCCCGCTGCTGGTCTGGGGTTCTGTTCACCTAGGCCGGCAGCGGGTTGAGCGGGGCCTGCGGCCGAGAGCCCGTCTGGCAAGGGTCTGGCAGCCAGAACCACAGACTGGCAGTGGGCTGTGCGGGGCCGGCGGCTGGGGCCCCAGACCGGCAGTGGGCTGAGTGGCTCACTGCCGGTCTGGGGTCCCAGCTGCCAGACCCACTCAGCCCGCTGCCAGTCTGGGGTCCCGGCCCTGCCCACATACAGTGGGTACCTACCTTCTCCCTGGTTCTGGCCCATTCTCTCCGGCAGGCAGCAGCGTGCCATTAAAAATCGGCTCGCGTGCCATAGGTTGCCGACCCCTGCACTACATCAACATCCCAAGTTTTTACCCAAGGTACCATCCTCTTCCCATCCATACCAACCTATCCACCTTCCTTGCTTTTTTCCAAAGCCACACAGCAACGAACAGCATTACACACCCTGGATGTCAGACGAGCATTAGCTTTCTACCTGGACAGAACTAAACCTTTCCAAAAATCGCACGATTATTCCTCTCAACGGCCGAGAGATTGAAAGGCGCAGCCATCTCCAAGTGGATCTCACAGTGTATACATCTGTCCTACCAACTACACAATCAACAACCACCTCCTGAAACACATTCCACCCATTTGCTCTCCACTGCAATTGCCTTTCTCAATAATGTCCCCATTGCTGACATTTGCAAAGTGGCCACATGGGCATCAGCAGACATTTTTAGCCATCACTACGCCATTATTCATGATGATGCAGCAGATACTTTACTAGGACACACTGTCCTATCATTTGCAGTAAATACTGCTCCAAAGCCTTAGCCTTTCAATTAGGGGCACTGCTTTCTAGTCACCTACAGTGGAGCAGCCATAGGGACATCACTCGAAGAAGAGGAGAGGGTTATTTGCTCTGTGCAGTAACTGAGGTTCTTTGATATGTGTGTTCCTGTGGGTGCTCCTCTACTCGCCCTCCTCCCCTCTGCTGAACCATAGGCTCTGTGGCAGAGAAGGAGCTGGGGGTGGGTGGACTGCACAGCGTTATCTGTACATCCTGCTCAGGGCGTGAGACGGGGGAGGTGTGCATGCGGGGGTGTAATCAGGAAGGCCAAAACACAATTGGAGTTGCAACTAGCAAGGGATGTGAAGGGTAACAAGAAGGGTTTCTACAGGTATGTTAGCAACAAGAAAAAGGTAAGGGAAAGTGCGGGACCCTTAATGAATGGGGAAGGCAACCTAGTGACAGATGATGTGGAAAAAGCTGAAGTACTCAATGCTTTTTTTGCCTCAGTCTTCACAGACAAGGTCAGCTCCCATACTGCTGTCCTGGGCAACACAGTATGGGGAGGAGGTGAGCAGCCCTCAGTGGTGAAAGAACAGGTTAAGGACTATTTAGAAAAACTGGACATGCACAAGTCCATGGGTCCAGATCTAATGCATCCAAGGGTGCTGAGGAAATTGGCTGATGTGATTACAGAGCCATTGGCCATTATCTTTGAAAACTTGTGGTGATCAGGGGAGGTCCCAGATGATTGGAAAAAGGCAAATATAGTGCCCATATTTTAAAAGGGGAAGAAGGAGAACCCAGGGCACTACAGACCGGTCAGCCTCACCTTACTCTCTGGAAAAATCGTGGAGCAGGTCCTCAAGGAAACCATTTTGAAGCACTTGGAGGAGTGGAAGGTGGTCAGGAATAGTAAACATGGATTCACCATGGGCAAGTCATGCCTGACCAACCTGATTGCCTTCTATGATGAGATAACTGGCTCTGTGGATATGGGGAAAGCAGTGGACATGATATATCTTGACTTTAGCAAAGCTTTTGATACAGTTTCCCACAGTATTCTTGCCAGCAAGCTAAAAAAAGTATGGATTGCATGAATGGACTATAAGGTGGATAGAAAGCTGTCTAGATTGTCGGGCTCAACGGGTAGTGATCAACAGTTCAATGTTCAATGATCAATGTTGGCAGCCGGTATCAAGTGGAGTGCCCCAGGGGTCGGTCCTAGTGCCAGTTTTGTTCAATGTCTTTATTAATGATCTAGGTGATGGGATGGATTGCACCCTCAGCAAGTTCGCAGATGACACTAAGCTGGGAGGAGAGGTAGATAAGCTGAAGTGTAGAGATAGGGTCCAGAGTGACCTAGACAAATTGGAGGATTGGGCCAAAAGAAATCTCATGAGGTTCAACAAGGACAAGTGCAGAGTCCTGCACTTAGGACGGAAGAATCCCATGCACCTCTACAAGCTGGGGACTGACTGGCTAAGCAGTAGTTCTGCAGAAAAGGACCTGGGGATTACAATGGATGAGAAGGTGGATATGAGTCAGCAGTGTGCCCTTGCTGCCAAGAAGGCTAATGGCATATTGGGCTGCATTAGTAGGAGCATTGCCAGCAGATCGAGGGAAGTGATTATTCCGCTCTATTTGGCACTGGTGAGGCCACATCTGGAGTATTGCGTCCAGTTTTGGGACCCCCACTACAGAAAGGATGTGGACAAATTGGAGAGAGTCCAGCAGAGGGCAACGAAAATGATCAGGGGACTGGGACACATAACTTATGAGGAGAGGCTGAGGGAATTGGGCTAGTTTAGTCTGCAGAAGAGAAGAGTAAGAGGGGATTTGATAGCAGCCTTCAATTACCTGAAGGGGGGTTCCAAAGAGGATGGAGTACGGCTGTTCTCAGTGGTGGCAGATGACAGAACAAGAAGCAATGGTCTCAAGTTGCAGTGTGGGAGGTCTAGGTTGGATATTAGGAAACACTATTTCACTAGGAGGGTGGTGAAGCACTGGAATGTGTTACCTAGGGAGGTGATGGAATCTCCATCCTTAGAGGTTTTTAAGGCCCGGCTTGACAAAGCCCTGGCTGGGATGATTTAGTTGGTGATGGTCCTGCTTTGAGCAGGGGGTTGGACTGGATGACCTCCTGAGGTCTCTTCCAACCCTAATATTCTATGACTCTATGTTCTGTCCGACGGGCGCTATTGATGAAGATCTCTGATCCCAGGTGCAGGGGGCACTGCCGCTTCTACAGTGAAGCACCCACAGGGACACAGCTCGAAGAACCTCAGTTACTGCACAGGCTGAGTAACCCTCTCATCTTGTGCCAACATTGCCCTTAACTTAAATAACTCCTCTGGTGTTTATCCCTCTGATGTACTTATATAGAGCAATCATATCTTGCCTCAGCCTTCCTTTAGACAGGCTAAACAAGCCAAGCTCCTTAAGGCAGGTGCTCAGCATCTTTGAAAATCAAGTCATTTGTTTAGATGCCAGCCTTTAGGAACATAAGTTTCAAAATGTTGGCTGTGGTTCCCCGTCAGCCCTTCTGATCATACCACTAGCATTTTGTGGAACATGTTTTTATTCACAGTGTGTTTGCTGTGCTGGAATCATGGACCAGTTGAGCTGTGCAGGCTCCTGGAGGGGACTCTGACTGTCTCACTCCTCAGTGTAAATGGATAGTTACTGGTATCACTGTTGCTGTCACTGTCCCAAAAAGTATTGGACAGCACACCAGTGTAAATATTGGGCCATCCTTCCTTGGCCAAGCTCCCAACTGAGTAAGGACGACAGGATGGGGCCCAAGGAGTTGGAGATTGGGGTACCAGCCAGGGCCGGCTCTAGGTTTTTTGCTGCCCCAAGCAAAAAAATTTTTGCCTGCCCACCCCCCAGCCCTGAGCTCTCCCCCCCGCCCACCAGTGCCCCCCCCACACCCCGTGCCGCCCCAGCACTGGGCTCTCTCTCCTTCCCCCACCCACACCCCCTGCCGCCCCAGCACTGGGCTCCCCCCCAAACATGGGATCCGCTACCAGCACACGGCGGCCGAGCCCTGGCCCAGCCGCGACTCTGTCCCCATGCGGGTGGAGCTGCTGGGCAGCGCGGAGCGGGAGTACTTCCAGGTGGCAGTGCGGCTGCGAGGCGGCGCGGAGAACAGAGCCCCCTCCCTGGGCTTTGCGGCGCTGCTGGTGGCCGAGGTGGATCAGTTCGTGCTCACCACCCTCACCCCCGACATGCTGGCGGCTGAGGACCTGGAGAGCCCCCTGGACCTGCTCCTCTTCAGCCTCACCATGCCCTGGCCCAGCCCCGGCGGGCGGGAAGGTGAGGATCTCCGGCTGCGGGGCTACCTGCTCAGGACCGACGAGCCCAGCCGGCCGCTCACCTCCTCACACACTCCGGGAGCCCCTCTTGCCGCCGCCGCAGCCCGGGCTCGGCTCCAGGGGACCCCGCTTCCCTCCCTCCCCGGCTCCTCACACACTCCAGGAGCCCCTCTCGCCACCGCCGCAGCCCGGGCTCAGCTACAGGGGACCCCGCTTCCCTCCCTCCCCAGCTCCTCACACACTCTGGGCAGGGCTGCCCAGAGGATTCAGGGGGCTTGGGGCAAAGCAATTTCGGGGGCCCCTTCCATAAAAAAAAGTTGCAATACTATAGTAACGTATTTGGAAATGTAAAAAGTAACTAGTGAAATACATTCAAAAATTAATTTGTAATAATTTGAAAATACACTAAATACATTATTTAAAAACATTAAATGCTTTAATGGTATGTATACATTTGCAATTACATAATGGGCTGTTACTGGGTGATGGTGATGGTTGGTGCCAATGGGCTGTCGCTGCCTGGGGGTGGTGCTGCTGTTGCCCAGGGCTGGGTGGGGAGCTGGGCTCTGGGTTGGGGAGTGCCCAGCTCACAGGGGCTGGGCTCAGGGCTGTGGGGAGATGGGGTCAGAGGGTGTCCGGCTCAGAGGGGCTGGGCTCGGAGCTGGGGGTCAGGGCTGTGGGGGTAATGGGGTTGGGGGGTACCCAGCTCAGAGGGGCTGGGCTCGGAGCTAGGGGTCAGGGCTGTGGGGGTAATGGGGTCGGGGGGTACCCGGCTCAGAGGGGCTGGGCTCGGAGCTGGGGGTCTGGTCTGTGGGGGGGATGGGACCAGGGGGGTGCCCGGCTCAGGGGGGCTGGGCTCAGAGCTGGGGGTCTGGTCTGTGGGGGGGATGGGGTCGCGGGGTGCCCGGCTCGGAGGAGCTGGGCTCAGAGCTGGGGGTCAGGGCTGTGGGGGGGATGGGGTCGGGGGGTGCCCGGCTCAGAGGGGCTGGGCTCGGAGCTGGGGGTCAGGGCTGTGGGGGATGGGGTCGGGGGTGCCCAGCTCAGAGGGGCTGGTCTCGGAGCTGGGGGTCAGGGCTGTGGGGGATGGGGTCAGGGGAGTGCCCGGCCTCGGCCCCTTACCATGCCGCTTACCCCCTCTCCCGGACAGCGCTGCAGCGGCGTGGTGTCTCCAGCGGGGCCTGAGTTCCCGCCACTCAGCCGCAGCTCGCAGCTGAGGCGCCAGGGGATGGGGGAAGACGGAGGCGGGGGGAGCCTCCGACCAGGGCCGGCTCCAGGCACCAGGCAACCAAGCTGGTGCTTGGGGCGGCACCTGGAGGGGGGCGGCGCGGCGCTCGGGCCGCCGGGGAGAGCGGGGCCACAGCCGGGCTCGCCGCCCTCCCCCCGGCGCTCTGGCCGCCCTCCCCCCCGCGCCCTCCCCCCGGCTGCCGAGGGAGCCCCCGCCGGCGCTCTGGCCTCCTCCCAGGGCTTCGGCTGCCCTCCCCTCCGGCGCCCTCCAGGGGGAGAGCGGAGCCCCCGCCGGGGCTCGCCACCCTCGCCCCGGGGCTCCGGCCGCCCTCCCCCCGGCGGGAGAGCGGAGCCCCCGCCGGGGCTCGCCGAACCCTCCCCCCCCCCCCGCGGGAGCCAGCCCTGCCTCCGACATACTCGTGGGGGCCCCTGCGGGGCCCGGGGCAAATTGCCCCACTTGCCCCCCCCCTCTCCCCCCGGGTGGCCCTGACTCTGGGAGCCCCTCTTGCCGCCGCCACAGCCCGGGCTGTGGCGGCGGCAGTGAGAGGAGCTCCCGGAGTGAGTGAGGAGCCGGGGAGGGAGGGAAGCGGGGCCTGGGATGCAGGGAGGGAGGAGGGGTCCTGCTGCCGCTGCCGCTCCAAGTCTCCCCAGGGCGGCGCGGTGTTTCCCTGAGTGGGCTGTGCAGGGCACCGCCAGGCTGGGCAGGGGGCGCGGATCCCAGCTCGTGCGCTGACAGGGCGAGTGGCTGGGCCAGGGCCGGCTCCCGGCAATGCCGCCCGAAGCAAAAAAATTAAAATTAAAAATAAAAAAGGGTGGAGGGCGGAGTGCCGCCCCTTAGAAAGTGCCGCCCCAAGCACATGCTTGGAGGGCTGGTGCCTAGAGCTGGCCCTGGTACCAGCTAATCTTTCCAAACAGAGCCATGGAGTGTTTAAGTTCCATCTGGAGATGTGGGGAGAAATGGGTGATGGCACCCCCGCCCCATCGCTGCATTGTTACTAAAGATCACAAAGTCTGGGCATGGGAAGTGCCAACCACTGGTGCCACACACACATCTGTGGTGGTTTTGCTTGTAGGTTTGAGGGCATTTGTCTCCATTTACCCCATCCTGTACTACTTGGAAGCACCAGCAATAATAATAAATAATAACAATATCTAGGTCTTGTCTAATGCTGTGGACCTGCATGTGACTGGAATGTCTGGGCCAGCAGCTACTGGCATGTACTCTGTAAATGTAGGGTGGAGTGAAGAGAGCTTCCCAAGGAGCAGTCCAGGTAGCTCAGCGACAGGCTGCAGAACTGTGCATTGGCAGGTAGCTGCTGTGTGGCTGTTGTGCCCTGCTCTCTGGTCTTGCTGTAATTAGACCCGCAGGACATATGTGTCTGTGTGTACTGACAGGATTGTTCACCAGCCTCCTGTGCTAGAATTACATGTTCTTTTCAGTACCTTTGGCACCCTCTTCCCTCCTGTTTCCTCTTTGCTGGCACTGTCTTTGTTCCACTCTGTGCCATTTATTTCTTGTGTATTTATAAAGCCTTCTCAGCCAGCCCTCAGGCACCATCCCTTACCATCATGTCTGAACTGGCAGACTGTGGCACGAGGTGGTTTGGGTGCCAGCTGCAGCCAGCTTTCCTATGCTATTCCCTAGAGCAGCTCCTTCCAGGGGTGCTGTAACAATGTGTATAGTGGGGGTGCTGAGAGCCATTGAACCAAACTGTAAACCCTGGATATAATGGAAACCACTTCAAGCCAGGGGGTGCTGCAGCACCCCCCGCACCCTTCGTTCCAGCACCTATGGCTCCTTCAGGCTGAGAATTTGGGACTAGAGTTACAGTGAATGGCCTACTCCCTAGCATGCCCCCTGCTGGGATGGCTGAGGCCCTGGCCTTGTCATATGATTTCTAATCCTGATGTCTAATGCACTGCTCACCCTTCTAGCGTATTTTCTCTAGTGCTATTAGTGGTTCCAGACTGGAATATGAATGAAAGATCTGGTGGTTGGGAGGAAGGAAGGGAGAATTAAGCCATCATTTACACTCCTTCACTCCTGGAGCTGGCAAGGGGCACAGCCAGAGGGGGGCAATCCAGGCCTCAGCATACATTAGAACAGTCTCCAGGCTACAGTAAGAACATAAGAATGGCCCTACTGGGTCAGACCAATGGTCCATCTAGCCCAGTATCCTATCTTCCGACAGTGGCCGGTGCCGGATGCTTCAAAGGGAATGAACAGAACAGGCAATCATTGAGTGATCCATCCTGTTGTCTAGTCCTAGGAGCTGACAGTCAGAGGTTTAGGGACATCTAAAGCATGGGGTTGTGTCCCTGACCATCTTGGCTAATAGCCATTGATAGACCTATCCTCCATGAACTTATCTAGTTCTTTTTTGAATCCTGTTATAGTCTTGGCTTTCACAACATCCCCTGGCAATGAGTTCCACAGGTTGACTGTGCATTGTGTGAAGAAATACTTCCTTTTATTTGTTTTAAACCTGCTGCCTATTAATTTCATTGGGTGACCCCTAGTTCTTGTGTTATGAGAAGGAGTAAATAGCACTTCCTTATTTACTTTCTCCACACCAGTCATGATTGTATAGATCCTGTCATATCACCCCTTAGTCATCTCTTTTCCAAGCTGAAAAGTACCAGTCTTATTAATCTCTCCTCATATGGAAGCTGTTCCACACCCCTAGTCATTTCTGTTGCCCTTCCCTGTACCTTTTCCAGTTCTAACGTATCTTTTTGGAGATCAGGCCATTCCAGCAGCCGGGAAGCAGCTGGGGTGAAGGGATAGCCTAGCCATGCCGCCATTGGCCTGGCCACTTCCCCTTGTGTGGGGGCTGAGAAGGAATGTATAAGAGCAGGAAGGTGCCTCTAAGCAACCCAACGATTTCTCCAAACAGGGAGCATCCTCAGGATCTGGAGCCATGTGCTTTCCAGCTGCTTGAACAGCACAAGGCAGCTGGGACTTGGATCTGGCCCCTCATCTCAAACCATCCTTGTTCTTTACGTACTCTCTTTGATGTAGTGTGAACATCCCAATCTCTGCGATTGAAGAACACCACTCCTGCTAATATACTAAGAGTTCTGTGCAAAGGGAGTGGAGGAGAGTCTTCTGTTAGAATAATGCTGTAAAAGCATTAACCTGTGGCAGGGAGGAGAGAGGTTGGTACCTGAATCTGTAATTGAATCTCAGCATGCTGATAATTGCTCCGAGTGCTTTGATCTCATGGGTCATGATTGTACCCTAACCTCTCGATTGAATTACACATTTGTAACCTATCTCTGCACATCCATTATATCCATGTATAATGTATGGAGGCCTGGAGAAGAGGCACAGAGTAGCAGTAACAAAAGGCAAACACTGTAGGACAGTGATAATGCCGATTTCACTATTGTCCTGGGCCATGGGGGAGATTTTCAAAGGCACAAATGGGAGTCAACACTCATTGACTTTCAATGGGAGCTGGGTGCCTAACTACCTTGGGTTCTTTTGAAAATGCCAACCAGCGCATATAACCCTCTGATGAAATAGCAATGGATACAGTTCCAGAAAGATGGGAGCCTTGTAAGGGGCTGATCCTGCCAGCATTCACACATGTGAGTAATGTGATGCAGGGAAGAGCTCTCCTTGAAGTCAATACGGCTACTTCTGTGAGTGAAGTTACTCCCGTGTGTATGTAGGAGCAGGATTCAGGTAAGCAGGCAGCTCCAGTTCAGTGAGCATTGTTAGGGGAAAGCCCCTCCAAGAATCCTGCACTTAGGGGGACGGGGAATAAAAGAAGTTTTGTCTCGAAGGACGTGATTCTGCTCCAACTGATATAATTCTGTATGTTCTATTGTATTGGCAAAACGCCCACTGATGGCAGTGTGCGCAAAGCTGGACCTGGCATTACTCAGATAGGCAAATATCATGCCGAGTTAAAGTTCCAGATACAGACATGTCAGCTCTGATTTCCTAAGTGTGTGTTATTTGGTTACAGGTGTTCTCCAAGTTCTTGTGTTAACCTATAATAATAGCCTCATTTTAGGGGGTTGGGTTCTGAAGCGGCAAATTGGCAGGCAACGTCTTTCTAAAAGGCATACTGGAGTTCAACAAGCAGCTATGGGCTTGATGCACAAATTACTGGGTGAGGTTCTCTGGCCTGGGTCAGACTAGATGATCATAATGGTCTCATCTGATCTTAACACCTGAGAATCTGTCAAAAAGCAGCATAACTTCCATCTCTGATGGGTATTTTCAGTGCAAAGCAAGAGAGGTAGAACCTCTGTGGTGAAGCAGAGAAAGAGAGAGGGGCCATAGGGAGAACATTGTTACCCTTATTCTAACAAAGTTCCTTGTTCAGTGTTAGAAGAAAGTGACTCTGATTCTTTTCCATTGTTACCTGCCAGCATTGGTCTTGGCTTTCTGTAGCATATGTTCGGACGGCAGCTCATTCCTTCCTCAGGACAAAATTATGCTCCTGCAAGTGCGAGATGCTCTTCAGGGGAAGCGGAGCAGCAATAGGGAAGTCTCTCCCCTATCCTGCATCTGTAGGGCAGGATGTCTCAGGGGGCTAAGAGACCAACATCCTGCAACACTCTTCACCGCTGCAACACTCTTCACCATGTGTTCCTCCTTTGTGCCAACTGCTAGAGACAGGATGTCCACTGGGGGCTACCCTCTGTAGCCAGGTGAACATGCCCTGCAAAGGCTCTGGAATGATGAGGAGTGTAACTATACTGCAGATCAAGAGAACCTTCCTCTCAGCTTCCATCCATGCTGCCAGAGAGCTCAAACATTTCATCAATCTCAAGTGCCTATAGCCTGCAACAGAACCCAGCAAAAAGCATCATGGATCTGCTCCCCTTCTAAACCCACCAAGCAACCAGAGTTCAGCACATTCAAGAAGTCCTGGGTATGCTAAAGGAGTCTCAACCCAACACCTGTGAATCTGAACCATTCCTGGTGAAACAAAACACTCCATTGCATGCCCAGTTCTCCCCCTGGGGAGAGGATGAGAGCACAAACATGAGAGAGATGTTAGTCACAGCTGGAAATGAGAATAGAATAGGTATGTTATCTGGGCCTGCTGCTTGAGTGCTAGGTCTGTATCCTGCCCCATGTTGGCCCTTTGTGTGCTGTGGGAGGGAGAACACCCTCTGACTTCCCTCCCCACAGATGATCCACACACAGCAGGTCTGAATTTTGCAGTAAACAGATGATCTGGTGTCACAGTGCCCTTTGCTCCTCACTGAAAGGTTCGCTTCTATGGAGATATACCTATCTCATAGAGCTGGAAGGGACCTCAAAAGGTCATCGAGTCCAGCCTGCTGCCTTCACTAGCAGGACCAAGTATTGATTTTTGCCCCAGATCCCTAAGTGGCCCCCTTAAGGATTGAGCTCACAACCCTGGGTTTAGCAGGCCAATGCTTGAACCACCGAGCTATCCCTCCCCCCTTGAAGTCAGTGCAATACTGTTATAGCAAATGGCAAGATTTGTGTGCCTGTTGAAATCTGACACTGGAACACTGATCAAGGGCAAAGTCAACAGCGATGGTCAGATGAAGAATTGAGACTGCAGCTGGTGCATGGCTGGGGCAAAGCAAATGGGGAATCAGCACCAGGGACAGGACAGGTTACCAGCCTGTTTCCTTTGAGAGGTGCCCCTGCAGATCCCCACTCTTTGGATTAATGCGCCCAAGCATGCAAGTTCAGCATCTTCTGGAAAGCAGCGGCCTTGCCATCACTCGCCCTTGTCCTCACACAGGGTTCTGGGCAGGGCCGGCTCCAGCTTTTTTGCCGCCACAAGCGGCGAAGCGGGGGGGGGGGGGGGGAGATAAAGCTTCATTCTTCGGCGGCAATTCGGCGGTGGGTCCTTCCCTCCAACATGGACTGAGGGACCTGCTGCCAAATTGCCGCCAAAGACCCGGACGTGCCACCCTTTTTCATTGGCCGCCCCAAGCACCTGCTTGGTTCGCTGGTGCCTGGAGCCGGCACTGGTTCTGGGGTATAAACAGGACACATGACCCCAGCTGTCCTTCACTTCTTGCTGATAGCCAAAGGTGTATTGAGCCCAGAGCTCGCCTCTGTCCTCAGCATACCCTCCATGCTTTGCTCCTCTGTTCCGCCCCTTAGACTGCTATTTTTCTTTGTTTTAGATTTTTGTTAAAGAACCAACATCCTCCAAGTGTTGGTGCCTGTGCCTGGAGCCCAGCCCTCTTGGCTGCTCCCTCTTTTCTAAATATCGGTCCTGTTGGCTGACTTCGCATCACTGCTCTCCCTGTCTTGGATCTACTGAGCCGGCAGCCAGCATGGCAGAGCAGCACTGCCTCCCTTCGTAGAGTCAGGAGCTTTCAGAAATAGCAGTGGGGAGCCAGAGGGGAGGGAGTGGAGGCAGCCAAGCAAATCTTTTCCATAATGGCCTCAGGTAAAAGATCCAGGCCCCTCCCATCCCAAGCTGCTTGCCACTTGACTCCTAGTCTTCAAATATTAATGCAATGCTAATTGTGACGCTCTGACCTCCCCTCCTGCCACCTCCTCTTGCTGCACAATACAGTCTCTGACTGTCTCCAGGCTAAAGGGCTGGGAGCGCCAGTTTCTCCTGTCAGGAAGCCACCTGGGACCAGCAATGATTCCTCAGCCATCCCAATTCTGAGCTTCCAAAGCTCTGGATCCACAGCAGAATTTACCCTCTCCTCCCCTGTGGGGGGTGCTTCAGATGAACTCTGGACAGGACTGGAGGGGTGGCACTGGTAAGCATCTTCTCATACAGATTTAGTTTTAGGCTGTAGTTTTGGCTCAGGGGCCCTCACTAAACCAGATTCCTCTTTATCTCTGTTGCCACGGTGCCCCCTATTGGTTGAGTGAGACTGCATTCCTGCCATTAGCTTGCCCCAGGGAGAAGGGAAATCTTGTCAACCCACTCATGGACAGAGCCTTGACTGCTTGCCTTCTGTACTTCAGCCTAAGCAGGTTATGTGTGAGTGTGGTCTTTGTGCTCTGGATGTGCTGTCCGGGATCCAGACATGAATCACTGATATCAGGTTGTTCTCAACCTGAAAACACAGTGGAGAATAGAAGCATGTTCTTGTCAGGACTAGTATCTTCAGGGCTTTTTCTGTACTCCAAAGAGTCCCACTCCTGCTAAATCTCTCCTAGTTGATCAGTAAAGGATAGTAACTGGCAGAGAGCGTCATAATCCAGCAGTTCACAGGACCTTGCTCCTCCATCTCTACTTTCTAAATTCAGTGACATACTGCAAACATGAAGGAGTAACTAAGCTGCTCTGGGCTTACTGGGAGCTGAGCTCCAGAACAGCTGGACATCTTTCTAGAAGAGTTGCTCTAGCTGAATGAGAAAGTAATGGGCTTGGTACAGGAATCACAGGATGACGTTCTATGGACTGGGTCAACAAGGGCTCAGACTAGATGATCGTAACAGTCCCTTCTGGCCTTGAATTCTCTGAATCTTGGAGCTGAGACACTGCGGGTCCTAATGTTACCAAAAAAGTTCATACTGATTCCTTTGCAACAAGAACAAAATGCTCCAAGGCTGACAGGATGAAATAGAAAGTAAAAGGAAAGAAGGAAAGACAGCAGCTAGTTGATCAAGCTGAGCTCTCTTGTGCAGGATTAGTCTTCTATTCAGCACAGTTTTCTGTGCTCAGCCAGCTCAGCTCTTTGGACTCTACAAACACTCCAAATGCTAGCCTAAAAGGGAGTCTAATCAGAACACTGTACAGTGTGTGGATACATGCACACAACTCCCAGCAGAGGTAAACCGCATAGAGGAGTGGGAGGGGGCACTCAGCATACTATGTTAGGAATTGATCTCCCAGTCCTTTTGGGATAATCATGCTTCTCCAATAGATTATAAAGAGTTGATGACGAAGCAATGTAAATACTGATCCCCATGTAAGGGCTAGTGCCCTAGAAAAGAGCAGGCTGCATGTTTACATGTTTAATTCATTGTAAGGGTTATTATGAATGTTCCTTGTCAATCATATAGTTAATGAGTTTATTGACCTAGTACAGTAGTGCATCATTTTGACTGATACTACAGGACTCTTATCAGAGAGATCTCTGCTGCTACAAAAACTCAGGTGAGTTACAAGCTCAGTCTAACACATTTGTCAAATAATGATTCATGTCTTTTAAAATGTCTATAACTGCATTCCTCAGGACCTAGCTATGAGGATGGATCACTTTTTTTTATTTAGACAGGAAGTACGTTTAGCCTGGCCAATGCTGCCTGGGACACTATCCTGAGTTCAGGGCCGGCTCCAGGCACCAGCCTACCAAGCATGTGCTTGGGGCGGCACCTGGAGGGGGGCGGTGCTCAGGCCCAAGAACGGGGCCGCGGCCGGGCTCGCCGCCCTCTTCCCAGCGCTCTGGCCGGTCGGTGTCAGTATGGGATGCTCCTGTGGTGCCCCATGCATAAATTCACAGTGGAATGGCCAGAGAATGGCAGAGGGTGAATTCTACCCTTCTGTTAGAACTGCCCTGCTGGTGCAGGAGGGTGCAGATTGCAGCCCCTGCAGCACTGGAGGGAGTCAAACCCATAATGTCCTACCTCAGAGGGTTACTACACTAGCAGATAACAGATCATGGTTTGGAGCACTCCTGATACAGGTGGTGTATTCTCCTAAGGGCTTCGTTGGTGTAGCAGAACTGTATGTGCGTTACAATCAAACAGTTCACTTGATCAAATTAACATTTCACGCTGAGACCTGGCCAGAAGACTGAAACTTCTAGGCATTCGATTGGCTGAAAATGAGGACCAGACATTTGTTCAAAACCCTACATTTACTTCCTGAATTAAACACACTTTATTGCATTGTGTCAAGAGCCCAGACAGTCTATTGCTGGTAGGTACATTAGTAAGGCACTGTGGTTGGTGTCACTCTGTGCTAAGCAACCAGTGTGATGAGACTTTGTTTTACAGTCTTTCCACATTTTGCTATGACTCAGGTACCTACTGCTCTTTCCCTGAGGTTGGCTTTCCTTCCTTGGAGGATGGCTCATCCCCAGGTGCTGCTTCTAGCTAACACTTAGATGGGGTCTTACATCACTGCTTAGAACCTGGGATAATAGAAATGAATATTCTGTGCAAAAAAATCTGTGCAAGGTAATCCCTTGACCTTAATGTGCCACTGATGGAGCCCATTGGCAACTGCTATGCAAAGGGTCGCAGGGCTTCTGCAATTTGTACCTCTGTGTACCAGCCAGTCAGTGTCCTTTGTACCCTCTGCTCCTCCCATCTCCTTCAATGAGAGTCCCAGTAGGAGCTGGGGTGGGTGCCCATGGCCTGGAACACTGCACAGCTGGCAGAAAAGGTACATTAGAACAGCAGAAAGATTCAAGTAGTGATTTACGGTGCCCTCCAAAGCTCTACTGTGCATGGTCATGCACTTAGGGTCTAATAAAAATTTATGCTACAAGCTGGGGGCTCATCAGTTGGGAGTGACCGAGGAGGAGAGAGACCTGGGTGTGGGGGTCCATCACAGGATGACTATGAGCCACCAATGTGATGCAGCTGTAAAAAAGGCAAATGGGGTATCAGGTAAGACATTTCCAGTTGAGATAGGGAAGCGGTAATGCCACAGTATACAGCATTGGGGATACCTCATTTGGAATACTGTGAACTGTTCTGATCACACAGTTTAAATCCATCTTTTGTGATGGTGGAACAGATGCAGAGAAGAGTTACTAGATGATCAAGGGAACAGAGGATCTATCATCTGAGAGGAGACTGGAAGAGCTTGGCTTGTTTAGTCTCACAAAAAGGAGGCTGAGAGGGGATACGATTGCTCTCTATAAATTCATTGTAGGGTAAATACCAGGGAGGGTGAAGCTTATTTAAGCTAAAGGGTAATGTTGGCACAAGAACAAAGTGGTATAAACTGGCCACAAATAAATTCATGCTGGAAATTAGAAGAAGGCTTCTAACCAGCAGAGAGGTGAGGTTCTGGAACAGACTCCCAGTAGGAGTTATGGGGACAAATAACTTAACTAGTTTTGAGAGAGACTTGGACAAATTTATGAGTGCAATTGCATGATGGGATTGTTTGTTATGGTGCGAGGCAGGGCTTGGCAGCCCTGGGGGGGTCACTTCCAATTTATGCCTTATGTTCCTAAAGCTCATGCTTCAGGACTTCTGCCAGCCACCTGCAGGAGTCAGGAAGGGATCCCCCCCCCCCAATGTATTCTGGGAGAGTTTTTTATCTTCTTCCTCTGAAGCATTAAGTACAGCCACAGCTGGAGATGGGACACTCGGTGGAATGGGCCAGGGCTCTGTGGAGACACTGAGTATTCTCTCTCTCAGCTGTGTGGCTGGCTGGTTCTTGATCACATGCTCAGGGTCTAACCGATCGCCATGTGTGGGGTCGGGAAGGAATTTCCCCCCAGCTCAGACTGGCCTTGACCTTGGAGTTTTCACCTTCCTCAGCAGCATGTGGGTGCAGGTCACTTGCCAGATTATCTGGGTGTATCTCACTTAATCATTTCCCTGCACTGTGGGATCCTCTGGCACTGGGACACCTTGGGCCCTCCTGTTCTCTGCCTGTGGCATGTAATAGTCTGGTCTCCTGGGGCTGTGAGACTTTGGTCTCATTTTGGTTGTTCGGCCCAGTGTGCAGGTGCTGGGTGGTGCTGATGGCCTGTGATGAGTTGAAGGGACCACTAGAGCAATTACTCTATATTCATTTGGGCTGTAGTGAGAGACAGGTCTGTTGTCAGTGACAGGCTAGTGCCTAAACCTGCTGGTGCTGATGATGTGAAGGGACATGGATAACGGCGCGTGTGTCTCTGTGTCTGTTACTATGTTCCTTTTGGTATCAGAGCTTTGGCACATCCCCCCACATCCCTCCCACATCCCTCCCACCCCTCTCAGAAAACCTGCCATTCTTGCTCTGTTGTGCTGGACGCTGAAATCAGTCAGAGTTATAGTGTGGTGCAGGGTCCTTTCTTTATGCAGGGGATCAGTGTTGCTGAGCAGGAGGTTTTCTGCTACTCTATCTCTGTGGCTTTTTTTTTTATAACGGTCCTTCCAAATGAGGACAAGCAGGATTAGAACCAATTTCCATGTGGCATTATTGTGACAGGTGCACCGGTTCCTTCCCCTGAGGAGAATGAGATCTGTCTCACAGCAGTAACCTATGGTTTAAGGGAGGCCATTGTGGAAGAGGCCAAACTAACAGATGGATCACTCCCAAACTCCTCCTTGGGGGATAATTGTTCATTCTCCCCTGCACTGGGCAAATGGACGGTTAGGTGTTGCGCTTCCCTGTGCTTCCTCTTTCACAATTGTCTGTGTCCCAGTAGTCTGCTCAGCGGAGGACTTCTAGCAGCCAGGAGGGTCAAATGGCCAAGATCCCAGTAATAAAGAGCCAGCACACTGGTGACTACTACCGACCGGAGAGTGGACAAGCACGCCTCAGAATGTCAAGTGAGGCCATCGCGAGGATGGAGAATGGCAAGGTACCCCACAGCCTGCGGGGGGGTTGGTGTAAGACAGAGCTCGTCTTTGCTTCTTTGGAAGGTTCCTGGAGGGGATCAACTTTCCTGTTGTTTGAATGTGTCATAATGAAATAGGTATCTCTCTGGCACACAACTGGAGAAATGAATAGTGGAAAGGTATCTTAAAAGAAACTGCTTAACTAGAGCTGGGCAAATTCTGCAAACATTTATTTGAATGACAACACTAGACCTGATTTTCCTCTTGCTTATGTCTGTTTTACACTGGCACGGCTCCCTGAACTTCCGGTGTAAATGACAGCAGAATCTAGCCCCATGAATTTCCTTCCATAGTATTCACAACCTTTTATATTTGTCTTTCCTGAACATTTTCGTAGAGAATTTTCTTCCCAAGAACATTTGTGGAACAGGAGAGTTTCGCAAATACTTGTGCCAACACGTATTGGCGCAACTGCTTGAGCTGAAACTGAAAAGAAGTAGCCGAGGGACTGGCAAATATCCAGTCAGGTCACAGGAACACTAGCAAGTAACTCAGGACATGTGAGCGAATTACAAATGGCAAATACCAGAAGTCTCATCCAGTAATTTACAAGGAATCTTTAAATTGAACACATAATTCAACACATAATTTCAGATAATGAAACACATCTGTAAAAATCTAAGTCTGTTCAGGGATAATTTGAGAACAAAAAAAGGGGCAAAAACATCAA
Organism: Emys orbicularis; assembly: GCF_028017835.1. Classification (NCBI taxonomy): domain Eukaryota; kingdom Metazoa; phylum Chordata; order Testudines; family Emydidae; genus Emys; species Emys orbicularis. The sequence continues at coordinate 48,470,839 of NC_088691.1, forward strand.
AGAAGTGTGGGTTGTTTGTTGTTTTTCTGTGAGTATCGACTCAAGTCCTGAATCTCCCAGTAAGGAGCAGTGAGGAATCTCACCTGACTGGAATCTTCGTGGACATTCATCACAGGGCAGTGCTGTGTGGGTGTGCATAACCCCTAACATTGGCTGAGCTATGTATGCTTGATGCCAGCTGACATTGGGAAGGCAAGAGCTGTGGGGACACTCACAGTGCTGCTGTGCTAACTGGCACTACCAGTAAGTGGCCATGAAGCTGCTCTAATTGGTGCAGTCAAAAGGAAAAGCAGTAGAAAGGCCCCATGTTATACTGGAAGATGTAGACACTGAAAGGTGTTTCACATTTTCAGAGGTGAAAGAGCCCTTCTTTCTCTGTGTCTTTCTAGGCTCGGGCACCAGTGAATCCTCTGCCTATGGGAGTAAGCCACACACTAACCATGGTGAAAGAAGGAATTATCCACACACACCAGAATATAGCTAGTGAGTACAGGCTCTCGTATTTCTTCTGAAACTCTCAGCGACAGATGTGAGTGTCAGAGCTTCCTGGCTGTTCTGCTGTTAAATGGCCAGGGGCAATTCTGTAGTATTTCAGTGGTATATACTAGTGACTATCCGTGTTCACAGGAACTGTAAAATAGCAAATATGTATGCACTGTATGGGTCAGATCCTCAGCTGGTGTCAACTGGCCTCAAGCCATTGACTTCAGTAAAACTGAAAATTGACTTCCATGGAACTGTATCATCTACGCCAGCTGAAGACTGCCCCAAAGTGTTTGTATTATATTTTCAAACATTTTACAGCGAAATTGGAAATGGCTGTAAATGTTGTAATAATTTAAAATGTGTTCTCTAGGGTGACTGGGTTTTGTTAGAGGGCTAATAGAGTATTGACTTCCCTTGCTGCTGAATACCATTACTCAGTCTGTATTCTTAATAATGCAAATCACTGTAGTGCTAAAGCGAAATACCCCCTTAAAATTGTTCTCACTTGCTCTCTGTCCCCAAGCATACAGCCTGTAAAGGACAGGGTCGCCATTCAATGGAGAACTGCATCCCCTACTCTTCCCATTACCCTGAACCTCTTTTACATAAGCCTGTATTTCTTCTCTCCCTTCCAGCCACAAGGTCCTTCAACATGCTGAAACCCAGCGAGCCCAGCAAACCACTCATAGCAGAGCCGAAGCTCAGCAAATCCCTGCAGAAGGCCAGGATCACAGCTTTGTTCGCACACTCCGTATGTCGCTCACTCATCCCCGCAGCTCCCTTTGGACTTTCTCTCCCATTCTGTCTATTTCCACTTGGCCTCTCCTTTGCTCTTCAGGGATGCCTCTTCAGCAGAACTTCCCAGGTTTCTGATCAGTTCTCAAGGCAACAATCCCCATTCAGCTACAATTTGTTGTCTGTGGCGACATCACCCATCTTTCCTGAGTTGGATACTCCCTTTCTCCCAGCCCCAGCCCCTCTGCTGGATGCAGGCTGGGGAGTGGTGTAGAAGCCATTATGGTGGCTCTATACCACCAGAGGATTCTGCCTAAGGAGGGTAGATCCTCCAGCAGCTGCATAGACTGGCTGTGGAATAGCACAAAGCCACACTAACATCCCATTATAGTTACCACTGCGGCAATCTGTGTTAGCAGCCAATAGAACAAACCCCAGGGGACAGCGCTGGCGAGGTATTTACTCAGGTTCCTTGCCTCTCCCCCCACACCCCCAAGGCTATTTGGATTGCTTCTAGAAATCAGGAGAATGAATGAAGTTGTGGCATGTGAGACGTTTGTCCTTTCGACAGTCAACATGTTTCACAAACACTTTTGTGCCTCATTCAATATTTTATTTTCAAAATTTGTGTTAAGAAAATGATCAAAACCATTACTGGCCATTTCCATCCCCCCAAACCCTGGTTGTCACAGCACATCAAAGGGCTGACGTGCTGACCAGGACGTAGCTGGTGCCGTGGCCTGGTGCCGGGAGGAGTTTGGCACCTAATTCCTGCCGGCTCCAGGATTTTGGCCGCCCCAAGCAGCCCAAAAAAAAAAAAAAAAAAAAGCCGCGATCGCAATCGCGATCTGCGGCGGCAATTCGGCGGAAGGTCCTTCGCTCCGAGCGGGAGTGAGGGACCGTCCGCCGAATTGTCGCCGAATAGCTGGACCTGCCGCCTCTCTCCGGAGTGGCCGCCCCAAGCACCTGCTTGCCAAGCTGGTGCCTGGAGCCGGCCCTGCTTGTGAACATCTGTGCTTAAGCAGGGCGTTAGTGGCTGCTGTGCTGCTGAAGGTGCTGCCCTGCTCTGAACACACCCAAACGTGGCTGGAGAGGATGCTTGGCTCCTGAGGCTCCTGTCCCTCACAACCTGAGCATGTTCCATCTGCCAGGGCCTCTGGATGGTGCTAGTGCATGTCACAGCCTTGCCCTTTAGTTATCTGCACATACTCCAGCTCTCAGCAATTCAGCCTGGCAGTAGGCGGGCACTCCATACCCTGGGCTCCCAGTCTGCAGTGCTGATGGGTGGCTGGAGGGGTTGGGTGTGTAAACGCACACTCATTGAGTGAAATTCAGAGCGCAAATTTCTCCAAGACAGACTCTTGGAATTGGATCTTGGGCTAGAGCCCCAAATCTGACTGAGCTGTGCTGAGGGGGCAAGGTGGTGTCTTAAATCCCTCTATATACCCTTCAGTCAGGAGTGCACATAGCGGTCAGTTTTACCTTCAGAGTATCTTAGAGCAGCCTCGAGGCCAGTCTAAGCTATGCTGACTGGAACAGCTCCTAGTGGCTGGAACAGCTCCTGGTGGCCGCTCTGCTGGTCCAGAATTGCAATACGCTCCAGACATAGTCCCTTCCATCCCAGGCCACCCCCTGACCTACCCCAGCACCTTTCCTATATAGGAATAGGTGACAGCCGCCCCTACACAAAGCTGCTTTGCCTGTCTGAGCAGAGCAACCCAGCCAGCATAGGCAGGAGGGTCTGACCCAATGTGCTCTTACCTCACCTCCCTTTGGTACATTGCATGAAGTCCTCTTAAAAAACAGCTATACTGGAAAAACATGAGCTGTGACTCCTATCATTGTGCAGGGCGAGAAGACTGCACCAGCAGATCCTGTGCAGAGCAGCTGCATCTCCCCAACACTGGATGAGCCGTACCCATCAGACCTCGATGCCCTGGTGCCCACCCATGATGAACAAGGCCACTCGATTCCTGAGTGGAAGCGGCAGGTGATGGTGAGGAAGCTGCAGGCTCGGCTGGAAGCAGAAGAGGGCAAGGGCAGGAAGGTATGGTACTGCGGTGACTGAAGGAGAACTGGCTGTTTTAGGCTGGGTTAGAAAGTCTTTATAGGCTTCTCCTTGCTTTGCTTGTTCCTCTTTGCTTCTTCCCAGCTCACTCCCTAACTTTCTCTCAGCTATGTCATGCCTTACCTCAGTCCTGAATTCTAATGTCATGAGATCATTGCACTCCTGGTTTTCCATCACTGGTATAGTTACCTCAGTAGAACGACATGAGGGTCCAACCCACAGTCCCAGTGCAGGGCAGGGTTCAGGCCTTTGTCTATTCTTGAAGCTCAGTGCAGACAAGGGCCTCGCAAATTTTTGGTTCGAGGGGGGCCCGAACCAACATTTCTGAGGAAAAGTCCAGTTCGATTCAAACCAAAATCTTTCTTTCCCCAAAGTTTTTTCAAAATGAAAATTCAAGTAAAAGAGTTGTTTTAGTTGACTTGAGATGTTTAGAGTCAACTTGAAATGATTTTTGTTTGTTTGTGCTTTGAATCAGCCGTTTTTGAAGTGTTTCACCCTTTTTTGGTGTGTTTGTTTTTTAACGGCCAAATGTCAATTCAAAAGGCCATTTCAAATTGAAGAGTTGAAATGAAACATTTTGAAACAAAACGGTCACAAACAAACTTTTCAACTCTTTCGAAAAAAAAGTTCAACCAAAATCTTTCACTGAATTTGACTCCAACTTGACAAATAGGTTTCAGGACCCGAAAATGCTTATTTCAATGAAAAAAAAACTATCAGTCAAAACCATGTTGTCCAGCTCCAGTGCAGACCCAATGAAAGCTACGTGGTGCCAGAGCAAGGACTGTGCACTCAGACAATGCAAATGACTTTCAAGCCAACGTGCCCCTTAGAACAATAGACACAGAGGCCTTCTCAAAGCAAGGGGGAGCCCTGGACCTGTGTGTTAGGGAGCCTTCTCTATTCTTTAGCAGTCACGACCTCTCTAATCACCACAGGAGCTGTGGAAGCCAAATCCTGTGCACGTTCATCATATTGCTGGGGTGTCAGTACCCTTGTTTCACACCAGTGTGTGTGTGTGTGGGGGGGGGAATCACCTGAAGCCCCGGCTCTAGAAGATTACATTAATGACCTCCTGCAGTCTCTCACTTTCTGTCTCCCGCATGCAGAGCAGTGGAGGCAGTTCGGTGGAGATGGGGGACTGGAGGTATTCACAGGCCCACAATGGTATACTGGGCCCCTTCGGGGAGCTGCTGACCGAGGACGACCTACTTTACTTGGAGAAGCAGATTGAGAATCTGCAGCTGAGGAAGAGATGTCAGGAGTGTGAGAGAGAGCTGGGGCGCCTGGTGGAGGAGCTACAGACCATCCTTCCTGCCCCCATTGTCCATATCACCGTCAACAGCCAACTCCTGCACCAGGATGGCCAGGCACTCCCTATCTGGTGCAGCCGCATCTCTGGCATGGTGAAGAGCATGTCTGTGCTGCTCACTAATGTAAACGGCCTGAGGAAGGAGGCGGACATGCCATCCCCTAAAGAACCATCCGGGCCTGGTGAGGGGAAGTGCCCTGCTGGAGGCAGTGCAGAGAGGGAGATCCTGGAGTGTGGCGTCTCTGTCAGGAAGCTGAGAGGTAATTTTGAGAAACATGTTCTCCCAGGACAAAGAATGGCCTTGGAGCTCCGAGGGGTGGAGGCCACGCCTTGGGAACACTCAGGAAGGTGCTGGTCAGGTGAGGATCTTGTTTCTCAAAAGCAGTGGAGCACCAGTAAGAGCCAGAGAAAACTAGTCTGTGAAGAACATGCGTTTGGAGATATGGAGAATGCCAGTGACTCTGGGATCAGCTGCAAAGAGGCTTCCTCGGATGTGAGCAGGTCTCTTGTTCCAGTGGCAGAGCCCACTAGCCTCAGGAAAGAACGAATAGTGATGCTCTTTCTGAGCCACTGGAAGAAATCTGCTTACATGCCTTCCTTGAAAATCACGGCCAGAAAAACGCTTGAGTCCCAGAGAGTCAGGAAAATAAGAGAGGTGGAGGCTGCTGCCGAGATCAGAAAGGAACAGATTCCTGAGGAGAAGCCGGTGGTGGAAATGAGCAAACTGGGCTATTTAATTCAGCAAAGGAGCACCATCAAGAACCTGATTGGCAACTGGAAGGACATCATCTCTCAGGTGCCCTCACGACAGATCCGGCGCCTGAACCGCCAGCAGGCTATCTATTCCCCAGAGCAGTTCCTGCCCCACGTCAATGGGGTGCCCACCAATTACAACAGCCTCACCCTTGACCTCTTTATGCTTGGCTACTTCCACATCCTGGAGCTGGACCTTCCTCAGGAGGAACGCAAGATGAGGCACCTCCTCTGCTTCGAGGTGTTCGACCACTTGGGCAGATACCCCTGGGAGACCGTGCGAGCCTTCCACAAGGCAGTGACTGATGAAATCAGTGCTGGCAAGCGAGGCTGGAAAGACAGTTTTGAGGACATTAAGTTCAGGTTTTTTGGTAACACCAAGGACCCAGTCAGGGAGCTGGAACCAAGCAGAGCATCAGCAGAAAGCACTCTAAAGCCAGTGTCCAGAGTTAGGGTTCGGAGCGCTGCTCTTGAGCAGGCTGGACATGATCCAGAAAACTGTTCTGAGCTAGGCAGCTTCAACAATGATGAGATCTGCAGGTACATTGACCGCAGCTTTGCCTTCTGGAAGGAGAAAGAAGCCGAGATATTCAACTTTGAGGAGTGAGCTCTTTTGGCCATGTTGGAACTGCCTTCCCTTGGCCTTGTGTGAATGGGAGTTTGGGGGCTGGATTGCTCCAGGATGCTGGTTGTTCCTCCTCCCCATCTCTCAGATACTGCAAGGAATATGCCTAGAAGGGCTCAGAAATTTTTCATGAAGCAGGTTGCCTGGCCTGAGGGAGAGATTTCGGAACCAGCAGGAAGATTTTCCAAGGCACAAATGGGAATTAGGCACCCAGCTCCCATTGTGCCTTTGACAATCTACTCCGAGATTCTTCCTCTCTGCCTTTTCAGCTGTTAAGATGTGGGATGCCTCTTCTTTTCAAGCCAGCTGCCATCTCTTAAACAAGAAGCTCTCCACCTATCCCCTCCACCCCAGCCCATCCTCCTTTGCTGTGCGAACAGGTGAGGATTAGCTATTCCATCTCTGGCAGGAAAATCTCCCATGATTTGTTGTTTGCATAGCGTGACTTTAAACACTGTGGAAAGATCCAGATGGAGCTGAACCTGCCAATGGGCTGCCCTCTGCACAAACACTCACAGACCCTGGTACCGTGGGATGGCTTTGAGGGTACAGGGAATATCGAAGGACAAATTCAAGTGCAACCAGCAATGCCAGCTAAGGAAATGATTGGCAGCAGTAAAAGGCCAGCAGCCTCATGCTAGGCTGCTGGAGACTGATGGCCCTGCATATGTCACCCTTGCCCTCTCCTGACCAGTGTAGAGACTGACATGGACTGCACAGGGAGGTACATGTGGAGTGTCTGGGCCGAGGGAAAGTGTTGTGAGGAGCTCAGGAGAGGAGCTGTGGGATATTAAAACTGAGCAATGCTCTGGCTTGGGGTGGATCTGTGGTGGTCAGCAGGCAGGGGCGGGGAATTCCAGGGAGGAAGGGGAGGGAGGGGCTCAGGTCATCTCTGGCTCATGCTTGGAACATCATTGTTGGGCTCAAGAAGGAGCTCCCCCCACCTTTTAGTGACTGGATTGTGCATCATCTCAACAAGGGCCCCAAAGGGGGAAAGTAAATGGCAGGCGTGCCACAAGTCAAAGATTACAAATAAGGCAATGGACGGGTGATTGTGAACCAATGCTGGGACTGGGCCTGATTGTCCTTTCACTTACATGTACCTACAGTGACTTCGGTGGGGTGACTCCTGATTTACACCACAGTGAGAGAGGAGAAACCTGGCACTTCGTGACCATTTCACCTCCATAGCCTGCATGAGTTGGGGTTCTGTAAAGATCAAAAATCCCCAGTGAACACCTAAGTGATTCATTAACATTCAAAAGTAGTTAAATAGCGAACAGAAAACACTACTGATTTACTAAAATTCTCCAAAAGAAAGAATCTCTCTTCCTTGGTACATCATCTCCTGTTATGATTACAGACTGAATCATATTTTCATTTTATAATTGTTTCTTTAAAAAAAGCTCACACTTTTTCTTTGTCTAAACTTTTAAATAGTATTGATTTTCCCATGGGCTGAGGCTTAATAAACAGTTTTCTGTCTCATTGAAATCATCTCTGTTTTTCTTGACAATTCATTGAATTGGGTTCATTACCTTGGGAATAACTCAAAGGGTTGGGCACATTCTGCACCACCTGGCGTCTTTAGAGACTGGAAGTCTTTCTAAAGGATATGATCGAGCCCAAACCCAAGTTCTGGGTGAAGTTCTCTGGCCTGTGTTGTGCAGGAGGTCAGACTAGATGCTTACAATGGCCTTAAAATCTCTGGATCGATGAAATGCTGAGGTTTCACTGTTACAGCCCAGGGATGAAGGAGGAAAAATTTGCCCATGTATACTGGGAAATGAGTAGATATCAATGAGCACCCAGAAGAGTCCCAAAGGTAAGGCTGTAGGCAGGATCTCTACTCCCCAGACAGCTCTGGGCACCTGATTGTGCTTGCACTCTCATCAGTCCTACACTGTTGTACTGTCACTCCACTTTACCCTGCTACGTGTGACCCTAGAATCAGACTCCCTGCTGAGGGTGGGAAAGCTACAGATCTTGGTTCCAGTGTCCCTGCTGTCTTGATTTATTTGTGGGCATTCCTGCGGGAGGGGTATGGAGCCACTTAAAGGCCTCCAATCTAAGGAGCGAGATAAGTAGCATATCATACTATATTTAGCCAAGAGTAATGCGAACTGTAGATAGGAGAGGAGAAAATATATTCACTGGCGCAGAGTTATTGACTGTTTAGAACCAGGGGAATAGATTGTGTTGAAAGGGATCATTCCCTTGCTCCTCTGCACGCAGACTCAAACCACTGATCTGTTGAGCTATTTTGAATTGAATGATGGTTTTTCTTCTAATGTCCTCTGCATTTTTCCACTCGTGGGATGTGCCCATCGGTGCAGATACCTTGGTCCCACAAGTGGGACTATGCAGAGTCCATCTTGAAGAACTCCAGTTAGAGGTAAGTAACCTCCATTTAACAGAGCTGACCCAGAGAGCTAGGCCACCCCTTATCTGTATTTCAGTGCAGCGAAACAAATATGATTTGGGGGCTGGAGGAACTGATTTACAAGTTGAGATTAAAATAGCTCAGGGGGGACTTTCAAAGTCCCTCAGCATTGACTGCCATTGAAGTCAATAGTAAAACTGCTGGTGACTTTAACGGGAGCAAAGTTAGGCCAACGCTAAGCGTTTTAGAACTCCCACCCTAAATGTATAGCTTGGCTAAATCATAGCTAAAGGGGACTGTGATGGTGAACTTCAAATGCCTGAAGAGAGTGAGCAACAGGGGAGGGGGGAATTACTTAACGTGAAAAGGGTATAACCCGGAATGATGGTATGAACCATAGCAAGGGAAAATTTAGGTTGAATATAATGAAAATTTTTTCCCCATGGTGAGATGTACCTGGCTGCGGAAGTGCTGGAAACCCAATTGCTAGGGGATCTTAGCAACAGGCTGAACAAAGCAGTAGAAAAAGTCATGTCGTGGCCAGTCTGGCATAGGCAAGGAGATGGAGTGGTGGATTAGATAGGTCTTCTCCAGCTTTGGATTCTAGAATTCAGTGACCCCCTTGCTGCCTGCCTTACAATCAACTTTTTAATTTAGGAAATATGCAAAGGACTTGCGTACGCACACATGAATGCAGCATAAATGTCTAAAGGGGTAGAGTGGAATTGGTATGATAATGGATTAGTAATAGACTGGTGACTGTGAGACCTGTTTGGGTACAGCTGGAATAATGCTGGATATCATGTTCAGGCTGTCCTCAAAAGAGAGAGAACACAAGGAAGGGTTTGAAGTGGAAATACTTTAAATTATACTACCATAAAAAGCAAAGCAATAGCAACCAATGAGCTCTAAAGTGTGAGACTCCAGGCTGTGTGACAGCATTGCTGTTGCTGTGAGTATCCTTGTTAGAAACAGGAGATAAGTGTCCTCCAGTTTCTGTGCCACTCATGACAAGCCTGGAGCTGCAGTGAGCTCATTCAGCAGTCTATTACTGGAGTCAGGAGCACAGAGTCATTTGCAACACCAATTAAATCAAGAGTGAAAGACAAATCTCTTTGCTGTGTCACAGAGCACTCCAGCTAGGGTGCCATCAAGTGTCAGAGACTCAGAACATTTAGGGCTGAATGACCAGCATAGATCAACAAGTTCAACCCACCAGCCCCAAACCTAGGGCTGTATCCCAGGGACACAGCATCCAGCTGGAATAGTGTCTTGTGCACTGGGTAGCTCCCTGGGAGCACATGAGAGGATGAACTCCCAGGCTAGAGGGGTTGCAGAGATTTCCACTGAGGCTTCCCACAGGGTCCTGTTCCACCCCTATTCTGTTCTGGGGTGGAAAGGCTGGAAGGAGAGCTAGGAAGAAGTGGGGAGCTGGGGTATTTTCAGAGTGCTGATGTCACAGCTCTGTCTGTTCATTTTGTCCAATCCTGCTGAAGGGATTGAGTGATTGGTCTATGGATAAAAGCATGTGGGTGAAAGCTCAATCCAGAGGAGTATGCTGTGATGTTGGCAGGTTGGAGGAGCTGCCAGAGCACATGGTAAAGATTCTGTTGGCTCTAATGTAGAGGGGTGTCTGCTGTTTGTTAGCTGAGTTTGATATGTGGTGGTCTTGTAAGACTTCCAGCTGCTGTTAGGGAATCATATTACAGAAGTGATCAGGACAGCTTTTTCCAGGTTGTAACCCTGCCTCCTCCCTGCATGTGCATCTTGCTGTTCTCACCCTTGCACTCCAGGATTACACCAGTGCAATGGGGCATGCCTTAAATCAGTTGTTCTCAACCAGGGGTCCAGGGCCTCCTGGGGGGGCCACGAGCAGGTTTCAGGGGCTCCACCAAGCAGGGCTGGCATTAGACTTGCTGGGACCCAGGGCAGAAAGCCAAAGCCCCACTGCATGGAGCTGAAGCCCAGGGACCCAAGACCCACCACCCGGGGCTGAAGCCGAAGCTGAGCAACTTAGCTTCACAGGGCCCCCTGTGGTGTGGGACCCCGGGCAATTCCCCTGCTTGCCAACCTCTTATGCTGGCCCTGGCTTTTATATTCAGAAAAACAGTTGTTGTGGCACAGGTGGGCCGTGGAGTTTTTATAGCATGTTGGGGGGAACCCCTGCCTCAAATCAACCGAATGCTAAACCAGGGGCAGCCTGGTGAGCAGCTCACCATCAGCACTTAATATCAGGGCTCCAGAATCTGCCTGCCTACCTGGGGATTTCCAGGTGGAGTTTAAGGTGCTGGCTCAGGACCTGCCTATCTGAGGGGCCTCTCTCCTGTCCCGTGACACTGCTGCAGGTTTGCTGGTACGCCCTTGGTACAGAAGAGGTGGGGCTGGTAGGAGATTTTGGGAAGGGCTGAGATCTGTGGGGGGTTTGGCTGGAGGTTTGGATTTGTGGCAAGACCAGGGTTTGGTGGGAAATTTCATTTTTATGAACTGGCTTCTCTTCTGCAGAGAGCTGTTGATTTGCTGCTGGGTGGCAGTGCCTTGGTTGCATTGCATTGGTAACTATTGGACTCCTGGGGTCTGGCCTAGGCCTTCTATTATTTTTTATTGGGTGAAGTAAAAAATAAATACATCTACTTTGTAATGATCAAAGCGGAGCAGTTCAACGCAACAGCGGGTCCCACACCATGGCTAAAGTGATTGTTGGGATTCTCCCATGCAAGAACAACAGCAGGGGTCAGAGTTATTGCATGTGGTGCAGAGACAAACACACACTGATTCCAAAAGGGGCTATGCTTTCAGCCTTGTCAGTGTCAGTGAGGGTCGGTGTTTTAGTCTAGTGCAGGGATCGGCAACCTTTGGCACGCGGCTCGCCAGGGTAAGCACCGTGGCAGGCCGGACCGGTTTGTTTACCTGCCGCGTCTGCGGGTTCGGCCGATCGCGGCTCCCACTGGCCACGGTTCGCCGCTCCAGGCCAATGGGAGCGGTGGGAAGCGGCGGCCAGCACATCCCTCGGCCCACGCCGCTTCCCGCAGCCCCTATTGGCCAGTGGGAGCCACGATCAGCCGAACCTGCGGACGCAGCAGGTAAACAAATGGGCCGGGCCCACCAGGGTGCTTACCCTGGCGAGCCACATGCCAAAGGTTGCCGATCCCTGGTCTAGTGCTTAGGATGCTCTTTAGATACAACTGAGGAACTCAGTGGGGTAGTCACCAGCTTTTCCCTAGCAAATGTATAGGTGTGTACAAATGGGGGTAGGAGAGGGCCTGACTCTTCAAAGCATTACACACAGGAGCAATCCTTGCTCGCTGCAGACAGTGGAGCAGCCCATGTGTGTTCGGGCCCCAGCCTCCCTTGCTCCCCAGTAGAGTGAATAAAGCCCTGGCCCAGGCACTGCTGCCACAAAAAACCCAGGAGTGTCCTGCCACAATGAGCTTGGGAGCTAAGCTCTGTGTCCCCAGAGAGCAGTATTGTCTGCTCTCAAAGCCAACTCGGCCACTTGTCATTCGGGGGACAGCAAGCCCAGGCGATCCTGGGGCGAGGTGCTCTGTCACCCTGAGCTCATGGAGGAGACTTCCCCTGGGGTGGGAGGGGGCTTGCACCAGAGTTGGCCTGGGGACAAAGCAGTCATTTACCTGGTGAGGCTGCCTTCCAAAGGCCAGCAAAGCCCTGCTTACGCAGCCCCACCTTTGCCTCCTTTCTGGCCCCCTGCCTTTCTCTCCTGGCAGGTCGCTTTAAGAGCAGGTGGCCTGGAGACAGTAACTGTCAAAGAACTTCCCACCTCCCCCGCCCCACGGACAGGCTGCCGTCTAAAAATAACCCCCCTAGTCTCCAGCCAGGCTGTCCCTAAGCTGTGCCCCTCCTGAGTGCTGAGCTCCCACGGCTGGGAATCTGGCTGCACCGGGCTCTCCCCGGGCCGCCCAAGCGCCACTGATCGAACAGGCCAGTCAATCGATCGGCTGGACAGAGGCATTTCGGAGGCAGCTGAGAGGTAAGCTGGGGCTGCCAGCACTGGCCTGTGCCAGCGTGGGAAGGTGCTGGATGGAGGGCACAGCATGCAGTGAGGGCACTGTGCTGGCTGGCGCCTAGGCTCACAGTGCTGCACATAGAGAAAAGCCCCAGTTAATAACAGCTCCTTTATTTTGTGGGTGCCAGCCCTCTTCAGTGCTTGTACTGCAGGGAGCCTTCCAGAGTGGGCCCCCAAACTGCTGCTGTCGCCATGCAGCACCAGAGGAGTCACCCTTCAGCCCTCCCCACCAACCCTTCTCTCCAGAGTGTGTCAGGAATGGTGTGCCAGCTTCAGAGCCCCCCAGGCCACCTGTCCCCACTGTACCCTGGTAAATCCGGGTAGCCTGCAGCCAGAGCATGTTCCCTCATTGTCGCCATGTGCTCTCTGCAGGGAAATGTCTCTGGAGGAGCATGCAAACGCTTAGTGGGATTTGGAGCTATAACAAGGCTAGAGGGAGAAAGGAGGAAAACAGGTGATTCTGGGAGATCATATTAGGCCAGATCCTCAGATGGTGAAAATTGGGGTAGCATCATTGTAGTCAATGGCCAGTGGCAAGGGGACTGGACTGGGAGTCAGGAAAGTCTTCCTGGCTTTGCTACAGACTGCTTGTGGGACCCTGGACTAATCATTGCACCTCTTTGTGCCCCTATTTTCTCTGTCTGGTTAGACTGGCAGCTCTTCAGGGTAGGACTGTCTCGTCCTATGTGTTTGTATCATTGTCATGCCCATTGGTTGTTTTATTAGCGTAGCACATGGGAGCCCCCGTCATGGGCCAGGCGACCAGCATGCCAGGCACTGCACGAACACAGAACAAACCATCCCTGTGGTGTAAGGATATATCTACACCTAAAACTTAGGCTGACCCCGCTCCAGCTCAGGGCTGTGATGAATTCCACACCTGGTGAGACAGAGGTAGGGTGACTTCACCCCTGTTGTAGATGCAGCTAGGTCGATGGAATAATTATTATTCTACCCAGCACATGGGGAGCTGCCGCACAGCTCTCCCCCTTAGCCCCTCTCTCCAGAGTACATTGGAAGGATTCTTCCCTTGACCTAACTACTGCCTCTCGGAGAGGTGGACTAACGCCATCACTGGAAAACCCTCTTCTGTTAACGTAGGAAGCATCTACACCCTGGCGCTACAGCATCAGACCTGCGGTGCCATCGCTGTGCTGCTGTAGTTTAGATATACCTTTAATATAAGACGAGTGACAGCGGCTGGATACAGAAAGACAAATGGGGGGGGGGAAGAGAATACAAGGAAACAATGAGGCTATCAGTCATCAGGCTAGGCGGTGGTCTCAGAACACCAGCAGCCTAAACACTGTCAGGGTTCTTGTAAGCTTCATGGCAAAGGAGAGATTTAAGGCGGGTTTTGGAGGAGGACAATGGGTTAGTTTTGCGGATGTTTACTGGGAGCGGCAGCCTGGGGGAAAAGCCACATAGGCCACTGAAAATATGTTTCATTCAATCAGATTCTCTCCTCTTTCTAAGAGGAGCCAGAAATTGGTTTCCCAACAGGGGACAGTCAGTGAAGAGAGGGGCTGTAGGGGAGAGGCACTTAGTCCAGCAAGGGGAAGTGCTCTGGGATACACCTATGAGCCTGGAACCTCTGGAGACATGTGCTTCATGGGGGGCGGGGGGGGGGAGATGAGTGCATTAACCCACAAGTCACAGAAGCACACGTCATCAACCCTGCTTGTGCCTTTAAGTTGTTTGGGAGACTCAGCCTTTAAGAGGAGAACGTTGCTACTGTCCTTCCCTTCCAGGGCAACCAGCTAATCATTCATTCCCCTCTTTCATTGCTTGCTAAGCAGGGTGGAGTTTCCATGTTAGAGCCCCAAGAGCAGGAGTGGGCTTTACCAGAGGATAGCACCATGGTGAGGAACGTTGATGACTTCGATTTCTCCCTCCCATCCCACCCCCAGGCCATCCTGGAAGGCCTGCGGAGCCTGCGCTCCAATCCGAAGCTCTCCGACGTCACGCTGCTTGTGGGTGGGCATGAGTTCCCCTGCCACCGCAGCATCCTGGCCCTCTGCAGCCACTACTTCAATGCCATGTTCACTGGCGACTTTATTGAGAGCATCTCAGCCCACGTGGAGATCAAAGAGGTGGATCCTGTTGTCATGGAGACTCTGATCGACTTTGCTTACACAGGAAAGATCACCATCAACCAGGGGAATGTGGAGGCACTAATCCGGACCTCCAACCAGCTCCACTTCCCCACCATCCAGAAAGTCTGCAGCCGATACCTGAGACAGCAGATGGATGCAACCAACTGCCTGGGCATCTGTGAGTTTGGGGAGAACCATGGCTGCCCGGAGGTGTCCTCAAAGGCCTGGGCTTTCCTGCAGGAGAACTTTGAGGCTGTATCGCACCAGGAGGAGTTTCTCCAGCTATCCAAGGAGAGGCTAGTAGTCTACTTGTCCGATGACCTGCTGCAGGTACAGGAAGAACAGAGCCTAGCTGAGGCTGTGCTTAGGTGGGTGAGGTACGAAGAAGCATCTAGAGCCAAGCACCTGCCAGAGCTCCTAGACCTGGTGCACCTGGTTTCACTACCAGACCAGTACCTGCAGAACCTACTCTCATTGGAGCCACTGATCCAGGATTCGGAAGCTTGCAAAGCCATCATCTCCAGCTACCGAAGCACGGTCAGTGCTGTAAGGTATCAGAATGGCCCTGTCTAGATGGAGCTTCTGTCCTGGAGGGAGGTTGCCAGTGGGAAATGATCTGCACCAGTGTCCAATCAGATTCCTAGGTGTGAGAGCCCAGGTCAGACTACCTTTCCACTTCGATGGTGAATGTGGTTCAGAAGGTGCTATAGAAATGCTGAGGGAGATGCCCTAAAGGCCAGCAGAGGGAAGTGGGGCTTTCCCCAGAGTCAGCTAGGCACAGGAATCCAGTGCAGGCCCAGAGCCACCCCAAATCGTCTCTGTAGTCAAGCCTCTTCCAGCTCAGTGCAGAAATCCACTGTAGGCTCTGCAGGAGCTTTACCTTGATCCATTCCCTCTCAGTGAGCACAGCCACTCCTAGCTTCTCTGCCTGGGAGAGGTCTACCAGTTATAGTTGCACTACTATAGCCCACTTTGTGGACACTCCTAGTCTGGTAGATGAGTGGCCTTTTTTGGTTTAGTTTAACCTCCTGCCCAAGTTTAATGGAATAAAGGCTCCTCTTGTCCTGGAATGAGAGTGTCTGCCCAGGGATGGTGGGGTAGGAGGAGGGTTGTACTGGGATAGCTATATCAGTTTACATTTACCCCTTAGTTTATACCAGAAACATTTTCCTGTCTAGCCAGAGCCTTTAAGGAACTATATCTAAAATGTGTAATTGGTGAACAGACAAATTGAGGAGACAAGTCAGGTCAAATAACCAACCCAAACCTCCTCCCAAAGTTTGAGCTCACCCCTCCAGCTCTTGGAAGGCTGTGATAGTTTAATTGTTTCTTCATTTTCACATGCATCGGCACCGCATTTTGGTAGAGCCTAGAGGCATAAACACCACAGGAAAGGCTTATAAGGTGGGTATTTCCAACCCAGGCCAAAATGCTTGCACAGATACTGTGTGTTCACAAGATTCCCAGACCATGGAATTAGTTGGGGTAACTTTGAACAAGCACAGAAATTCTTGGGTGCTAATCTGAACCAAACCAATGAGTCTGAGTTCTTGGAGAGAGGGGGAAAGTTGTTCTTCCACCAATAATTTCGATAACTCATTCGTTCTTGCTTTATTCCAAACAAATGAACAGAGCAACCTTTACTTATTGCTTTGCTTTCTGAAATGCACCTAACTCACCACATCTCAGAATGCAGGTACAAACAGAAAGAGCTATGCTGATTTACACATAAGAACGGCCCTACTGGGTCAGACCAAAGGTCCATCTAGCCCAGTATCCTGTCTTCCGACAGTGGCCAGTGCCAGGTGCCCCAGAGGGAATGAACAGAACAGGTAATCCTCAAGTGATTCATCCCCTGTCACTCATTCCCAGCTTCTGGCAAACAGAGGCTAGGGACACCATTCCTGCCCATCCTGGCTAATAGCCATTGATGGACCTATCCTCCATGAATTTATCTAGTTCTTTTTTGAACCCTGTTATGGTCTTGACCTTCACAACATCCTCTAGCAAGGAGTTCCGCAGGTTGACTGTGCGTTGTGAGAAGAAATACTTCCTTTTATTTGTTTTAAACCTGCTGCCTATTAATTTCATTTGGTGACCCCTAGTTTTTGTGATATGAGCAGGAGTAAATAACACTTCCTTATGCACTTTCTCCAGGCCAGTCATGATTTTATAGAGCTCTAGCATATCCCCCTTTATTCATCTCTTTTCCGAGCTGAAAAGTCCCAGTCTTATTAATCTCTCCTCATACGGCAGCTGTTCCATACCCCTAATCATTTTTGTTGCCCTTTTCTGAACCTTTTCCAATATATCTTTTTTGAGATGGGGTGACCACATCCGCACACAGTATTCAAGATGTGGGAGTACCATGGATTTATATGGAGGCAACATGATATTTCCCGTCCTATTATCTATCCCTGTCTTAATTATTCCTGCTGAGGAGTTGGCTCACAGTCTTTGGCTGTTTTAGCAAAAGGTAAAACTAGAACCTTCCTCCAAAGCAAATATCAACCTGGATGGCCACAGGGAAATCTTGGATATTAGAGACAGACCTTGTCAGCAGACTCCAGCTCTATTGATGATGCAGGGGAGCAAATTCCAGCATTGAGGGCCTTCAACTGAGTGTCCACCTAACCTGCACTGGCATATACAGACAGGAGGGGAGCTGTCTCCTAGGACCCAAGTCTAAGAGATCATGTTAGATCAATGTCAACTGCTGCAATTGCACCTGACTCTAACACAAATATTAGCTGCAAATACTATAATTCACCTTGGACAGCCACCGCAAAACCTAGTTGGGTTCTTGTGCAGCCTAGGAACTAAGCAGAACACATCTATTGCTGAAAGCCAAGAATCTGGTACCTGGGCTTCATGTGAAGTGACTGATGCCATAGATTAGTACCTTGCAGCTCAGTTGCACCCTCAAAGGCTTTTCAGGCTTACCACAGCAGTAACTGCCTCCCTCAGTGGGGAAGAGTTCAAGGTGGATAAAAATGACTAATTACAAAAAAAAATAAAAAATTAAAAAAAAAAAATCAGATTTTATTTAAATCGGATTTTTTTGATAAGTTTTTTTTCCTCAAAAAGCATTTTATCTAAAGATGAGATACATTATAGCTCAAAAATATCTTTATCATGGAATAGGGATTATAAATTCTAATTCTATAGTATGAGACAATATATTAATGTAATGTTTGAGAAAAGTTTTGTAAATGAGTTCCAATAGTTCATGGATTAGGGACCCCAGCCATATGCAGTTCCAGGGGCTTCTGTATAGATTATTTAGGTTAATCTTTCTATCTACCCAATGGGACTCAGTGCTCAGTCTAGAAGATACCATCAGAGATGCTTAGTTTTGCTGTTCTCAAACTGTGGATTTGTGTCTCTAGAGATAATATGCTTGTTAACACAAAAATGGCTTAAAATAAATATCTAGAGGTGAGAAATAAGAGATCTCAACCCTATTGTCCCTCTGCAAATTTGTGTACACAGAGTCAATCCCTGACATCTCTCTAAAAGTGCAAAGTTTCAAAAAGTTCAATGAATAGAAGAGTGTTTGGGCGGAACAGATCTGGACAAGGAGACGAAGTCTCGAGATAAACGTGAGAAGGGAGGGACAGGCAGTAGAAACAAAAGTGAAACTGTTTGAGCAGCATATTCCAGAAGTCTTGAGGTCTTTCTGAGTGTAGCCTTCATTGATTTGAGATCTACCATACCATTCTCTCACTAGAAGGGAAAACCTTTAATGGCAGCAGGTTGTAAAAGAGACCCAGTTTGGGAATATTTTAAATGAGGTTCCTCTAGCTGTGGGTAAGACAGATATGTGTGCAAAATGCAAACAGTGCAACAAAGAAATGCAAGGCCTGGTTGCCCGAATGAAACAACATCATGAGAAGTGTTCTTTCTCAGGAGGAAGCTGCATTGAAGATGAAAGGAACATGTCTGAACATGCAGGATCTTCAGGTTGGTCAACTTTTTTATTTCATACTTCTTGCTTAAGGACTGCCTGCTTTCTTTCTGGACTATTCTTGAATTCTCATGTTTGAGCAAAAAAAATATAGTTGTTACTCTATGGTACTATCATTTTAGATGCAGTTGTGATAAAAAAACAAATAGCTGAAATAGGCATATCTTCCTTTTACAATTTCACCTTTAAAGTAGTACTGAGTGTCGGTGAATGCAGTGAGTAATACTAAATGAGCAGTATGGTAATAATAATTAAATAACTGCATTGACTTACAGGATTCTGAAGACTATCCATCTTCAAGATCACCATCATTTTCTATAGTTTCAGAGTGAAACACTATCGTTGGCAGATAAGTCACATCATGTATGTCACATCATACGACAGTATATACTGTCATGCTACAGGCAATATACTGTAGTAAAAAGAAAAAAAAAATCTCCATCATCCAGAAACAACCATAGATAAATTTGTGATAAGAACCAGCAGATTACAAAAAGAGGTAATTGATGAAAAACTTGCCCGGTTTATTTATGCAACAAACTCTCCTTTCCATATGACTGAGAACCAACACTTCATTAACATGGTTCAGTCATTAAGACCATGATACAGTGCACCCAAACAGAACAGATGTCACAGACAAATTGCTGGATAAAGTGTATGAAAGAAATTGAGCAGTGTGCAAAAGGTCTAGAGGGTGAAATTGTTAACTTGAGTCTTGATGGGTGGAGCAATGTCCACAATGATCCTGTTGTATGTGCTTATGTGACAACAGAAGAAGGGAATGTCTTCCTTACAGAAACAATTGATACATCAGGAAATGCACAGGCAGCAGAATACTTACAAGAAGTAGCAGTAAAAGCTATCACAAACTGAAAAAAAAAATTTCAAATGTCTAATATGCAGCTTGGTCACAGACAATGCTGCAAATCATAGAACAGGGATCAGCAACCTTTGGCACGCGGCTCGCCAGGGTAAGCACCCTGGCGGGACAGGCCGGTTTGTTTACCTGCTGCATCCACAGGTTTGGCCGATTGCGGCTCCCACTGGCTGCGGTTCACCGTCCCAGGCCAATGGGGACTGCGGGAAGCGGCGCAGGCCAAGGGATATGCTGGCCACCACTTCCCGCCGCCCCCATTGGCCTGGAGCGGCGAACCGCGGCCAGTGGGAGCCGTGATTGGCCGAACCTGCGGACGCAGCAGGTAAACAAACCAGACCGGCCCGCCAGGGTGTCTACCCTGGCGAGCCGCGTGCCAAAGGTTGCCGATCCCTGTCATAGAATATCAGCTTGGAAGAATATCAGCTTGGAAGGGACCTCAGGAGGTATCCAAGAGGAGAAGAAATTATTTAGAAGAGAGTGAAGAGAGTCCCAAGCTAATAACATAAGGTTGCAGTGCTCATTTGATGCACCTCCTAGCCAAAGACTGCAGTGTTCCAGAAATAAAGGCTAATGTTGTTGAAATGGCAAAATACTTCCGTAACAACCACTTTGCAGCAGCTGCTCTGAAAAAAGTGGGAGGAACCAAGCTAACTCTCCCACAAGACTTGCGATGGAACTCAGTAGTGGACTGTTTTGAGCACAATATCAAGAACTGGCTTAATCTGATGACAGTTTGTGAACAAAATCATGAAAAAAATAGATGGCACTGTCACCGCCAAAGTTCTCAACATTGGGCTTAAGAGAAATGTTGAAGACTATTTCTGTAGCCTTGAACAAAATGCAGAGAAATAGCTGTTTTATTGCGGATGCTGTTGACATTTGGAAGGAACTGAGTGAGATCTTAAAAAGAGAAATATGCAATGACAGAGTTAAATTACAAGCATTAAAAAAACAAATGGGACAAGCACTATCTCCAGCTCATTTTCTTGCAAATATTCTCAATAGTCGGTACCAGGGTCAAACCTTAATTGCTGAAGAAGAGGAGTTGGCTATGACATGGACATCCAGCAATCATCCCTCCATAATGCCAACTGTAATAAACTTCAGAGCTAAGGGTGAACCAGTCAAGAAATATAGGTTTGCTGATGATGTTTTAAAGAAATTCACACCAGTGACTTTGATTCACTTGGATTCAGAGACTGTTGAAGTGATAATCTCACTTTTAACAGCAGTAGCTTCTTCTGCCGGTGTAGAAAGAATATTTTCTTCCTTTGGACTAATTCATTCCAAATTGAGAAATCGTTTGGGACCTGAAAAAGCAGGAAAGCTTGTTTTTCTTTTCCAGATTATGAACAAACAGGAAAATGAAGGTGAAGACGACTGAGTTAGCTGCACAAGCCAATATTTTAAGTTTCTCATGTTGAGCTGGCTGACAGTCGATTTATTTTGTTTTCTTAAAATATATTTCTTTTAACTATTTTAGTTAAAAACAATTGTAACAAAAACAAACCTGATTTTAAAAAACTTGAATGTTTAAATTCAAAAATTCATATGCTTGTTGTGTTAAATTATATGTTTGCTGTTGAATACATAATGTTTTTGTTTTAGTTAAAACAAACAATTTAAATGTCTGTCTGGTGATGTTCTCCTCCTAATGCAGCACCTCCCAATGACTTGTTAGCACTGACCCCCAACTTGGTAAGGCAACTCCCATCTTTTCATGTGCTGTGTATTTATACCTGCCTCTGTATTTTCCACTCCATGCATCTGATGAAGTGGGTTTTAGCCCACAAAAGCTTAAGCCCAAATAAATTTGTTAGTCTCTAAGGTGCCACAAGGACTCCTCGTTGTTTTTACAGTCTGCACTGTGAGCCCTGGGAGCAGCAGCAGCACGGTCAGTCCACACAGGGCTAAAGGAGAGAGACAGAGTGATTTTCTGCCCAGATAATGGCAAAGATAACAGCCTCAGTAATGAAGGAGCATGTCAGGCAGAGAGGAGCCAGCAGGGAATGCTGGCCCAAGTTGAGGCTGCAGTGGATGAGTCCCCTCAACTCCCTGCTCAGCAGGCTTTGCTCTCTTCCCCCTATGCCCCCATCCCATTTTCAATAACATAGCTGATTTTGGGTTGGCAGCATTCACATTTCCAAAACTCCCATTGCACCATGGCTGGATAAACTCATAGGCATGTGCCCTGGCACATGACATCAGAATCTCAGCTTGCATTTAACACAGAAGGTTTGTAGCCCTTCTGGTGGCCAAGGAAAGCTTGAGAATGTGCCCTTGAGTGTAAGTGATACAGCACCATCTGCCTGAGTCTGCAGACAGCCTCCTGCAGAGGGAGCAGCAGCCACTAGAGCCAGAGAGGAAGCCACCTGGCTCTCCACCCACCACCAGAGCAGACCTACTGCCATTCTAGAACTCCTGTCCAGGAGAATGAGGGGCAGGGGCCTAGCCGCTGAGTCTGGTGACATGTTTCTTTTATCTTCTATAAGGTGGAAAACAGGTCCTTTGTCCAGAAGAGCCTGCTCGCCCTTCCACAGAAGCTGGAGGAAGTGCTGGTGGTGGTCGCGGGTCGAGCTCTGGAAGAGAACGAGGCAGAAGATGTGGAGTTGCCAGTCTCCCGGAACTTCGCCTTTTACAATCCCAAGACCAGTAAGCAAGCAAAACCAAGCCTGTTCCTAGCTGAGGTTCAGGCCAGGCCCAGTGTAGGCGTGTGTGGCCCTTCCTCACGGTCAATCTCCGAGGGAGGCCACACCCCTTTGCTGTCATACCCCGTTAAGGACAATCTAAGATAATGGGGAAGTTAGTCTTGGTGCTCAAGCCCTCCAGCGGGGTTGAGCAGTGAGTGGTTCTGCGGCCCAAGCCCTCAGGCAGGGCAGGACATCAAACAATCTAAAGTCCAACCGTCAGACAGGGTATAGTCAGGTATAGTCTGGGAACCCGGGCCCTCAGATGGGGCAGGGTACCAAACACAGTCTTGGGTTCTACACCTCAGGCAAGGGTGAGTGCCCAACACAGTCTAGGGGGCTCCAGCAAGGGGTCAGGCACCCAGGTACAATTTGTCATCCTGGCTCTGGGGAGAGCTAGACAAGCACAGGCTTCTTGGCCTGAAGAGGGGGAGTACTGCCAGGGATAGGGGGATGCAGGCCCACCTGACTCCACTGCATCCCAGCCCAGGGCCCTAACAGTGGCAGAGCAGTCTGCCACTGGGTCACAGGGAAACCCACTGCTACACACTGACCATGTTTCAGATGCCCCTGCAGCCAGACTACAGTCAGCTATCCCTGGGCTCCTTCCTACCCTTCTCTCAAGGTGTACCTGTACATCCTCCATCTCCTCAGGGTATACTGCCAGTGGCAATCCCAGCAGCTCTTCAGCATTGGTTGGGTCTGGTAGCTTGGGCAAGTCCTCAGGGTAACTGACATCCTCTGCAGGCTCCTGCCTCAGCAGTGGGGAAAACATGTCCATCTCCTTTGGCAGCTACTACCCAACTGAGCTACAGGGCCCGGCCTTTTATACCTCCTGTTCCTGTCCCACCCCTGTGCTTCTGGCATGGTGAGAGTGGCCTTCCTGGTTCCGCCCACCGGGGGGCGTCTGGCCCTCCCTCACTGTCAATCTCCGAGGGAGGCCATGCCTGTTTGCTACACCCAGGGTTACATCCAGCTCAGACAGGACTTCAGTGGTGCAGCTTGCTGAATAACTGCAGTATTGGAGCAGAGTTTCTGTTCTCTACTGGAGGTCTTACACCAGAAGGGGTGAGGCAGTGACTACATGCATGCTGGGGATTCCCCAGCTGCCCTGTTCGAACCACTCTCCATCCCCTGTGCGCTGCTGGATTAGCGCTAAGAAGATGGAGCCCTGGATTTGGCCCTAAAAATTTTGTGGGCAAAGCGTGTGATGCAATAGATATGCAGTCTTTCTCTCAAGCTTTTTCCCTTGGGAGAGAGAAATTTCTGCCAGTTACTAAGTGTTCTGGTCTCCTCTTAGCCTCTGTGTGTCACCTGTTCAAAGCCATTGAGTAGGATCGAGAGGATGAACTCACACAGCTAACCGTGCCTTGGTGAAGTTTGGGGGGGGGTTGAGGGTCTGCTGATGGTGTGTGGTCCCCTAGAGAGGACAAAGGACCAGAAATCAGGAAACCTGCCTTCTCTTCCCAGCTCTGGCACTGGTTCAGCCACATCACTTAGGCCCTATAGTTTTAAACAGAGTGGCCTAAATTCAGGGGCTACCGTTGAAAATGTTGGCGCCTCTTCAGTTTCCTGTCTGTTAGGTGGGGATGTTGCCAACCCCCCTTTGAAATGCCAGCTAGTATTGTTTGTATAAAATATATGTGGCAGGACTGAGAACCAGCAGCTGAACTAGCACTCTGCTCACTGGAAGGCCAATTAGTTTCCCAGAGAAGGGCCAGATTGAGAAAAGCTGGGGCTAATTGCTAGGGAGCTAAGGAGCTAGTTAACCCATTAACTGGAAAAGCAGAAAGGCCACAAGAAGGAAGTGCAAAGTGGGAATGAGAGACAGAAAGAGAGAATGGGAGAGGTTAGCATGACCAGAATGAAGGGATATCTCTGTGTGGAGAGATCTCTGTCCTCTTCTCTCTGGCAAAGGGGGATGATATTGGTATGTCCCTGTAAATAGAGTTGCTGCCCAGGCCTGTAAAGGGTGGTGGTTGAGATTAAAATAAGTAAACTACATGTCAGTGTTTTCAAACTGGAGGTGTGAGAGCCATTTGTGTGAGAAGACAGGAGTCACAATACACAGGTCTCTGTCAGACCCTATGCACAAGAAGGAATGGAGTCTCTCAGTCATTGTCTCCCCATAGACCAAAAAACAGATGCTTCCTCCCACCATCCCTCCCAGGATGCTGGATCCTGGTTCCACTGAAGCCAGCAGCCAAACTCTCACTGACTTCAGTGGAGCCAGATTTGACTCATTTATTCGGACTATTGCCCTTTCTTATCCACAGGGCCACTAATGGGGGCCTTAACTGGCCCTGGGAGGGTGTGTGATGAGAATGCCCCACAGCTCACACAGCTCTAGTGTCCAATTGGTTCTAAAATGCAGATTAAAAACAAACAAAAAAAGATGCCTGGGTGCTGTGAGTCTGGTCACAGTTTCCGAGTCCATAACCGGCCGTGAGCTCCTTAATTTCTCAAAGGCCTCGGCTCCTGAGAGTGGTCCTGGAACCATGCTGCAGAGCACTGTGCTGTGGCTCACAAACAAAGCGGCCGTGCCAGGGGCTAGATTACCAGCGAATCCTGTACATCAGAGATTTACACCAGACACACACAGTAACTAGCCGAGTTCATCCTAGAATGAAGCCGTTACCAGGGTGATGTAATGCTCTGAGTCATTGGCTTTTGTCATTCACTGAACAGCTGCTTTCCCCACAGACTGATGCTCCCGCAATCACACAGCCTAATGCTAGCTCTATTCTCCAGGTGACAAGCCCATGAGTCAGATTTTCTGCAGCTTGGGTGTGGAGACAGGGCATAATCCTGGCAGACTGATGCAATTGCAGGAGACTTTGACAACATTATGTACACAAGGACCAGCGCTAATTAACACACACAATTCCCCTGTAGCCAAATGAACGTAGCCAGGTCTCAGCCTCCCAGTGCTATGTTGTAAGGGCCTGAGCAAATGTCCATTGACGTCAATGAAAAGATTCCCACTGACTTCAGTGAGCTGTAGGTCAGGCCATGAGACAGCAGAGCAGTTTTAACGCAGGTATGATCTAGTGTCGTACAGAAGAGATACACTCCAGTACCCGTGCAATAGTCAGTGGGTAGCAGTTGTAGTCCTGCATGCTATGAGAAGTGGACGCAATCTCACACTTCCAGGCACAAACTGATTTCCACAGGCATGGGGTAGGTTTCCCCTCCTGCCATGTACAGCATGGCACAGACAGGTATGGTGGAAGCTCAAGGCATTGGTGACTGCCAGAGGCTGACACACGGATTCCAGAACATTTTCACAGTAACAGGGCTGGATTGCCAGCAGGTGTAAATTATTGTAATGCCACTGAAGGCAATTGGCCAGATCCCCAGTTGATTTAAATTGGTGTAGCTCCATGAGGTCAGTGGAACTGTGTTGATTTATACCAGCTGGGATCGGGCCCACAGAATCAGGAGATTTCCATTTTAATGGCAGGTTTATTTTCGATTCTTTAAGACCTGTGGGTGGAGCCATTTGGGTACCAATAGGGGAAAGGGTTCCATCAGAATTACACTTGTAAGCATTCCTCACCCATCCCCTACAGATACTGTGTTACAGCAGAGATGGCTGGAGAATATTGGGGTGTTGTCTAAGGGAGCCTGTATAACACTGTTCAGCATAGAATAAGAGCTGTTCTTAGGCTTCCCGCGTTCCTTTCCAAGAGTACATCCAGAGTGAAATGAATGGCAGTTGTGCAGTTCAATGTATTGCAAAAACTTGGTGGAGTTTGGCCAGCTTTTGTTACTGGCAGTGGCGAACTGTAAAGACTCCTTTTCAATATTCCTTCCATTGGAAGCAGTACATGAGGATCTGGCTCCACTGAATTTCCTAAAGACCCACTGTGCCGAATAGCTAGGGGAGTGTTGGAGGGGGTAGGGAAATCTGGGGAAGGGACCGTTTTAACAGTTCTGATCCTATCTCTTATTTACAGCAAAGGAGGCATGTTGTCTTGCATTTCAGTCACATGTTGGGAAGATAGGAGCACTGGGAAGTATGTAGTGGCTTATGCCTTTGGATCTGGTCTAAGCCTTTAGGTTCTTTATGGCTTTTCTGTGTTTCAGAAAGATGGATGGCTCTTCCTGACTTTCCGGACTACAATAAATGGGGCTTTTCTCTGGTGGCACTAAATAATTATGTTTATGTCACAGGTATGTAACTTGGGGCTCTCATCCAACCCCTCTGCTAAACCTAAGCTGGACCCTAACCTTTGGAATTCCTCGTGTTTCCCTTCACGTGGCTGGTCTGGTTGACCCACAGGGTATTTTTTCAAACAGAGAAAATAATTGACAAATTCATTTAATAAATGTTACTCTTTCCATGGCATCCAGAGGACATTTTGCCAATAAGCAGCAACTCAGAGGAAGTTCTATGGTATCACATAGCTCCTGGGCAGTAGTTCAGCAATTTCCAGGTTGTATAAGTTCAGAGCTCTTAGGCTGATTTAATTAAATTAATGAATGGAAGAATGGCCCATGACACCACAGTGCCATGAATTAATTATGCCCCAGGCTGTACTTCATGCTTGGATGGTGTGGTTTTTGGAGACCCCCTTCTCTATCTACCTGCTGAAGTTCATCTCGCTAGGCCTGGCAGTAGCTGGGCTTTTCAGTAGAGGGCTCTCTTCTGTGGATTTTACTCCTTCTCACAGTCTGCCTGAGTTTAAATTTGGTGACCTTTTGTTTGCTTGGGCTTTAGATTAGCTTGTTTTTATTTTCTGGGGGTTGCTTCTATTGAGCTGCAGCCAGCAGCCTGTGGTGCTGTGTTCTTGTAAAGTTGTCTTCAAATCTGTTCAGATGATCACTGTTTGATTTAATGCCTGTGAAGGGGCCTAGACATCAAGGCAAAAGATGCAGCGTAAGACCACTACCCGGGGCAGGGCTGACTCTGCCCTACAACATTTTCTCTCTGTGTGTGTGATGGATTATTCTCTTCCTAGGTGGCTCCAGGGGGACGCAGAATGACACCTGGTCCACAACCCAGTCCTGGTGCTTCCGTCTCAAGGAGGGTGCATGGAAACCCATTGCACCAATGCTGAAACCCCGAACAAACCATGCCAGTGCTGTCCTCAATGGAGAGATCTATGCCATTGGGGGTAGGCACCATCCATCTCTCTGGCCACCTCCCCTCTCTCTTGTCTGTCAGTCTCTGATAAGGCCACAATACAAAGTATCTCACAATAATCGAGTCCAGAACAATGGATTTAAACAGCAGGTGAAGAAGTTTATTAAGATGCCAATTGAAATATTTGTGTTTGCTGCTCAGTTAAAGCAGAGACGGCAGAAAATAGGAGAATGTAACCTACTATAAACTTACATAAGCATCTGCTAATATGACTGCATCCTAGCAACATTCAACCACACGCAGCTGTGCAGGCATTTAATACCTGCAGAGACCACATGCACTATCATCCATCCTATGTCGGCAGTCAGCACATACATTTACAGTAAGCAGGCTACTCCTGGATCAGCTTCTGCCTTCATTCTGCAAATGATGCCAGTCTCAGTTACCCATTTAAACCCTATTCAAACAGGTGCCTTTGCACTTTCTCCCCTGTCATCCCTTCAGTATGGAGACACCCATAGGGCCAGCTCATTGTCCTTCAGATCCCCTGCTGGGACGCCTGCAGACCATTTGACTGTGGTTATGCAGCTGGCATGCTGTGCCCCCTGCTCAGCATGCTGATCGCTCTGGTCAAATTGTTTCCTTGTGCTCTCTGTTTGTTGTATCCATCTATTGTCTCCTGTCTTGTACTGAGATTGGAAGCGCTTTGGGTCAGGGCCTGTCTCTTTGTCATGTGTTTGTACAGCATGTGGCATAGTGGGGCTCTGGACTCACGATGCTACTGCAATGCAAATAATACTCCCTGTGCTGTGCTAACCTCTCGCCTGTCTCCTCTCTTGGTGTGTAGGGACCACAGTGGACACAGTGGAGGTGGAGTGCTATGACCCTTACAATAATAGCTGGTGCTCCATCAGCCCTGCCCTGAAGTATGTTAGCAACTTCACTGCAACTGGATGTCTGGGCAAGCTCTACCTCATTGGCTCTTGTGCTGTCAAGTACAACGCACTAACCCTGCAGTGTTACAACCCCGTCATAGGTAAGGAGAAGGAACAGCAACAGGAATTTTGGACGCAAAGGCCCAAGCCTCGGAAAGGTCCCTCCTAACAATGCTGTGCCAGTCCTGGTGCATGTTCATCGTGTTCACCTACAACATGTGTGTTGCCCTGCATGAAATCAGGATGCAAGGATAGAACCAGAGCATATGTGAGTCAGTGATGCGTAAGTTATGTTTGTGTCAGCCTGTTCATCTCGAATTGGGGCCAGGGAACGTGGTGGCACTTCTGTGCCCATTGTATAGCAGGAAGGAGGGATTCCTGCTGGGATACGCTGTAAATTCTGCACTCATTCTGTGTCAAGGCCTAAATTCTTTGGCTTGGGGTGACTCGGCATAGCTCCATTGCCCTCTATGGAACGATACTGATTTCCACCAGCTGAGGGTTGGTGCCTTGTTCCCTTAGGTACGGTGAAACTCCAAACAATTGCTGCCCGTTTCATGTAGCCATTTCCAGTTATTTAAAACACAGGAGACATTGAACTGTCTCTGGTTATTTACTTACATGGAGTTTCATAAGACCCAGTATGAGAACATTAGTGAGCGTGAACCAAATTTAAATGGGGCAAAAGTGCTACCTACAGTGTCCAAGATATTTCTGATTTACAGTATTGTGGATGAGCAAACTGAGTCAGCTTCAGCTATCATCTCTCCCCCAAAGTGAACTCCAGACTCGCGTTCTCTTCTAGTTCAGAAACTGTTCACTGTGAGCCAGATTGTGAACTTCTTATTCACCCTAGTGAGCATTAACTTACACAAGCTAGCTCCATTGAAGGTAAGTGGAGGCAGTGTGGCCTAGTGGATAGAGCACTGGACTGGGACTCAGGAGAGCTGGCTTCTATTCCTGGTGCTGCAGTTGGCCTGTGGGTGACTTTGAGCAAGTCCCATCGCCTCTCTGTGCCTCAGTTTCTCTATTTGTAAAATGGAGATCATGATACTGACTCCTTTGTAAAGTGCTGTGAGAGCAACTAATTAAAAGCATGACATAAGAACTGGGTATTATTATTATAATATTGCTCATGTGAGTAACTGTTCCCCAGTGGGAGTAAGGGTCTCACATTCTGGCCCTGTGTCTCCATTGTCATCTGGACACTCTTTCCCACATCTGATGTGGTTCTTCATTGGAAGGCCAGGTGTGCTGGCTCCTTTGTGATCCCCTTTCCAGCGCCGCCACTATGTGTGTCTCAGAGGGACAAATATGCACATGACATCAGCATGATACGGCAGTGGCACATGACAATGTGATGATTTGTGAGCCTGGAAAGTTATTTTGGAGCTATTAGTGGCTCACATGTTTGAGAAACCCTTTACTAGCACCCATCCTCTTACTCAGTAGGTCTTAGATACATTGCCCTGAAGTCATACAAAGTGACTGAGCATTAGAATACCTTGAGTAAAGGAGTCATATAACAAGCATATGTTAGCTGGTACCCAGAATCACCCTTTGCTCTGTCCCTACATGATACACCAAAATGGTTAAAGCGAGATTGGTGCTGTCTAGTTCCCATGAAAGAAGAGATGTGTCTTCACTCCATTAGCTGATTTAAATACCATAGCCCAGTTTAACCTCATGTTGACTAACCAGAAGCTTTAACCTTTGAAACTAGCACAAAGATAGATAAACTGAGACAACTCCAAAATATGCTCCCTCTTTTGCCTCTTCACATCCACGCCAGTGTCCAGCTGGCCTGAGGACAACAGTTTGCTCCCTACAAATGAATTACATGCGAGGCTAATGTTAATCACGTCAGACAATGCATGGCGAAAACCTCACATGACTGGCTTGTATATTGATACAAGGCCCAAATGGTAAGAGGTCAGTTATAGGGCCTAATTCTGAGAGTATTTACACCCATATAATGCCATGAATGTAAATGGATTGACTCCTGATTTACACCAGTGTAAGTGATATGAGAATCAGCCCAGTAAGCTACTGTGGTGGGCCAGCCTGCTCTCTCCCCTCCTTGTGACTCTGTCACCCTAGGGGTAACTCTCATTAACACCCTGTGATAACTTCATTACTAGTCCAGGCTCCTAAGCACTTTCACTAACTGTTGATGGCTGTTTCTGGCAGATGTGTGGAGTGTAATCGCATCCCCGTTCATCCCAAAGTACCTCTCTGCCCCGCGCTGCGCCTCCCTGCATGGAGCAATTTACCTCATTGGGGACAACACAAAGAAGGTGTATGTGTATGATCCGAATGCTAACATCTGGCAGAAGGTAGGTGGAGTGGGTCACTGGGGTGCACCATGCTGGACATGGATTCCCCAGTGCCATGTTGAAGGGAGCGCTCTATTTGATATGTATGTGGATTTCATAATGCCTAACCCAGCGTATTGGGACACCCCTTCTCTATAACCCTGTCCTGGGAGAAAGCAAGGCTTGGTCGCAATAGTTATTCAATCCTAGGCTTCTCCACATTGACCCACTAATATGGCCTTGGGTCAGACCACTTCTTCTGTGGCTCATGGGCAATTTGGCCTGGAGGCCAAATACTCTGTATTCCTTTTGAGTAGTGTCTGCCAGAACCATCTATTGAACTGACTAAGGTTGGAGCAAGGGGCCAGTGAGCTGAGACCCCCCAAACTCATTTCCCCACAGCTCTAAGTAAAGCTCCAGCCATTGCTGCTTCTACCAGGGATTGTTTCTACCAGGGATTGAGGGAACTGGGATTATTTAGTCTGCAGAAGAGAAGAATGAGGGGGGATTTGATAGCTGCTTTCAACTACCTGAAAGGGGCTTCCAAAGAGGATGGATCTAGACTGTTCTCAGTGGTACCAGATGACAGAACAAGGAGTAATGGTCTCAAGTTGCAGTGGGGGAGGTTTAGGTTGGATATTAGGAAAAACTTTTTCACTAGGAGGGTGGTGAAGCCCTGGAATGGGTTACCTAGGGAGGTGGTGGAATCTCCTTCCTTGGAGGTTTTTAAGGTCAGGCTTGACAAAGCCCTGGCTGGGATGATTTAGTTGGGAATTGGTCCTGCTTTGAGCAGGGGGTTGGACTAGATGACCTCCCGAGGTCCCTTCCAACCCTGATATTCTATGATTCTACCTCCCAAGCCCCTGGGAATGGGACCCTCAAACAGAGGCTTATCCTCTTCTCTGAGTGATTCTCCAGTCAAAGGGAAGCTGGGAGCTGGTGGCTTTGATCTAACCCCCTAAATGCCTATCCCAGAGTCCCAGGAAGTCCTGTCTTGGAGTGAAGGGACCCCAGGAAGCAGCATGACATAGCCCACTTCCCTGGGCCCCGTTGGCCTTCGAGGAGCTGTGTGTAATGTTGTTGCAGGGCTGGGTTACACAAGATCATTCTGAACTCCTGCGGCAGCTGTTCACATGGCGTCAGTGCTCAGCTGACCAAGCTGCCAATACTCCAGACAGGTGCGGAGAGAGCCCTGCCAGTCTCTCCCTCCCTCCGCTCCCTTTTTTTTCTGCTTATGAATAACGTTCAGTGCCCCATTGGTCACCCATTGGTTCCAGTTCTGGGACTGGTTCTGTTAACTCTTTCAGCATAGCATGCACAGTTCTTCTTCCTTCTCTGCCTATAGAGCAGAGTGTTCCTCAGGTCTAGGGTCACCCAGCACAACTCTAGTAGCATCGTCTCTGACCTTTTTCTCAACGTTTTTCTTTCTGAGGCCCCCCGAACATGCTCGTTGGCCCAGCTGTGTCACAACCACTTTTTTTTTTTTGCTTATAAAAGCCAGGATCCGCATTAGGAGGTAGTAAGCAGGGCAATTACTCTGGGCCCCATGCCACAGGGAGCATTGTGAAACTAAATTGCTCAGGCTTCAACTTTAGCCCCGGGTGGTGGGCTTGGGGTTACATTCCTGCGCAGCGGAGCTCTGGCTTTCTGCCCTGGGTCCTAGCGAGTATAATTCCGGCTATGCATGGCGGACCCCCTGAACCCTCTCACAGCCCTCAAGGGGGCCCCAGACACCTGGTTGAGAACCACTCGTCTAGGAGAAGCTGGAGGTATCTTGATCAAGTGTCCTTGTGCAAAGTGGGACAAGCAGGCAGACAGGATGGGCTGGTAACTTGGCTGATTTCAGTTCCAGCCCCAGTTTCACTTTGTCTATTCCTTTCATGTCATCCCACCCACCTGTCCTGATGTCAGGATTCAGTGTAAGCACTGCAACTCCTGGGTATTGCTCTGGTCAGGACTACCTTTCCCTCCCCCTCCTCGCCACAGCTTGGTCTCGCCACCTGTCATAGCCTGTAAGCTCCCAGTAACTGTCATTGCTTTCCAGGTGTGTACAGCACCTAGCACAGCAGAGCCCTGAGCCCTGTCTCAGCTTAGACACTACTGTAATAAAAGTGATACTGATACTCAAAAAGACGGGATAGGGCCTGTGATCCTAACTGGGTCTTATGCCACTTTTGTCCTGTATGTATTGTGACAAAGTTCATCCTCTATCTTGGTGGGTCCTGCGCTTATTGGTGGATTTTCTTGCCTCAGAGATTCACCATGTGGGTTGGGGAACAGCCCAGAGACCTTCCCCTCTGGAAGAACCCACAGTCCAGGTCAATTGGGAGGTTTGGGGGGAACCCGGGCCCGCCCTCTACTCCGGGTTCCAGCCCAGGGCCCTGTGGACTGCAGCTGTCTATAGTGCCTCCTGTAACAGCCGCATGACAGCTACAATTCCCTGGGCTACTTCCCCATAGCCTCCTCCTCCAAACACCTTCCTTATTCTCACCACAGGACCTTCCTCCTGGTGTCTGATAACGCTTGTGCTCCTCAGTCCTCCAGCAGCACCCCCTCTCAGCTCCTTGCGCCTCTTGCTCCCAGCTCCTCACACTCACACCACAAACTGAAGTGAGCTCCTTTTTAAAACCCAGGTGCCCTGATTAGCCTGCCTTAATTGATTCTAGCAGCTTCTTCTTAATTGGCTCCAGGTGTCCTAATTAGCCTGCCTGCCTTAACTGGTTCTAGCAGGTTCCTGATTACTCTAGTGCAGCCCCTGCTCTGGTCACTCAGGGAACAGAAAACTACTCATCCAGTGACCAGTATATTTGCCCTCTACCAGACTCCTGTACCCCATAGGTCTGGGTCTGTCACAGTATCTTGAGGTGGGGTTATGGAAGTGGAGCTCCTGTAATTCCCAGCCACCATGGCTAAGTGAGCTGCACTGAAACCTACTTAGCCATGTTGATATGGGGGTCTAAATTAGCTGTTACTGGGGTCTAAATTAGCTGTTACCACTCAAGAAAGAGATCTTCGAGTCATTGTGGATAGTTCTCTGAAAACATCCACTCAATGTGCAGTGGCTGTCAAAAAAAGCAAACAGAATGCAGGGAATAATTAAGAAAGGGATAGATAATAGGACAGAAAATATCATGTTGCCTCTATATAAATCCATGGTACTCCCACATCTTGAATACTGTGTGCAGATGTGGTCACCCCATCTCAAAAAAGATATATTGGAATTGGAAAAGGTTCAGAAAAGGGCAACAAAAATGATTAGGGGTATGGAACGGCTTCCGTATGAGGAGAGATTAATAAGACTGGGACTTTTCATCTTGGAAAAGAGACAGCTAAGGGGAGATATGATTGAGGTCTATAAAATCATGACTGGTGTAGAGAAAGTAGATAAGGAAGTGTTGTTTACTACTTCTCATAACACAAGATCTAGGGGTCACCCAATGAAATTAATAGGCAGCAGGTTTAAAACAAATAAAAAGAAGTATTTCTTCACACAACGCACAGTCAACCTGTGGAACTCTTTGCCAGAGGATGTTGTGAAGGCCAAGACCATAACAGGGCTCAAAAAAGAACTATATAAATTCATGGAGGATAGGTCCATCAATGGCTATTAGCCAGGATGGGCAGGAATGGTGTCCCTAGCCTCTGTTTGCCAGAAGCTGGGAATGAGTGACAGGGGATGGATCACTTGAGGATTACCTGTTCTGTTCGTTCCCTCTGGGCCACCTGGCACTGGCCACTGTCGGAAGACAGGATACTGGACTAGATGGACCTTTGGTCTGACCCACTAGGGCCAATCTTATGTTCTTATGATATGTAAGTGTCATAATTAGGCTTCAGAGTTAACACCTCATTGACACGTAAATCCCAGTGTGATAGGTGCCATAGAAATACCATAGACAGATTAAATGAGTTAAGATGTTTCTGGGGCAGCTGAGAGCTCTTTTAATAATAATACTGCTTGGCTCTCACCAGCACTTTTCATCAGTAACACACAAACTATCATTATCTCCATTAGGCTGCTTTTGTTATAAGCTACCTGTATTTATTGGGTGGGATTTACAAAGTTTTCTTTACAGCTATCTGAGCTACAAACTTAGGCAAAAAGTTTCACATCTTGGCACCTAAGTCCACAGTTAAGTATCTGCATGAAAGCAGCCGGGTTTTTCAGAGGTGCTCACCACCTGCAGC
This sequence comes from Emys orbicularis, assembly GCF_028017835.1. Lineage (NCBI taxonomy): Eukaryota > Metazoa > Chordata > Testudines > Emydidae > Emys > Emys orbicularis. Next base: position 48,505,376 of record NC_088691.1, read on the forward strand.
CCTCCCTGTGGATTTAGGTGGCTCATTTGGAAAATGATTTATTTATTTATTTTAATGAAGACTTTAAATTCTTCAGTAACTGCTGGACCCCAGGGCATGGAACGTTGTTCCAGCCCCAGTCCAGCACTAGATGTGCTGTGCTCTTCCTGATTGATGCACACAAGTCACGGCACTGTCAGCAGAGCCCCTCATACAATTCCCATTCAGCTCAGTAACATGGACGTCTCATCACATCTTAACAAAGCCGCTGGGTCCTCTAGGAGCTGGGCTGAGATCCCGGAACCTCATTCCACTTATGAGGTCTTTGAGATTTGAGCCCAGAAATGACTCCTTATTGCATATGTGCCCTGTGCAATTCACTCAGGGTCTTCCTTGGGGGGTTTCTCTAGCCCCCAAAAGAGCTCACCTGGGTTTAGTGGAACTTTCAGCCCAGGAAAGCTGGCCTGGCTGGGTTATGTGTTAGGTAACGCACCCACTCTGCAGTGAGGACACAGGATAAATCCCTCCAGTGCTGACAGTCCTCCAATGCCTTCCCACAATTCCCCCTGCGTGCCCAGAAGGACAGGGAAAGAATCACAGAAGGGCTCAGCTCACTGCAGTGCAAAGAACCATAGGATGTGCCCCTAGAAGTCCTAGTGAGTGTAGAGCCAATAAGGGCACAGCAACTGGGGTGTGGCTTTGATTGGCCTCTTACAATTGGTATGCGTACTTCCACCTTTTCATGTTCTCTGTATGTATAAATATCTTCTGTCTGTGTGTTCCACTCTATGCATCTGAAGAAATGAGCTGTAGCCCACGAAAGCTTATGCTGAAATAAATTTGTTAGTCACTAAGGTGCCACAAGTACTCCTGTTCTTTTTGCGGATACAGACTAACATGGCTGCTACTTTGAAACCCAGACTAGGCTAATCTGGGTGTCAGTCACCCGAGTTAACTCTGCACTGAAGACATATCTGTTCTTCCACCCCCTTTCCTCTTGTAAGAAATGGAGATGGAAAGATGTTTACTTGAAGGATGTTACTCAGACCCTCCATGTTTCGGTATGCTGTACAGAGTTCCAGCCAGGGTGTGGCACCAGGTAAGGAACCGGAGACAAAGCTGGAACTCAAGCTGTGTGGAACCCTGCTTGTCTGTTTGTATATAATGAATGCCTTCTGTGTAAGGCAGCCTGGATTCCATATATCATGATGTGGTGTGAGTGGGCTATAGCCCTATATCATGACTGATATCTCCTACAGGTGCAGCTGCTTCACACTCTGCATGAAAACGGAGGCATGGTGCCACTGGGAGGCAAACTCTTTGTGACAGGTGGACGCTGGAAGGGCCTGGATGGTGACTACCGGGTGGAGATGGAAGTTTATGATTGTGCCAAAGATATTTGGACAAGGGAGGGAGCCCTGCCCTGCCTTTGGCTCTACCACAGCTCTTCCTCCATCTTCATGGATACGTCAAAGTGGACAGAGCCCTTCCTGGGAAACCATGTCCAGTAGGAGAGGCTGGGACTCTTACCCAGGGCTTGAATGGTCCTGCCCAGGATTTGGAAGGACAAAGTGATGGTTTATTTGTTTGAATTATCACCATTTTTGCATGTATTTTTGCCTTCACGTTTCATGTGGACCTTGGATTAGAGCAGTGGTCACCAACCGGTAGATCGTGATTGACTGGTCGATCCTGGAGCCTCTGACAGTTGATCGCGATCTCTGGCCGCTAAAAGTCCAGCAGTGCAGCGGGGCTAAGGCAGGCTCCCTGCCTGCCCAGACTGCGGCCCTGCGCCGCTCCTGGAAGCGGCCAGCACGCCGCTGAGGCCCCTGGGGGGGGGGGCAGGGGTCTCCGTGCGCTGCTCCTGCCTACAAGCACCGCCCCGCAGCTCCCATTGGCTGGGAACAGGGAACTGCGGCCAATGGGAGCTGCGGGGGCAGTGCCTGCAGAGAAGGGCAGCACACAGAGCCATGTGCCCGCCGCAGGGGCATGTCGGCTGCTTCCAGGAGTGGTGTGGGGCCGGGGAAGGCAGGGAGGCTGCCTTAGCCCCGCTGCGCTGCCCTCCCGGAGCCAGTACCCTGTACCCCCTCCTGCACCCCAACATTCGGCCCCAGCCCAGAGCCCACTTCTGCACCCAAATTCCCTCCCAGAGCCTGCATCCCGCACCCCCTCCTGCACCCCAACCCCCTGTCCCAGGCTCAGGCCGGAGCCCTCTCCCACACTCCAGACCCCTCGGCCCCAGCCCAGAGCCTGCACCCCCTCCTGCACCCCAACTCCCTGCCCCAGCCCAGTGAAAGTGAGTGAGGGTGGGGGAGAGTGAGCGACGGAGGGAGGGGGGATGTGGAGTGAGCAGGGCGGGGCCTTGGGGAATGGGTGGGGTAGATCCTGGGTTGCACTTAAATTCAAAAATGATCTTTTGTGTAAAAAGGTTGTAGACCACTGGATTAGAGGTACTAAGCCAGGGATCAGCAACCTTTGGCACGCGGCTCGCCCGGGTAAGCACCCTGGCAGGCTGGGCCGGTTTGTTTACCTGCCACATCCGCAGGTTCGGCCGATTGCAGCTCCCACTGGCCACGGTTCACCGCTCCAGGCCAATGGGGGCAGCGGGAAGTGGCGGTCAGCACATCCCTCGGCCCACGCCGCTTCCCGCAGCCCCCATTGGCCTGGGACGGCGAACTGCAGCCAGTGGGAGTCGCGATCGGCCGAACCTGCGGACGCAGCAGGCAAACAAATGGGCCCGGCCCACCAGGGTGCTTACCCTGGCGAGCCACGTGCCAAAGGTTGCTGATCCCTGTACTAAGCCCTTCTGCTATACAGTGACACCTGCTGGGAGCAGTCAGCATTACATACTGAAATCCCTAGGCCTAGCTCATGAAATGGGCTTGAAATACAACTCTTCCATGGCAGTGGTGGGTCTGGTTTCGTAATTTGTCTTTTGCCTGTTGCTTTCGAAGGCCCTGTGCTAAGTCCTGTGAGGCTCCTGCAGGCTCCACCTGTTTATATGCTGAGAGTAGGGAAAAAGGTAACCCAAACTGACTTGAGCCAAACTCTGCTATCAAGAGAATCCGAATCTGAAACTGGATTTCTGTAGCAACACAGAGAGGATGCTGAGTGCAATCCTGGTGAAGCCTGTCCTGTATGTGCACCTTGAGGGTTATTGGAAGTGATAGCCAGAATGTTCTATACAATGTGTGAGACTCATCAGCCACACTATCAGAGGCTCGTTCACCTGCACATCTACTAATGTGATATATGCCATCATGTGCCAGCAATGCCCCTCTGCCATGTACATTGGCCAAACTGAACAGTCTCTACGTAAAAGAATAAATGGACACAAATCAGACGTCAAGAATTATAACATTCAAAAACCAGTCGGAGAACACTTCAATCTCCTGGTCACTCGATTACAGACCTCAAAGTCACAATACTCCAACAAAAAAAAGTCAAAAACAGACTCCAATGAGAAACTGCAGAATTGGAATTAATTTGCAAACTGGACACCATTAAATAGGCTTGAATAAAGACTGCGAGTGGATGGGTCATTACACAAAGTAAAATCTATTTCCCCATCCTAATTTTTTCCCCTACTGTTACGCACACCTTCTTGTCAACTGTTGGAAATGGGCCATCCTGATTATCACTACAAAAGTTTTTTTACCCTCCTGCTGATTATAGCCCACCTTAACTGATTACTCTTGTTATAGTTAGTATGGCAACACCCGTTTTTTCATGTCCTCTGTGTATATATATCTTCCTACTGTATTTTCCACTGCATGCATCCGATTAAGTGGGTTTTAGCCCACGAAAGCTTATGCTCAAATAAATGTGTTAGTCTCTAAGGTGCCACAAGTACTCCTCGTTCATTTTATTTAGTGCTCTCTATGCCATAGCCCTAACTAGTCCAGACCACTCAGACAGCCTCAGTCCAATACTGAGTCAGCTGCTGCTTTAGTAGAAAGGAGTCGTGTTTCTGCTGCCGCCATCTGCAGTTAGCTCTCAGCGATACTAACGAGCAGAGAGAAAAGGGCCTGGTAATTGGTCATTTCTTTTTTTGCTGTCTGCAAGTATGTTGTTTCTTTCAAACTGAGTCCTTCACCTACAACCCGGGTTCAAAGCCTACAGCTGAGCACTTGTCAGTCCTGTCCTCCACGTTCACTGAGTATTGTGCTGTGGGGCCACATTCTGTTCTCAGTTACACCAGTGAAATACAGAGTGACTTCACTGGGTCACTTTGGATTTACACTAGTGAAACTGAGAACAGCCATTGGCCCATCAAGAGTCTGAGGACAGCAAGAGTCTGTGGGCCCCTCTCACAGAGTCGGACTGTGATTTAGCCGTGCCATCTCCACTAATGCTGCTAAATCCTCCTGTGCTGCTTTGACTATCACCCTGACTCAGTTCAGCCTGGGCTTGCCAGCTCTCTCTCCAAACAGACTTCCTGGAGAAGGTTCAGAGAAGAGCCTCTCCAACAAAATCTTTTTGGGGCGGGTCATCCCCAGTCAGTGAGATTGAGGGTTTGTCTACACTGCAGCTGGCAGGTATGATTCCTGATGGACACATAATAGCTCTGCTTGAGCTAGCACATAAAATAGCTGCAAGGCCACTGTGCCTAGCTGCCTGAGGACAGACCCAGGATCCCCAGCCTGAGTTGTGCTCGGGGGGGTTGCCTGAGCCACCCTGAGGCCATGGTGTCCAGGCTGCTAATTTTAGGTGCTAGCACGAGCACAGCTAAAGCATGTATGTCAGCCCGAGCCAGGAATGATACTGCCAAGAATGCCCTTGAGCGGATCACTGCAGACTACGTGGCTCTGGGAAGAAGGATAAAGGAATTTGAGGTGCAAGTGGTGTTCTCGTCCATCCTCCCTGTGCAAGGAAAAGGCCCGGGTAGAGACCGTTGAATCGTGGAAGTCAACGAATAGCTACGCAGGTGGTGTCGGAGAGAAGGCTTTGGATTCTTTGACTATGGGATGGTGTTCCAAGGAGAAGGAGTGCTAGGCACAGACAGGCTCCACCTAACGAAGAGAGGGAAAAGCATCTTCTCAAGCAGTCTGGCTAACCTAGTGAGGAGGGCTTTAAACTAGGTTCACCGGGGGAAGGAGACCAAAGCCCTGAGGTAAGTGGGGAAGTGGGATACCGGGAGAAAGCATGAGCAGGAGAGCGCAAGAGGGGAGGACTCCTGCCCAGGAGCACCGCCAGCTTTTTTGCCGCCCTAGGCAGTGGAAGGTCCCTCCCCCAAAATGCCGCCCTGGACAGAGGCGGTGGAAGGTCCTGCCCCCGAAATACCGACGACGACCGGGGCGGCCGAAGATCCGGCCACCGCGGTCGCCGCCCCCCAAATGTTAGTGTCCTAGGCGACCACCTAGGTCACCTAATGGGTTGCGCTGGCCCTGCTCCTGCCTCATACTGAGAAAGCAGGACGATCAGCAAATTATCTTAAGTGCCTATACACAAATGCAAGAAGCCTGGGAAACAAGCAGGGAGAACTGGAAGTCCTGGCACAGTCAAGGAATTATGATGTGATTGGAATAACAGAGACTTGGTGGGATAACTCACATGACTGGAGTACTGTCATGGATGGATATAAACTGTTCAGGAAGGAGAGGCAGGGCAGAAAAGGTGGGGGAGTTGCATTGTGTGTAAGAGAGGAGTATGACTGCTCAGAGCTCCAGTATGAAACTGCAGAAAAACCTGAGAGTCTCTGGATGAAGTTTAGAAGTGTGAGCAACAAGGGTGATGTCATGGTGGGAGTCTGCTATAGACTGCCAGACCAGGGGGATGAGGTGGACGAGGCTTTCTTCCGGAAACTAACAAAAGTTACTAGATCACAGGCCCTGGTTCTCATGGGGGGCTTCAACCACCCTGACATCTGCTGGGAGAGCACAGAAAAACCAGGAAGTTTTTGGAAAGTGTAGGGGACAATTTCCTGGTGCAAGTGCTGGAGGAACCAACTAGGGGCAGAGCTCTTCTTGACCTGCTGCTCACAAACCGGGAAGAATTAGTAAGGGAAGCAAAAGTGTATGGTAACCTGGAAGGCAGTGACCATGAGCTGGTCAAGTTCAGGATCCTGACACAAGGAAGAAAGGAGAGCAGCAGAATACGGACCCTGGACTTCAGAAAAGCAGGCTTTGACTCCCTCAGGGAACTGATGGGCAGGATCCCCTGGGAGAATAACATGAGGGGGAAAGGGGTCCAGGAGAGCTGGCTATATTTTAAAGAATCCTTAATGAGGTTGCAGGAACAAACCATCCCGATGTGTAGAAAGAATAGTAAATATGGCAGGCGACCAGCTTGGCTTAACAATGAAATCCTTGCTGATCTTAAACACAAAAAAGAACCTTACAAGAAGTGGAAGATTGGACAGATGACTAGGGAGGAGAATAAAAATATTGCTCAGGCATGCAGGAGTGAAATCAGGAAGGCCAAATCACACTTGGAGTTGCAGTTAGCAAGAGATGTTAAGAGTAACAAGAAGGGTTTCTTCAGGTATGTTAGCAACAAGAAGAAAGTCAAGGAAAGTGTGTGCCCCTTACTGAATGAGGGAGGCAACCTAGTGACAGAGGCAGGGCCGGCTCTAGGCACCAGCAAAACAAGCTGGTGCTTGGGGCGGCACATTTTTAGGGGCGGCATGGCCGGCGCCAGAATGCCGCCCCTAAAAATGTGCCCCGGCCGCCCTAGCTCACCTCCGCTGCTGCTCGCGCGCCGCTACTCGCCCTCCCTCCCAGGCTCTCAGGGAGGGGGAGAAGCAGCGCCTGCACCGCGGCCACTCGGAGTCTCCCCCTCCCTCCCAGGCTCTCAAACCTGGGAGGGAGGGGGAGATCCCGAGCGGCCGCGGCGCGCGAAACACTTGTTTCGCGCGCCGCTGCTCCCCCTCCCTCCCAGGCTTGAGAGCCTGGGGGGAGGAGGCAGGGCTGGGGATTTGGGGAAGGGGCGGAGTTGAGGCGGGGCCGGGGGTGGGGGTAATTAAAAAACGGGGGGGCGGCCAAAATTGTTTTTGCTTTGGGCGGCAAAAATCATAGAGCCGGCCCTGGACAGAGGATGTGGAAAAAGCTAATGTACTCAATGCTTTTTTTTGCCTCTGTGTTCATGAACAAGGTCAGCTCCCAGACTACTGCACTAGGCAGCACAGCATAGGGAGGAGGTGACCAGCCTTCTGTGGAGAAAGAAGTGGTTCAGGACTATTTAGAAAAGCTGGACGAGCACAAGTCCATGGGGCCGGATGCGCTGCATCCGAGGGTGCTAAAGGAGCTGGCGGATGTGATTGCAGAGCCATTGGCCATTATCTTTGAAAACTCATGGCAATTGGGGGAGGTCCCGGATGACTGGAAAAAGACTAATGTAGTGTCCATCTTTAAAAAAGGGGAGAAGGAGGATCCGGGGAACTACAGGCCAGTCAGCCTCACCTCAGTCCCCGGAAAAATCATGGAGCAGGTCCTCAAGGAATCAATTCTGAAGCACTTAGAGGAGAGGAAAGTGATCAGAAACAGTCAGCATCGATTCACCAAGGGCAAGTCATGCCTGACTAACCTAATTGCCTTCTATGACGAGATAACTGGCTCTGTGGATGAGGGGAAAGGAGTGGACGTATTATTCCTTGACTTTAGCAAAGCTTTTGATACGGTCTCCCACAGTATTCTTGCCAGCAAGTTAAAGAAGTATGGGCTGGATGAATGGACTATAAGGTGGATAGAAAGCTGGCTAGATCGTCGGGCTCAACAGGTAGTGATCAATGGCTCCATGTCTAGTTGGCAGCCGGTATCAAGCGGAGTGCCTCAAGGGTCGGTCCTGGGGCCGGTTTTGTTCAATATCTTTATTAATGATCTGGAGGATGGCGTGGACTGCACCCTCAGCAAGTTTGCAGATGACACTAAACTGGGAGGAGTGGTAGATATACTGGAGGGTAGGGATAGGATACAGAGGGACCTAGACAAATTAGAGGATTGGGCCAAAAGAAATCTGATGAGGTTCAACAAGGACAAGTGCAGAGTCCTGCACTTAGGATGGAAGAATCCTATGCACTGCTACAGACTAGGGACCGAGTGGCTAGGCAGCAGTTCTGCAGAAAAGGACCTAGGGGTTACAGTGGACGAGAAGCTGGATATGAGTCAACAGTGTGCCCTTGTTGCCAAGAAGGCTAACGGCATTTTGGGCTGTATAAGTAGGGGCATTGCCAGCAGATCGAGGGACGTGATCATTCCCCTCTATTCGGCATTGGTGAGGCCTCATCTGGAGTACTGTGTCCAGTTTTGGGCCCCACACTGCAAGAAGGATGTGGAAAAATTGGAAAGAGTCCAGCGGAGGGCAACAAAAATGATTAGGGGGCTGGAGCACATGATTTATGAGGAGAGGCTGAGGGAAGTGGGATTGTTTAGTCTGCAGAAGAGAAAAATGAGGGGGGGGGGTTGATAGCTGCTTTCAACTACCTGAAAGGGGCTTCCAAAGAGGATGGATCTAGACTGTTCTCAGTGGTACCAGATGACAGAATAAGGAGTAATGGTCTCAAGCTGCAGTGGGGAAGGTTTAGGTTGGATATTAGGAAAAACTTTGTCACTAGGAGGGTGGTGAAGCCCTGGAATGGGTTACCTAGGGAGGTGGTGGAATCTCCTTCCTTGGAGATTTTTAAAGTCAGGCTTGAAAAAGCCATGGCTGGGATGATTTAGTTGGGGATTGGTCCTGCTTTGAGCAGGGGGTTGGACTAGATGACCTCCTGAGGTCCCTTCCCACCCTGATATTCTATGATTCTATGCTTCTATGAATTACACCTCCAGCTGGTGCTGACATTAGCAACATTTGCCACAATATTTTTGCCAAATGTTCATCGAAGCTGCGAGTGAATCTTGATGTTGTTGTTAAATGTAACGTTTGGAAAATGACTTTGATAAAAACGACAGCAGACAATTTTGAGAAAAAATTTCAAACCCTGCAAAATGGCAACAACTTTGAAATATTGCTGTTTTCTGCACAATTTTCCTAGTTTTTGAGGAGCCCATGGCCAGAACCCAGTCATCCTGCTCACAACAGGTTGCAAACCTGCCCTGGTACAGGAATTGACCAGGTGTGCGATCATGCTCCATGGTACCTAACTGAGGTAACTGTGAATGGCTACCATACTAGACAATATTTCTTTCAGCGTGACTGTTGGGAGCTGGCAGCGCTCTGCAGCACAGTAGCAGCCATGCAGCATTTGATGTGCTCAGCAGTATTGTTTCAGAATGTTCCTAGTGAAATAAAAATTTCTCATGTAAAAACAAAGGGTGCAGTGTTCAGCTTTGCGAGGCTCATGTTCAGTGTATCTAGGAGGAGAGGCAAAGGTAGCGCTAAATCACCTTTATGTCTCCTCCCCATCCTGGGCTGGCAGGGGCCAAACTGGTAGCTGGCACAACTTAGAGGAGCCACAGGACTGCTCTAAGTTGCAAGAGCTAGAATGGTCCCCTTGCAATGCTGTTGCTGGCCAGACAGCAATAAGGCACAGCTGACCCTGACACGCTTCCTGCACTAGTTCAGGATTCTGCCAGCTCTGGGGAATCAGTAATGGCCTCTTCGTGGCAGCTTTAAAGTTCTACATGCCGCTTTGGCAACACATGGACCTCAGCAGCTCCGAGGATCTGGCCCCAAATGTTCAGTGTGTGCAGCAATGATGCTAACCAGGTCATTTTAGGGGATCTGAGGTCCCAATTTGTATCCAGCTCAAGCAGGTGCCTCCGGAGTCATATAAGTGGCACTAATGTGTCTCACCGTTTACTCTTCTTACCACGTTTGCAAACTGGAATGAAGCACCGTTTCAGAGCACAGCAGCAAATAAACAGCTCTCCCCCGGCTCTGCTGCTGTACTGTTTTCTTTCCAATGTCACTCCTCTGTCTGCAGCTCAGGGCCTTCTTCCTACAGTGTGCTGCAGCCAACACTGGGGCCTGCAATGAGATGCTCGCCCCCTTTGCCTCCTGTCACCTTTCCTACCTACTGAAATCGGAAGTGTGTCCTGCGCTGGCTCTGGCTTAGTGCTGTGTCTGCACTAGCCCCTCGTTCCCAGACACAGATATCTAGTCCATACTGGAACAGAGTCATGGCCCACACCCAAACCACTCAAATCTGCAGGGTGACAGTGGGGAGAGCACCCAGCTATGCTCACCTCAAAGGCACAGGCCTCTGTCTCATTAGCTGAAGGCGAATCTGCCAGTCTGAAACACAGCACAGGGCAGTGGTCTTTCTCTCATTCCTGCACCACCACCACCCCGCACAGAGTTCATGCCAGCATTGCAAAATGTGAAGTCATCTGTAGCTTGTATTACACATCTTTAACCCTACCTTGATGAATCACAGGACTTTCATAGGCTGAGCACCCTGGAGCCCCAGATTCAGTACGACCTAGATGGTGGCAATATTGCCCCTTCTCAGACAGAGTATATTAAAGGTTGTTTGCTCACCGCCTGGCTAAGACTTGAGATACTTAGGACGGAAGAATCCCATGCACCGCTACAGGCTGGGGACCGACTGGCTAAGCAGCAGTTCTGCAGAAAAGGACCTGGGGATTACAATGGATGAGAAGCTGGATATGAGTCAGCAGTGTGCCCTTGCTGCCAAGAAGGCTAATGGCATATTGGCTGCATTAGTAAGAGCATTGCCAGCAGATCGAGGGAAGTGATTATTCCCATCTATTAGGCACTGGTGAGGCCACACCTGGAGTATTGCATCCAGTTTTGGGACCCCCACTACAGAAAGGATGTGGACAAATTGGAGAGAGTCCAGCGGAGGGCAATGAAAATGATTAGGGGGCTGGGGCACATGACTTACGAGGAGAGGCTGAGGGAACTGGGCTTGTTTAATCTGCAAAGAGAAGAGTGAGGGGGGATTTGATAGCAGACTTCAACTACCTGAAGCGGGGGTTCCAAAGAGGATGGAGCTAGGCTGTTCTCAGTGGTGGCAGATGACAGAACAAGGAGCAATGGTTTCAAGTTGCAGTGGGGGAGGTCTAGGTTGGATATTGGGAAAAACTATTTCACTAAGAGCATGGTGAAGCACTAGAACGGGTTACCTAGGGAGGTGGTGGAATCTCCATCCTTAGAGGTTTTAAAAGTCAGGCTTGACAAAGCCCTGGCTGGGATGATTTAGTTGGTGATGGTCCTGCTCTGAGCAGGGGGTTGGACTAGATGACCTCCTGAGGTCCCTTCCCACCCTAATCTTCTATGATTCTATAAAAAAGGGACTGCTACTTGGGCATGGCAGTCCTGGGCCTGTTTTAAAAATGCCACCTCACTTGAGACAGCTGAACTAGCACCGGCAAATCCTGTAGAGCCCCCTGGAGCAAGCAGCAGTCTGGCGTGCTCATTGTGCACTCTGTGCTCTCGCTTTCCTGTCCTGGTGGGTAAGGAGAGTGTGCTCCCTCATCCCCACACAGATACTGATGGCGCCCCACTCAGCCAGAAATCAAACCTCCCACCTGGTCACTGCAAGGAGAGACGGAGAGCTTGCCAGAATCACTGTACTGTCCCATCCATGGTGTGATAGGTTTCTCCCCTTTCAGGGTGCCACCTGATATACTGGAGTCCCACTGAGCCTGCCCGTTCCACCAGCCTGGGCTCCCTCACCCTGTCCTGCTGATCCAGCCCTCAAGCCTCCTCTAGCACACACACAGGTAAGGACACGCCCAGCTGCAGAAAGACACAGACACTGAGATCAGCTCTGCGTGGGAAGAATCAGCTTGGGGATTGCCCAGCACCCATGTGCACACCCCCTCTGGAGTGTAAACCCAAAATTATATTGTCTTGCACTGCACAGAGATCTGTACAGCATAAGCTCATGAAAATCGCCCCTCTCCCCCAATGTGGAGGAAGACATGCACAGCTTTTTGCTCCCCTCTCCCCCCGTTATGAATTGCACAAATTGGGTTTCAGAAAACAAAACAAGTTTATTAACTACAAAGGATAGATTTTAAGTGATTATAAGGGCTAGCAAACAGATCAAAGAAGATTACTGAGCAAATAAAGCAAACACACAAACTAAGCTTACTACACTAAGGGAGAGAGGGAGGGATAGCTCAGTGGTTTGAGCAGTGGCTTGCTAAACCCAGGGTTGTGAGTTCAATCCTCGAGGGGGCCATTTAGGGATCTGGGGCAAAAATCTGTCTAGGGATTAGTTCTGCTTTGAGCAGAGGGTTGGACTAGATGATCTCCTGAGGTCTCTTCCAACCCTGATATTCTATGAAACTGGCTACCAGTAATAATTTCTCACCCTAAATGCTATTTTAAGCAGGTTGCAGGTATTCTTGAAGACAAACTTCTTTTGTTTGCATCTTAGAACTCCAGATATTCCTTTCACAGGCCAGACACCTTCTAGCCTGGGTCCAGTTCTTCCTCAGTTCAGTCTTAGGTGTTTTTAGCAGTCATCTTGGGTGGGGATTCAGTGAAGAACCGACACTGATTAACTCACTTCCCAGCCTTAAATAGGATTTATATATGGTGGGAATCCTTTGTTTCCCAGTTTGATCCCCACCCCCTACTAGTGGAAAAATACCAGCAGTTTAAGATGGTGTCCAGTAGCAGGTGACATGATCACATGACCCTGCAGAGTCAAAGCAGCAGCCCAGAAAGTTTCTCAGGGTGGTGGGATCTTCAAAGTCCTATTGTTCTCCCTAATGGTTTATTGACTAACCAGCCAGACTGATTGCATTTTGTCTGGTGGGCATTCCCCAGGTGCAAACACTTTTGCAATTGATACATAGTCAATATTCCTAACTTCAGATACAGAAATGATACATGCACGCAAATAGGATAATCACTTTCAGTAAATCATAACCGTCCCAATAATATCGCACATGACCCATCTTGCATAAAACATATCTTAGTTATGCCATATTCATCTAATAACAATATCTCTAAGAAGAATATGAGGTGTAGTGTCACACATGGGTTAGTGTGTGATCCAAAACCCCTGTTTGGAAAGGCTGCTGCAGGCCCCCATATCCCCACGCCAGCAGTCATAGGTGAGTTATCACAGCCCTGCAGCCGCCAGTGATTGTACCCTTTTTTGATGCATTTAATAGAGATGTTTCAAGACTCCTTTGAATGGCCTGCATTCCACTCCCTCCCATCCCCTCCCGCAGAAGCTTGTCTGTTTTACGGCCTGCAAACAACAGAGCCTAGTGTCCAGGCATGTGTGGGACATGCTCACAGCTCATTTTACATGCACTGCAAACCCTTTGGACCCAGAGGAGGTATCCAAGGCAAAGGTATTGTGCTCCTCTCCACCCTGTCCCACTGATACCTGGCAAGCAGCCTGCCATAGCATACAGGAAACCATCTCCCTATGCTCAGCTGTCCCTCCCTGGGCTGACCAGGCTTGTGTATGGTGGGAAGTCACTGCCAGTGGTTGGCTGGGTTAGTTTCACTTGGTTACTGACTGCTGGGCCTCAAGGGGAAGTCCCATAGACAGGCAAGAGGCCACACATTGACTTCCCATTCGTACTGCTTTGCTTTCAGGGATGGCTGGAGGTTTCATTCCCATGACTTCATCTGCAAGGTCCTTCCCTCTGACGGGGAGCGAGAGTGAACAGCTTGGCTACATCAGTCTGCTGGGAGCTGTGGGCCAAGACAGTGACACGAGAGCTCAAGAATGAGGATTAGATTTCACTGGAGCGTGAAGGAGAGGAAGGGGAAGAGTCCAGTTTTCTTCACTCCCCTCCCTCAGTGCCCTTTACGTTTCCACACATCCGTCCCAGCTGAGCCTCCTCAAAGGTGCCCAACAACACAGCCCTTAATGTTTAAACTAACTGGTTGATTTATGAGGAAGGGAGAATTAAAAATTGAGTGCAGGTCTCTATCTATGCAGGGTCTGCTTTCAGAATGACCTTTGACCGCTATGACACTGCAGAATGCCACTCCAGTGGTCAGACTGGACTATTCTCATACACCAAGCATGGGTAATAATATCACCGTCTCAGCACCGTGCTGCAATCAGAGCAGGCAAGTGCTCTGCAGCCCTGCCATACCAGGCTATGGCACAGCGCAGAGATATCATTACATGTGGATTTGCTGGAAGACTAAACCAATTAGATCTGGCCCTCTGGCAGCCCCTATGACATCATTAATATTGCTCACTGTTTAGGAAAATAACTTGGTCCACATGGCAACAAGCCCAAGTCACCTCCATTAGCCTGCTGAACAGGACTCCAGCAAGAGTGTCATCCTGTTGGAAGGTTTTAATGATGTCACAGGTGCTATTACCAGACCATGTCAGCTGGCTCATTCCACCTTGTTGCTCCAGGGTGACCAAGTACCTGACCCTAATGAAGAGGGGTTTGTAGGTCTAGAGATGGCTCCGCTTGTACCCTATGGCACATGGAATTACTCTGCTTGCCAAGCCCTCACTGTTTATTGAGCTACCACTGTAAGGAGCTCTCACTAACATTCAGCATGTAGGAAACCTAGCTAGTCTCTTGGGAACACCCTGCTCTTAGTGTGCCAGGACCATGTCATGGAGAGTCACACTTGCAAGCTATATTCACACACTGAACCTATCCTAAAATAGTGGGAGCCATGCGCAGTGCTCAATACAGCTGCTAAGTGTGAGTGAGAGCCACCCACTGATACCACAGGATTCCACAGGCGCTGAGTGCAGGGAGAGAGATGTGCGCTCTGTATGGCCATAGTCTGTATGTGCAGCCCAAGTCGCCCAAGAATGCAGAGGCTGAGGACAATAACTTCTGAGAGTGAGAGAAACAGCCCACTGATGTCAAGGAAGATTCCCATCAACATCCATGGGATTTGGCTCAGTCCCATAGGGCGCAGCAAGCCAAGAGGACCGAGAAGAGCATAGGACATAAGCAAGGGTGTGGGGAGGACAAAGAACTTGAACTTAGTGTGATAAGAGCCAAGGGGGCAGGGAAGGGAGTCAGGGTAACTGGGGAAAAGATGAGTGTAGCTGCAGTATTTTTGACAGCGTGGAGAGAGAAGAGGGTGGCTGGAAAAGAGGTTACAGTAATCACGGCAGGAGATGGCCAAGGGTTGGCCAAGGCTTATAGCGGCAAGGGCAGTGAGGACAGGGCACACTTTGAGCTGATATGGAGCACAGCTGAACAAAGACATTGGTGGGTTGTGATTTCTATGCATTGTTGTCTATTTATCATTGGTTGTTATTTATTCCAACATGTTTGGGCTCCAGGTTGTTCATGCACTATTTGACAAGGCACTGTTTGTAGAGTATGGTGAGTTACTGTCACAGGGTGGCTGGCCCCATTAAATGAAGCAGGTCCAGTGCCTCTGTGCCAGGACAGGTGCCCCAGTTTGGTGAATTAAGAGGGTGGGGTGGCACCTTCTTAATTTCTATAAAGGATCAGGGACAAACAGAGGGAGAAGGTCCCTGAAGGAAGCTGTTGGTTTCTGGGGGCAAGGCTGAAGAGCAGCAGAGGGGATTGCCAGCTGAGCTCCCCGAGCCAGGGTAGGAGGGCTAAAGACAGGAGGAGCAATGGAGGGATTTATCTGGTAATGTCTCCATGCTGGAGAGCTAGGAAAGGATACTGGAACAGGGGGATTGATGGCAGCTCCCCGGTGAAGAGGCACTCCCAGTTGAGAGGCTGGGGAGGGCAGGTTCCTATGGGAAGAGTGGGCTGGCAGCAGGACAGGAGAAGGTCAGAAATGTGCCTCGGTGTGGTGGCAGATGCCGGAGTGTGGTATGTGCTACATTAGTGACCTAGATCTTGTGAGATTTTAAGGCCTACATGCACTGGGGGTGAGCCTGGACTGATTGGGGCCTTTGGTTGTTGATTATTTATTTTTGTAACAATCCGGCCTCAAGGAGGTATTATTAAGGGAAGAGAGCCTGTTGTGCTGGCCTTAGGGGCCCAAGAGGGGATGTGGGATTTAATCCTGGTGTTAGGCCTCCAGTCACAAGGGGGTGCTCAGGGATAAGGGGGGGACTCATGCACAGTCACATCAGTCATATGCAGTGGTGGATTAGCCACTGGGCCAACGGGGCCCATGCCCAGGGGCCCCAGCCAATTGGGGGGCCCTGGAAAAATGGGCACCCCGCCGCATCCCGACCAGTTCCGCCCACCCAGCGCTCCTGCCAGGAAGTGGGGGAAGCCCCTGTGCCCCGACCTCATTTCCCTGGCAGGAGCACTGGGGAGGACGGCAGGGGAGACTGCAGGCGGAAGGGGTGGGGAGGGGCCCCCATTTGCTCTGGCCCAGGGCCTCACAAAGCGGTAATCTGCCTTTGGTCACATGATATGGTTTCTGCTCCATGATTGGAACAACAAAAAGCTTTGGGGTTCCCCAAGATGACTCAGGAGAAATCCTGGTTCCATTGACTTCAGTGGGGCTGGGATCCCATTCTCTGTCTCTTTAGAGGCTCCACTCTCTTGCTTCAAGCTAAGCACGTGTTTATGTGCTTTGCTGGATTGGGGACAGAGTGCTCAGCACCTGGCAAGACTGAGACCCAAATGCGCTCATGCGTGGGATGAGCTCCCTGCTCCACAGCCACTGGCCAGCCCTGGCAATTGGGCCCAGTATTTTTGGTGTATATTTGATAAAATCCTGCTCTTCCCTGTGTGCTCCTGGGGGACCCGAGCCAGTTTTAACCCAAAGCCCATGTGGGTAGGGGAGACTACTGGCTTTGGGGTTGGCATTAGACACTTCCATGCCCTAGGCAGGACTGACCCGATTCTAGGATGGCCAGAGCAATGTTGTCATAGCAGCTCCAAGCCCTGGCCACTGTGGCTGCCCGGTCAGGAGAGGGGACTCCCTTAAAGGTTAAAGCCCTAGTGTGTCCCAGCTGATGCAGGAAACTGAGCAAGTTAGAACCACTCCTATGAGTTCAGCACCCACCAATGAGGCATATCCCTAGGTGCTCATGGTAACTGGAGGCCAGATCTCCCTTTGCTAATGAGTGGAGCAGTCCATGCCCACCTCAGTCATGCCCATCCTATCCGTAGCCAGCGAGGCACTGGCAGCTGGATGCTCAGGATGGCCCATGGAAGGGTCTGGGGAGCTCAAGGGGGAAATGATGCAGCTCCTCCAGTTAGTAAGTGATGCAGTCAGCTGTCCCAAGCAGGAATACCCTATGGTCCCGCTGAAGCTTTGCTGAAGAATAACTTGCATAAAGCATGCAGAGCCCTGGATGGGGTTAGTTCTTCGCTGGGCAAATAGGGGTCATTGCCTCTCAGGATGAGCTGGTAGCTCCAGCCACTGCAGCCACAGCCAGACACGCAGTGAGGGTCACTCAGATCACCGTGGGCTGAAAGGAGTCTAGAGGCTGCTGGTTGGGGATTTGCTTCAGTCCTCTCGCCTGTGGCCCTCTCCATGAAAATTGCCTTGTACTTAGTGTGACTGGAGCTTCTGTGCACCTGTCCCTGGGTTCCCAGCTGCCAGTCTCTAGCTCATGGAGCCAGAGGCTGGAAATGGTTGCACCTAACACTTGAAGCCAGGAGGGGGCTCTCTGGCTCCCTGGAGTGCGTGCGTGAGGCAGTGCCTATGAGGCGGGGAATTCAAGCTCATTAAAAGGAGTGGATGTAAGCAAGAATATCAGACCGAGACAGCCAAGGTCTGCTGCGCCAGGAGCAGTGCCCACAGAAACCCAGGGAGAGAGAGGGCAGTGCACCAGTCATGGGTGTCTCTCATGAGCCACAGATCCCAGCCAGGGCCAGGCTGGAGTGAGAGCCACCAGCAGAGAAACTGGGCATTCTCCTGGCCCCTCCAGCTGTGAAGGGAAGGAGCACATGAGAGCTGCTGGGAAGAGACTGTATTTACAGCTCCAAAGGCAGCCCAAGAAAGGAGGCAAGCAAGGGAGATAGCCCTCTCCCAGCTGGACTCAGCCCCAGCCGGTGGGTTTTTAAGCCCACGCCCAGACTCTTGGTCCGAGCTCTCACGAGCGGATTGGAGCAGGGAGTACTCTGAAGTACAGGGACATTTCTCTAAGAGATCCTTGAGCCTACACAATGTGCTTTCCCCCCACAAAGTAGGACGCATTGCCCTCTCCTTGGGCCAGGTGGCTCAGCTGTCGAGTACCAGCCGGCTGTTCTGCAAGGGCAACCCATCTCCTGAGCTGGTGCTGATGGGAGGACAGGCCTGACATTGCTGGAGTATCATCTCTTCCCCCAAACACTCCATTCCTGACAGGACACAGTCAGATTTCTTCTTGCTCTTACGGACAATGCCTGCCTCTGGGTGGCCATAGAAACTCTGGCTCCTGGAGAGAAAGGACCACCTCTTTGGTGCCGTGTTGAAGGATGGCTGGATCCCTCCCTGCCAGCCACTGGCTCCTATTACTGTGTGTGGGATTCCTGGCAGTGGCCTCATGTGTTGGCTCAGTGGGGTCGGAGAAACTTGGAAGCAGAAGAAGCCGAGAGAAGAAATCCCAGTGGAATGAGTATCCCACAGGCCAGGGAAGAAGCAGCATGCCTCTGCCAGCCTCTAACGACCCGGTAAGCACTTATTCTACCAGCACCTAGTTGTAGGGAATTGAGCACAGATCTAAACTCAGAGCAACCAAAGCAGGAAAGTGGGTGATGCGCAGAGAGTGTAATTTCTGAGCTGAGTGAATGTGATTGCAAGTAAAATCTACTCAGGGAATTTGAATTGTGTGATAACTTTTTTTTTTTTTTTTTACACACACACACACACACACACACACACACACACACACAGAGTGGGTAGCTGGGGTGAGGGGTAGGGATGGTTTTGTACTTTTTCACCTTTGGGTGACTACGCTTGTTTATTGTCAATGAGCAACTGACTTTTGCCATGAGAAAGAATCTAGCACACTGAGGGGACCAAACCAAACGCTGTGAAAGCAAGCCTACTGGCTCATAAAATGTTAGCAAGTGCCCCAAATCTTTTCCAGTTTTGTCATAAATATTTTGAAGAGCAAACATTTTCTCAGCTCTGTTGGAAACATACAATCACTGAGTTTGTCTTGCAGCTTATAGGTTACAGCTGATCAACTGTGTCACATAAAAACTGCAGTGGGATTGACCTGTGGTCCACCTGATCAAGAACCTGTCTCCAAGTACAGATACTCCAGAGGCAGGGGCAAGAATCCTCATAATGGACAATTATGGAGAGACAGTTTCTTCCTTTCCCCAAGCAGTTAGTGACAGCTTATATCCTGAAACATTAGGTTTCAGAGCCCTTCTAAAATTTTGCATGTTATCTAATGTCACCGTTGATGTCGTTCTGATTAACTGTACAACCATCTAATCCTTTGTTCAATTCAGCTAAGCTTTTGGCCTCACTAATACCTTGTGGCAATGAGTTCCATAGATCAATTGTGCAGCATACAAAAAAAAATCCTTTGATCTTTTTTTAAATTGGTAGCCTTTCAGTCGCACTGACTGTCCCTTTATTCTTATGTTACAAGAAGGTAATTGTGAGTTCCTGGTTGACCATATCTGTGCTACTTTAAAAACAAATCCAAATGCAGGGGTGATGTGCAAAGGTGACTGTGTAAGTAGGTTTGTGGGAGGTTAAGATAATATAATTTAACCTGAGGGGCCAGGAGAAAGTGTAAATTATCCCAATTTAGACTCTAGTCCACTACCACCAAATTTGCCTCAATAATTTGCTAACCCACATTCCCATATGAGTGCAGACAAGCTCCGAAGGATAAAACTGAATTGCTCTAAGAGGAGCCCTAAACTCCAGACCTCACATATTCTGTCCTTTGGAGTAGCTGATGGACCAGGAGGCTCAGTCCTTACCTGCCCAGAAATCCCTTCCACTTATCTGCTCAAGCAGTTATTAAAGCTATTGGCAGGGTTAAACTCTCTCCCAGATGAGAGTGCTGCTCAGGAGAATGAATTTCCCACCCTCATTCCTCTGCTCTCAGATAAGGGGAAAGACGGAAGCTGTGTCCAATAGTTTGTGAATGGGTGGAAAACTTATGGCTAGTGATGCCAGCTGTTACTGTTTGACAGGGGTATTCTTTTATATCCCACCCGACCCCTGGGGGCCTTCTTTGGCATCATTCCAACAATGCCCACTGCACTGGGCTAGGGAAATTCGTAAATGCCTTAAGTTGGGTGAGCTGCATAGCTGGGGGAGCCCAGCTAGGGCAGCTTTGCAAATCAGTCAGCACAGAAACACATTAGCTGCTTAAAAAATGTGTGGACCTTGGGGGCTCTGCCAGCAGGTCCTGCTCAGAGAGGCCGGGAGAGTCCAAAGTGCTGCACCATCAATCTGGAAAGTGCCCCAGCTCACTGTGAATGTAAAGGCAGGCAAAAAGGGGGCCAGCTGTGAGGCTAGCCATACCGATGACTTGGGATCTTCAAGCTATTCGAAATTAGCAGCAGCAGTGCACAGAGCACTTGTTTAAAACACTGGGAACACAATACACTGGAGTCACTGCAGTGGTGTTTTATAGTGCTGCTCCAGGAGTGCACATTAAAAATTCAGCTTCCATGATCATTCAGGCCTGTTCTTACCCAAAATTAACTTGCAGCAAATCTCAGTGCGGGCCTGTTGGGTATGTAAACTTGGAAGGATTAGCATTTTATTGGTAAATGTCAATAAATGTTGATTTTTGCCATACACGCACAAACCAACAAAAAAGTATTTCCATTGATGATCACTGAAATTTACAGATAGGCAAAGTAAGAAAAATGCTGCTTGAGAAATTATTTTAGTTTTGATTTAAGGATATTCACATTGTATTGTTTGCCATGGGATGTTGACAATTTGTCTTTTGAACAGTTATAAAGCTTTAACTTTTGGAATCGCAATGTCTGCTGGCATTAGCAGACACCCCTGCCACAATTTTCTGCAAATGTGGACATTTAAATTGATAAAACTCTAAACAAATGGTTAAAAATAAACATTGATATTATCCCTCAAAATTATAAACTGAGTTCTGCCCAGCCTAATTATACACTTGGGCAATCAGCCTTTGTTACATCTTTTTTCTAGAGCTCTTCTGCTTCTCACTCACCAATTTGTAACCCTAGAGGGTTATAAGAAATAGCCAGGATGGATTTGTCAAGAACAAATCATGCCAAACCAACCTAATTTCCTTCTTTGACAGGTTTAGTGGATAGAGGGGAAGCTGTAGCCATGATATGTCTTGATTTGTAGTAAGGCTTTTGACACAGTGCCACATGGCATGAGCAAACTACGGAAATGCTGTCTAGATTACCATAAAATGGGTGAACAACTGGTTAAAAGATCACAATCAAAGAGTAGTTATCAACAGTTCACCATCACCCTGGTAGGGCATATCTAGTGGGGTGCTGCAGGGCTCTGTCCTGAGTCTGGTACTAGTCAATATTTTAATGGATGACTTGGATAATGGAGTGGAGAGTGTGCTTATAAAATGTATGGGGGACACTAAAATGGCACTTTGGAGGACAGGATTAGAATTGAACATGACCTTGACAAATTGGAGAATTGCTCTGAAATCAACAAGATGAAATTCATTAATGACAAGTGCACAGTACCACACTTAGGAAGAAAAAAAATCAAATGCACAACTACAAAATGGGTAATAACTGGCTAGGTGGTAGTACTGCAAAAAGGGTTATACTGGATCACAAATTGAATATGAGTTGACCAGTTGGGAAAAATGCTAATATCAGTCTGAGATTATATAAGTATGGCATGTTTAGTCATGAGAAAAGAAGACTGAGACAGACTTGATAACAGTTTTCAAATACGTTAAGGGCTGTTATAAAGAGGACAGGGATCAGTTGTTCTCCATCTCCGCTGAAGGTAGGACAAGTAGTAATGGACTTAATTTGCAGCAAGGGGGATTTAGGTTAGGTATTAGGAAAAGCTTTCCAACTGTATGGGTAGTTAAGCTCTGGAACAGGCTTCTAAGGGAGGGTGTGAAATCCCCATTGTTGCAGGTTTTTAAGAACAGGTTGGACAAACAACTGTCAGGATGGTCTAGGTATATGTGGTCCTGCCACAGCGTTGGGGGCTGGACTTGATGACCTCTTGATGTCCCTTCCAGCCCGACATTTGTATGATTATGTTGATCTGTAGCTGGTGATATTTTGAAGATGACTTTTGTTCGCTTGGAATAGATGGTAGACCACTATTATTTACAATACATATTAAAAAGCACCTCAGCTAGGCTATAGGTGCCTCTGCCACCAATGGAAAGTACATTAGGATCTGGTTGAATTGATTGCCAAGTGCATGACATAAAACTACACAAAACTTATTTGTCAGGCCCATGGTTTTCCCACGAGGATGGGAGTTTTTAGGCAGTTATTTCATAAATTTCAAAGCCCAAAGGGACTCATTTATTCTGATCTCCTGTATATCTCGGGCCATTAAACCTCCCCTAGACACCCCTGTATTGAGCCCAATGACTTTAGTTAGACTAAAATGGTTCAGTCCTCAGGAGACTAACCTGCTGTGTGCCACAGGCAGAGAACAGGTGAGCCCCAGCTGCCACCAGTGCTGTAGGCCCTCACAGTTGCAGGGAATTGATTAGGTGAGATGTGCCTTTTAAGTGACTGGACATGTCATTCCTTGGCTGGCAGTTCTCTAGCCATGCAGTGTTGTCAACCCCTTTAGGGAGCAACCTTCCCTCTAAGACCCTTGACATTGGCCAGCGGCTAACAGTGCCTTCTCCACTTGGGCTTCTGTCCGTCCCCTCCTTTGGGTGGATGGAGGGATTCTGCACTACTAGCAGAACTAGTGTGACTGGCCTCCTTGGGATGGCTATCTGGAAGTCCTGCCTGCATCTCCCACTGGTGTACAGTTCCCTTGCTAATGAGCAGGTGGAGAGACATGGCAAGTACAGCAAATGGAAGATCTCTAGCTGCTCCTGCACTGCCCCGGCACCTTCCCACATCACCCTTGTGTGGTAGAGATGGGGGAGATGGGGCAACAGAAAAGTTCACTCACTGGCCCAAGGGCACACAAGAAGTGCCTGGCAGTGCTGAGATGGCACCTAATTCTTCAGATGCTTATGCTGTGGATTTTTGTACTCTGCTTGAAGCCTAATAATCTGTAAACTCCCCCACGCCCGGGGAAATAACACACATGCAACGTGAGAAGGGACTTGGAAGTGACAATGGGCAGCAAGTTAGATGGCACCAATGTAGCCCGTGCAGTTGTATTGTACAATGGTGTATGGAGATGTCTCTGGTCTAGCTCCTCAGCTGGTGTAAACTGAACTAATACTGCCTGGAGACTCATGCTCTTGCTGTCCAGCACTGTGAAGGGCAGCAGCATGCTGGATGACCAGAGCACAGCACTGGGACTCAGGAGATCTTGGATCTAATCCACACAATGCTGGTGGCTCACTGTGTGATCCTGGACAAGTCACACAGCTTCTCTGTGCCTCAGTATTCCCATCTAATAGAAATGAAACCTCAGGCATGTTCTCTTCCCTTCAGCCATACAGCCCTCCAGACTCTATGGACCAAGTGTGAGTCGCTCGTCCAACCATGCCCCTAGCTTACTAGGGGGAATCCCTCCTAGGGGATAGGAATCCCTCCTAGCCACAGTAAGTATGCTGTGTCATTGGTGGAGCCGAGGCTTCTCCATAATACCCATCACACCTGGCAGGAGGTGGACCACAGTAGCTGGTCTGCTGGAGCCTGGTCCTCTGGCACCTGCCAACACTGCTCGGTAATCTTCCAGAGGGGCTGCTGCTGAGGGCCTGATGTCCTCTCTCCCTTCCCCCAGAACTCATTGATTTCAATGAGAGGTAGGCAGCTAGGCAAAATACCTTGGAAGAGCAGGCCTTAGCCCACTGCCTCTGCCACAATCACATCTGTTGTTGCAACAGCCAGGGAGAGACTAGGGCCAGAACTCATACCTAGATATCTTGCCTGGCTGATCTTTGCTACAATGAACAACGTGCCAGTGTTATACTAGGGGCTTTATAAACTTCATGGGCCAGACCCTGAGCTAGTGTAAGTTGACACTGACTTCAGTGGAGCGGTGCCACTTTACACTAGGGGAGGCTCTGGCCTTATTTGCCACATGGGTTATGGATAGGGTGACCAGATAGCAAGTGTGAAAAATTGGAACGGAGGGGGGGAGAGGGGGTAATAGGAGCCTATATCAGACAAACCTCCAAATATCGGGACATCTGGTCACTCTACTTATGGCTACAATGCAGTCAGAGGCGTGACTGTAGCATGTGCAGACATACCTGAGCTAGCTCAGCTCTAGCTAGTGTGAGTAACACAGAAGCTGCAGTAGCACAGACAGCAGCATGGGTTAGCCATGTAAGGACATACCCAGAGTCCCATGCTGAGACAACGTCACTGCTATTGTTATTCACACTGGCTAGGGTATGGCAACACGGGCTGCAGTCACACCTCTGACTGCAGCGCAGATAGACCCAGACAAGAATTAGAATCATAGAATATCAGGGTTAGAAGGGACCTCAGGAGGTCATCTAGTCCAGCCCCCTGCTCAAAGCAGGACCAATCCCCAACTAAATCATCCCAGCCAGGGGCTTCGTCAAGCCTGACCTTAAAAGCCTCCAAGGAAGGAGATTCCACCTAGGTAACCCATTTCAGTGCTTCACCACCCTCCTAGTGAAAAAGTTTTTCCTAATATCCAACCGAAACCTCCCCCACTGCAACTTGAGACCATTACTCCTTGTTCTGTCATCTGCCACCACTGAGAACTGCCTAGCTCTATCCTCTTTGGAACCCCCTTTCAGGTACACCTCTACCTCGATATAACGCTGTCCTCGGGAGCCAAAAAATCTTACCGTGTTATAGGTGAAACCGCGTTAAATTGAACTTGCTTTAATCCACCGGAGCACTGCTTTACCGTGTTATATCCAAATTCGTGTTATATTGGGTCGCGTTATATCGAGGTAGCGGTGTAGTTGAAAGCAGCTATCAAATCCCCCCTCATTCTTCTCTTCTGCAGACTAAACAAACCCAGTTCCCTCAGCCTCTCCTCGTAAGTCATGTGCTCCAGCCCCCTAATAATTTTTGTTGCCCTTCGCTGGACTCTTTCCAATTTTTCCACATCCTTCTTGTAATGTGGGGCCCAAAACTGGACACAGTACTCCAGATGAGGCCTCACCAATGCAGAATAGAGGGGAATGATCATGTCCCTCAATCTGCTGGCAATGCCCCTACTTATACAGCCCAAAATGCTGTTAGCCTTCTTGGCAACAAGGGCACACTGTTGACTCATATCCAGCTTCTCGTCCACTGTAACCCCTAGGTCCTTTTCTGCAGAACTGCTGCCTAGCCATTTGGTCCCTAGTCTGTAGCAGTGCATGGGATTCTTCCGTCCTAAGTGCAGGACTCTGCACTTGTCCTTGTTGAACCTCATCAGATTTCTTTTGGCCCAATCCTCTAATTTGTCTAGGTCCCTCTGTATCCTATCCCTATCCTCCAGCATATCTACCACTCCTCCCAGTTTAGTGTCATCTGCAAACTTGCTGAGGGTGCAATCCACGCCATCCTCCAGATCATTAATGAAGATATTGAACAAAACCAGCCCCAGGACCAACCCTTTGGGCACTCCGCTTGATATCGGCTGCCAACTAGACATGGAGCCATTGATCAGTACCCGTTGAGCCCGATGATCTAGCCAGCTTTCTATCCACCTTATAGTCCATTCATCCAGCCCATACTTCTTTAACTTGCTGGCAAGAATACTGTGGGAGACCGTATCAAAAGCTTTGCTAAAGTCAAGGAATAACACATCCACTGCTTTCCCCTAATCCACAGAGCCAGTTATTTCATCATAAAAGGCAATTAGGTTAGTCAGGCATGACTTGCCCTTGGTGAATCCATGCTGACTGTTCCTGATCACTTTCCTCTCCTCTAAGTGCTTCAGAATTGATTCCTTGAGGACCTGCTCCATGATTTTTCCAGGGACTGAGGTGAGGCTGACTGGCCTGTAGTTCCCCGGATCCTCCTTCTCCCCTTTTTTAAAGATGGGTACTACATTAGCCTTTTTCCAGTCATCCGGGACCTCCCCCGATCGCCATGAGTTTTCAAAGATAATGGCCAATGGCTCTGCAATCACGTCCACCAACTCCTTTAGCACCCTCGGATGCAGCGCATCCGGCCCCATGGACTTGTGCTCGTCCAGCTTTAGCATCAACTACACCTTGATTAGTATTTACTTCTTGGATCAGTATTTTGATATTGATTTCAGCATCAGTCAATGAACATATGTGGTTACATTACAGACTGTCAATACCAGATGATCCAACAGGGAAGCCAGAGCATGGTATCAGTGAGTTCGGTGTGATGACACTTGCTAGGTGAAACAGGAGTTGTGCACAGATACAGCAATAGTCTAGGGCAGCAGCTGATGAACTGAAATTGCGGTAAAGACTTAGCACTTCACCAAGATGCTGATTTGTGCTCTTGTGAAGTTTTAAGTGGACCTGTGTTAGCTGTAACTCACCAAACCTCTCCACTAATGCACCATACGTCCCCCCCCGCGCCCCGTGCAATGCACCAGCACACCAGCACCACCAGCCCATATGCCTACAACCCACCCCCACGCTGGGCTAACATTCATGGTTGCAAAAAGCACTGTGGGCTGTTTAATGACCTCCGTTTACATCCCCTCCAAAATATGCGCCCCAGAAACACTGCTGCTGCTGGCACTGGGTTAGCGCCCACCCAGAGAGAAGCATGCCCTCTACAGAGTTTCTTTGAGTCCAGAGTTTTTCAGAGGTCCCCCAGGTAGCCAGGTTCCCCATGTCCTGCACGCTGTGAGACGGGCACAGCTCCCTGGCCAACAGCTAAGGCAGTCACAGCGATAAGGAACTCATTAACACTCCGGCAAAGCACAGGCTGGTTTCTGGCTGCTGAGTTCCTGCCCCTGCTGTGTAATGGGAGTAGCGATGAAGAACGGCACCCACCTGTGTCTGAACCACCCAGCAGCCCGCAGAGCTGGTTACTGTCACTTTCTGTGTTCTTATTCTTTGATCGTCCTACAGGAACCCCTTCCTGAGCAGTCTCGCAGCATCGACCCCCGGGACGCCTGGATGCTCTTTATGAAACAATCAAACAAAGGGGTGAACAGCAAGAAACGGGACAAAGGCAAATCAAAAAAATTCAAGGTATGTATTCACATCCCCGGTGTGTCTGCACAACCCACCCCAGGGAGCCCCGGCTCAGACTTGTTGCACCCCATCCCACACAGCGATCCCAGGCTTGCTGCACCGCCACCCCATACAGAGATCCGAACTGTGCCTGCTGCGCCCACCCTACACTGACATCCCTGGCACTGGCCCACTGCACCCCTCCCGTCACAGAGCTCCTCAGCCTGGGCCCACTGCACCCCACCCCCCACAGAGCTCCAGAGCCTGGGCCCACTGCGCCCCTCCCCTCACAGAGCTCCTCAGCCTGGGCCCACTGCACCCCTCCCCTCACAGAGCTCCTCAGCCTGGGCCCACTGCGCCCCTCCCCTCACAGAGCTCCTCATCCTGGGCCCATTGCGCCCCACCCCGCACAGAGCTCCTGAGCCTGGGCCCACTGCGCCCCTCCCCTCACAGAGCTCCTCAGCCTGGGCCCACTGCGCCCACCCCCCACAGAGCTCCTGAGCCTGGGCCCACTGCGCCCCTCCCCTCACAGAGCTCCTCAGCCTGGGCCCACTGCGCCCCTCCCCTCACAGAGCTCCTCAGCCTGGGCCCACTGCGCCCCACCCCCCACAGAGCTCCTGAGCCTGGACCCACTGCGCCCCTCCCCTCACAGAGCTCCTCAGCCTGGGCCCACTGCGCCCCTCCCATCACAGAGCTCCTCAGCCTGGGCCCACTGCGTCCTTCCCATCACAGAGCTCCTCAGCCTGGGCCCACTGCGTCCTTCCCATCACAGAGCTCCTCAGCCTGGGCCCACTGCGCCCCTCCCCTCACAGAGCTCCTCAGCCTGGGCCCACTGCGTCCTTCCCATCACAGAGCTCCTCAGCCTGGGCCCACTGCGTCCTTCCCATCACAGAGCTCCTCAGCCTGGGCCCACTGCGCCCCTCCCCTCACAGAGCTTCTCAGTCTGGGCCCACTGCGCTCCTCCCCTCACAGAGCTTCTCAGTCTGGGCCCACTGCACCCCTCCCCTCACAGAGATGCTCAGCTTGGGCGCATTGCACCCCACCCCACATGGAGAGTCCTGACCCAAGCCTACTGTGCCCCCAACCCAGAGGGCCCACGGCATCCCTAGTGTAACAGCCCTGCTCCTTCTGAGCCCAGAACAGACCGAGGGGGTGGGGCTGAAAACAGTGACCAACCCAGCAGAGATGGCCAATCCTGCTTAGATTCCAGCACAGAGTTCAGAACAGGCAGGTGCCCTTTCGGGCAATGGGAAGGGGAAGGGTGCCAGGATGTGGGTGACTAGAGGCTGGCACTGTGGGATGGAGCCATTCTTATTGGATCTACACTGGCTGGCTGTGCCCTAATTTGAACTGAGTAGCTCTGTGCTCTGTCTGGGGTTCCAGTTTGGCCTGCCAGGCCCACCAGGTCCCCCCGGCCCTCAAGGAGCCCTGGTGACACCAGAAGAATTGCTGAAGGACTTCCGGCTGCTGCTGAAAGGTACAGTATGAAAGCCAGTGCATGGAGTGGGCTGAGTGCGTCTCCACAGGCACTTCAGCTGAGCTGGGGAGGTGGGTGCCCCATGCTGCAGGGAGTGTGACACTAGGGTTACCATATCTATTAAATAAAAAAAGAGGACCCTCCACGGGCCCTGGCCCCGCCCATTTCCCCACCCCTAGCCCCGCCCCAACTCCGCCCCTTCCCCGCCCTAACTCCGCCCCCTCCTCCCTCCCACTCCCAGCCACGGGGAAAGGGCTGCCGGAGCGCTACCGGCTTCACGGTTTGCCGGGCAGCCCCCAGACCCTGCGCCCCCGGCCGGCGCTTGCCCAGCGCAGCTGGAGCCCAGGAGGGGAAGCGCCCAGCCGGGGGCGCAGGGTCTGGAGGCTACCCGGCAAACCGTGAAGCCGGTAGCGCTTGGGCTTCGGGCAGCCCCCTTGCCTCCGGACCCTGCGCCCCCAGCCGGGCACTTCCCCTCCCGGGCTCCAGCGGCGCAGGGTCCGGAGGCATGGGGGCTGCCCGAAGCCGGTAGCGCTCGGGCAGCCCGGCTCTGTTTAAGAGCCGGGCTGCCCGAGTGCTACCGGCTTCGGGCAGCCCCCATGCCCGGCTCTTAAACAGAGCCAAAGAGTCGGGGAGGAGCAGAGCAGCCGCGGCTGGAGGCTCTGCTCCTCCCCTGACTCTTCGGCTCTGTTTAAGAGCCGGGCTGCCCGAGTGCTACCGGCTTCGGGCAGCCCCTGTGCCTCCAGACCCTGCGCCCCCAGCCGGGCACTTCCCCTCCCGGGCTCCTGCGGCGCAGGGTCCGGAGGTATGGGGGCTGCCCAAAGCCCGTAGCGCTCGGCTCTTAAACAGAGCCGAAGAGTCGGGGAGGAGCAGAGCCGCCGCAGCTGGAGGCTCTGCTCCTCCCCTGACTCTTCGGCTCTGTTTAAGAGCCGAGCTGCCCCAGCGCTACCGGCTTCGGGCAGCCCCTGTGCCTCCAGACCCTGCGCCGCCGGAGCCCGGGAGGGGAAGTGGCCGGCGGCTGGGGTCTGGAGGCAAGGGGGCTGCCTGAAGCCCATAGCGCTCGGGCAGCTCTGCTCTTAAACAGAGCCGAAGAGTCAGGGGAGGAGCAGAGCCGCCATTTTCCCGGACATGTTCGGCTTTTTGGCAATTCCCCCCAGACGGGGGTTTGAGTGCCGAAAAGCCGGACATGTCCGGGAAAAAGAGGACATATGGTAACCTGACACTGAAGAGACAAGAGCTCATGTCCTACTGGGGGGGCAAGGTCACCTTGTGAACCTGATCTCCCTCCCTCAGGGTTGAGGTTAAGGAGAGTAAGGGCTAGTCTACACTGCAATGCTAAAGCGCTGCTGTGGCAGCGCTTTAATATGGCTTGTGTAGTCACAGCAGAGTGCTGGGAGAGAGCTCTTCCAGCGCTCTAAAAAAACCCCACCTCCACGAGTGGCGTAGCTACAGAGCTGGGAGTGCAACTCCCGACACTGGTGCACTATCTACACTGGCAGCCTAGCTTTTCACACCCCTGAGCGAGAAAGTTGCAGCACTGCAAAGTGCCAGTGTAGACAAGCCCTTAGTGGTTGCTGTCTAGTGCATATGGGGAGTCGACCCCTTGGTGGGTGCAGGGGCAGTAAGTTGGCATGCAGTGCTGCTTAGCCTGCCTGCCCAGACACAAGAGCCAGGTAACTGGAGCAGGGCAGAAAGGGGTGTATGTCTGGGGTGGTATCTTACTCCCTCTTACATGGGTGCTCAGCCAGACAAACTCCAGCCCCAGGAGCAGCTTTACACTTTCAGTGTATCGGTTATTTCGACATAATTTTCCAGAACAGAGTTTTACACTCACACATCAGGACATGACTAACTACAACCTCAAATGTGCACTTTGTCTAATATCACAAATAATAATTGCTAACACACATCTTGGTGATGAGGTACTTATTTGTCTGGGTTTGTGTGGGCGGGATGTTAGGGAAGTGACTTTAGCCCCAATCCAACCTCCGTTGCAGTCTTTGGAGATGTTTCAGAGTAGCAGCCATGTTAGTCTGTATCTGCAAAAAGAACAGGCGTACTTGTGGCACCTTAGAGACTAATGAATTTATTTGAGCGTAAGCTTTCGTGGGCTACAGCCTACTTCTGACTGCAGTGGTAGGTGTGTACTTGTGTGGTGAGATTTGTGTGTGTCACAAACTCATTCCCTGTTTATCTCCAACACCTCAGAGGATTTCCCATTAGCTTTTTGGCTCAACACTTAAGAATCAAACTCAGCAACAATAATTGGGAACCCCAGAGAACTAATATCCCTTTCCTGGCTTCATGACTGCAATGAAAACCAATGGGAGCATTCTCCAACAAACCTCACTGCTGCCTAAAATGACCAGGACGGAACATTTGCCTGGATCAAGCACATGAAGCAGGGATGACTGGGATTCAGTCTCAAATGATGGTGCCAGCTTGCTGGGCTTTGACTAGAATTCACACCAGTGTCCATCCTGCTTCCATTGACATCAAGGGGCATTTTACCATTGGCTCCAATGGGAGCAGTCATTTGTGAAAACCCTTTGTACATCAGTGACTCCTAAAACTGGTTCTCTGGGGGGCGTTCTCTCAGAGGTGGTAAAAGAGCGGGAGAGGATGAGACTGAAGGCCTGTGAAGGTTGCCAGGAAGGTGAGGAAGAGGAGGAGAGAGGAGAAGATGACATCTTGGCACTTGTTGCTGGTCCGTTGGCAAAGAGTAAGCCACAGCATCGAGTGGAGGCAGCCTTCCACTGCCGAATACGGAGAAACATTTCCATTGAACGGAGATCCCTGCAAGAACTTCGGATCTATTACATAGTGAGTGGGGGAGGGAGTTTGCCATGCTGGACTGGCAAAAATGCAGATTCAGCAACACTGACACGTTTCCCAAATTTGTGTTGGTTTCGCCAAATTGTTTTGGTCAAAAAACAAACAGTCCAAAAATTGACATTTTTCTAAATGAAACGTTTCAAATTGTTGGCTCAAAACACCTTTTTGTTTCAAAATTTTCTTTAATTTTATTTTAAAAACCCAATAAAAAATGTTTTTAAATGGCTGGAATCAAAATGAAACATTTCAATTTTGCCTAAATGAAATATTTTGTTTGACCTGAAACAATTTTTTTTCTACTTTTTGATTTGCTGAAACATTTCATTTTTGGTTCAGCCTGAAATTGCATCCTTTTCCCCCCAATTTTTCAGAATTGCCAGTGAATTAAAAAAAAATCCATTATTCTCACAGTTATATTCCCAGCATCTGATCTCTCCGAGGATGGTGAATATAACTTCAATCCAACCCCCACAGGAGTCTCTGGGGAGATTCCCATTGACTTCAATGAGCATTGGATCAGGTCCTGACCTCCCAAATGCACCTTGCCATTTGTGCTATACTATAGGTGTGTGTGCCAGGGGTGGGGGAAGGGGGGTTACTTCCTTTGAGCCTCCTAGCCAATTGCAGGCCAATTAAAATCCCTAGACAAACTTTTATGTATCAATGGAGATAAGGCTGAGTACACATCAGTAACTTAGGATACAAAAATATTACAGGGATGTTATTTTTAGCCCCAAAATAAGCATTACAGACCAGGAAATTCAGAGTTAAGGTTAAACATACATGAAATCTAGATACAGTAGAACCTCAGAGTTATGAACACCTCGGGAATGGAGGTTGTTCGTAACTCTGAACAAAACATTACAGTTCTTTCAAAAGTTTACAACTGAACATTGACTTAATACAGCTTTGAAACTTTACTATGCAGAAGAAAAATGCTGCTTTTAACCATCTTAATTTAATGAAACAAGCACAGAAACAGTTTCCTTACCTTGTCAAATCATATTTTTAATCTTGTTAGATCTTTCCCTTTTTTTTAAAGTAGTTTACATTTAACACAGTCCTGTACTGTATTTGCTTTTATTTTGGTCTCTCCTGCTGCCTGATTGTGTACGTCTGGTTCCAAATGAGCTGTGTGGTTGACCGGTCAATTTGTAATTCTGATGTTCATAACTCTGATGTTCTATTGTATATTAAGACCTGTAAATGCAGTTAAGACACCCAGAACAACCTTAAAAACTCTGCTCTATAATGATGCCATATACTACACATACAGTTAAGAATCATGCGTTTTTTTTCCACGATTTCTCCTCATAGTGTCACTACAACCCAGAATTCCCTGCCCTGAAGAATTTACAACCTATACAGACAAGACTAAAGGAGTACTATTATCCCTATTTTCCAGATGAGGAAAAGAGACAAAGAGAGATTATGCAGCTTGCCCACGGCCACATAAGACATCTGTGGCAGAGCTAGGAATTGGACTCTGAGTAGGGTTGCCAATTTTCAAATTTCCGAAAACCGGACACTACAGAAGTAAAGCCGGAACCTCCCCGCTCCACCTCGTCCCCCGAGGCCCCGCCCCTGCTCCGCCTCTTCCCCGAGGCCCCCACCCCCATCACTCGCAACTCTCCTCCCTTTCCCTTCCTTGATCCCGTCCCCGCCCCCTCTCCCCCACACACAACTGGGCGCTCTCTACTCCAGGGCTAGGATGGGAGCCTGCCCGCCCACGAGATGCAGGTAGGAGACGGCCCCAGCTGAGCAGGGGCTGGCGTGGGTTGATGACCCAGTGCCTACTCCCTTGGCCCCCCCACCTGTGGTAACTGGACTTTTGGTGTCGTCAGTACATGTGACTGGACACTGTACAGGTCCCCTTTCAACCAGACTTTCCGGTCAAAAACTGGACACCTGGCAACCCTAACTCTGAGCTTTCCAAAGTCCTTCACCAGCCATCCTCCCTTTTTAATCTACTTATCAAAATTTGCTTGCAGGTATTATTTGATGAATAATTCTGAGTAACAAACACATTTGAAAACAATCATGGTCAGACGTCAGATAATCTGTGAACAACTAGAGAACAAGACAAATTTTCAAATACGTTGTTAGGCCTAGTCTGTACTTAATAACTATGGCAGTAAGAGGCCTAGTGTAGATACAGTTATACTCTGCGTGCTGCGATCACCCTCTGCTTGCACTGCAGACACAGTGCATGTCTGTTTCCTAAGGGGATGCTGCTTGCTGAGCGCCCATCTCCTAATGCAATATGTAGAGTTGGGATGGTGTTTCGCAGTGTGTGCAGTCTTGCCTTTCTCTTTGTTACTAGCCTCAGAAAGAGGGGGTGTTCCATCGAGGCCTGGGGCTGAACCTGACCAGCGGCCAATACACAGCACCTGTTGCAGGGTATTACACCTTCACCGCCACCTTGCACATCGGTAAGCTTTCCTGCTGCCTGGCACACGGAGCTGGCCTCCACACACGGCCGGCTCTAGTTTTTTTGCTGCCCCAAGCAAAAAAAATTTTGGCTGCCCCCCCCCACTGCACCCTCCTGCCGCCCCACTGGGTCACTGGTAACTCGCTCCCAGGGCGGGTCATTCAGCAGGAATTTTGGATGTGCACAGAACACAGACAGGATTGGTTCCCATATGGTTACAGAACTGCAGTAAAGTGGAACAATTTTCAGCTTGTGTGATTGAAGGCTATCTGGATGCATATTATAAGACTGTCCTACATAAATGAGGAAAAGTTGAGGTGCCTTTATTATTCTTTTGTTCCATTCTTTGTTTCTATGGGGAATTTGCCAATGCAATATCACTGTCTTCCTTTTAAACAAATAAAACTAAAACTTAAAAAAAATAATAATAATAATAATAATAATAACAAAAAAGCAATGGCTGTTGAAAATAGCAATTCCAGTCCTAATAAGCACTGGGAAGCATTTCTTGCTTAATTTATTCTACTTTTTCCTACAGCAAGTTACAGTGGATCAGTATATTTGATTTGGGAGAAATGAAGTAACAGCTGCCCAAATTGAGCTTGAGCACTCCTGAATTTTGAGGGTGTTCAAATCTGGAAGGCAGGTGCTGGATTCCCTTTCTGAATATTAGCTAAATCTGGAAAAGTCAATTTCTGCTTCCATGGCTCAGAAATGTAAATCTTCCTACGTGCCTGGTACTGTATCTAAAGCTGCCCAGTCTAGTAGAGCCTCCCCTCCCTTACTTTTCATTTTAAATTCTAGTGGGATCCACGTACCTGCCTTGCTAGGCTTCAGATAGAGAGGTGCAATGTCCATTTAGTCCACCCAATTCTTTCTTTGGGGGAGAGCCCACGGCTGTGGCAGCAGGAGGTGCAGGTGGGGGCCAGAGCTGGGGCAGCAGGGAGTACGGGTGCAGGGAGAAGAGCCCAGGGCTGGGGTGGCAGGAGATGCGGGTGAGGGGAGAGCCCAGGGCTGGGGCAGCAGGGGGGTGCAGGTGGGGGCCAGAGCTGGGGCAGCAGGGGGTGTGGGCGGGGGAGAGTCCAGGGCTGGGGCAACACAGCGGTGCAGGGGGAGCCCAGGGCTGAGGTGGGGGGCGGCAAAAAACCTAGAGCTGGCTCTGTCCCTACCATTTACAGCAAGCTGCAGCATGAGGTTTCAGTTCTACACTCCTTTCCCCTCCCTTTCCTGTTAATTGCGGCCGAGGGAATGCTGGGAAATGTAGTTCTTTCCCTGCTCCAGGGCTGGCTCTATAGGCAGGGAGCTAACCAAGGAACTACAGCTCCCAGGGCTCCCTGTTGGTTCTCAGCTCTCATGCTGGATTCTTGTGCCCCTGCAAATTTGCCGCCCCAAGCACCTGCTTGCTTTGCTGGTGCCTAGAGCCGGCCCTGCCTCCACAGCATGGCGATGCTGTTGAATCATAGAATCATAGAAGATTAGGGTTGGAAGAGACCTCAGGAGGTCATCTAGTCCAACCCCCTGCTCAAAGCGGGACCAACCCCAACTAAATCATCCCAACCAGGGTTTTGCCAAGCCGGGCATTAAAAACCTCTAAGGATGGAGATTCCACCACTTCCCTAGATAACCCATTCCAGTGCTTCACCACCCTCCTTCAGGTAGTTGAAGGCTGCTATCAAATCCCCCCTCACTCTTCTCTTCTGAAGGCTAAATAAGCCCAGTTCCCTCAGCCTCTCCTCATAAGTCATGTGCCCCATTTTCGTTGCCCTCCACTGGACTCTCTCCAATTGTCCAAATCCTTTCTGTAGTGGGGGGCCCAAAACTGGACACAATACTCCAGATGTGGCCTCACCAGTGCCCAATAGAGGGGAATAATCACTTCTCTCGATCTGCTGGCAGCACTCCTACTAATGCAGCCCAATATGTCGTTAGCCTTCTTGGCAACAAGGGCACACTGTTGACTCATATCCAGCTTCTCGTCCACTGTAATCCCCAGGTCCTTTTCTGCAGAACTGCCACTTATCCAGTCGGTCCCCAGCCTGGGATTCTTCTGTCCTAAGTGCAGGACTCTGCACTTGCCCTTATTGAACCTCATCAGATTTCTTTTGGCCCAATCCTCCAATTTGTCTAGATCACTCTGGACCCTATCCCTACCCTCCAGTGTATCTACCTCTCCCCCAGTTTAGTGTCATCTGTGAACTTGCTGAGGGTGCAAATCCATCTCATCATCCAGATCATTAATGAAGATGTTGAACACTACTGGCCCCAGGACTGACTCCTGGGGCACTCCGCTTGGTACTGGCTGCCAGCTAGACATCGAGCCGTTGATCACTACCCGTTGAGCCCGACGATCTAGCCAGCTTTCTATCCACCTTATAGTCCATTCATCCAATCCATACTTCTTTAACTTGCTGGCAAGAATACTGTGGGAGACCATATCAAAAGCTTTGCTAAAGTCAAGGTGTATCACGTCTATTGCTTTCCCCATACCCACAGAGCCAGTTATCTCATCATAGAAGGCAATCAGGCATTGGTCAGGCATGACTTGCCCTTGGTGAATCCATGTTTACTATTCCTGATCACCTTCCTCTCCTCCAAGTGCTTCAAAATGGTTTCCTTGAGGACCTGCTCCATGATTTTTCCAGGGACTGAGGTGAGCCTGACTGGTCTATAGTTCCCCGGATTCTCCTTCTTCCCTTTTTTAGAGATAGGCACTATATTTGCCTTTTTCCAATCGTCCAGGACCTCGCCTGAGCGCCACGAGTTTTCAAAGATAATGGATAATGGCTCTGCAATCACATCAGCCGACTCCCTCAGCACCCTTGGATGCAGTGCATCCAGCCCCATGGACTAGTGTATGTCCAGCTTTTCTAAATAGTCCTTAACCTGTTCTTTCACCACTGAGCTCTGCTCACCTCCTCCCCATACTGTGCTGCCCAGTGCAGCAGTCTGGGAGCTGACCTTGTCTATGAAGACTGAGGCAAAAAAAGCATTGAGTACTTCAGCTTTTTCCACATCATCTGTCACTAGGTTGCCTCCCCCATTCAATAAGGGTCCCACACTTTCCCTGACCTTCTTCTTGTTGCTAACATACCTATAGAAACCCTTCTTGTTATTCTTCACATCCCTTGCTGCAACTCCAATCGTGCTTTGGCCTTCCTGATTATACCCCTGCATACTCGAGCAATATTTTTATACTCCTCCATAGTCACCCTCCAGGACTCTTTGGGACAGAAACCTTAGTGGCATAAATAAGTGTAGCTCCATTGAAGTTACTGTGCCAGATCCTCTGCTGGTGTAAATCAGCATAGTTCCACTGGAGTCAACATACTGTGGGTATGACTTGATGTAGTTCCACTGACGATCATTTGGCTACACTAATTTACACCAGCTGAGGCCCAGACCCAGCTATTCAATCAGAGCATTCAGGCTGGCCAGCTGTGTGGGCATGTCTGGCTTCCCTGGGGGGCTGAGGCCTAAGGCCTTTACAAGGGGTTCTGTTCAGAAGGGGAGAACATCTCATCCCTGTCTCATTAGCTCTTCTGTGTTTATAGTTCATGGAGAACAACAGAAGAAAGGGCAACAGCGTGCGAGAGATCGCCTGCGGGTACTGATCTGCGTCCAGTCTCTGTGTCAACATAACATGTGAGTGTGCCTGGTAGAGGCATGCCCTCCCTGCTAGCACAGCCAGACTTCTTTTAAATGTAAAAACTGTTTTTCTCTCTATTAGCCCAGAAGGTGAGTTCACAAAAAGGAGGGGCCCACAGTGCATAGGGCACACAGATCATGGCACCACTATGGCTGTTGGGAGCTGGTGGAGGATTTCCTATGTAGGGGAAATCCCAGGGTGGCCTGGAACCTCTGTAGCTGCTTCCACACCATCCCCTTTCTCATCTCTCAGAGTAGGGGATCTGGCTGGGAGAGAGAGATCCTGTCTGGGGTATCCCTGCACCCTGGTGATTCCTAGCTGCCTGAATAGCTTCTGGGGGCCATTGATAGCTGGGTTTAAACTAGAGCAGCCTTAAGGCTGATCTAACATAGACTAGCAACTGGCTTGGCCCCCAGATCAGGTGACATAATGTCACCTTTGTATGTCCTTTATGTGCCCCAGTCCTGAACTGCATTGAGCACTGCACTGGACTGGTGCCTGTAACTGGATCTAAAAGTATCATCACAGCTACCACTTGTCAAAAAAAATGTCAGTGGAACAGTTTTCCACCAAAAAAGTGCAGTTTCATCAAAATCCAAATGTTTCACTGGAATGTGTCAATTTCGATGACATGCTTGAAGCAAAAAAGTTGAAATGACTTCAATTTTCTCGTTTCATTTTGAGAGTGTCAAAATGGTGTTCATTATGACTTTGATTCATTTTGTTTTGATTTTTATAGTATATCAAATGTTCATTTACATATATTTAATATTTTAATATCATATAAACATCAAAGCAAAGTGAATTGACATTCTCAAAATGAAATGTTTTAATAGTTTTGAATGGAATTTTTTTTTGAAATTTTCATTCCACAGGACATTTTGAAATTTTAGCATTTTGTTCTATTTCAAAATGAATGTTTTTTTTTTTTTAAATCAGAATTGCCTGTGGAATGGAAATGCCAATTTCAGCCAGCTCTAATCACAACCATGCTCTGTGGGCCAAATTAATAGCGGCACCTGTGGGATTGTCTACATGGGGACCCTTAGGAAGGTTAATCTGAGTGAACTTTTAAAGTGGTTTCTCCTGTCAGTGCAGGTACTCCACCTCTCTGCGAGGTAGTAGCTATGTCCACAGGAGAATTCTCCCATTGACCTAGCGCTGTATACACCAGGAGTTAGGTTAGTTTAACTGGACTGCTCAGGGGAGTGTGAATTTTTTCACACCCCCAAGCGACTTAGGGTATGTCTACACTGTCCATGTCACACTTTATCGCCGGGGGAGAGCTCTCACGGCAATAAAAAAAACCAAACAAACCCTCAAACGAGTGGTGGTAGCTTTATCGCCAGGAGCTGTGCGGTCTATACTGGTGCTTTTCAGCGCTAAAACTTTTGTTGCTCAGGGGTGTGTTTTTTCACACCCCTGAATGACAAAAGTTTTAGTGCTGAAAGTGGCAGTGTAGACATAGCCTTTGTTCCAGTGTAGTCCGGGCCATAGATTCCCTCTGACTTACATGCATCTTACCAATGTGCAACTTAGACCACATCTGACTTTGGTCCCTGGATGCGTAGTTTATAGGGGGCCCTATGTGTCTGGTAGTCAGCATGAGAGTGATGGAGTATCGTCACTATAGCTTTGTGACAAAGAGCAAAAATATTTCCACAGCGCACACATTTTGTGCCAGGTACTGCTCACAAAACAGTGCCACAAACCAAGGGAAACAATAGTCCTGCAGAGTTGTGCCATTTAGTTATTTGGAAATGTTGTCAACCCCTCCTGGCTAATGTCAGCTGATCACAGAGCTGGTCCATGCATGGGACCAAATTAAATTCTATATGCTGGTCTCAGCTAGAACTCTGGGTTGTTCTCCAGAAAAAGTGCAAAGCCCCAAATCTCTCCCCTCTGTATAAACAAATCTCACCTCCACAAGATGCACTGTAAAGGAGGCCAATTTTAGCAAGGATCATGCCAGAAGAGGCATGTGCATCTGTCATTACCATCTGAGGCATATACATACAGAACCCATGCATCTAGCTTGGCTAGTAGCGTGCATGTGGGCTAAGATTTTCAAAGCTCCCTAGGGGATTTGACTGTCCAAAACCCATTAGGTTGGAAAAACCTCATCCATTCTCTCTCTCTATAGCTCTCCATGTTATTACACATGTATCCCAAGGGTCTTTGCCTGCATAACTTCTACTGAAATGGGATTTTAATTATATGTCA
Organism: Emys orbicularis; assembly: GCF_028017835.1. Taxonomy (NCBI): domain Eukaryota; kingdom Metazoa; phylum Chordata; order Testudines; family Emydidae; genus Emys; species Emys orbicularis. The sequence goes on from NC_088691.1 coordinate 48,544,938, forward strand.
CTTTGTTAGGTAGAAAATAAAATACTTACAGTGTTCTGGAGGGACACCCTCTCAGTTAGAAAGGTAGGCCAGGTGCCAATCCCCTTCCATCACTGGCCCCCTGCTGACACTGCCAGCATGAATGCTAACTTTAATGGCTGGCTTGTGCTGGCTACTAAGAAATCATAGAATCATAGAAGATTAGGGTTGGAAGAGATCTCAGGAGGTCATCTAGTCCAACCCACTGCTCAAAGCAGGACCAACCCCACTAAATCATCCCAACTCATATGACTCATTTCATATGAGTGATCCCATTGCCACCAGATTGTAAGGGCTTCCAGTCACAACCAGGGTAGGCTAGATGGCCATACATGGGGTCAAGAAGGAATTTCCCCCCAGGTCAGATTAGCAGTGAGTTGGGGCTTTTTCACCTTCCTCTGCAGCGTGTGGCAGGTCACTATCCAGGATTATCTGGAGCTATCTCATAATCATTTCCCTGCCATTGCAGGGGCCGCGAGCACTGATGCACCTTGGGCCCTCCTAGTCCATTCCTGTGGCACATCTTGAGTCTCCTGTGGGCTGTAATACTTTTTTCTAATGTCTGTTGTTGGGTTGAGTGTGCGGATGATCGGGGGTGTAGGGGACCAGTAATATACAGGTCAGAGGGGGTGATCTGCTGGTCCCTTACAACCATAAACTCTATGACCCTCTGTGAGCCAGTCCTAGTGGGGAAAAGCACTCTATCCCTAGCCTTGGTTTGCATAATAAATTGATGGATGGGATGAACCCTCCAGAACATAGCTGAGATAAATACATCAACATGGGGGCGTGAGAAGGCCCTGAGCCTCTGACCATGCTGCACCTACTCCATGGCAAGAGGCTGTCAAGCGCCAGGCCACCCCTGGGACCATTCTTGAGGACTATACTTGGTTTGGTTTTTTTAAACAAAATTTAGAATTAAATGTAAATAATGATACAGAGGGTAATGAGCAGCTTTGCAGAGAGGAGACAAGTTTGCCAGGGCATTGTGCAGTCCTCCCCTTCTCTTTAATGTCTGGACCTGGGGATGGGGGAGGCAATCACTCTCTATTACTGTAGATAACTGGCTAGTAGGTGAATTCTGGGTTGTACATGGATCACCTCAGTGCTGACATTGCTGTTTCTTGTCTTCAGTTCTCTGGAGACGGTGGCTGGTTTGGACAGCAGTGAACTTTTCACCATCTCAGTCAGTGGAGTCCTGTACTTACAGGTAAACATGGGCAAACTAATGAGGCCAAGGGGTGTTCCTTATGGGCAGACCCACCTCGTGCAGTGTGCTATTGACATGAGCATGCAGCACAACTGGGCAGCTAACTTTTCACAACAATAACACTACCCACGGGGGGGCCAGGCAGCTTTGTACAGCCCACACTGAAGTCCATGCTATTTTCAGCATGCTAGCTAGCTCAAAGCAAACAGGAGTATACCTACCCCATCTGTAATCACACCTCTGATTGCGTTGCAGACATGCCCTAATTGAGCACATCCATTCCCAAGTGCAGCAGGAAGTCACTGTGGTTTAAAAGCTCTTCAATGCAGGAGGCCGTGTCCTTTTCTACAGAAAGCGCCCTGTATTGTGGGTGCTACTGGAACCAACCAGTGAAGATGACAAGCATGTGCTTCTGTGCTGGCTTTCCTCTGCAGCTGGGTAGGAAGTTCATTCCTCAGTCTGACTCTGCATCATTTTTTAAAACCAGCCTCAATAATACTGGCATGATCAGCCTTCCATCTCTCTGGGGGCTGAGACCCAGAGCGTCCAAGGTATCTGATTTAAACAGGATTAAGCACCTAAAGATCGTTGAGGATGTAGACCCGAGTCCCTCCAATGATCTGCCACAGTACTGCAGGGTTTAGTCTTTAGGGTGTCCTTGCCTACAGTCAGTGGCTTATAGCCATAGAACCAGCCAACTACTCTGGTACTATATACCGTAGTCCTGATTCCCCCCTGCCTGGCAGCTTGTGTAGTCATTACCACCTCTATAAAGTGCATGTAAAATGCTATTTTGATTGGGTAAATGCCTGCATGAGGTGCAGGACAATGGGGAAGCCAGCTGCCTAAGGCACCTTAAGGGATAATGCACCATAGCACTGATAGACCAATGCCCACCATTGGCAGACACCCATTACTAAAGGGTAGAGCTTGTGCACCTCACTGTTTTAGTGTTTCCCAATAGAGAGGGATACAGATCAGTCACATTCAGATGTTTGCTCTCAGCCCAAAGGGCTTGGTTTTGAAAAGGAGAACGGATAGTTTAGCAAAGCAGCAAAAGTAAGTTTCTACATTTCGGTGGGGCTACTCATCTGTTTGACAGCAGGCTTCAGTGCATTGCTCAAGTGGGGCTGGAGAGTGTACAAAATACACAGGATATGCAAAACAGCAGAGTCCTCATTATAACCTTAACTTTGGCATTTCCCACTTAGTAACATCCTGGTGGATAATTCGGAACCATCCTACTTTGGAGATTGGTTGAGCCCTGACCCAAACCAGCATGTGCTATTGGCTTGTAGCAGCCTGTACTGGCTGCAGCACTGTGCAGAACGAGCTTAGCATTCCACTCAGCCATGGCAGGGCCTACTTTGTCTGTGGTGGGGGAATTCTTCCTCCCCTTCCAGGCTTTTTACAGCGCCCTCGATGCGGCTAGCATGCTATATAGGGTATAAACACTGCACACTAAGTCCAGGCTCTGACTCAGGCTTGAGCCCAAGCCCACACACAATCTGACGCAGGTTCTATGACCTTGCTAGAGAGTGGGTCAGCCCAAGTCCCACTGTGTCTCAGGTCTAAGCCCTGTAATTTTGCACTATGGATACAGGTCATTCCCCAGACCCAAGTCAGAAGGTCTGCATTTGCAGTATGACTGTTAGCATAGCTATGAGTCCAGCACTTGTAAACCCAGGTTTACAATGGTGTGGGAACACTCAAGCATGAGCTTGGGAACACTGTGTCCACCAGTCTGGGTCCCACCACCCTGGAGTTAGTGGTGCAGCATGACCATAGCCAGAAGGGCTGGAACAAGGGACAGAAACTGCCCCATGTTCTGCTTTAAGTGTAAAACGTGACTCAACTTTAAGTAGTGCATCACAACCTACATAACTAGGTAGGCCCTGCCCTAGAGAATGCCATGGCTGAGTGGGCAGGGCTGCCATGTGGAATGCTAAGCTCGTTCTGCACAGTGCTGCAGCCAGTACAGGCTGCTACAAGCCAATAGCACATGCTGGTTTGGGTCAGGGCTCAACCAATCTCCAAAGTAGGATGGTTCCGAATTATCCACCAGGATGTTACTAAGTGGGAAATGCCAAAGTTAAGGTTATAATGAGGACTCTGCTGTTTTGCATATCCTGTGTATTTTGTACACTCTCCAGCCCCACTTGAGCAATGCACTGAAGCCTGCTGTCAAACAGATGAGTAGCCTCACCGAAATGTAGAAACTTACTTTTGCTGCTTTGCTAAACTATAGATCTGCTGCATTTACATGACACACTCCTCTATGTGCTGATTGTGGCAACCTGGGACTATTTTCACTGTCACTCTCATTTCTCCCTTTCAGGCTGGCCAGTATGCCTCGGTTTTTGTAGATAATGCCACTGGATCATCCCTCACTGTTCGAAGTGGCTCGGATTTCAGCGCTGTTCTTCTGGGGGTGTGAATGGTCTCAAACCACCTGCCCTTACACGCTGTAAGCTGAATTGGTCTCTTCAGCAAGAACCACCTTAATTCTCTCCCACCCACGCACAGGGAGCAAAGCATAGTGAGGTCAGGAGCAGCAGTCTCTACAGATTCTGCTTGTGCTGCAAAACCCAGCCACCAGCCACCATACTTTGCACAAGATCTCAAGCATCCAAAGATGATGGAGAGCCGGAAAGAAAATTGGAAGCATGAAAAAAGGAGGACTCACTAAATCCATCCCCCTTTAATTTAATTTATGGCCAGATTTTGAAGCTTATTTTACATGGACAATTATAATATGGCTGACTTCTAAAACCAGACCAAGTTTTATAAAGGAACCCCTCCCCCCAATCAAGCACGAATGCTTAGGAAAAGGTGATTTGAAGAAGCCTTCACCCATAGACTAGCACTTTGGCAATTTTTTGCTGTTCAGTTTTTCAGCAGCCAAAGCCAGATTATGTATATAGCTCTAGCTTTCTTATAGCTCATCAGTTAAGGTTTGCTATCAGCAGGCACTGGTTCTTGGAAGTTAATTTTCAATGCAGAGCAGTGTCCCGATAAGGCAGCAGACTAGTTAGAACGTGAATTACTATCCAATGATTTTCCACTTCCTAGGCACTGTGTACTCACATCACCACCCCATTCTCTGCCCCTGGCAGAGAGCCCAGTCAATGGGTGGTGGAGATACTCACCGTTACGCCTGGTTTTAGTCCCGATAGCGCAGTCTAACTCCGATTAACCCAATGGGACTACGTGCATAAATAAGGGCTGCAGGAATGGGCCCTAAATTAATAACAAAGGCAGGGAAAGAAAAAGATGCAGTCTCATTTCTTAGTACCATGTACTTAATTCCTGAGCTCCTGCCAGAACTTCAATGAGATATCCTAGAACTACACTCAGCTCCACCTTCATGATAGCAGGACAAGGGGCTCAACTCTCTCTGAATTTTATTTTTTCCAGCAAAGCTTTTCCAGTCCTGCTAGAGGAACTGCTTTCACAGCAAACTCTCCTTTCAGGAAACAAAGTTAACTTGGACTAGGGCATTTGCTGTTGGCAGCACTTTCACAAAATCTTTCAGGAAAAAGCTACATATGCTGTCCTTTACATAAAATACTAGCGCTCTCTACAAACCAGCTCATATAATTCGCTGGTTAGAAAACTGTAAGTACCTCTCTACTGCAATAAAAGACCAGCAGCATGGCTGCAGCTGGCCCAGGTCAAAATTGCAGTATAGACATTCAGGTTCATGCTGAGACCCCATGAGGGAGGGTCTCTGAGCCCAGGCTCCAGCCTGAGCCTCAACATCTTTGCTGCAATTTTTAGCCCCACAGCCCAAATCAAATGACCTGGGCTCTGAGTCTCAGTGCTGCGAGTTTTTCATTGCAGTGTAGCCATACCCTAACTGTTGTCTTAGAAAAGCTTTACAAGTCTCAATTTGGAGCCCTGGTAACATACAAAGTAGGACATAAGCCCCAAGTTCAAAAATTTGGTGCTTTCAGCTTTTTATGGTATATAGCAACTTACACACCAAATTCCTGCAGTCTTTACTGTAGCTGAACTCCCACTGACGTTGTGGAGAATTCAAGCCTGAAAGCCCTTCTCTTTACTAGGAAAAGAAGTTGTGTTCTTACTACGTGGTAAAATCCTAGTGAACACAGACCATGTTGTAGCTTTCACACAAATCAGCAGACCAAGGCAAACGTCAGGGTTCCCCATGGCAGGTCAAAGTAAGATCTGAAGGACACTGCCAGGCTTTACTGTTTCATACAAGTTAACTGCCTTGTCTTAATTAGGATTTTACCACATTAGTTAACACAAGGGAAAAATACAGCTATTCTTGTAATGAAGAGGCACCCAAAAAGGACAGCAGGAGTTCACTCTTAGGCATTGATCCTGCAAGGTGAACAGTCCCCTGGGAAGTCTGTGGGAGTAGGGGACATGGTGCAGCTTGCAGAGCCAATCTGCTTGTGTCCTTAAAATAAACCCAGCCTACTGCTATTTAGTGAAGGACAACTCAGCATGCCCCCCCCGAGGGGTAACACTGCTCAGCAGCAGAATGTCCAAAATGGACTTCTGTTCAGGATGTCTTCATAATCGTTTGCTATTCTTCACAGCAAAACACTAAAGCAAGTGTTGAAACGTTAAATAAAAAGTCTAGACAAGACAGCTAAACTGTCTTGGGTGTTCTCTCAGTAAGTTGCTCACCCAGGCCACCCTACTCTGGAAACGTCAGCAGGCCTCCCATCTTTGACTACAATAAAGCTAAGGTTAGCCCTGGTCCTCCAAAAGCAGATTGCAATTTGTCTTCAAGCTACAGCTCTTGTGAAACTCCTACATTCCAGGTTTTTCCTCTCCCTGCAGTATAGATAAATGTATGGTATAAAGCATTTTATGAAAAAATATTTATTGGATGGTACTGTAATATGGAATATATTTATGTAACTGACTTGAGTTGTGCTTTCAGTAATGTTTCACCAGAGAGGTTTGAGAAGGAGAGGAATGAGAGAAAAATGAACCTATAGCCAAAGAAAACAAAAGGGAAGTGTGGGTAGAGAAAATGGGAAGAGGAAACAAAGGACTCTCTCCTCACACTTGAGATACACAAAAAAGCAGAGGCAGCAAAGAGAAAAGGAATAAAAGAAAGTGCACCCAGCTCCAGATCCTCAAAAGTATTTAAGCACTGAAGTGCACATCTTGAAAGCAGCAAAGATAGCCTGAAGCTTCCCTGCTTAGAGATGCTCCATCCACTCCTATCGGATGCCAGTCACCCTCCCAGCTGGCATTACATTACAGGCATCTTCCAACTGCCTTTGCCTCCACCCCCCCTTATTTTGATAAGCTGAGACAAGTGGGGGATGGGGAAAGGAGGAGTAGGAGCAGGCTGTTTTTGTTCTGAGAATTGTTACCAGTAATGCTATTTTCCCCCTCTCATTTGTGGCTTTCTTCCCCCTTCCCCGCCCCCCCCCCCCCATTAATTTCCAAGCTCCTAAATAATTGCATCCTCTGCCTGTTCACGTCACGACACAATTACCAGATGCAAGTCTAAACCTGCTCTTTACTTTCTGACAGTAGATTTGCTAGTACCCAGGATTTCTCTTCACCTCGTTAAAAGAGTAAGTGTCTTTTGAGGAAGCGCCTCCACTGTTTTTGCTCAATTTCACAATGTTTAACTATTTAAAAGGGGCAACCCTACATCCCCTGAAATCAAGAGCAAAACTTCCCTTGACTTCCAAGGCACCAGAATTGGGCGTGACAAACATTTTGCACAAAGGCTGAATTTCAGAATTGTAGACCAGATGCATCCGTCAACCTTCTTCTTAATATTACATAACCATGTTTAATGACACTGAGGCCTGGTCTACACTAGGAGTTTATGTTGAATTTAGCGCCGTTACATCGAATTAACTCTGCACCCGTCCACACCACGAAGCTATTTAGTTCGACATAGAGGTCTCTTAAATTCGACTTCTGTACTCCTCCCCAACGAGGGGAGTAGCGCTAAATTCGACATGGCCATGTCGAATTAGGCTAGGTGTGGATGGAAATCGACGGTAATAGCTCCGGGAGCTATCCCACAGTGCACCACTCTGTTGACGCTCTGGACAGCAGTTCGAGCTCGGATGCTCTGACCAGCCACACAGGAAAAGCCCCGGGAAAATTTGAATTCCTTTTCCTGTCTGGGCAGTTTGAATCTCATTTCCTGTTTGGACATCGTGGCGAGCTCAGCAGCACTGGCAACGATGCAGAGCTCTCCAGCAGAGATGGCCGTGCAATCTCAGAATAGAAAGAGGGCCCCAGCATGGACTGATCAGGAAGTCTTGGATCTGATCACTGTGTGGGGCAATGAGTCCGTGCTTTCCGAGCTGCGCTCCAAAAGACGGAATGCAAAGATCTATGAGAAGATCTCTAAAGCCATGGCAGAGAGAGGATACAGCCGGGATGCAACGCAGTGCCGCGTGAAAATCAAGGAGCTGAGACAAGGCTACCAGAAGACCAAAGAGGCAAACGGACGCTCCGGATCCCAGCCCCACATATCCCGTTTCTACGAGGCACTGCATTCCATCCTAGGTGCGGCCGCCACCACTACCCCACCACTGCCTCTGAGGATGGGATATTGTCGACGGCCGCTTCCTCGGACATGTTAGCGGACGGGGAAGATGAGGAAGAAGATGAGGAGGACGAGGCAGTCGACAGCGCTTACAAGGCTGATTTCCCCGACAGCCAGGATCTCTTCATCACCCTTATAGAGATCCCCTACCAACCGTCCCCAGCCGTTAACCCGGACACGGAATCAGGGGAAGGATCAGTCAGTAAGTGTTTAAAACATCTAAACATTTATTTTTTACAGAACAGGAATATTAACAATATTAACAATGGGTTTTGCATGATTACTTTGCCCTAGGCGCTTAACGGTTCAGTCCCTGGCAGTGCAACTACAAAAAAAAAAATCTAACAATGTCCGGTTTAGCATGATTGTTCTGCCCAAGCCGCTCTACTGTTTAGTCCCTGCCAGTGCAGCTACAGTAAAATCCTGTCTATATGTCCGGGGATAGAGCAGAAATCCTCCATGGACATCTCCACGAAGCTCTCCTGGAGGTAATTGGAAAGCCTTTGCATCAGGTTCCTGGGGAGAGCAGCCTTATTGGGTCCTCCGTAGTAGCAAACATTTCCGCGCCAGGAGACAAGCAAGTACTCCGGGATCATTGCCCTGCAGAGCATGGCGGCATACGGCCCTGGTCTTTGCAGGCTTTCCCGAAGCATCCTTTCTTTTTCCGTCTCTGAAATCCTCATCAGAGTGATGTCGCTCATGGTGACCTGCTTTGAATTAGGTAGGGGAATGTTAGTATTGGGACTGCTTGCCTGTTCCTTTACAGAACTGTAACCGGCGGTTTACAGCCACGTGGTGGAGGCGGGAGAGGGGCAGCATACAGGGATCTTTCCCTGGGACAGCCGCGAGGGGGTGGGACAGGGGCAGAGTTCATGCTTGCCGGATTGCTGGCAGCAGGGACTGGCATTGCTTTGAACGTGAAAGGAGGCCAGTGCTACTATTAAAGTTTTAAGCAGCCACAAGTCTACGGCTTACCATGTCGGCCTGCTACACAAATTCCGGTGTCCTGCCCCGCTTCTCGGATGTGCACTGCAAGACCCCAGGCACTGAATGCGAAGGCCGAAAATTCGACCTTGTCCTGAGTGCTGTGCATGGTCTTGTTCACAGAGAAAGACTATGTTCTTTGTTCACAACGAAATTTATCTTTCTGAGGAATTCACTCCCTTTTTCCCATTCCCACAGCTGCGACTGTCTCCCAACCCAGCCTGGCATCACACTCCCAGAGGCTAGCGCAGATTAGGCGTAGGAAGAAGAGGACACGGGAGGACATGTTCTCGGAACTTATGGGCTGCTCCCGAGCGCAGGCAGCCCAGCAGAGGGAGAACTTGTCCCAAATGCACCGATCACACATGGAACGGGAGGAGAGGTGGCAGCAGGAAGACCAGCAGGCGACTCAAACGCTGCTTGGACTAATGAGGGAGCAAACGGACACGCTCCGGCGCCTTGTGGATGTTCTGCAGGACCGGTGGCAGGAGGACAGAGCCCCGCTGCAGTCTCTCTCTAACCGCCCTCCCCCACCACCAAGTCCCATACCCCCCTCACCCAAAGTCCAAAGAAGGAGGGGCGGCAGAGTCCGTGAAAACTCTCACTCCACCCCTGCAGACTGCTCTACTACTAGAAGGCTCTCATTCCCCAAAATTTGACAAGTCCTTTCCTTCCCGCCTCACCCAAGCCCCCGTCCAAGTTTCACCCGCCAGTTTCATGTGTAGTTGCTAATAAAAAATACGTTTCTGTTAATTACTGTTTCCATCATGTTCTTTTAGAGGAGAGTCTGTCTGAAGGGGGGGAAGGGGGTTGGTAATTGGACAGGACAGTCACCTTTACCAGGGTACAGAGGCGGGGGCAGGTTCAGCAGCAGGGCACACACACATTGCAGTCACTAGTTATCCTGGTCAGTCTGGGAGGTGGTTTTAGTGTTCTGTGGTGGGTGGGGGGTGCTCTGTGACTTTGTGGCGGGGGAGGGCAGTTACTGATCTTATGCAGCGGTCCTTATCCTGGATCACAGAGCCACGCAGCAGGGGATCTGTAACCGTCCTCCCCCTGCCACAAAGTCACATAGCCCCCCCACACACACACAGAGTCCCGAACAGGAGGGGTGGCAGGCTCCGTTGAAACCACCAGTCCACCACTGCGGAGCCTGTCATTCCTGGAGTTTAGAAGCGTCATTTGCATCACAACACTACACCCGCTCCCCACCACAGTCTGCGTCCCAGTTTCAACACTTTCCCACGAAAACAGTAATAAAGAAAACGGTGTTCATTAACAAAATTCAAGTGATTTTATTTTTAAACGTGGGTTGTAAGGGGGGGGACGGGGTATGTAACTGGAGAGGATACTGAACATTTAGTGGGTAAAGAAACGGGGGCAGGTTCAGCTTCTCTGTACACAAACTGAAAAGTCACAGGTTACCCTGCTCACTCAGGAACCTAGCTTTCAAAGCCTCCTGGATGCACAGCGCGTCCCGCTGGGCTCTTCTAATCGCCTGGCTGTCTGGCTGGGCGTAATCAGCAGCCAGGCTATTTGCCTCAACCTCCCACCCCGCCATAAAGGTCTCCCCCTTGCTCTCACAGAGACTGTGGAGCACACAGCAAGCTGCAATAACAATGGGGATATTGGTTTCGCTGAGATCACAGCGAGTCAGTAAGCTTCTCCATCTCCCCTTGAGACGGCCAAAAGCACACTCCACCACCATTCTGCACTTGCTCAGCCGGTAGTTGAAGAGTTCTTTTTCAGTGTCCAGGGCGCCAGTATAGGGCTTCATGAGCCAGGGCATTAGCGGGTAGGCTGGGTCCCCAAGGATGACTATAGGCATCTCCACATCCCCAAGAGTTATTTTGTGGTCCGGGAAGTAAATACCTTCCTGCAGCAGTCTAAACAGACCAGAGTTCCTGAAAACACGAGCGTCATGAACCTTGCCCGGCCATCCGATGTTGATGTTTGTAAAACGTCTCCTATGGTCCACCAGTGCTTACAGCACCATTGAAAAGTAGCCCTTTCGGTTGATGTACTGGCTGGCCTGGTGGTCCGGTCCCAGGATAGGGATGTGAGTTCCATCTATAGTCCCACCGCAGTTTGGGAATCCCATCTCGGCGAAGCCATCTATGATGACCTGCGCGTTTCCCAGGGTCACTACCTTTGAGAGCAGTACCTCAACGATTGCGTTGGCTACTTGCATAATAACCCCCACGGTAGATTTGCCCACGCCAAAGTGGTTCGCGACTGACCGGTAGCTGTCTGGCGTTGCAAGCTTCCAGAGGGCTATGGCTACTCGCTTCTGGACAGTCAGGGCTGCTCGCATCCGGGTGTCATTGCGCTTCAGGGCAGGGGACAGCAACTCACAAAGTTCCAGGAAAGTCCCCTTCCGCATGCGAAAGTTTCGCAGCCACTGTGATTCATCCCAGACCTGCAGACTATGCGGTCCCACCAGTCCGTGCTTGTTTCCCGGGCCCAGAATCGCCGTTCCACAACATCAACATGACCCATTGCCACCGTGATGTCCTCGGCGCTGGGTCCCGTGCTTTCTGACAGGTCTGTGCTACTCTCAGACTTCAGGTCCTCACCGCGGTGCCGTAGCCTCCTCGCCTGATTTCTCTGCATCTGCCTCTGGGAAAGGTGGATGATAAGCTGCGAGGTGTTGACAACGGCCACAACTGCAGCGATGGTCGCAGCGGGCTCCATGCTCGCAGTGCTGTGGCGTCCGCGCTGTCACTGACCAGAAAAGTGCGTGAACTGATTTCCCGCCGGCGCTTTCAGGGAGGGAGGGCGGTAGTGACGGACAGATGACGACAGTTACCCAAAAGCACCCTCGACATTTTTTTACCCAGAAGGCATTGGCGGCTCGACCCAGAATTCCAATGGGCAGCGGGGACTGCGGGAACTGTGGGATAGGAAGCGGTGCACTGTGGGCAGCTATGTCGACGCTTTCCCCGTTAGTGTGGACTCACAAAATCGAATTACTGTCCTTAGTGTGGACACACACGTTCGACTTTGCAATATCGATTCCACATATTCGATTTAAGTAAAATCGAACTACTCTCGTAGTGTAGACATACCCTGAGATACCATTCTCAGCTAAACCAAATTCAGTGAAGTCACTGCTCCAGAGTGGTAGATTAGCCATTTGTGAATGGGTAATTGGAAACTGATGCAATTTAATCCTTGCTTCTGCAGGTAGAGTAACAGCTACTCAGAACCACCATTTTATAGAGGAATGGGTGAAAAGGAGAGCATGAGAATAAGACTGCAGTTTTCAAACTGAGTTTCTCAACATCAGCAGCTACTTCATGATTTTTATCCAGTTTTCATGGGCGGCAATTTCTATAGACCCATGGTGCCTGGGAACCAGGAATATTCCTGGCTCGGGGCCCAGCTCCAGCAATGTTTGAGGCCAGGTCTCTCCCTCGGCCTTGACTTTCCCCGGGTGCTTTCCCCCCGCCCCAGCCCCGCATCCCCCAGGTGATTTAAAATGGCCCGGGGCCCCCTCCAACCACCGGCAGCACAGCAGAGCTGAGCAGCTTCCTCTCTGCTCACTCCATGTGGCTGCCGGCCCCTCCCTGCAGCCCCTGGGCGGGGTGGGTCAGTGTCCCACCCCAAGCGGAGCCCCCCCCGGGCCACCCTGCCTAGGAGCCCCAGGTAAGCGCCGCACCCCCCACGCCCTCCCAGAGCCTGAACCCCCACACCCAGCCTGCACCCAAACTCCATCCCTCCTACACCCCCACCCCATCACAGAGCCTGCACCCCTGACCTTTTCCCCCCACCCAAACTCCCTCCCAGAGCCTTAGGCAGGTGGGGGCAGAATTTTGGGGGGGTGGGCTCTGGGCATTCTGGGCACCACCAAAATTTCTACAAACCTGCCGCCCCTGCTAGTTTTGATCTTGCCTTTGGCTGCAATTACTGTTAAAAGCCTCAAGACAATTCTTCTTTCCCCTACAGATTTTGTCCATTTCTATTTGGCAGTCTCCTCCACTCACAGCTGTGTTTAACTGGCTCAAAATTACAATGATAAAAAGGCACGTTCTTGCAACTACAGTTCCAATACCTACGGTAAAGAGTTATGATTTGCTTAGTATCAGAGGGGTAGCCGTGTTAGTCTGAATCTGTAAAAAGCGACAAAGTCCTGTGGCACTTTATAGACTAACAGATGTATTGGAGCATAAGCTTTCGTGGGTGAATACCCACTTCATTGGATGATTTGCTTAGACTTTCGTTATTAGGCAGTTGAAACTGAATCATGAATTTCCACATGAAGCCCCAACTGTAGTAGCAGGAAATGCAATCTGTCCTGTACAGAAATTCATTTATAAAATATGGTAAACAAAAATATGAACTAAAACAATTAGAAAAAAGAAGTTTATTTACAATGAAGAGCATCCAGGGAGGAGACCCATACCCCTCCCCCCCCCCCTCCCCGATTCTCTCTCTCTCACACACACACACTCTTACACACTTTGTTCTTGCATTTAAATCCATCACATGCAGCTCTGGACTGCATCCCTGCATGTTTTCCTTCAGTGCTCGATCCGGACCACCACTACAGTGACATTATCTGCAGAACCTCGCTGCACTGCTTTGTTGGCCAGCCTGTTACAGGCTGCTTCATATCGAGCATCAGCTGCTAATTTTCCTTCTCTTGTTTGGATATTCTTGTCCTGTTGAAAGAGGAAGTTGACCATACTACTCACACAAACCTGTTCTGCTGAGTGTAAACATTTCACAGTGCTCTGCATTCATGCGGACTACAGTTTTATGCTGCACAATCCAACGGCAACTTCACGTGGGCAACACTAAAAGAGCCTCCTGTTCTTCAGGATTCTGTTTCTTCCAGCTCTAGGAAAAAGCCCAGACTGCTCATACATGGAATTTAATAATGTGCAAGGAAAGCTCTCTCATACTGGCTAAGGAGCAGCTCTCCTTCATACTGGGGCTGGGAGACAATAAAATGGTGATGGTCCCATGAAGCAGAGATGGATTAAACAGGACAAATAATGGCAATAAGCAATCATTTGAGAATGAGGCAATCCTACAGTATTTTAGAATAGCTCTCATTCAATAAGCTGCCAGAGCACACTGGTTCCACCTAAAAGTGTATTTCTCTTCTATGCTCTCCCCTTCCCAGCATGCTAGTATTTCACACCTTCTGCACTGATGAAACTGCACATGCAAGTCCACCCTAGAGCTGCCTTCTCCTCACCTCCAGGCAGGACAAGATGAAGTTTACAGCTTCTTCTGGTGAGAAGACCTTGAAGAGGCCATCACAGGCCAGCATAATGAACCTGAAAGAGAATCAACGCTAGGCAATATGTCGGGCCCTACCAAATTCACGGCCATGAAAAATGCATCAGAGACTGTGAAATCTGATCTCCCCCCGTGAAATCTGGTCTTGTGTGTGCTTTTACCCTACCTACACTATACAGATTTCACAGGGGAGACCAGTTTTTCTCAAATTGGGGATCCTGACCCAAAAGGGAGTTGCGGGGGGGGGGGAGAAGGGGGGGGATTCTGTGATATTGCCATCCTCACTTCTGCACTGCCTTTAGTGCTGGGCGGCCAGAGAGCAGTGGCTGTTGGCTGGGCACCCAGCTCTGAAAGCGGCGGCAGCACCTCCCCCCCCACAGCAGCAGTGCAGAAGTAAGGGTGGCAATCCCATACCATGACACCCTTACTTCTGTGTTATTGCCTTCAGAGCTGGGTGGCCGAAGAGTGGCAGAGGCTGACTGAGGGTCCAGCTCTGCAGGCAGCAGCGCAGAAGTAAGGGTGGAAATTGCCACATTACTTCTGCGCTGCTGCTGGTGGTGGCACTGCCTTCAGAGCTGTGCTCCCAGTCAGCAACCGCCGCTCTCCAGCTACTCAGCTCTGAAGGCAGCGTTGCCGCCAGCAGCAGCGCACAAGGGTAGTAGTACCACAATCCCCCCACAACTCCTTTTTGGGTCAGGACCCCTACAATTACAACACCGTGAAAATTCAGATTTTAATAGCTGAAATCATGAAATTTACTACTTTTGAAATCCTATGACCATGAAATTGACCAAAATGGACCATAAATTTGGTAGGGCCCTAGCAATATGGGTAGGCTCTTCCACCCTCCAACTACAAAATCCCCAATTTATTTTACTAGATGCCCTCTGTTAGAATCTTGTGGAAGACTTTCCAAAATACAGATAACCTTTGACAGCACTGCTATAAGCTGCTGGAAAGTATGCTGATGCCCCCCGAGGCTATCCTCCTTACATATTCCCTACACAAACTAGAGAACATGCCAAAAGTATAATAAAGATGCAGTAGCAGAGTTCCTATGTCAGGACATACTACGGGGCTCTACAAACAATGAATACAATGACTTGTTATGCAAAGTCACTGTGTGTTGCCCATATATAGTTATTTCCGTTCCTGCAGGAACTCACTCTTCCCTTGAAAGTTCTGTTCTTCCATCTCTCTCCCCTGTGAAGTGGCTAAAAGCAAGGGAATATGAGCGGTATCAGCAGGGCTGGTGCCCCAGTACAACCACCAGGGCATCCCACATTACAGCATCAAGTGTCTCAGAGCTCCCACAAGCACCCTTAATTCAGGCATTTCCTAACTTGACTCTGATGTCTTTGCCCAGTCAGAATTAGTCCCCTTTCCCACCCTGGCTCATCAGGTATCTCTTCTCATTTCCCCTCCCGTCTCCTCGCCACAGTTTCCCAGTCAGTCCCCTCTCCTTGTTCCATTCTACTACCCATCCCCTTCCATCTCAGATCCCCTCTGCATTTAAATCAGGCACTTTCCTCCTCCATGCTGCCTGGAACTAGCAGGGGGGAGCACTGAGCAGAAGAGTGTCCCTGCTCTCCATTTCAGGGCCCAGCTCTGGCCCTGGCATGACCCCCAGCAGCAGAGTGAAAAATTGCAAGGGAAGTCTGCTCTAGCCCCAGAATGGAGCATGCCTATGCAGACAGAATCTTTGGAAATTTTAGTTGTGATGTTTTAGCAAGTCCTTGTTGAGCATGTGAGAGCTAGGATTTTTCAAAGGCTTATATCATCTTGGCTGAATTTGGGCACATTTTCGTGGGGATGGCAAAAAGTACATCTCGGACGCAAAGGCCACCCCTCTACCAAATATCAAGTCACTGCTCCAGAGCATGAGCGTGCGAGCAGTTCAAGGGAAAAATCTGCCAGAATTTTTAACATAAGCAAAAAATAATGTATTTTTCTCTAGCCTCATTCGGTTATGCCTGAAATGTTCCAAGATAGTTCAGCCTGAGGCATGCACCCAGCATGCAACATTTCAGTCCAAATGGTTAGAATTTGGCAAATTTACAAGCAAATGAAAACAGGGTCTTAAAAGCAAGAATTGTCAGGCAACCTTAATAATCGGGGGTATCAGCCCTGCCTATAATACCACATTTGAATTACTGTAGATGGTAAGCTGTTTAGTGCAGGGGCTTTGTCAGTCTGTAGTTCTGTAATTGTTACATATGCTTACACTGCTCCACACATGATGAACCCTTTCAATTAACTCTCCATCAAAAAACAAATTTACGAAAAGAGCCATCACAATGATGAGAATAAGGAGTAGTTAGATGACTCTGGTGATCTGACTTGAGAAGATTCTGCATTATGAACTGCTAAACAGAAATGGCACTGAACACATACCTTGCTTTACCCTCTGCTTGGACATGCTTTACCTGTCATTGTGTGTGAGTTGGCAGCG
Source organism: Emys orbicularis (assembly GCF_028017835.1). NCBI lineage: Eukaryota > Metazoa > Chordata > Testudines > Emydidae > Emys > Emys orbicularis. The sequence continues at coordinate 48,561,417 of NC_088691.1, forward strand.
TTTGATATCCGGCACAGAAATGACACCACTGCGTTTGTACTGTCCATCCCCAATGGAACGGGAAACCTCCAGCACACCCAGCACTCGTCCATCCCTGAATGATGAAAAGGAAGCCCAGTTGGGACAAAATAATTTAGCAGGACACCAGCTTTCCCAACACCGCACACATCCCTTTCTCTCTCTTGCTGGAAGACTGACTGCACATTCTCAAGCAGACACTTAGGGCTGAAATGCAGAGGAGCTATTCCTGATGGCCGACTCTTTAGACACTATGGGTAAAACCCTGCCCCCACTTAAATTAGGAGGAGTTTTGCCATTGCCTAAAAATAGGTTGGATTTCATCCCATGTCTCCTATTTCTTAAACCATAGCATTCAGGGTGAACAAACTCCACACAGAAACTTCAACAATGACAGAAGATAGGGAGAGATTGAAAGAAACCATCAGTAGGATTAACCATTTTCTTTTCTTTGGACTTGCCCTAAACTGAGAGGCGTTAAACCTAACAGGGCAGGAAAACATAATTCAAAAGCATAAGAACTGAGCATAGTGTGTGTAACCAGGGCTTGTTGAAGTCAGCGTTAACAAAACCCCAACCTTGACTTCAAAAAGGAGAGGCTACACATAGGAGATATTTTAAACAAAAGACAGTGAGCATCAGAGCACATTTAAGTACAGCAAAGAATGATACTCTGTCAACAACCATGAGGATTAAGAATGGACCACAAGTGATTTGCTAATGAAAGTGAGTTTCCATTACGAACTCAGTAGAGGATTATAATTTTGAATGGAAATACCATTGCATTGGGGGAGGCAAGAGAACAGAATGGGATCATCATATGTAGTGTTATACTAAGACAGAAAACAATGAAGCACCTGGACCTGGCTATTTTTTCCACCAATTAAAGTGCTCTTGACCTTGACAATCTGTCAAATTATTGACTTGTCTCTAATCTTCTGTTTCAGTTACTAGTGGGAATGTTGTGACACATTCCCTGTAGCTGGATGCCTCTGACTTCCTTGACCCCTCACAGTCTGGGTTCTACTGTGGTTATGGCTCTGACCAATGATCTCCTCTTCTCAATCGGAGATAACTAGAGCTATCTGCTGCCTTTGATACCACTGATCATAAGATCCTGCTGACTCACCTGCAGATCAAAGATGTAGATGGGGCTACTTTCTGGAGGCTTCATTCTTTTTCTCTCAGAAAATACTGCTTTAAAAATATTAGTGCATCAGTAAGACAGTGGGGTGGACAAGCTTTCTAGTGCTGTTCTGTTGCTCCTCAGTCACTGGCCACCCTTGCTATGTTCTTAAGGAACTTAAGCAGTGTTATTACTAAGATGAGTCCTAATCAATGGATCCTAATCTAAATGGCTGTTTAGCTTTCAATTTTTGTTAACCGTTAATTGCTTCTGGTTATAAAAGAGGGCTCTACTTTCCCTGCTCTCATCCTCCACCCCGATCCCTTCAGCCTGTTAAGAGGACAAGGAAAGAAAGCTAATTTATAGGGATGGTGAAAATGAGCTTCCAGAGAGGAAAAATGGTTACCTACCTTTTGTAACCGTTGTTCGAGATTTGTTGCTCATGTCCATTCCATTCTAAGTGTGCACGCGCCCATGTGCACAGTTGTCAGACATTTCTGCCTTAGTGGTATCCATAAGGCCAGCTGTGGCGCCCATATACGAGGCTCTACCAGCCCTATGCCCTCTCAGTTCCTTCTTTCCGGCAACTCCAACAGAGGGACAGGAGGGCAGGTAGTGGAATGGACATGAGCAACACGTGTTGAAGAACAACAGTTACGAAAGGTCGGTAACTATTTTTTCCCCGAGTGCTTGCTCATGTCAATTCTATTCTAGGTGACTCACAAGCTGTACACCCTTGGAGGTGGGCTCAGAGTTAATGGTTGTGCAGCTTAGAACACTGCTCTACCGAAGCCAACATCATCCCGGGCCTGCTGGGTAAGCACGTAATGGCACATGAAGGTGTGGATGGACGACCAGGCAGCGGCCCTGCAGATATCTTGGATCGGCACCTGAGCCAGAAAGGCCTCCACCGAGGCTTGTGCTCTGGTTGAATGGGTGGTTATAATTGCCGGTGGGGGCACTTTCACCTGTTCATAGCAAAAACAAATGCAGGTGGTGATCCACGATGAAATTCTCTGGGTGGACACAAGAAGGCCTTTCCATCCTGTCTGCCACCATGATGAATAGATTCATTGACTTATGGAATGGATTAGTTCTCTCTGTGTAAACAGGTTTCAGAGTAGCAGCCGTGTTAGTCTGTATCCGCAAAAATAACAGGAGTACTTGTGGCACCTTAGAGACTAACAAATTTATTAGAGCATAAGCTTTTGTGGGCTACAACCCACTTCTTCGGATGCATAAGATGCGGGTTGTAGCCCACGAAAGCTTATGCTCTAATAAATTTGTTAGTCTCTAAGGTGCCACAAGTACTCCTGTTATTTCTGTGTAAACAGTTAGTGCCCTCCTGATGTCCAGAGTGTGTAATCTACGCTCCTCATGTGACTTATACTTACCAGTTTTCTTTCCAAACCTCATATGTCCTGGCTGGTATGAAACTGTTAAACTACCTTGTGCAGGAAAGCTGGGTGTGGCTGCAGCTGAACCTTGTCCTTGTAGACCACCATATAGGGCAGCTCCAAGGTAAGCACCCTAATGTCAGAGACCCTACAGGTTGATATTATTGCCACGAGGAATGAGACCTTCTATGAAAGCACAAGAAGGGAACAGGAAGGAAGCCAATGGCTCGAAAGGGGGGCCCTTGAGCCTTGACAGTATGAGATTCAAGTCCTGAGGAGGGACAGGATCACAGACCTGAGGATAGAGCCACTCCAGACCTTTTAGAAACCGGACTGTCATGTTGTGAGCAAACACTGACCTGACACAGAGGGTGGAAGGCAGAAATAGCGGCTAAGTGGACCTTGATTGATGAAAGGCTACAGGGCCTGTAGCCTGAGATGTAGAAGATCGGCCCAAACAGTCCAGGATCGACTATAGTGAGGCCTAAGACCTTGGTCCAAGGCCCAACATGTGAACCTGTTTTCATTTGGCCAGGTAGGTCACCCTGGTGGAGGGTTTCCTGCTGCCCAACAGGACCTGTTGGACTCGAGCCAAGGACCCCTGCTCCTCTGCATTTAACCATGCAGCAGCCAAGCCGTCAGGTGCAGCGCGGCCAGCTTTGGGTGCAGAAGTCTGCCGTGGTTCTGGGACACCAGGTCTAGCCAGAGTGGTAGCTGCAGCAGAGCGGCCACCAAGAGATCCAGGACCGTGCGGAATCATATTGGCGAAGCCAAGCCGGAACTATGAGGATTACCCTCACCTTGTCCTGCTTGATCTTCATGAGGACTCTGGATTAAAGGCACTGGCGTACATTAGGGCCCCCAACCACGGGAGCAAGAAGGCATCAGACAGGGAGCCTCTGTCAATCCCCCAAAATCAAGAGGAATATGTGGCACTTCCTGTTCTATCTGGACGCGAACAAGTCCACTCAGGGAGTTCCCCACCTCTGGAAGATCATGCTGACCACCTCCGGGTGGAGTGACCACTCGTGGCGAGATGAGAAGGTCCTGCTGAGGCCATCTGCCAACACGTTCCTGGCCCCGGGCGGGTGCGCTGCCACGAGATGGATGGCATGCTTCACACAGAAGTCCCACAGCCAGAGAGCTTCTTGGCAAAGGGCTGACGACCAGGCTCCACCTTGCTTGTTGATATAAAACATTGTGGCAGTGTTGTCCATCAGGATCTGGACCACCTTGCCCCTCAGATGAGGCAGGAAAGCCTGGCTGGCCAATTGAATCGCTCAGAGCTTTCAGATGTTTATGTGGAGGGAGCGATCACCTCGTGACCAATGACCTTGCGTGCTGAGATTGCCCAGGTGGGCTCCCCACCCCAGGTCCAAGGCATCAGAAACCAGGGTCAGCAACGGGGATGCAAATGGAACTCCCTCCAACACCAATCCAGGGTCCAACCACCATTCCAGGGATGACCGTATGTGCTCCAGCACCCTGACCATGCGGTCTAGATTGTGCCTATTGGAGATGTAGACTGACACAAGCCATGCTTGCAGGGGTCTGAGATGGAGCCAGGCATGACGTACCACATAGAGTACAGGCTGCCATGTGGCCTAACAACCGTAGGCATGCGTAAGCAGTGGTGAGCGGGCAGGCCCTCACTTGCAAGATCAGGTCTCTCATGGCTCAGAAACGGGCCTCTGGGAGGAAGCACCTTGCCCGCATAGAATCGAGGACCACCCCGCTATAAACTCTGTTCGTTGCACCAGTATTAGGGTCGATTTCTTTTAGTTTATTAACAGGCCCAGATGATGACATGTGGAACATACCAGATTGAGGCTCCTTTGTACCTGATCCCGGAGTAGACTCCTTTCCCCCTCATTTCCCGAGGGATCTCCTCTACCACAAGGCTTGAAACCCGGGGACTTGGGCATGCCCCACCCTGGGGCAAAGTCCCTGCTGAGACTTTAACTTACTAAACTAACCCTTATAACTTAACACCTAATTACTAACTACTGTAAACAACTATATATAAATAGGTGCTGGGGAAAACCATTATCCACTTCCCGAGGTGGGAGGAAGTCACTCTGACAAACTGTAGGGGCGGTAAGAAGGAACTGAGAGGACGTAAGGCTGGTGACTCCTCATATACCAGCGCATAAGTGCGGCACTCCAGAGGGTGCCACAGCCGGCCCTCCCGATACCACTAAGGCAAAAAATTCTGACTGTGCAAGTGGGCACGCACGCACCTAGAATGGAATTGACATGAGCAAGCACTCGAAGTAGCAGCATTAAGAAATTGCACAAATCTAAACATGCCTCTTCCTGTACCCTCTCTTCCCACAAACTGACAAGAGAGAACAACCCACTGTATCATTACAGTGTTTGTACCAAGCAACTTCTTCAAACTGCACATGCTGATCTGCTTTCTGGCAGGCCAGAGATATGCAGGAGACAAGCCCTGGAGGCAGATTTTTTTTTTTTTAAAGGAGCTGTGACATGCAGAAACATGAGTGATGTGCACAAAAAGGAGGGAGATACCATGTGCCCCTCCCATTTCAAGACTGTCAAGAGCCTGGGGGCATTTGGTAATGGGTCTTTCACTTCCAGGTCACTGATTCAATTCCAGCAAAGTCAATAATCGCACACTCTAGGGATATCTAACAAAGCTTAAATACATCAAGTTATGGCCCAGAGCATGGGATTTTTCAAAAGCATTCAACGCTGGCTTAATTGCTCCCAATGAAATCAACAAGCACCTTTGAAAATCCTACCTTAACCGTGCACCTGGCATAATTCAACATAAGGCACCATCAATAGTAGCAGAAAGCCGCTGTCAGATGGCTTTTCAGTGGCCTGCCTTGGCAGTGTCACTGTAGCTCCTAGTGGACAGGTGCCCAAATAGAAACCACAGACAAGCATTAATCTTCACCCTCATTGGCAGCCTTTGCAAAACACAAGGGTTGGTCCCTTCATGTTAGGGCAGAGGTACAGGATAATGGAGAAAGTCTGATGTATGTGCTATAGCCATCTTTTATTTACTAGTTGTATTGTAGTGGTGCCTAGAGGCCTAGAGACCATTGTGCTAAGTATTGTACAAACATAAGACAGTCCCTGCCCTAAAGAATGTATACTCCAAGTGTAAGACAAGAGCCAACACACTGAATCATCATACAGGAGTACAAAGTAACAAGATGATTCTGATCGCCATAATAAGCAGCTGTCACAGCAAATCAACAGCCTAACCACTGACTTTTTTGTAAACACTATGGCAGAGGTGAGTTTTACGGAAGGATCTGAAGGACAAAATGGAGGCTTTGCCCATACATGGGGGCAACATGGGAGAAAGCACGAAGGTGCAGCCAAGAGCAACGAAGGCTGACATCAACAGTAGAGCAAGGGTAAGGGCTGACATCTCAATACCATTTATGAAATAACAGGCTGGGAATAAGCCATGAAGGGTCTTAAAAGTGAGACCACCATATCATGCCTTCTTTCCATCACCCTTACTGACTTTCTAGCCATCTTAGAACTAGAGCGGTCAATAGATTAAAAAAATTAATCACTATTAAGTGCGCTATTAAGTAATAATAGAAAACCATTTATTTAAATATTTTTGGATGTTTTCTACATTTTCAAATATATTGATTTCAATTACAACACCGAATACAAAGTGTACAATGCTCACTTTATATTTATTTTTTATTACAAATATTTGCACTGTAAAAGACAAAAGAAATAGTATTTTTCAATTCACCCTAATACAAGTACTGTAGTGCAATCTCTTTATCGTGAAAGTTGAACTTACAAATGTAGAATTATGTACAAAAAAGCCTACATTCAAAAACAAAACAATGTTCTCATGGCACTGTTGTAGCTGGCATCGCAAGATGTGCTAAAGTTTCATATGTCCCTTGATGCTTCAAACCATTCCAGGGGACATGCGTCCAGCTGACGACGGGTTCTGCTCAATAATGATCCAAAGCACTGCGGACCGATGCATGTTCATTTTCATCATCTAAGTCAGATGCCACCAGCAGAAGGTTGATTTTCTTTTTTGGTGGTTCGGGTTCTGTAGTTTCTGCATCAGAGTGTTGCTCTTTTAAGACTTCTGAAAACATGCTCCACACCTCATCCCTCTCAGATTTTGGAAAGCACTTCAAATTCTTAAACCTTGGGTCAAGTGCTGTAGCTATCTTTAGAAATTGCACATTGGTATCTTCTTTGAATTTTGTCAAAGTTGCAGTGAAAGTGTTCTTAAAACAAACAACATGTGCTGCGTCATCATCTGAGACAGCTATAACACTAAATAGATCACAGAATGTGGGTAAAACAGCAGGAGAAAATTCTCCCCTAAGGAGTTCAGTCAAAAAAATTAATTAACGCATTATTTTAACAAGCATCATCAGCATGGAAGCATGTCCTCTGGAATGATGGCTGAAGCACGAAGAGGCATATGAATCTTTAGCACATCTGGCACAGATATCTTGCGACGCCAGCTACAACAGTGCCATGTGAATGCCTTTTCTCACTTTCAGGTGATATTGTAATTAAGAAGTGGGCAGCATTATCTCCCATAAATGTAAACAAACTTGTTTCTCTTAGTGATTGGCTGAACAAGAAGTAGGACTGAGTGGACTTGTAGGCTCTAAAGTTTTATATTGCTTTGTTTTTGAGTGCAGTTATGTAACAAAAAATACATTTGTAAGTTGCACTTTCATGATAAAGAGATTGCACTACTGTACTTATATGAGGTGAATTGAAAAATACTATTTCTTTTATAATTTTTACAGTGCAAATATTTGTAATCAAAAATATAAAGTGAGCACTGTACACTTCGTATTCTGTGTTGTAATTGAAATCAATATATTTGAAAATGTAGAAAACATCCAAAAATATTTAAATAAATGGTATTCTATTATTACTTAATAGCGCACTTAATAGTGATTAATTTTTTTAATCTATTGAAATAGATTTGAAAATGTAGAAAAACATCAAAAATGTTTAATAAATTTCAATTTGTATTCTATTGTTCAACAGTGCAATTAACCACGATTAATTTTTTTGAGTTAATTGAGTGAGTTAACTGCAATTAATTGACAGCCCTACTTAGAACCAACTGGCTTTTCAAAAAAGACTTTCCATGCAGAGACCTGCTCCATCCTGATCTCTGTATCCCCCTTTGCCAGTCCACTTACACTGCTCCTCTAATCATGGCCTCATCTTTGCCTAGGCCCTGATTCTCCAGTTGGTAGTTGCTTATTTCTTCAAGGTGCCCCACCCCTCATTAGCTTACCCCCTACTTTTTCAGAGACACTGCCTATTTAATTCTCTCTTTAGTTAAGCTTTACTGGTATATATCATTAATACACAGCACTACTTGTATTATGTGATGACTAATATATATAGGCAACTGTGCAGAGACCTAAAGTATGTGTTACTCAAATGTAAACCTTTGAATTCAAAACAGTAGGCAGAACCTACTCCACCACCAAAAACTTGGATGAACTCCATTCAGGTGCTTCTCTTATTTGTTAAACTGCAATAATTAACTCAGTGTGCTGACAGTTCCCTTCCTCCCTCTCTCTCTGGTACAAAACGTTTAACCACTGAAACAGGGGTAGATTCCTAGTCAATCGAGATGTTGCCTAAAGTCTGCAAAGAACTAATAGAGACTTGTTCATCTCCTTCCTACTTGCAGAGATGGATTGGTGATAAACACAAATAATGGCATGTGCTCTCTGAAGATAAGGGACATGTCGTTTATAGAGAAAGCTAGCCTTCCAAGCCTTAGCCCACCCATTCCCACACCCTGCAACAAACGATTCCAAGGGAGCTTGAAGCACATGCATTCCAAATGTTTAGACCCCAAACGACATCTTTTCACTCTGATTTGGACTTCCCTGTAAAAGTCAAGATGTAACTAGTTGAAACATTGACTGTGTCAAGAGGAAACCTTCAAGAAAGTGAGCAAATATTAAAATACAGCAGATATTTAAGTATTAATACACACCAGAGTGAAAGTGTCTGTGTGTTCACATGCACACAGAGTGAGTGCACTTGAAAAGAAGTCCATTCCAGCTCTAGAAAGAATACCCATTTTAAATATAGGGAACATCTCAAACCTTAACCATCACTAAGGGCTTGTCTATACAGTGCATGGCAATCTGGGATGTAAATCTATCTGGCACTAGCCTGCTGCGCATTAACTGTTTGGGTGGACCCTGCTGACACATACTAAAATGCTACTCTGCTTTGAAATGGGAGTATATCAATGCGCACTACAGAACTTTCAGTGTGCATCAACAGGATCCATGTGGACAGTTAGTGTACAGCACACTAGCGTGGAGTGGATTTACACCTCACCTTGCCATGCATTGACTGTCTGTATAGACAAACCCCTAGTTGATGAACTAAGGGTGTCACTGTATGCATAACAACATTTCAAGGAAATGAGGAAGCAGATTTAGAAACACTCAAGGAGCAATTTTTAGCTGTTAAAGACTTTTTTAAAATCAACATCAGGAAATTCTTTATTTCCTTCACAAATGTTTTAGTTTATATGTGCTTGTTTAGTGCCATCTGGCTTTCACTCAAAGACACAACACTGCTCCACCCTCCTGCCATTGCAACACAGTACCATGCCTCTAGGACAAATCCACCCTCAGTTTCTTTCTAAGGCCAGGAAAATTAATTCCAGCCAACCATTCCAGTTACGGGATTCTTGGAGGGCATCCCATAAACAACTGCTTCTCCAACAAGATTCCTATGTGCCCTGATTTTCAAACATGCGAAGCACAATCGACTTCTACGGGAGTTGGGTGAGCTTAGCACGTCGAAACCAGATGAGAGTTCAGGCTCATTCCCATCTCTTCTCTTGTGCTTTCTCTTGTTTACCTGACATTTCCTCCAGCCTTCTGTATCCTCATTCGCTCCTCATATTGGGTAGGGTTGTGTTCTTTACTGAGACTTAAGGCTGTATGTTTCTGACTTTCCTTGTTGTAACGACACAAAATCGCCTGTGCTGACAAAAATCCCTTGTGAGTAAGTGGTATTAAGCCTGTAATATAAAGTCTCTACCAAAATAAAAGCAGAACAAAGGTTCTTAGGTTCAATTTCCCAGGAAATAAAAATTCATGCCAAGACCAAAAGATATTGTACTGAATAGCCCTTTGGCAAGGAAGAGGATTGGTCTTACAAATCCCATAAATTACTTGCATTTCAAAAGTAATTTTAAAATAAATTGAATACACCACTATCTAAAAGATATAATCAGGTATCTAGCACAACCTAGAGTCCACCAGCAGACAGCTAAAGAACACAACAGGTTCGCAGCAGGGCATAACATCACATCACATAATGGCAGACAGCTAAATATTGACAAGTTTTGTAAGTGCTTATATACAAATGCTAGAAGTCATATTTGCCCTTCTTAGTAAAAGGGCAAATATGAGTGCCAGATATTAAATGAGGATATTGATATAATAGGCATCACAGAAACTTGGTGGAATGATGATAATCAATGGGACACGGCAATATCAGGGTACAAAATACATAGGAATGACAGAACAGGTCATGGAGGTGGGGGAGTGGCACTATATGTGAAAGAAAGCATAGTCTCGAATATAGTACAAATCTTAAAATGAACCAAACTGTACTATAGAAAATCTCCATGAATAGAAGTTCCATGCTTGAAGAAGAAGAATATAGCCGTAGAGATCATCTTGGTCAGGTGGCCAGTAGTATGTGATTGTGACTGTGAAATGCTCAGGGAGATTAGAGGCTATAAAAAATAGAAATCTCAGTAATAATGGGGGATTTCAACTATCCCTATAATGACTGGGTACATGTCATCTCAGGACAGGATGCAGAGATAAAGTATTTTGACACCATAAATGACTGCTTCTTGGAGCAGCTAGTCCTGGAAACCACAATGGGAGGACTAAATCAAGAATTGCGTCTAAGTGGAGTACAGGATCTAGTCCAAGAGGTCAATATAGCTGAACCGTTCAATAATAGCAACCATAATATAATTAAATTTAACATCCCTGTGGGGGGCAGAAGGGGAGGAGACACACCAATGAAGCCCACCACGGTAGCATTTAACTTCAGAAAGGGGAACTACAAAAAAAGGGGAAGCTAGTTAAACAGAAATTAAAAAGGTCGAGTCCCAAAAGTGAAATGCCTACAAGCTGAATGGAAACTTTTTAAAAAACACACCATAATAGATGCTCATATTAAATGCATACCCCAAATTAAAAAAACATAGTAAGAGGAACAAAAAAGTGCCACCATGACTAAACAAAGTTTAAGAAGTGGTTAAAGGCAAAAATGCATCCTTTAAAAATTAGAAGTTAAATCCTATTGAGGAGAACAGAAAGGAACATAAGCTCTGGCAAGTCAAGTGTAAAAGTATAATTAGGCAGGCCAAAAAAGAATTTTAAGAGCAACTAGGCAGAGACTCAAAAACTAACAATTTTAAGTACATCAGAAGCAGAAAGTCTGCCAAACAATCAGTGGGGCCATTGGATGGTCGAGGTGCTAAAGCAGCACTCAAGGAAGAGAAGGTCATTGCGGAAAGACAATTCTTGCATCAGTCTTCACTGCAGAGGATATGAGGGACATTCCCCACACCCGAACCATTCTTCTTAGATGTCTCACCTGAGGAACTGTCCCAGATCAGGGTGTCAGAGGATGTTTTGGAACAAACTGATAAATTAAAATAGTCACCAGGACCAGATGGGCTTCACCCAAGAATTCTGAAGGAACTCAAATATAAAATTGCAGAACTACTAACTGTGGTATGTAACCTATTGCTTAAATCAGCTTCTGTACCAGATGACTGGAGGATAGCTAATGTGATGCCAATTTTTAAAAAAAGCTTCAGAGACAATCCCGGCAATTACAGTCCAGTAAGCCTAACTTCAGTAGCAGGAAAATTGGTTGAAACTATAATAAAGAATTGCCAGACACACAAGTGATTTGTTGGGGAAGTCAACATGGCTTTTGTAAATGAAGATCATGCCTCAATCTATTTGAATTCTTGGAGGGGGTCAACAAGCACGTGGACAAGGGTGATCCAGTGGTTATAGTGTACTTGGACTTCAGAAGGCCATTGACAAGGCCCCTCAAAGGCTTTTAAGCAAAGTAAGCTGTCATGGGATAAGAGGGAAGGTCCTCTCATGGATCAGTAACTGGTTAAAAGATGGGTGGGGGAGGTGAAGGGTAGGAATAAATGGTCAGTTTTCCGAATGGAGAGAGGTAAACAGTGGTGTCCCCCAGGGACAAATGATCTGAAAAAGGGAGGTGACAAAATTTACAGACGATACAAAATTACTCAAGTCCAAAACAGACTGCAAAGAATTACAAAGGGATCTCACAAAACTGGGTGACTGGGCAACAAATTGGCAGATGAAATTCAATGTTGATCAATGCATATTGAAAACATAATCCCAACTATACATCTAAAGTGATGGGGTCTAAATTAGCTGTTGCCATTCAAGAAAGATCTTGGAGTCATTGTGGATAGTTTTCTGAAATGTGCAGTGGCAGTCAAAAAAGCGAACAGAATGTTGGGAAACATTCAGAAAGGGATAGATAATAAGACAGAAAATATATTTCCCCTATATAAATCCATGGTACGCTCACACCTTGAATACTATGTGCAGATCTGTTCGCCCCATCTCAAAAAGATACATTGGAATTGGAAAAGGTTCAGAAAAGGGCAACAAAAATGATTAGAGGTATGAAACAGCTTCTGTATGAGGAGCAATTAAAAAGACTGGGACTTCTCAGCTTGGAAAAGAGACAACTAAGAGGGGATATATGATAGAGGTCTATAAAAATCTAGACTGTGTGGAGAAAGTGAATAAGGAAGTGTTATTGACTCCTTCACATAACACAGGATCTAGGGGTCACCCAATGAAATTAATAGGCAGCAGGTTTAACAAACAAACAAGAGGAAATACTTCTTCACACAATACAAAGTCAACCTGTAGAACTTATTGCAGTGGATGTTGTGAAGGCCAAAACTAGAACAGGGTTAAAAAAAAAAACTAGTTAAATTCCTGGAGGATAGGCCCATCAATGGCTATTAGCCAGGATGGTCAGAGATGCAACCTCACACTCTGAGTGTGCCCAGTCTCTGTTTGCCAGAAGCTGGGAATGGATGACAGGGGATGAATCACTCGATGACTTTCTGTTCTGTTCATTCCCTCTGAAGCACCTGGCATTGGTCACTGTTAGAAGACCGGATACTGATCTAGATGGACCACTGGTCTGACCCAGTATGACCATTTTTATGTTCTTGTAAGTTAGAACCTAGAGGGACACACAGCTACTCTAAGTTCCATCTTCTTCAAGGAGGAATCTTTGTAGGAATAGTTGGGGAGCTCCCAGCTACTTCTGTCCAGTCTCTTTCAGTGAAGCTTAATAAATAATGGTTGTGTGGGTGGGGAGATCAATTACTTTAGCATCTCCCAACAAGAATCCCTGCAAAAAGAGTGGAAATCCATTCCTCCTGTAGGTACTGGGGATGTTATACAATTAAAATCTATGTAGTAGGTTTCTCAGTGCTACTTACCCGGCTGTCTCCAAGGTTGGCAATGTAAAGGATATTATCTACAGCCAGGACACAGGTTGCTGTGGAACCATCCTTCCAGGCAGGCTTCCTGAAGGCACCAGAAATAAGGTTACAATGGAAAAAGCTAGTTTTTGTTAGAGGTTCTATTTCAAAAGGTTCAGAGAACCCTGCAAAGGATGCCTCCATTGCAAGGCATTCAGAAGTCAGCTAGCCCAAAAACACCAAACTTCTGTTTGGGAGTTCTCCCCGTTTTGCTCACAGGTTTTTGTTAAATTAATTATATAAAACAGGTTTATAGACAAGATACATACGAAGATGAAGACAGATTAGCAACAGAGCAGCAATTTCTAACTGTGGGGTGGCACCCCCGAGGTGGGGTTCTCAGGGATGGCTGCAGGTAAGAGCTACCTCTCTGCAGCTGCTGGAACCTGACCCCGTTTTTCTTCTCCTCCCATCCTATGCTACACTCAACTCCAGAGAAACTCATTTAAGGGTATGACAGAACCAGTTTCACAGTAACTGCCTAGCTCTCAGTGCCTAAAAAATAATGGAAGTTCTCCCTAAGTGGCAACTTCCACAGAGTGCAGGGCAGGTGGATGGTGAGGAACTAAACAGTAACAGAGGAGAATGTGCAATCTACTCACTCTTCCCCTCTACCCTGGTATTCCTCACCCATACTATTTCAACTCATCACCCACAGTACCCACCATCCTCCAGCTTCAGCAATCCCCACCCCGTTTAAGTTGTTTTCCTGACATTTGGATTGCTGTAGTTCAACTGGTGTCTGGACAGCACTGTGTAAAATCAGAAATGCTGCTTGAATTATAGCTGCAGCACTGTTTTCCTTATTGTGGACCAGATATAACAGTATAGCAATTTTGAGTGTCATTTCTTAAACTTATCTGCTCATAAATCATCTTTCATTGAGTTTTCCTGATGCTGAAGAGCTTAATTAAATTTCTCCATAATTTCAACATGCTGATATTATAACTAACAAGTTTGCAAATGCAGCCTGTAGATTACAGAATATAATATATACAGGTTAGATGAAGTGGGGTTTTTTTGTTTTTTAAAATACTCACACAGGTTTGGGAAAGATACCAAATAATTGTTTTAACGAATTCTGTTAGTACTTTTTTGTGCCTACACTGGTAATGTTTGTTTTGTTTAACTGGTTAGGGTTAGAGGGCTGAGCGAGAGTTTGGCCTGTGATGTTGTACACAAGAAGTGAAATTTCTAAGCTCATTGCTGGATGTATTGATATTCTCTCCAGCTATGTTATAGATGAAAAGTTATTAAATGGAAAGGATATACAAGGCTGGTAGCCAGGCTTAAGTATAAAGCGATACATGGTGGCATCTCAAAGTGTTAGGTTCCCCCTCCCCCCACACGTGGGGATAGGCTGTGTTTTTCCTCAAGGAAAATAAGTCTCCATTAGAACAAAGCTAAAAAGAAGTATAGTCAATTAGAAGGATGATTCAAATATTAGTCATTAACCATCAGACCCATTCATCCTTTAGAGGACGGGTTCTCAACCCTTTTCTTTTTGAAGCCCGCCCAACATGCTATAAGAACTCCACGGCCCACCTGTGCCACAGTAACTTTTCCTGCATATAAAAGCAGGAGTCGGCGTTAGGGGTAACAAGTAGGTCAATTACTCATGGCCCCACACCACAGGGGGCCCCGTGAAGCTAAGTTGCTCAGTCTTCGGCTTCAGCCCAGGGTGGCAAGGCCCCAGGCTTCAATCCCATGCGGTGGGGCTTCGGCTTTCTGCCTTAGGCCCCATTAAGTCTAATGCCAGCCCTGCTTGGCAGACCCCCTGAAACCTGATCACTGTCCCCCAGGGGGTCCCGGACCCCTGGTTGAGAACCACTGCTTTAGAAAGCAGTCTTGAAAATAATGCAAGGTTTAACTAGTAAACTTTTATCTGCCTGTCCCATGTTAACTACATAACTTAAGGCATGAAAAAAAAAAAAATCTCAGTGGTTCACTAGAATCCTTGATCATGTGCATTGCTCTATGTGGGAGTATATCTGCTGGTAGCCACCTGAATTCTGGATAGAGGGCGATGCAGAACTCCCTGAATATCTGGAATTCCTAGTGCTAGGAACATGCCACTCTGTCATGTTATGAGCTTGCAGATTTAAGTTAAAAAACTATTGCTTTCACTGAAGTGGTTTTTTACCCACGAAAGCTTATGCCCAAATAAATCTGTTAGTCTTTAAGGTGCCACCGGACTCCTTGTTGTTTCTGTTATTTTAGTAATATGCAAGCTCTCCTTGGATACAGGTCACAAAAGGTGCTATAGAAGAGAGGGACAGAGGCCAGTTTTGGCTCATATTCTGGCCCCGTAATACTTCACTCCCCATGGCAATCCTGGTCTTACCCTTACAGCGTAGGGTAGCCCTATGTTGCTGTCGTGTACAACCTGTAGTGTAGGGGGGCAGGGCTGGAGCGCACTACACTCTGGCTATTATGGCCATTCTGCCAGCCTATCAGCAGCCATTGAAGGATGTGGCTCCAACTTGCATATGGGCCAACTGGACTCTTGGCAAGGAGCGATGATGACTTTTCAGAATGGAGTGGTGATCCCCAAGGGTCAGTCCTAGGACCAATCCTATTCAACTTATTCATAACTGATCTGGAGAAAGGGGTAAAAAGTGAGGTAGCAAAGTTTGCAGATGATAATAAACTGTTCAAGATAGTTAAGACCAAAGCAGACTGTGAAGAACTTCAAAAAGATCTCACAAAACTCAGTGATTGGGCAACAAAATGGCAAATGAAATTTAATGTGGATAAATGTAAAGTAATGCACATTGGGAAAAATAACCCCAACTATACATACAATATGATGGGGGCTAATTTAGCTACAACTAATCAGGAAAGAGATCTTGGAGTCATCGTGGATAGTTCTCTGAAGACGTCCAGGCAGTGTGCAGCAGTAGTCAAAAAAGCAAACAGGATGTTAGGAATCATTAAAAAAAGGGATAGAGAAAAAGACGCAGAATATCTTATTGCCCTTATATAAATCCATGGTACGCCCACATCTTGAATACTGCACTGCATACAGATGTGGTCTCCTCATCTCAAAAGAGATATGTTGGCATTAGAAAAGGTTCAGAGAAAGGCAACTAAAATGATTAGGGGTTTGGAACGGGTCCCATATGAGGAGAGATTAAAGATGCTAGGACTTTTCAGCTTGGAAAAGAGGAGACTAAGGGGGGATATGATAGAGGTATATAAAATCATGAGTGATGTGGAGAAAGTGAATAAGGAAAAGTTATTTACTTGTTCCCATAATAGAAGAACTAGAGGCCACCAAATGAAAGTAATGGACAGCAGGTTTAAAACAAATAAAAGGAAGTTCTTCTTCACACAGCACACAGTCAACTTGTGGAACTCCTTGCCTGAGGAGGTTGTGAAAGCTAGGACTATAACAGGATTTAAAAGAGAACTGGATAAATTCATGGAGGTTAAGTCCATTAATGGCTATTAGCCAGGATGGATAAGGAATGGTGTCCCTAGCCTCTGTCAGAGGGTGGTGATGGACAACAGGAGAGAGATCACTTGATCATTACCTGTTAGGTTCACTCCCTCTGGGGCCCCTGGCATTGGCCACTGTCGGTAGACAGGATACTGGGCTAGATGGACCTTTGGTCTGACCCAGTAAGGCCATTCTTATGTTCTTTTCCCCAATTTAGGAGTTGCAACTTCTGGCTGTACCACTCAGGAGGTACAACTCAGAATTGGGGTCTGGGAGAGAGAAACATTTTAAATAGTTACAAGTAGCTCTGGGGGACATTTATACTTACTGACTGGAGGCCTGCTTCAGGAACTCCTCATCTGTATGTTTGAAAGAGTCCAGAAGGCATCTCTTCACTGTTTTCTCCACACTGACTACCTCTCCTGTCACAAGAGAAAGTGGCGCATGCTCCTTTTGAAACACCATGCTCATCTAATCCCTGCCCCCTTCCTCACTTGTCTGACATGCATAAACAGGTCACACTGCACGCATGTTACTTACGTAGGGCAGACATGGCCCATGTGCCCAACTGCCAAAGATTCAGATATAAAAGCACATGGCCAGTTTGTATAACATAGCCTAGTTATTCACCCTTGAAGACAAGGGACACCTATTGTAACGCTATTATTTTCCTCAGCCATATTCACAGATCTGCTCTGGCTATTTCATAGAACTTGCCTAATCTAGTTAACACTGTTATGGCTTTTGGCTTGATAGACTCACAAATCTGCTCAACAACTTATCACACCTCACCTATCTACAGCCTAGAGGCATGGTCGCCCAATACTCCACTCACAGCTATGTCCCTGACTCTGGCTGTCCAAAGTCATTTCTTAGTGGACACACCACAGCAGCAAGTCATAAGGAATGAAAGATGATGCACATGCCCCCACATGGCCCTCTCTTACCTTTAGGAAATTTCCTAATCAGGTTTTGGTGCAGATTCTGTGCTGCAAATTTTGAAGCTCGAACTCCCCCATGGCCATCAAAAACGGCAAAGTATGAGACACGGGTTCTGCAAAGGAAGAAACATTAATGTAAACTAGCTGTGAAACGGCTGGTATCAACCAGAAGTTAAGATTTAGTAAAGAGGCTTGTGTCCCTAGCACCTCTCCCAACCTGTATTGGAAAAGAAAATGCAGTGTTTCCTCTAAAAAGTGTAGAGCTAGCATGTATGAGTACTAAAAGTTTCCCCACCTCCCCCAGGAAATGAAGGAAAGGAAAAGACGCTTTGGCCCCCAGCTACATTTAACAGCAGCTAAACATTCCACCTCATGGGCACTCCAACTCTGGAACCTCTCTCCAACAATTTCAGAATTTGCTATTCACAGGTGCCAGTCCAACACAGCTGTGAAATACACAAGAGACATGGGGACATACTATTTTCAAATTGCCTTTTGTTCTACAAGCTTTAGATCACATATTTAGCTTTAAAAGAATGTTTTTAAATGATCTTTTATGGCCTGTCCGTGTTGTTTTTAAAAATGATACATTCCACCACTTCCCCTCTAATCATCTGAAAGGTATAGTTAATTTAAGTTGAGTGTTTGATACCTGATTGCTTCTCTTCTACAAGTATCCAAGCTCCTCATCACTGCCACAATTGGGATTTTAACTGTTGTGAAACCCCAAAGGCAAGGCTTAAACAGCTATACTCAAGTTCAGAACCTTCAGGTATCTTGGGTCTGATATCCAGAGGTACTAGGAGGAGTAGACTTCTACTGAAGTCAACGGGAGTGGTGGGTACTCAGGACTTCATGGGGAAAATAAATAAATAAAAAGAAAAAAGTCAGGTCTTAGGCACCTGATGTGGACCACCTAACAAATGAGGTACCTTTTGCATCACCAAACCTTACATGATTTTCTCAAGGTCAGTGGCAGAGCTAGGAATACAATCCAGATCACCCACGCCACCACACAAAGCAATATTTAGTCATGAGCAGTAGTTGCTCAGAGTGAGGGATCATTGTCAAGAGCTCAGGCAAAGTTAATGGGAGCTCTTTCATCTTCTTGTCATGACTATTCTACTACAATGTTACTCCCTGGCTCCGGAGGTCTGGCCTACTTACATTTGAGGGGGAAGGGGTCTGCACTCCTCAGTAATGTCATTCAAGATGACATGTGCATCCTGCATCTCCTCTCGTTCACCTTTCCTCTCTGCCATATAACCTTTCAGTCCAAAGATGCCTCCAGATGCTAGTGAGAAACAAAGCAAGATTACACACATGAAACTCCTTTGTCTCCTAAGCCTGATTTACAAACTTGTGATCATTTTGCTCTATGCAAGATTCTGAAAATCCCATGGTACCATGACAAGAAGCATGTCTTGCCCTGCATGGGCTATACTTGAAATTAAAGGTTTTTCTTAAAAAGGGTCAGCTTTTGGAACCTTTTGCTGAAAGTGACATGCTTTGTGACACTAGTATTAAGTGTCCCCAACATCAGAAACTGTAAGGCAGTTTGCATCCTATTGAATCAGGGCAACCAAGCTTGAGTGCTAAAGCTACATCAGACTGGGATATCATTGCACGACCAGGAGAGGGATGCACTCCATGGAAACTCTCTTGATCAGGGGTCTCAAACTCCCATCTGCGGCCTGCAAGCCTCCCCAATGTAGCCTGTGGGGCTCCAGCCGTTTTGGGGCTGGGTCTCTCCCTTGGCCACACCTGCCGCCCCCCTCAGGGGCCCTGGCAGCGCAGCAGAGCTGAGCAGCATCTGCCTGCTCGCTCCAGTGGCTGCCAGCGCCTCCCTGCGGCCCAAGGGCGGGGTGGGGCTGTGCCTCCACATGCTGCTCCTGCCCCGACCGCCCCTGCGGCCAATGGGACGCTGCGGGGGCGGTGCCTGGGGGCAGAAGCGCACGGAGGCCCCCTGGCCTGCCCCGGAGCCCCAGGAAAGCACCGCACCACTGACCTGAGCCTGCACCCCCACTCAAACTCCGTCCCAGAGCCTTAGGCAGGTGGGAGGGCAGAGTTTTTGGGGGGCGGGTTCTGGGCGGCATGAGTGACATTGGCCTCCTGGGAGGATCTGAGGACTGGCACTGGCTCTAAGGTAAACTGAGTTTGAGACCCCTGCTCTTGATGAAACAGTAAATCTGTAATGAGGCTGCTAACAATAGATGAAAACGCTAAACCAAATGTTGTTTTAATCAAATTTATCTTTCTTAGTTTGAACCTACTGTACACATCCAGTTCTCAAAGCCTAGTGCAATGTTAGGAAATCTGTATCACTACTGTGTCTTACACATCTGCACCAAAAAGCAAGCAAGCCAGATGTGAAAGGTTAAGCCATTTTTCTCAGGAGTTCTCTCTTTTCATTGCAACCATTTGATGGAGTGACAAGATGCTAGCGGGGCAAGGTGGTCTGAACCACTCTGCCAGGAGTCAAACAGTCACTTCCACCTCTGCTACTCCAGGACTTGTGCTCTGACTGTAGGTCTATGCATGGTTGTGAAAGTACCCACTATTATACTTCTGGGCTGGTTCATCACAACTGCTAATAGCCTCCCAAATTAATAAGAACATACTTAGGGGATGCATCCAAACCCTGGGATCTAAGTATGAACTCTGCCAGCAGGCAACACACTTCATTTCTTAGAGTAACCATAGAAAGTGTACTGAGGAACCAGAGATCAGCTTTGATCTGGACTTACTCAACCCAACATAAAGAGTACAAAACAGAGTACATTTGTTTTCAAACTGTCTGAAAACCTTTACAAACTTTCTTTTCCACAAGTTCTTCACGGCCGTTCTTCTCTTCCTCTGAGACTTTCCTCTTCTCTCCTTTCCCATGATTCCCTACTGCTGAGACCTGCTCAGTGATGCGTGAAGCTAGAAGACAGCAAAAATAGAGATATCTGAAGACTTTGCAGAAGTGTTTTCTACCCTTTTCTGTTTTTATTTATGGGAATCACTCACCTCTTACATTGAAGAGAACAATTCCTTTTACACTGAAGTATTATGGACCTACAGTACTACTACAGTCTGGTAAATTTTGGTTGGCAGACTCCCCTCTCC
Source organism: Emys orbicularis (assembly GCF_028017835.1). Classification (NCBI taxonomy): domain Eukaryota; kingdom Metazoa; phylum Chordata; order Testudines; family Emydidae; genus Emys; species Emys orbicularis. Next base: position 48,582,067 of record NC_088691.1, read on the forward strand.
CCCACTTTGGCCTTGTCATTAGTTTCCTAGTTACCAGACTGATCTGGGTTGACTGCTTCGATGTGTTAAAACCAAAAGTTTGAAGCGGAGGAATTTCTAGTTTTTGCAACAAGTCTATCATGCATGAAAAGGATTGTTACTACTTTCTAGGATAGACAATACTACTCTTATATAGAAGATATATAAGAGACAGGATGGATTACAAAATAAAGTCAGGAGTGATGAGGTAGAAACATAATTAGCATGGGATCTGAAGTGACAGTGGATTCAGTGCTCATGGAATGAGTCTCCTCCTAGTCCCTAATGACTAGCTGTGTACATGATGAACATTTGGCAAATCTGGCAGTCTAGCTTTAAGTTACTCTAACAGCAGTAAGCAGTTTTGGCCAGGATCAAGTCACAGTGGCAATGCTGTAAGAAGCTTGTATAGTGCTTAACTGCGGCCTGTGTAACTATAGCAAGTGCTCTTTACACTTTTCACTTTAGAGAGCCCTAAGTTCACTCCAACCTCCAAAAAGCATATAGTACAACAGTGGCTCTCAACCTTTCCAGACTACTGTACCCCCTTCAGGAGTCTGATTTGTCTTCTGTACCCCCAAATTTCACCTCACTTTAAAAGTGCTTGCTTACAAAATCAGACATAAAAATACAAAAGTGTCACAGCACACTAGTACTGAAACATTGCTTATTTTCTCATTTTTACCATATAATTATCAAATAAATCAATTAGAATATAAATATTGTACTTACATTTCAGTGTATAAACAAGTCATTGTCTGTATGAAATTTTAGTTTGTACTGACTTTGCTAGTGCTTTTTATGTAGCCTGTTGTAAAACTAGACAAATATCTAGAGGAGTTGATGTACCTTCTGGAAGACCTCTGCATACCCCTGGTTGAGAACTACTGTATTATAAAACCCATTATCTGCAGTCTTTCAAGGACATCAGAGATGTTATGGAGTCAGCTAGCAGGAACTGATGCATGTACTTACTGCTGCAGATAGACCCACGTTTGATGAACTTAGATTTTTAGTTACATGAATACGTCTCCACTACCAGTACAAGTGCCCAAATACTCACCAAGATACAGGCAAGATTGTTGGAAAGAACAAGATGAATCACAATCCCAGTATGACAAGCTATGCTGACAAATTCCATGAGAAAAGACATGTATGGAGGGACCCTCATGAAGGCTGTTACAAGTCCCTTACCTGAGTCACCACTGCTGGCTGGTGGAAGATCATCAAAGAGCAAAGGTCCTCCTGTCCCTGAAACACAAGAAAACAGTCAACAAATGTAAATTGAGTGCCTCCACCCCATGAGCAGAATTCTGATCATGTCCAACAGATGTGTGAAGGCTACAAAATGTCAGCTTACTCAGACCAGATCAGTTTAAACGTGTACCTCTCCAGGATATAAAACAATTATTAGCAGACAGTGGGAGGACCTAGGCCTTATGTTGATGTTTTTAATATGCCCCATGTTAACCTTTCAAAAAATATGAAAGATCCATATTAAGATAGCCATTTATATTAGTTGAAGAAATGAGTGAGGAGGAAGAAGATGGACACTCAAGCATGTAGATATTCTGGAAGATTTTATCCTATACTTATGTATAATAAAAAGGGTTTAGACAAAATCTCAGTGTGAGAAGAGATGCTGATGCAAACAAGCTAGGCAGATGCCAAGATAACGATTAGAGTCCTCATACCTGAGTCAGCACTGCTGACCGGTGGAAGATCATCAAAAAGCAAAGGCCCTGTTTGTGCTTCTTTCCCTAAAACACATCAGAGCAGAGTCAGAACACACTTGAAAAATTATTCACAGGAAGAAAAGGAATGCCCCATTATTCTAGAACAATCCTTGCCCCAAATGAACCCCTCCACCCTAACTATAGACTACTACTGCACAAGACAGAAACTGCCACTTTCCTGGAAATAGTCAGAACTCCTTTGTAAGCATTTCTAGCTAAAGCACTTCTGATTTACAAGAGTTAAAAAGACTCATTAAGAAACCTTGGATATTGTAGGAAATGAAGGGGCAGAGATTCTATTAGCAGTGTTATCTGAAATAACCTAAGTATTTACATGAAGACCAATGGCCTTTAGCAGAGGAGACACAGAAATGGCAAACTGAAGAAATCTGCATCTTTATCACTGATGTTCTAAGTACTTTGAATTCCTCACAGGATCTGAAGTACACCTCAGTTCTTCTCCCATTTTGCGCTCTTCCTTTTCTACTAACCAGGGCTTTTTCTTCTGAACCACATCCATCTACCCTGCCGAGCATTTCTAAGATGCTGGAAGCCCATGGCTTTCAGTTCACAGCAAATAGCTAGTAGATGTTCATGTCCTTACAACCATCTGATATCATGTATGATTAAGAGCTAGGACCTCATGATTATTCACAGTATGTTACTTGGAGAAAGGAATGCTATCAAACAAATACTGCAATGCTGACTATTTTAAAAAACTCCAGTGAGCACCTTTTAAATAATAGGTTCTGATTATTTATTTTTTTAAAGTTCAAGAGTTTTTCTGCTCCTCTTTTGGTGTTTGAAGATATTTTCAGCAAGGTAAATATAGCTATATGGGGGGAAAACAGCAAAGCGGACTATACAAAGTGCTGTAAAAAGCAAAAAAACTAAAAATAGAGAAAAAAAATCTTAATTTCACCCAGTTACAATAATCCTAGTTGTTACTTGTAACTACAATAGGTAAAATAAAAAAACCCCTCTTCAGGCAGAAATGGGATTTTTCAAGTTGGTGATATCCCCTTAAAAATGTTCAGCCTGAACTGATTATTGGTTAACTTCAAAACAAACAGAAAGGAGGCTTCTTGTCGAGATATTTCTTTTTAGTTATGCAAATATGGTATGGAGTTCAAAGAATGCAGGAGTGGGCCTTAGCCACTATAATGAAAGCTTACACATGCTTAACTTTAAGGAATGTGACTAGTCTGATTGACTTTATGGCACTACTCATGATGTGTAATGTTAGTCAGGTTTAAGTCTTTGCACAATTGGGACCTAACTAAGTTAGAGGGTAGAAAAACATTACAACGACAATATATATTTGAACTGGAAATGAACTCCAGTGAATTGCCTGAAGTAGGTCATACCTCAGCATGTTATTCAGGTTATAATTCTGTGCAGATCTCCCACAGTCATTTTAATAGGAAGAAAAAAAGAATATATGACCAAAAAGGGAGTCTTTTCTACTTACTGTTGAACTAACAAAACAATGACCAATTCAACTTATCTGGGCTCTCTCTTACTCCTGGGGGAATTCTGCACCAAGACATTAAAAATTCTCCATATTTTGTCAAAACAACAATATAATCATGCTAGTTACAATTATTTTGGTAATTTATTTCAAAATATCTGTCAGCAAGCATGTCTGTAACAATACAGACCAAAAAAAGAAAAAAAGATTCTGGTAATTTTTTTTTGACATATTCCTTACAAGGCATATTAATACAGAACTTTGTGTAATTCATTTAAATTACAATACAGAACTGTATTTCCTGCACCTGTCAGAAGCAGTACACAGGCTTGGCGGAGGCAGGAGTAATGGAAGAGCTGAGGGAGAGGGAAGGAGCCTAGGAGTGAATCTGGAGGGTGCTAGGTGTGAGGTTTTTCTTTTTTTGGGGGGGGGGGGGAGGGGGAGGGGCACGCGGAAGGGTGGGATTGTTAGGGTGTTGGGAAGCCTCCCCCATGCAGACCCAGGCTGACCCCAAGCTTCTCCCATTCAGTCAGGCACATCTGCCCCTGTCCCTGCACCTCTCATCCCCCTGGGTCTCTGCAGCCCCCCTCCCCCATACCCAGGCTCAACACTGTCATCCCACTAGTCCATGCTCCAGTCTGGCTAGTGGGGGAGGGGAGAGGGAGAGAACGGGACATACTGAACCCCAGTCTGTGACACCCCCCAGCAGCCTTGTGTGTCCCACTTTGTCCTAACCTGGCTCCGTGGGCAGGGTGCTGTGATGAACCCTACTCCAGGGGGAATTCTGCAACACTGGGCATAGAATTTTGTATTTTCCTGCATAAGATACATTTGGCCTAAGAAGTGCTGCAATTGTGCCTTTTGCCCACCAGAGGCCGCTGTGGCACTAGAACAGCAGGCATGAACACAGCTGGCTGTTCTGACACCACAGCAGATTAGAACTACAGCACTTCTTAGGCAAAATATTTTTTATGCAGGAAAATACAAAATAATGCGAGACCGCAGATGCACAGAATTCCCCCAGGAGTATCACTCTGGTGACTTATCAGAACACCTGAAATGCATATGCACTTAAGGAAGCAGTTGGCCTTGAGCTCAAATCCTGTCTGGGATACATTTACATCAGAAAGACATAATTTAAATGTTTATTTTTCTTGACAAAATACACACCCAGTAAAGTGGATTTAATGACTTCTAGTAAATCGCCAATATATTTCACAATGGGTACACAATACGAAACCATACCAATAATTATACAAATAAGTTATTAAAATAGTTCTGAATTCCTATAAAAAGTGCTATCAAAACTAATATTTGCCATAAAAGAAATGATGGGAAAAAGACTAAGGGTTGGACTCTTCCACCCTTTATGCTCATTAAATCAGTAGGACTTTGTGTATAATCAGGTATGCTCAACATGACTAAGAGGGGCAGAATCTGACCCTACAGAGCACCGAGTTAACAAAGTGTCACTTAAATACTCACCCACAGTTTTTACAAATGCACATACAGGAGTTTGGGCAGGCTACAGAAGCTGTCACACCATCTTGTATAATCCTCCCTCATTTTTTATTTTGTACAGACACTGCAGCCATTATGTGGCCAAATTATTTTGTGATAAGTGGTCAGATTTTCCAAAGGTACTGAGAAGCTGTGGGTGCGCAACACCTTTGAAAATCACTCATTTTTAATTTGTACTACGATATTTTTCTTATAATAAACATTAGTGCAAAAGGCTATATATGCACACTAAGCATAAACCAAAAAATCCATAGACACTCACACCCACTATAGGAGGGATTTCCCCAACACATTTTGCTTATACCAAATGTGCAGAGTGACAATAGCAGGAGTGTCTACCATGGCACATGCTGTGGGGCTGAACTATGGAGAGACCAATTTCTAATACATCCAACGAGGGTTTTAATTCAAAACCAGATTATGGAAATCCCATGTTCTCCCACTTTATTTTTTAAAATTTCTCTTAAAGAGATGTCTGCAATAAATCCCATTTGTGCTGCTTTTCCTGCACATGGTGCTTCTCCAGCAGTACTGGCAAGAGAAACACTGGTAAGGATTTGGGGGGAGGGATAGCTCAGTGGTTTGAGCATTGGCTTGCTAAACCCAGGGTTGAGAGTTCAATCCTTGAGGGGGCCATTTAGGGAACTGGGGTAAAAATCTGTCTGGGGATTGGTCCTGCTTTGAGCAGGGGGTTGGACTAGATGACCTCCTGAGGTCCCTTCCAACCCTGATATCACTGGTCTACAATTTTTGAGAAGTCGTCTGCTTCAGAGATAAAATGTGCTATTTATTATGTATTTTGATGTGCTGAATTCAAATATGACAATTAAAACAACTGATTGGCTACTGTTTCTAAGATATTTACGTTTTTACATTTTATGTCTATGTATATTGTGTAGATAGTAGAGTTTTAATCATAAATTGTAAACCTAGGTCTTTTCATGTGTTTATGGTTGCTTTACATGATAATATTTCACCTGTCCTGTTTATGTAACACTTTAAAAATCAGCAAAAGGGTTATATAAATAAAATTTATTATGAAACAAAAGGCAAAAAAACTATTATGTACATAGTTTAGTCCTATTCAGTGTCTACTCGGCGCTTCTTGGCTTGTCTCTTGTATTCATTAAATGGAGCATCTCTTGTCACTGTCCAGCAATAGTCTGCAAGCATTGATGGGCTCCATTTGCCCTGATAGCGTTTCTCCATTGTTGCAATGTCCTGGTGAAATCGCTCGTCGCTCATTGCTCTGCAGTTCGGTGGAAAAAAATCTAGATGAGAGTGCAAAAAAATGTATCGTTAGTGACATGTTGCAACCAAGGCTGTTGTATGCCTTGAGGAGGTTTTCCACCAACAACCTGTAGTTGTCTGCCTTGTTTTCGAGAAAATTTATTGCCACTAACTGGAAGGCTTTCCATGCAGTCTTTTCCTTGCCACGCAGTGCATTGTCAAATGCATCATCTCGAAGAAGTTCACGAATCTGAGGACCAACAAAGACACCTTCCTTTATCTTAGCTTCACTTAACCTTGGAAATTTTCCACGGAGGTACTTGAAAGCTGCTTGTGTTTTGTCAATGGCCTTGACAAAGTTCTTCATCAGACCCAGCTTGATGTGTAAGGGTGGTAACAAAATCTTCCTTGATTCAACAAGTGGTGGATGCTGAACACTTTTCCTCCCAGGCTCCAATGACTGTCGGAGTGGCCAATCTTTCTTGATGTAGTGGGAATCTCTTGCACGACTATCCCATTCGCAGAGAAAACAGCAGTACTTTGTGTATCCAGTCTGCAGACCAAGCAAGAGAGCAACCACCTTCAAATCGCCACAAAGCTGCCACTGATGTTGGTCATAGTTCATGCACCTCAAAAGTTGTTTCATGTTGTCATAGGTTTCCTTCATATGGACTGCATGACCAACTGGAATTGATGGCAAAACATTGCCATTATGCAGTAAAACAGCTTTAAGACTCGTCTTCGATGAATCAATGAACAGTCTCCACTCATCTGGTTCGTGAACGATGTTGAGGGCTGCCATCACACCATCGATGTTGTTGCAGGCTACAAGCTCACCTTCCATGAAGAAGAATGGGACAAGATCCTTTTGACGGTCACGGAACATGGAAACCCTAACATCACCTGCCAGGAGATTCCACTGCTGTAGTCTGGAGCCCAACAGCTCTGCCTTACTCTTGGGTAGTTCCAAATCCCTGACAAGGTCATTCAGTTCACCTTGTGTTATGAGGTGTGGTTCAGAGGAGGAGGATGGGAGAAAATGTGGGTCCTGTGACATTGATGGTTCAGGACCAGAAGTTTCATCCTCTTCCTCATCTGACTCAAGTGAGAATGACTCTGGTGCATCAGGAACCGGCAGTCCTTCTCCGTGGGGTACTGGGCGTATAGCTGATGGAATGTTTGGATAATGCATAGTCCACTTTTCCTTCTTTGACACACCTTTCCCAACTGGAGGCACCATGCAGAAGTAACAAGTGCTGGTATGATCTGTTGGCTCTCTCTAAATCATTGGCACTGCAAAAGGCATAGATTTCCTTTTCCTGTTCAACCACTGGCAAAGATTTGTTGCACAAGTGTTGCAGCATATGTGTGGGGCCCACCTCTTGTCCTGATCTCCAATTTGGCAGCCAAAATAAAGGTGATAGGCTTTCTTAACCATAGTGGTTATACTGCGCTTTTGTGATGCAAAAGTCACTTCACCACAAACATAGCAGAAGTTATCTGCACTGTTCACACAAGTACAAGGCATCTCTGCTCACTTTGGCTAAACAGAAATGTGTCCCTTTGCAAAATCAAACACTGACAAATAAGAGAGCACAACACTGTATGATTTCTAGAGCTGATATAGGGCAATTTGTTCGGCAGAGTGATGTAAGCTTCGTTATGATTGCATCATCCATGACTACTAGGAATAACATGATGCAATTCATATCATGTATGACGCAATACCAGCTTCAGATTGCATCATTCATTGTTTTGCCTAAAAAGCAAGTACTGTCCAAACCCAGTCATAGATTTATTCATAGATCCAGTCAAAGATGTATTTTAGTCATTTCTGGTTTAAATTGAGATCCCTTCCCTTTATAACTCACTTATCCTCCGCCATTCCCAAGTCAAGGGTCGTATATACTGACCCAATAGCATATCTTGAAAACTAGAGCCAATCAACAATTTTAAGCATCATTTTTGTTCTCAGTGACCCAGAATTAGTAAAGTTTGACTACATTTATTTCAGAAGCATTTTGGCTGTAGAGCAGTGTATTCTAGGATTGTGTCCTATTCACTCTGCTGTTGGGCAGGGATGGGAGGAAGAGAAATAACAGAGCATTGGCAAGGGACAAAATATGGAAGTGGAAATGGGACACACAAATGGGCATAAGATGCACTGGTGGCTCTATGGCAGCGCACATTTGTTTAAATTAGTTTGTTCTCACACATCCATGGCCAGCATTAAACAAGTAGTACCAACTGACTACATAGACAAAATATGGACGCTTAGAATATCCCAGAGAGACACGAAGGCAGAGACAGGAAACAGAGCAGGAAAGGGAAAGAATCGGAATCATATGGGGGGGGGGGGAGGAGAAGGGGGAAGAAAGAAAAATAAGCAAGATAAAGGGAAATGCACAAAATCCAAAAGGACTAGAAAGAAACAAAAAACAGAAAATTGAATGGCTTAACTAATGGAAGTAGAGGGAGAGACAAAAAGGATTAGATCAGTATCAGGAAAAAAGCTCACAAAAATCATTCTCCCTCCTCCCCGCAAAAGTGTCTTGATTCTCTACCCTCTCTTGCAGAAGATGAAATAGTGTGCACATTTAACACATTTCCCAGCCTCTCAGCTAAAAATGAAAAAAATCCCTAGCCATGAAGATGGAGACTGATTTAGTGACCAAAGTGAAAAATAGGTTTTAGACAAGCCATAGTAGAAAAAGAAGTGAAGCATTTGTAAGCAGGGAAAGGTCAGGCATGTGAGAGAAGGCTATATCACCTTACCTGAGCTGCTGGATGGTGGGAGATCATCAAAAAGCAAAGATCCTCCTTTCAGTGCTTCGGTCCCTGAAACCCATCAGAAAACAGTAACAATATGACCAGAGCACCCAGGGTGATTCACACATAGAATGGAATTGTTAACCCCTCTCTATGACAACCCTAGTTTATAAATGCACTGCTCCAGGATATAACAGCTGTTACTGCAAAGAGATTTGTCAGGTATTTCAGTCTGAAAGCTTAATCTATTTAGTTTATCAAAGAGAAGGTTAAGAGGCAACTTAATCACAGTCTACAAGTACATGCACAAGAGATTTCTGATAGCAGTCAGCTCCCTAATTTAGCAGAAAAATGCAAAACAAGATCCAATGATTGGAAGCTGAAGCTAGGCAAGTCAGACTAGAAATAAGACACATTGTTAAGTGAGGATAATTAGCCATTGGCACAATTTACCTAGGAATGTGGTGGATTCTCCATCACTTGCCGTCTTTAAGCTAAGACTGGATATCTTTCTAAAAGGTGTTATAGCTGAAGTGGGAGTTATGGCCTTGATGTAGGAATTAGGTGAGGTGCTTTGGCCTGTGTTATGCAGGTCAGGCTAGATACCTTAGAAATTAATAGATTTACAGGCCAAGTAGGACCATTCTATGTTATCTAACACTATGATAGATCAGTGCCAGATAAAAAACAAAAGTCTAGGACTTCCATGCATATTTTCCCATACATTTAAACCAGTGCTCTTAACCTGGGGTGCGAGATGCCCTTTCTAGGGGTGCGAGACATGCCAGATTTTTTTTTTTAAGAAGGTAAATCATCAAAAACACAAATTAAGCACAGGCATGAAAGTACAACTACTTTATTTCATCAAACCTATGTATTTATTAACATTATACATTTTTAAACGATTACTGCATTAAATTTTAACTGTGGAATTAAAATAAATATATAATTCTCTCTCTTTCATTCTATAGTTATGATATATCTAGGTTAAAGAACTGACCTACTTCAACCCTTTTTGATAAGGGGTGCGAGAACATATTTTTGAGAACCAAAGGGGTGCAGGCTGCAGTAAAGGTTAAGAACAACTGATTTAAACATTTAGCATCCCTTTCACCAACCCAAACATCCACAATTTGAAGAGAGTCAAAACAGATGATATTTTGAGGACATTATGATGCCGAAAATTCCAAAGGGACATTAACTCTTATTGGATAATGCTAACACAGGGGTGGGCAAACTATGGCCCGCAGGCCGCATCCAGCCCGTCGGACTTTTTAATCTGGCCCACAAGCTCCCGCTGGAGAGCGGGGTTGGAAGCTTGCCTTGCTCTGCGCGTGCAGCAGCTCCGTGCGGCTCCTGGAAACAGGGGCAGCCAGGGGGCTCTATATGCTGCCCCTGCCCCAAGTGCAGGCTCTGCAGCTCCCATTGGCTGGTAACCACGGCAAATGGGCGGTTCCTGCAGACAGGGCAGCGCACACAGCAGCATGGCCCCGCCTCCACGTGGGAGCCGGAGGGGGGACGGGCCACTGTTTCCAGGAGTCGCTTCAGGTAAGTGCTGCAGGATCCTGAGCGCACCCCCGCACCCCAACCCCCTGCCCTGATTGCCCACCAAACCCTTTGATCCAAGCCTGGAGCAACTTCCTGCACCCCAAACCCCTCATCCCCAGCTACGATGGATTTGATTTAAATCACTAGTCAGGAAGACTCGATTTAGTCATGGATTTCTACATAAAAGTGCATTCTTGTTGGTTGTTATAACCTTAGTACATATTCTTCACAACTCACAGATAGATGTAGATTTCATTTTTAGAAGGTACACACTATACATTTTTAAAGTGATTTATTTTGAAAACTTTTCAGATTAATTTTACAGCTATATCAGAAAATGAATGATTGTTTAGTTATTTCATTTACCAAAGGTAACTGAAGCAGATATTTATGAAGTCACTGGGATGTGAACTGTCATTAATATTTGGATGATTTTCTTGCCATGCTGTATTAGGAGGAGAACATCACCAGACAGACATTTAAATTGTTTTATTTAACTAAAACAACGTTATATATTCTGGATTTTTTTCTTCAACAGCAAACATAATATTTTAACATAACAAGCATATGAATTTTTGAATTTAGTTAAACATTCAAGTTTTTTAAAATCAGGTTTGTTTTTGTTACAATTGTTTTTAACTAAAATAGTTAAATGAAACATTTAAAAAAAACAAAAGTTAAATTGATTATGTCAGCCATGATCTCAACATGAGAAACTTAAGATATTGGCTTATGCAGCTAACTCAGTCGTCTTCACCTTCATTTCCCTGATTGTTCATAATCTGGAAAAGAAAACCAAGCTTTCCTGCTTTTTCAGGTCCCAAACGATTTCTCAATTTGGAATGAATTAGTCCAAAGGAAAAAATATTCTTTCTACACCGGCAGAAGAAGCTACTGCTATTAAAAGTGAGATTATCACTTCAACAGTCTCTGAATCCAAATGCTTAAGTCACTGGTGTGACTTTCTTTAAAACATCATCAGCAAACATATATTTCTTGAATGGTTCACCCTTAGCTCTGAAATTTATTACAGTTGGCATTATGGAGGGATGATTGCTGGATGTCCATGTCAATAGCCAACTCCTCTTTTTCAGCAGTTAATGTTTGACCCTGGTGCCGAGTACTGAGAATATTTGCAAGAAAATAAGCTGGAGATAGTCCCATTCGTTTTTTAAGGCTTGTAATTTTGTTATTGCACATTTCTCTTTTTAAGATCTCACTCAGTTCCTTCCAAATGTCAACAGCATCAGCAATAAAACAGCTATTTCTCTGCATTTTGTTCAAGGTTATAGAAATAGGCTTCAGGGTACTCAGCATCTGTTCAACATCTGTCTCAACATTGGGTTTTCTCTTAAACCCAATGTTGAGAACTTTGGCAGTGACAGTGCCATGTATTTTTTTCATGATTTTTGGTCACAAACTTATCAGATTAGGCCAGTTCTTGATAGAATGCTCAAAACAGTCCACTACTGAGTTCCATCGCACGTCTTGTGGGAGAGTTCACTTGGTTCCTCCCACTTTTTTCAGAGCAGCTGCTGCAAAGTGGTTGTTACAGAAGTATTTTGCCATTTCAACAACATTAGCCTTTATTTCTGGAACACAGCAGTCTTTGGCTAGGAGGTGCATCAAATGAGCACTGCAACCTTATGTTATTAGCTTGGGACTCTCTTCTAAATAATTTCTTCTCATTTTGGATACATTTGCAGCATTGTCTGTGACCAAGCTGCATATTAGACATTTTAATTTTTTTCAGTTTGTGATAGCTTTTACTGCTACTTGTTGTAAGTATTCTGCTGCCTGTGCAATTCCTGATGTATCAATTGTTTCTGAAAGGAAGACATTCCCTTCTTCTGTTGTCCCACAAGCACATACAACAGGATTATTGTGGACATTGCTCCACCCATCAAGACTCAGGTTAACAATTTAACCCTCTAGACCTTTTGCACACTGCTCAATTTCTCTTTCGTACTCTTTATCCAGCAATTTGTCTGCGACGTCTGCTCTGTTGGGTGGACTGTATCCTGGTCTTAATGACCGAACCATGTTAATGAAGTGTAGATTCGCAATCATACGGAAAGGTGAGTTAGTTGCATAAACAAACCGGGCAAGTTTTTCATCAGTTACCTCTTTTATAATCTACTGGTTCTTATCACAAATTTATATATGGTTGTTTCTGGATGACGGAGGTTTTTTTTTTCTTTTCGCTACAGGTGATATACTGTGGCTATGTGACATACATGATGTGACTGAAACACTACCATTGGCAGATCACCATTATTTTCTATAATTTCAAAGTTATCTTGAAGGTGGATAGTCTTCAGAATCCTGTATGTTGAGGATGGATTCTCCTAAACAAAGTAAGTCAATGCAGTTATTTAATTATTATTACCATACTGCTCATTTAGTATTACTCATTGCATTCACTGACACTCAGTACTACTTTAAAGGTGAAATTGTAAAAGGAAGATCTGCCTATTTCAGCTATTTGTTTTTTTATCACAACTGCATCTAAAATGATAGTACCATAGAGTAACAACTATATTTTTTTTGCTCAAACATGAGAATTCAAGAATAGTCCAGAAGGAAGAAGACAGGCAGTCCTTAAGAAAGAAGTATGAAATAAAAAAGTTGACCAACCTGAAGATCCTGCATGTTCAAACACGTTCCTTTCATCATCTTCAAGGCAGCTTCCTCCTGAGAAGGAACACTTCTCATGATGTTGTTTCATTCGGGTAACCAAGCCTTGCATTTCTTTGGCTTGGTCTACACTTACCCCCCAAGTCGAAGTAAGGTACGCAAATTCAGCGACGTGAATAACGTAGCTGAATTCGACATACCTTACTTCGAACTTACCACGGTTCAGACGCGGTCCACACGCGGCAGGCAGGCTCCCCGTCGACTCCGCGGTACTCCTCTCGTCTAGCTGGAGTACCGCAGTCGACGGCGAGCACTTCCTGGTTCGATTTATCGCGTCCACACCAGACGCGATAAATCGAACACGGAACTTCGATCCCCAGCCGCCGAACTAGCGCGGCAGTGTAGACATACCCTTTGTTGCACTGTTTGCATTTTGTACGCATGCCTGTCTTACCCACAGGTAGAGGAACTTCATTAAAATATTCCCAAACTTGGTCTCTTTTACAGCCTGCTGCCATTATAGGTTTTCCCTTCTAGTGAGAGAATGGTATGGTAGATCTCAAATCAATGAAGGCTTCAGAAAGACCTCAAGACTTCTGGAATATGCTGCTCAAACAGTTTCACTTTTGTTTCTACTGCCTGCCCCTCCCTTCTCACATTGATCTCCAGACTTCTCCTCTTGTCCAGATGTATTCCGCCCCCAACAATCTTCTATTCATTGAACTTTTTGAAACTTTGCACTTTTAGAGAGAGGTAATGGATTGATTCAGTGTACACAAATTTACAGAGGGACAATAGGGTTGAGGTCTGTTATTTCTCACCTCTATATATTATTTATTTATTTAAAAAACATTTTTGCTGTTAACAAGCATGTTATCTCTGGAGACAAATCCACAGTTTGAGAACTGCAAAACTAAGCATCTCTGATAGACTCAGACTTTAAGGTCAGAAGGGACCAATATGGTCATCTAGTCTGACCTCCCGCATGATGCAGGCCACAAAAGCTGACCCACCCACAACAGAATCTTCCAGCCTGCGACCCCTGCCCTCTTGGAACTGCTCTCCTTTTAAACACATATGCCCCACCAAATGGGGCTGCGGAAAGGTGCCCAAGTGGGGCTATATCAAACCTGAACAGAGATGCGTTATTAAACCCTTTCATGAAAATTTCCATCAGCAGCACTGTTCACTCTGCTCTTACCCATTTTACGTAATCGGTTGTTTTTGGGGAAAGCCGGCTTCTTTGTTATGTTGATAGTTGCATTCCTGGATTAGGGAAGAGAATGGTACATACACATATCCCCAATATTTTGGAGTCTGAAGGATATACTCTTGCTGTGCATGGTATACAGGTAAATGTTGGCAAGGCACTTTGCTTCTCTGTCAGACAGAATGTCAGGTTCTAAACAAGTCTTGTGTTGTTCTTCTCAAATGCTCTTACACACCTCTTTTTATGTAGTTGTGCGACTCTTCCATTAGCAAATACAAAAAAGTTCACTTACCTCTCTTTATGAGTGTGTGCCAAAAGCTAGAGATTTATAAATTCCACCTAATCAGTATAGAGTGTCTGGTCTAGTAATGTACATATAGTTGCTGTTTTAAGCTTTTTAATGCTATTCTGAAACCAGCAGGGAGATGGCACTAAATAAAAGGCCTCAAAACACACAACTGATGATTGGACAATAAATGTTTAAAATTTGTAAGTACAATGGGAGTTTTGCATGCATAATCATTAACCATATTATATATGGTATCTTCCAGACTGAGCACTGAGTCCCATTGGGTAGATAGAAAGATTAATCTAAATAATCTGTATAGAAGCCCCTGGAATCCCATAAAATTGGGTCCCTAATCCATGAACTACTGGAACTCATTTACAAAATTTTCTTAAACATTACATGAATATTTTGTCTCATACTATAAAATTTATAATGCCTATTCCATGATGAGATATTTCTGAGCTATAATGTATCTTAATTAAAACTATCTTTAGATATGCTTTTTGAAGAAAAAAGCAATCAAAAAAATCCGATTTAAAAAAATCATTGATTTTTATCCAACCTGTCCCCACCCAGAGTCTGCATGCACCCCCAGCCAGAGCCTCACCCCCACACTATGCACCTTGTGTCCACAGTAGCAGCTCTTGCATCGATAAAGAGATCAGTGCACCATGAGTAGCTATCCCACTGTGCAACTGAGCAAAAGGTGTTTTGGAAAGGGTTTTTAATCCCTCACGGGGTCAGGTTTAGCGTCACATGCTACGGGTTTCTCAATCCCATCATTCCATGGGCATTCGATTAGGTTTCCAGCTGTTTTTCAACTGTTCTGGTAACCTGTGAGCCAGCCACATGTGTCAGAAAGCATGGATCCTGCACTGCTCTTCAGTATTTTGCTGTGCTCTATGAACACATAAGAGGAGCTCAACAGGGGAGCTATTCACCACCACCCTGACCCCCAGCCTCCTCCTTATAGAAGCAGCATGTCTGCAGCTCCACACTTCTCCCTTACTTTCAACTATGCCTGCCACAGCTCTTCAGATTTTTACACAGCACAGCTGCCTGTCCCTGTCATAGCCCTTCTACTCTATGCCCTGAGCAAGTTCTTGCAGCTGGAGTGGAGTTGTGCCTACACAGCTTCCTCTCTCCACAGACCCAGGAAATCAACCACAGACTCCACACAGGTTTCAAAGTAGCAGCCCTGTTAGTCTGTATCTGCAAAAAGAACAGGAGTACTTGTGGCACCTTAGAGACTAACAAATTTATTTGAGCGTAAGCTTTCGTGGGCTACAGCCCACTTCTTCAGATGCATAGAATGGAACATATATTGAGGAGATATATATACACACATACAGAGAGCATGAAAAGGTGGGAGTTGTCTTACCAACTCTAAGAGGCCATTTAAGTAAGAGAAAAAAAAAACTTTTGAAGTGATAATCAAGATAGCCCAGTACAGACAGTTTGATAAAAAGTGTGAGAATACTTACATGGGGAGATAGATTCAATGTTTGTAATGGCTCAGCCATTCCCAGTCTCTATTCAAGCCTAAGTTGATTGTATCTAGTTTGCATATCAATTCAAGCTCAGCAGTTTCTCCTTGGAGTCTGTTTTTGAAGCTTTTCTGTTGCAAAATTGCCACCTGCAGGTCTGTCATTGAGTGACCAGACAGGTTAAAGTGTTCTCCTACTGGTTTTTGAAAGTTATGATTCCTGATGTCAGATTTGTGTCCGTTAATTCTTTTGAGTAGAGACTGTCCAGTTTGGCCAATGTACATGGCAGACGGGCATTGCTGGCACATGATGGCATATATCACATTGGTAGATGTGCAGGTGAACGAGCCCCTGATGGCATGGCTGATGTGATTAGGTCCTATGATGATGTCACTTGAATAGATATGTGGACAGAGATGGCATCGGGCTTTGTTGCAAGGATAGGTTCCTGGGTCAGAGTTTTTGTTCAGTGGTGTGTGGTTGCGGGTGAGTATTTGCTTCAGGTTGGGGGGTTGTCTGTAAGCGAGGACAGGTCTGTCTCCCAAGATCTGTGAGAGTGAGGGATCATCTTTCAGGATAGATTGTAGATCTCTGATGATGCGCTGGAGAGGTTTTAATTGGGGGGCTGACAGTGACAGCTAGTGGTGTTCTGTTATTTTCTTTGTTGGGCCTGTCTTGTAGGAGGTGACTTCTGGATACTCGTCTGGCTCTGTCAATCTCTTTTTTCACTTCAGGAGGTGGGTATTGTAGTTTTAAGAATGCTGATCGAGATCTTGTAGTGCTTGTCTCTGTCTGAGGGATTGGAGCAAATGCGGTTGTATCTTAGAGCTTGGCTGTAGACAATGGATCGTGTGGTGTGTCCTGGATGGAAGCTGGCGGCATGTAGGTAAGTATAGCGGTCACCAGCATTCTATATAAGGTTTCCATACTGCGCAAACAGGAAGAGCGAATTCAAAACTTTCCAGGGCTTTAACAGGGGAGGGATGTTCACCTGTGAACCTGGCTGCAGGGCAGTGTTCAAAACAGTATCCAGAGTGCACAGGATGGACAATGTGGGATATCTCCTGGAAGACACTTGGTGCAACCTAAGCAATGCCGTGTTTACACTGACAGGGACAGCTCTAAGTCGCCCTACACTCTATCTTGTCAAGGTGGTTTTATTAGGTCAGCATAACATGACAGTTAAAATGGCAGGAGGAGCATTGCATTCAATCATACTGTGTCTTTTCCTTGAGTTTTCTTCAATGACCATGTCCACCTCTCTCTAGCCTGCATTCGCTCCCTCCCTGCCTTATATTTCTGCCTCTTCTCTCCTTTCTCCCCCGCAAATCTAGAAGGACGCTATACAGTATGTCTCTTCTCTGACTTTGCCTCTCCTCGCGCACACAGCGCAGTGGAGTTTTACCCGACACCAAACAGCCCCGGGCTGATCCCCCAGCCGAAGCCAAGCCCTGGGCCACTGACACAGAGATGGAGGGCCAGGATCCCGTCGGCAGCAGGACGAGACTCAACCCTCAGGGCGTGATCAGTCGCACCTGTCGGGGCTGGGATCTGCGCCCGCCCTGTGGACCCTGGCTCACCACCCACAGGTACGTCCGCCCGCCTTCCTCAGCGAGCAGGGGCTGCGGAGGCCGCGGGTCTCAGGCCGCCCACCCCTCGCCCACGGCTGCCCGCCACAAACACAGCCACAACCAGTCACTTAGGCCGACCCGAGGAGCGCGCCGCGGCCTCCCGCAGCACCAAGGGTGAGCGCGGCGCAGGAGGACCCGGCCACACAGGGATGGGCCCGGGAGCGTCACCCCGCGCGGCCGAGCGGCGCAGGCCCGGGGGCTTCACCTCACGCCGCGGCCGGGAGGGGCGAGGGTAGTGGTTGCTGAGGCTGGCCCCGCCCAGAGGGGCGCAGGGCCCGCTGGGAGATCTCGGGCCCGGCCGCGGCCCCCTGCGGCGGGAAAAGGTGGGGCCACGCTCACCTGCTGCCGAGGGATCCGGCTCCGGGAAGTCCCCGAACAAATCCATCCGGCCCGGCCCGGCGCGGCCCGGGACTCCAGAGCCCGCTTCCTAGTTCCTGCTCCTCCTAAGGCCCAGTTCCGCCCTCCCTTAATCAGCTCGCGGGGCGGGACCAGAACCCCTCCCCTACCAATCACCCCGAGGGGCGGGACTAGAGCCTTCTCGCCTACCAATCACCCTGAGGGGCGGGGCTATAGCCCTCTTGCCTACCAATCACCCCCGAGGGGCGGGACCAGAGCCGGCTCCTATCAATCACCCGGCGGGGGCAGGGCCTCAGGCCTTTACTAGCGGCTGGTTACAAGGCAGGTCCCAAGGCCTCTCTCAGCTGCCAATCATCCTGTGGGAGGGTCCGAGTAGAGCCGTCAATCACCTGCTGGGAAATGGGGGGTCCCCAGGCCAGGAGTCTGTGCTGTGGCCATCGCAGGGCGGGCAGGGCCTGCAGGTCTGGCCTTGGCCTAAGGTCAGGCTCTGGAGGCTGGTGCCCCATGTCTGGCAGGGGGGTGCTAGGGCAGGGCTGTTACCCAGGTGCAATGGCCCTGCTGCACGCCTGCTGCCCCCCAGTGCCAAGCCAACCATCGCCCCCTTGGCCACGCCCGGGCCACTAGGTGGGAGGTGTGAAGAACCCAGCTAAAAGCCCAAATTGGGGAGCAGTTAGAAATCTATGGAGCCATGTGAGGGCTGTCCAGGTTTTCCCACGCTCATCCCTTTTTTGAGATAGCTGTCCTGGGACATGTGTAAGGCTGGTCAGTACATACAGTTTTTCTGGCTCAGGATCATCCTGGATGGCCCAGTTTTATGTGCCTCAGAGGTGGCAACCCTAAGACACCTGGAGCACATCAGTGCTTTTAGGACTATTTGGAGATTCTTCCATTACCTCCTTTGTCAGCTTTCCCTTCAGACTGAGGAGTCAAGCAGCTTCTGTTTTCCCAAAGATTTAGTTTGCTCCTGATGCCATGCAATGAGGATGTGACATAGAAGAGTGCTAGTAGGAGACTGCTCTTTGCTTCTTGGGTCTAGTCACCTGACATGGATCAGGGTTATAGAAGCTTAATGTTCCAGTTACATGGTAAGAGGTCAGTATCCACTAATTCCGGTGTCCACTGTGAAACCCCCCCACTTACCAAGTATGCCACATGTAGCAGGATCTATTTCTCTGTGACATAATCCAATACAACATAACACAACCTTGATGTGAGCCCTGTGGGAAAATATGATACACCAGAAGGTGAGGTGGAACCATCCCATTTTAGTTCCAAAATACTTTCTGACACTAGTATTTGGGCTGCTGATACGAAAATTTGATTTTGTCTGCAAGGCCATATTTATTCATTAACTCCCCATTAATTTTGCTTTCCACATGACAGAGAAGGCTATATAGCAGAAATCTTTTCCTTGGTCACTGCAGGAATGTATTAATCAGATTTAGGAATTCTGGGTTTCCAAATACCATATTCACATTGACAGATCATGCTAGTCACATAGCTTAAGGCACTACTGAAAGGTGCTTAGATACCATGGTGATGGGCATAGTATCAGAAATGGATTATAATAGAACAGAATCTGCAAAACTTTCTCTGAGAGCTTGCAGTGTTTTTAGTTTTGTCCCCTAATATTTTATGTGCCATATATCACTATCTCCCTAGATGGCTTCTGTCTATATTCACAAAATCAGGAAGAAGGGAAGGGATAAGATGAATGTTTCAGTGTTAGATAGAGTACACATATGACCTCTGTGTTTGCTGCCCAGAAATAGAATGAAAAATTTGAGAACTGGAGCTAGCTGAAAAATGAGGAACAGTTTCATGAAAACATTTCATCCAGCTCTTCTGAGAGCTGAGGTCTCCTTCAGACTGGCACTTATTAGCACTGTCCATGCTAGACAGGCTCACATGGAGTCAAATTCACTGCTTGTCTAAAGTGAAGTGAATTCATTGGATTTTACAGAGTTGTGCACATTGACATCAGCAGTGAATTTGGCTCATTATATCCACAGTGGTTTCTTCTTCAACTGTGAAGGTTTTTAAGTGCCTCAGGAATAATTATCTGAGCCAGATGAACCAGTCTGAAGTAGAAACACTGAACCCAATTGTCCCTTTCCATAGAACCCCGGCCCAGGATGATCTCTGGGGGAGGAAATCTTCATGAGGTTCCCCTCTTGTAGTTCTCTTCCCAGTTGTTTTGTTAGGGAAAAGGATGAGCCTCCCCAGAAGAGCCAACTGTGATTCTCAGGAACGGTGGGAAGCAAAAACCAGATGCATGGGGTGGATCCACTGTTCCCACAGGTGCCCTACTCCTGCAAAACAGCTCCAATGAAGTCAAGCTGTCAAGGTTTCTGATGCTAGCAGCTGCCCCAGGGGCTGTCCAAAAGAGAACTCCCCACTCGAGGGCATGGGGCATAGAAAAATAATGCTGCCTTGGGATGACATTTACACAGCAGATGCCATTAAAACCTCCGCCTGCAATTAAATCTAGTAGTATCTCCTGTTCTAAATGTAGGCCACACTTCACATAAGTGAAACTGCAGTGCTGTAAATATCTTCTGAATTGGAAAGGATCTAATCCCTATTGTACTGTGCCAGAACTTTTTCCAGCTTTTAAGTCTTTATAACAGAGTTCTGCTAATGACTATTCTCATGGTGCTGACATCTATGGTATATTTTTTGATACATCACTGTGCAGCACCTTGTGCGTTGTACATTGCCTGGTTTAAGATGTTCCTTGGGGTTTTTTTTGTGCTCAGTGTGTGTTTGCCTGGGACTAGCAGAAGCTTTTAATCAAAGATTTAGGTGACTAGCTTCAGGGTTCCTTTGGGGAGGGATGAGTGGCTTATTAACTCTTAGACCAGTGGTTCTCAAACTGGGGCCACCGCTTGTGTAGGGAAAGCCCCTGGCAGGCCGGGCCGGTTTGTTTACCTGCCCCGTCCGCAGGTCCGGCCGATCGCGGCTCCCACTGGCCATGGTTCGCCGCTGCAGGCTAATGGGAGTTGCTGAAAGCTTTCCCTACACAAGCGGCGGCCCCAGTTTGAGAACCACTGTCTTAGACCATTAGCTATTCTATGTAGGAAGTTTAGTCTGGGAGGATTAGGTCTGATTCTCGTCTGACTTATACCAGTGTAAATCAGGAGTAACTCCGCAGAAGTCAATAGAGACAGACCAGTGTAAAAGGTTCGATCCTGCAATGTGCTACTCCTGGGGGAATTCTATGCCAAAAAATTAAAAATTTTGTGCACAATATTTTAAAATTCTGCATATTTTATTTGTTAAAATAACATTATAAAAATCATGCCAGTTTCAATTATTTTGGAAATTTATTTCAAAATATTGTACATGTCAGCAACTATGTCGGTAACAATACAGGCACAAAAATTTTCCTCCAGGAGTAGAGAGTTAAAGAAACCTGTTTCTCTGCCCCCTCCCGCTCAGAGCCCAGTGTGGGGGGGGGGGGGGGGCAGACACTCACACTCCCTACCCCCCCAGAGCCCAGCTGTGGAGTGCCCCCCAGCCTAGACACCCGAACCCCCTGCCTCCCAGAGCCCCCTACACCCAGACACTCACACGCACCCCCTATCCCCCAGCTTGGGGCCTCCCGAGCCCAGACACTCACACTCCCCTCCAGAGCTCAGATGCAGGACCCATCCCAACCCAGACACTTGCACCCCCTCCCCACCAGAGTGCAGCTGTGGGGCGCACCCCAGCCCAGACACCTACACCCCCTCCTCACAGAGTCCAGCTGTGGGGCACACCCCAGCCCAGACACCTATACCCCCTAGCCCCCAGAGCCCAGGGATCCAGAGGGAGAAACAGCCTGATGCTGGGTCCTGGGCTTGTGTGGAGATTCCTGCAGGCTGCCTCCTTCCTTCAGGATGTGCCAGGAACTGCAGCTGCCAGGAACCCTCCAGCTCCTTCCCCCTCTCCCTGGCACTGTCTTTTATTTGTGAGCTGTGCTCTGCTGGGTCCAGTGACTCCTAATGGCAGCTAGCAGCTCTGCAGCCCATTTCTGTGGGAGAAAAAGGAAATTTTGCATTCACATTAATTTCTGCGCAAATTCTGCATGTGCAATGGTGCAAATTCCCCCAGGAGTAATGTGCTGAGCACTCTGGTCCCAATCTAACAAAGCACTTAAGCTTGTAACCATTGATGTCAGTGGACTACTCACATCCTTAAATGTTTTGCTGTGTTGTGGCCAGAGAGCTGAGCATTTTGTGTAAGCGAGCACTAAATGAGAGGGCAATTGAACCCATTGTGATTATCACCTTAAATGCTACTGTTCTTTTACTATATACTAGTATGACAAAGCTCAAATGGTATAAAATATGGTATAAAATATCTGAACATACATATAGGTACCCCCTCGAAGCTACAGCATCATAGAATCATAGGATTAGAAGGGACTGCAAGGGTCATCTAGTTTAACCCCCTGCCAAGATGCAGGATTTGTTGTGGTTAAACCATCCAAGACAGATGGCTGTATCCAGCCTTCTTTTAAAAATCTCCTGTGAAGGAGCTTCCACAACCTCCTGAGGCAGTTTTTCCATTGTCCTACTGTTCTTCAAGTTAGGAAGTTTTTCCTGAGATTTAATCTAATAGACCGCCCTTTATTGGGTTGAGAAGAGAATTCATTTGTCATACTAATTTATCTCTAGAGCTATGTTGAGTTAAAACCTTATTTCATTTTATTAAACCTGACCTCACCTATTTCTTTAAGAAAAAAAAATTACCAAGGAGCCATTGTCCGGTATTTGCATAAATGCCACATTTATTTCTTAACTGAACAATGCCTTAAGTATACACAAACAGTTTAAGACCCTAAATTCCAACACTCATAGTTTAAGACATCGAGAAAACTAGACTCATGACTTCAGTAGTTTTGTTATTATACAGTAGTACAGGGTGTGCCCACAGCAATCACATATATACAAAGCAAGAGAAATGGTCTCCCAGCACTTGGGGATGGCATCACAGGAAGAACTCATGTGGACAAACTAGATAATGGAAGCACAGGCAAAAACAAACAAATAAAACAAAACCCTCAAAACAAAACAAAAAAAACCCAACCAAACTAAAATAAAATTAACCACAACCTCATTCATTTTACAGTAAGGTCTTAATAACAAGTTGAATCTCATGAAGAGTTCCTTCATACAGCTCATTGATTACCAGACAGAAAGAGAGACATTAAGAGCATCTTAGAAAGGTGTTAGACTTATGGGCTGCTGCTGCTGATTATGACATACAGTAGCACGTTTCCTTCATCACTGGCAACAGCTGGAAATGTTTATGTGAACGTATCCAGTTCTCAGTCAGGTGCTGCCTCCTTTCCCACTGTAAAAACTCAACTTCTTCTTGCTTGTTTCTTTTGAGGTCAATTTGGGAAATCTTTCTCTGTGGTTACCAGACCAGCTGTTCTCTGAGGGCCCTTTGAAGAGCTGGTATTTTTCTTTTGAGTGAGCACCTCACTGTTGGCTGAGGATCTTTAGGATGGGTGCTTCATACGAAAAACTTAATGTAGACAAATGACTGCCTCTTGCATGATTACAAGAGACCAGGCAAAGACAGTCAATTGATTTCAAAGCTGTTTCCCCATGACAAACTTGTTCCATGAAATTATCTCTTATCCTAACTTCCTGTTAACTCATGATTAACTTTGATGACATCATTGTATCTCACTGACCTCTGTTACACCAAGGAAACAGTATGATTCTATTACAGTGCAACTGCTGTTACTTCTGAGTGACCAGTCTACATCTCAGCTGTTTAACATTGAATTCAATTAGTTTTCAAATTCATCTACACACATTGAAACATACTGGGGATGACTTATCCAAATACACCCATTTTGGATTCTTTCTTCATTATAAGGACTACATGGGTCTTTTCCTGTGGCATTCTTACCCTCACAACAAAGTTTCTATGCCTCAGCTTTGACCGAAGCTAAAAGATTTACCCATTCTTTAATGTTTCAATCTTGAAGACCCTTTTCATCCTCAAATCCAATGGAAAGAACAATGAATAGAATTTAATCTCAGCTACTCTAAGAGCTGGTTCATGTATCCTCTACTTGAATTTTTGAGAATGCATGTCTCTCTGGGTGGGACTCTCAACAGCAGGGATGCTAAGTGAGGAAGGGTGTGGCGTGTCAGATATAGAAGAGGACTCTCCAGATATAGAAGATCTAGAATTAGGACTCTCCAGCCATTCCCCAGATGGTACTAAAGAAAATAACCCTTTTGGGGAATCCACATGAACAGCAGATGGCTACTACCTGGATATTTTATTGGGAGCCAGTATAAGTCCCATAAGCAGTCATTACTCCTCAACTCTAGATCTTTATATTTGCGGCCTGATCCAAGCCCACTGGTGTCAATGGAAAGACTCCCACTGACTTTGGATCAGACCTCAGTCTCTAACTCAGAAAAGTAGTGTGCTCTGCAGATTTGCTGGCCTCAGGCACACAGCATTGACTGAGTGAAACTAGATGTCTTCTCCATAACCAAACCATCAAGACCATGCTCTTCAGGATCGCTGACCTAAGGCATGACCCATAACAGTATCACCCCCAAGCCATCCTTCCTCTCTGACCTGACAGGGATTCCCAGAGGACCCAACACTGGCATTTGCATCCCTTCCTCATTTTTCTCCCATTGTCTCCTGTGATTCTGTGTCTAGTCCAAAACAAATACAGGCATGTAAATAAGGAAGCATGGTGATACACTTTTATAACCTAGCTACCTCCACTCTAGACTGCTCTAACCTGGGGAAATCTCTGAGAAGACTGAATAGGAGATAAAAAAAAACCCAGAAGACCAAGAATGTCTTGATTTACCCTTAAAATCCAGAGTTCAGTTGGTATGAGAATGGAAATTTAATAAGCCTGTTTTACCAAATGAAGGGGCTTAAAATTTCATATGCTTCCTAAGATTGGCTCCAGAAGACTTTGGTTTACACTAGCTCTTGATAGGACTGTACCAGCCATTCAGGAAATTTCTTAGAAACTGCATCTAAACAACAAGTCTTTGACTATGAATTATGTTAAAATAAATACTCAAGCCAAGTGGTCTTTACCAAGGGCCTGATTCAAAATGCACTGAAGCTGATGGGAGACTTTCCATTGGCCATCATCAGGGCCTCAGTGGAAGGATTTATTTGCTGCCAGAGCAGAGATTGCTGAAATGTATTTTCACCATCTGACAATCAGTTCTTTGAGTTGAGGTTTAGCAGTTAGAATGAGCCCTAGTCCTTTCTATGAAAGCTCCCCTATACTGTCAAGCAGAGCTGGGAGATAGAACAAAGAATTAAGAATTAAAAAACCCTAGAACTTAAGACTGATTAATATGGATATATACACAAGGGGAGGAGCGCTCTAACTGTTCTAGGTTTTGATTCAGCAGTCAGCAAAAAACTGCGGCATGTACTAAACATTAGATAGGTGCTTAATTCCATTAAGTGTGATTTAAGCACATGCTTAATTGCTCTGCTGGATAGGGATGGACATAAGCATGTGCTTACATGCTTTTCTGAACTGGGGACATAGTTTGGAGTTTCTCTCTTGCAGATTCTCATTGAGGGCAAAGCATCTCTCTGTGTATATAACAACACAAGATTTATTTGTATGTATAAAGCGCTTATTCCAGGCATTAGGCATTTAATCTAATTATTAAAATTCAGTCCTGGATTTAAAAAAATTATTTTAAGTCCATAAGGAATAGCTGTAAAAACAAGAGACCTTCACCTTGGTCAGCAAGTTGTCGTCTAACCCGTCTGCCCATGTAGGACTGGCACAAAGAAGAAAAGCCCACTGAAAGGAACAAGCACAGGAACCCGCAGTGCCATCCAGGTCAGAGAGATAGAATGAAATTCCCTGGGAATGGGAGTGATGCCGTGGAGCTGGTCAAAAGCAAATCAGGGTCCAGAGGGGAAAAAAAGCACTTGTCATGCAGCATGAGAGCTGAGCGAAATAGTGGCTCAATACAAATGCACTGCCTCTGTGCAGACAGGAGGCAGAGGCTGGGAAATGAAATCTTTCTTCACACTGCAGCATGGTGATGGGCAATTGCTGGGAGCTTGTGTGCGCGTGTGATATCTCTACAAACCCGTTGAGGTTGCATGGAGGCTTTGTTGGGCTCCCCACATGTCCCCTTATCCCATACCCTAGCCTCCCCAAAACAAGAAAAAGGGAAAGAAGAAATACAGTGCATAGACCATCTCCACTTGGAGCCACACATACAATACTCAACAAACACAACAGAGAGGATGGAAAAGTGCCGAAGAGAACCAAGGCACAGCCGTGCTGTGCAAATTAAAGTCAGCCGTGAAGTGTGACGATGAAGCATGGACCAGTGATGGTCCTGGGAGATGTATGGAGGGAGGGGGAGTTCCCCATGTTTCTGCCTGGAGTTGCATGCATACGACCAACTGGATATCTTAATTAAACAATCTGGGTAATTAAAAATTAATAAAGATCTTTGCTGCTGAAGTTACTTTAAAAAGCTTATAGCAAGGTCAGCACCAGATGACCAGGTCCTTCCCATGGGGAGAGGGATTATTAATGATGCCATATCTCTGCTTTGGTACGCTTCCCCCACCAACTTAGCTGTTCTATGTAGGCAGTCTAAGCCCAATAGAGAGGTGGGGCAAGGGGAAGAAGGATGAAGTTAATGTTTTAAATGGGGTAGGGGAATAAGAAAATGTCATCACATATAAAAGTAAAAAGTCTCAATTTCTCTCATCCTTGCCCATCCTCATGCCATTCTCTCTGCTACCCATTCAGTTGCTGCAAACAGATTCTTCCCATAAGAAAGAGAAGGGAAGTAAAAGCCCTTTCAGAAAAGGACAGTGAAACTCAGCCATCTGGTTCGAGACAACTGTTCTGAATTTAGGCTCCAATATAATTTTATGATCTAGCTTTAACCCCCACCAGTAACAACCCTTTATTAACTCTGACCATCTGCACAGATGTAACTATATGGGCACCTTCCCAAGATTCACTAATGAACCCGCATTTGGGTGTAGTAGCCACCTGATAGCCCAGAACAAGCTATTGCTAGCTAAACACAACGCAGGTCTGCAGTAATGCACACCTCAGGTCTGTCATCTCCCTCCGTATTACACTCACTGGCAGGATGCAATCCCTCCTGGCCTCTCCCCACTTCCCAGCTGGGTGGGTTTGATCAGAGAGGATTCTTGAGCCCCATCTACAGTGAGTCCCTGTGACACTGATTAATCCTTTTGGAGGTTTCCCAGCTAGAGATTAGTACAGTACAGCCCAGGCCAGAGATTAGTACAGTATAGATGGACTGCATACTTACTAGAACAGGGGTAGGTAACCTACGGCATGCGTGCCAAAGGCGGCACGTGAGCTGATTTTCAGTGGCACTCACACTGCCCGGGTCCTGGCCACCGGTCCGGGGAGCTCTGCATTTTAATTTAACTTTAAATGAAGCTTCTTAAACATTTTAAAAACCTTATTTACTTTACATACAACAATAGTTTAGTTATATATTATAGACTTATAGTAAGAGGCCTTCTAAAAACGTTAAAATGTATTACTGGCACGCGAAACCTTAAATCAGAGTGAATAAATGAAGACTCGGCACACCACTTCTGAAAGGTTGCCGACCCCTGTATTAGAAGGTGACTGAGGAAACTGAGAGGCAGGCTGCATTGTACTCATTTGGAGCATTCAAACAGCACCCCACCCCAAAAGTGAACTGGCAGAACCATCTGCCCTTCCAGAACTTCAGATCCCCTTTCCATCCCTTTCACCCCATTTGAAGTTGGGCCCTGAAAACAGACAGAATAGAGGGTAGAACCAACCAGAACCTGTCATCATTGCATTCTACCTGTCTAGTCACTGAACCCTACATTGCTGGGTTTCAAGCACTTGGGGAAATGGAGGGGATGGGATATACACACATGCACACACACACACACACACAAAGTGCTTTGATAAGTGCGGTGACTTGTCCGTGTGCATGTCTTTGCTGTGCTATGTGTGGATTGCCTCGTTTGGGAGGGCACAGTGCACTATCCAGTCACCACGTGGAGGAAAAGTGGTTTGAGCTCTGGAGTCAAGGCTAAGGAGATGGGGTAGGGTAGGAGGGTGAGAGTTCTGAAGTCAGTGTGTATGTGTTTGCACAGAGGTGGGAGCATGACCTCCTGAATCCATCCAGACCTCCCAGTGCTGGGATAGAGAAAGAAGACAAAAATGGCATCACAAAATGGCCTGACAACCCCTTCCCCACTGGCCCACCGTCCAAGGCCCTGCCTTCCCTTGGGGAGGCTTTATGTATGCAGACATGAGCAATAAAACGGGATAAACTCAATGTACAGATTGCAGTGAAGTAAATAGAAATAAATACTTTATAAATATAATCTCAAACTACCATAACTTAATCTATCTTTTTTTAAAACGTCAATAAGTTAAGAAGTATCAGTACTTAAACCTATCACTTTCTCTTCACATGGAAGCAATTCCTCATGACTTGTAATCTCTGACCTTTCAAATGCTCCTGCCTCCTTAAATTGAAGCCTTGCTTTAAAATAAGAAACACAACTCCTGCTTTTGAGTCATGTGACACCAAGGTCACTCGATGGGCAGAAGATCACATGCGCACAAGAAATCATGACCAGGCTGTACCAGGCTTTTGCAGATACAACAGAAATGCATTTTCCCAGTAAAGGTGTAAATCGAGATGGATCCATTTGTGGAGCAGGCAGCTGGGGTGGTGGATGGCATGAAAGATTTGACGTTAAGATAGGGACTCTTGTATAGAACCAGCAATCTTGATCCTGCTAGCAGACAGATGAGGTGGAGAATGGTTTTAGGTTAGATTCTCATCTGGGCTGTTCTCCTTCTGGACAGCTTGGATCTGTTTTGGAAACCAGGAGACAAAAGGAGTCAAAGGACTAGAAAAGGAATGCGGAGAGAAAGAAAGGGAGGCAGACACTCTCCTTGTGAGAGACCCTGTCATGGAGGTAGAAAGGTGCAAGACAGACAGAAACTATGGGCTGGATTAACATCGGCACAGACCAGACCAGACCCATCCGCAGCCCATCTAATCCATCTGTACCTGACAGGGGTCAGCATCAGAATTAATCAAAGAGAGGGTGGGTAGGTATGTTTCTTTATACAATGAATACAGGGAATTTCTGTTTATTTATTTATCTTCTTTTAACTCTACTACTGAAATAATGATGATTTGTTCTAGGGATTAAGGATCAGATCCTCAACTGATATAAAACAGGGTTCAAAAAAGAACTAGATACGTTCACGGAGGATAGGTGCATCAATAGCTATTAGCCAGGATGGGCAGGGATGCAAAACCATGCTCTGAAGTGTCCCTAGCCTCTGTTTGCCAGAAGCTGGGAACGGGTGACAGGGCATGGATCACTTGATGATTAACTGTTCTGTTCATTCCCTCTAGGGCACCTGGCATTGGCAACTGTCAGAAGACAGGATATTGGACCTTTGGTCTGACCCAGTATGGCTGTTTTTATGAATCATAGAATATCAAGGTTGGAAGGGACCTCAGGAGATCATCTAGTCCAACCCCCTACTCAAAGGGGAACCAATCCCCAACTATTTTTTTTGCCCCAGAGCCCTAGCTGGCCCCCTCAAGGATTGAACTCACAACCCTGGGTTTAGTAGGCCAATGCTCAAACCACTGAGCTATCCCTCCCCCCAATAGACTGATGCCTAGTTACACCAGCTGAGGATCTATCCCTGAATTTCTGTGTTTATTTTGGTGTGTGGGGGGGGTGGGGAGAGACAGTGTCCTTGTAACATTAAGGTGGCACAGTTGAAATCACAGTTAAAATGAACTCCTAAATGCTGCACAAAACAATGAGGCCACCAGAGAAGAGCTTGTACAACCTACCCCCATGGTGTACCCCAATCCAACTGGACTAAACCATCATCATTAGGGTTCAGAGTTGTGGAGAAACCCAGCTGTTCTGGGATTTGAAGCAAAATTTTGTATTGTCAGTGGAGATAGAATAGAGCACCACCATGTTGCCTGCCCGCAATTTTAACCCCTTATGGTTCAGTGTCTGCATCTGCATACAGTCTGTGAAGCATTTGAATTTTATAAGCAATGGTGCTGAGAGCAAGGAAGAAGACCTCAACATCCAATTTGAAATACAAATGGAAGGGACCAACAGTAGCACCATCTCTTTGATAGAAAAACATTAAACCAAGACCCCTTCTCACAAGGCTACTGAGCTGAAGTGGATGGAGAGGAAGGAGTCTGGGAATTGCCCTATTTTGCTCATTTAATGCTGCCAACCCCTTGCAATAATGTTACAATCATCAGACAGCAGGCCTTGCTCCCTGCAGCTCCACCTTCAAAAATACATGGAAGATGCTTGATAACAGGATAGGAAAAGGCATCACAGAGCAGATTTGGGGAGCAAGAAACCAAGCTGGAGAATCAAAACCAAGTTTCTTCCAAAGCAGCCTGTAGCGGGGTGGACACCCGCTCCTGCCTGGGAGGACTGGAAAGCAGCCCTGGAGAGGGCTGCAGCTCTAAAAGCTGGGCTGACTGGGGAAGCGGCCGCAGCTGGGCCACACCCCAGTCAGGCCACAGCTGGCCTGTATAAAGAGGCTGGGAGCCAGGAGCTCAGACACTCTCTGCATTCAGAGAGAGAAGGGCCTGGCTGCAGGGAGCTACAGACAGGGTACCTGAGTGGAGCAGGGCTGGGGAAAGGCAGAGGAACCGGGGAGCTCCAGCCTGGAAAGCCCCAGGCTGCAGCCTAGCATAAGGCCAACAGGTACTGGGGGTTGCAGAGGGCAGCCCAGGGGTAGGCAAAGGCAGCAGGTCTAAACCCAACCTTGCCAGTGATGAGTAGGCTGATACTGCAGTCTGCCCCAGGGAGTGGGGGCTAGACGAGGACTGGCAGCAGGCTTATACTGAGGTGAGGTGGGGATAGTGGGTGGGGGTTTCCTGGGGAGGGGAGACCCTGAGAGAAAGGGGTTACTGCCAGGGGGAAGCACCCCAGCTAAAAGGGCACCAGAGTCCAGGGAGGGACACAGGGGCCAAGAGGTAGTGGATCACCGGCCTGCAGAGGGCGCTCCGGAGCTGGGACGAGCTAATTCCCATGGACGACCAGCAGGAGGCGCTGCAGGGGTGAGTCTGCACTGCTACACAGTCTAGAGTGTTACTAACAGGTTACCACGCTGTCTCCTTATGGAATGGTTTAAAATGTCCCCAGGTACCTTATGGATCCAGCTAGCAGAGGGTTAAATGCATACAGCCAGTCGTGCATATCCTTGTCGCTGCTTGCCTGCAGCAGGATTCCACGATGCTCCGTGCATACTGCAAACGTGTTGGGGGTCTGAAACAGACCAATGCCATGAATGAGTCCACAGGGCTACCTGAGATGACACCGAGCAACATGCAGCACAGCTTGGAGCATGAAGGGACATAGAACAGGACCCAGACGATGCCGGGGAAGACACTATCACAGTAGGCTATGTTTCCTTGAATGTGAAATTCCTCTGCTTTTCTGAACAGTCACAGATCAGAGCTCTGTTGTGGCTTCTCTGCACAGAGGAGAGTGGATTCTGACACCATGAGAACATTTCTCATTTTTAAAGGTGCAATTTCATCCTTTGGCACCCCGTGCCGACAAGGAAACTAGATGTGAGCTGTCGAGCAGCACAGGATCTCCCTAAAGCTGGCTCTGTGGGGAGTATTAGCATACCACTGTGCTCCTAGACTCTCTTTTCCCTTCACATGTTGTGAATGTCACTGTTCCTTTCACGTACCAGTTTCTGATCCCTATGGTCTTTCCCCATCCCTGGCCCATAGCCATCGCTGTAGCCCCTCCCTTTTCCTTTTAACATGGTTTCAGACATGTGCTGCCATTCTGGTTCTCCCACCTTGCACTTGTAGCACAGCCTTGGACATGAGTTGTGCTTCCCCTGTTTTGCCCATGTCACGACCTCCAGCAATTACCTTGAGCATGGCCTGCTGGTCCTCACTGTACTCCACCTGAGCGGAGGAGAGGTTGAGGATGGCTCTCTCCACAGAATCCTTGTCCGTGTTGTAGATGTAGACATAGGGGCGCCTCACCACCACATAGCGCTTCACCCAGCCATTGGTGTGAGGCTCGAGGAAGTGCAGGTAGCCTTTCTTTGAGACAATGGGACTGCAAAGGGCAAGACAGGGCAGCCTTATGCTTAGTGACTGCAGAAAACCACTCAGCGAAAGGGTTAAAACCCCAAGGACTTATCCCTACTCTTGCTGTTTTGCAGATTGTCCCTCACCTCCTTCCTGCAAATCCCGCCCCCTCTCCTGATGCAGACTGCCAGCCTTGAACCTCCTGCCCTGTGACCTTCTCGTCACTTAGCAGCAGCTACTCTGAACACCTTCCATCTTCCTGTGTCCCTAGCGAGGCTTTCAGCCATTTGAGGAGGGAGCTGTATGTGGCTGTACTGAGACTGCCCACTCTAGCAGGGAGAGCTCCAGCCATGAGGGCATTCAGAGCACACTGACACCTCCTGCTTCAAGTAAACCAACTGCTCATACCTCACCCGGATCTCCTGAATATCGGGGACCAGTAAGCGCTGGGTCTCTTTCTCATCTTCAGGCCCATGTGTAGGAGATTTCTTCTGTTCTCCCTCCACTACAGGTTCTGGCTCAGGGCTTTCTGCCCTGGAAGAGAGATGGGAGGTTCTGGAAGGGGAAGAAAGGTATTTAATCACAGTGATGCCTTCACAGTGACTTTTGCCAATAGCCATCTCTGATTTTCTTCTGAAAACTGGCTAAATTGGTGTGCATGAAAGTGACCTACTGATAGCAGTGGCTAGACCCAGGCATAGCTATATCCCTGTGGACATCCCCCCCTCCAAATCACTGTCCATGCTCGTCACTTCTGGCCTTCAAACCTCCTGTGATGCTGGCACTGTTCCTCTTTTGCACAGAGACTGATGGTTATGCCCAATCTCATGGTGGGTTGGTGTCTGGACTAGCGATCAGGCTGACCCTGTCCGTGTTTGTTTGGGCCTCAGTTTGCATTTCTCATCCCTCAGTGGTCTGGCTGCACCTCTCTTACCTGACCTCAGTGGCATTATACCGTCCTTCTAGCAGTGATGGACAGGTGGAAGAGGGAGTCAGGGTGGTGACACCAAGAGCTGGCATGGAGGGGTCTCTCAGCAGGGTCACAGACATTTCTGACAGCTGCAGGAGGAAAGGAATCATTTCCTAGAGTCACAATCTAATCTGAGTTATAGGACGTGGACCTGAAGGGCAAAGGCCAAAGTTCGGTCTGGTGAACTGAAGACAATGGAGTTTCACCTGCTTATTCCTGGTATGAATTTGGCCCTATCTGGGTAATGAGTGCTCTTCCGTGCTGCAGAGACAATTCCTCTTTCATATTTGCATGGTTACTGGGGTCTTTTAAAGGTCACAGTGAACAGATGGGGGACAGCTTCTCAAAGTCAGTGTGATCCCTAGAGGAGAAGGGAGCTAGGCCGATATAACACAGTTGAGGATGCTATCTTTTATAGCTCTTGCCCTTTGGTTAGAGCCAATATTTGATATACTAATGCCCTTGATTTTTCCCCAGTTTACCAGCTAGTGAAAGTTGTACAGCCCTCTAGCAGAGGCAGACTCCAGGGACAGGGCAGGTCACCAGACCTTCCTTCTCCCCACATAGGTAATCTTCAGGGCAGGTCATCTGCTCTTTCCCACACCTTGCCTACGTCTCCCTCCCTCTTCCTTTCCCTTCCACTCCTGGGTGCTCCCAATGGAAAAGACATCAGGGACTGGCAAGGTCAGACCCACTGGGCCCTGCCCTCCTGTGCTCTGCTCTGGAGAAGTAAGTGGGAGGCAAAGTGGGAAGCTTTGTCACAGTGCTGACACTGGCCTCCTTCTGGAGCTGGCCCTATAGCCCTGAGGTCCCAGAGCACCGGTGTTTCTAGGCTGGTAGCTGGGGGGTGGGTTTCTGGAAGCCACTAGATTCACAAGACTGATCCCACTCCTCAGTCCCATAAGGGATGAACTGCAGTCAGGCCAGGAGACAGATATTAGGGGAGGCAACTTCTCTTCCCCTCCTTCTCTGCTCAGCCAAAGCAGAGATAGACATGGAGGTGATAATCTCGTGGGATGCAGCACCATGCACCTCTCTAGTAGCGATGACTGTGGCATGCCATCGGCGTTAGCACACAGAGCCTGCTTAAAGTGGAGTGAAATGGCACCCTGAGGCCTTGTTCACATACCAGCGGGAATCTCCTGCTAAGACAGGGGTTCTCAAACTGGGGGTCGGGACCCCTCAGGGGGTCACACGAGGTTATTAAATGGGGGGGGGGCGCGAGCTGTCAACCTCCACCCCAAATCCCGCTTTGCCTCTAGCATTTATAATGGTGTTAAATATATTAAAAAGTGTTTTTAATTTATAAGGGGGGGGGGTTGCACTCAGAGGCTTGCTATGTGAAGGGGTCACCAGTAAAAAAGTCTGAGAGCCACTGTGCTAAGATTCCCGATGCAGGCCAGGCCAGGAGCTCACTATCAGTAGGTGTCACTGTCTGAGCAGAACCAGCACTTCCATACTGCTTATCACATCATTGTCAGAGGCAGGGAGTGCTAATGGTGCTGGTAAGTTGGTCCTACCTTGCTCTCGCTGGCGCTGATACAGACATGGCTGTGACTGTACTCTCTGTTAAATGTATGTGTGAGGAGACGCAAGCACTGCAGGGGAAACAAAAGGCAACATCCAGTTGGCAAGCAAGACCTCTCCCCATGAACATGTAAACATCTTCCAGTCCCGCCAGTGACTCTCCCCATCTGCCCTTCTCTGCCAGTCCTGAAACGCGCGGCTCTGTCTCAGCTTCCTCTGGATAAATATTTCAAAGGCAACATTCTGCTGATCAGGAGGAACAGCTGTGAGCACCAAATCCAGCTCATGGATTCCCCTGCTTGCCTCAGACCTTCCATGAATTCTCCTTCCACATCTCCTGCCCACTGCCTCCTCCCCTAATCACTGCCTCTGCTGAACCCCTCCTCCATGCTGTCACCTCCTCGCACCTTGATGAGGGCCACTCCCTTCTCTCTGGCCTCCCAAGCTTCACTCTTGCCTATGTAGGATGCTGCTGCCCATTTGCTCCCCAGTGTCTAGCCTTCAAGAGGGGCTGGCTTGCTGCAATACAATACCTTGACGGCAAGCTCTTTCTGCCTCTCGCTGGGGGTCTCCAAGGGTGAGCTCCTGCCCTCTGAGGCACCATCTGCCGAGAGTGGAGAGGAGACACAGGAAGTGCTATGGGAGTCGGAATCCTCACTGGAACATGGGGACAGGGACTCCAGGCCTGATCTTTGGGTCGTCTCCAGTTTCTCGCGTAGGAGCAGGTAATGCCTCGTCTTCTCAACCTGGACAAAGACATTCACTTTCCAGTTCAAGTGTCTGGCACTTAACTTCACTTGCATTATTCCCTTCCCACTGCATTTCCTTGTTCAAACACACGGTGATGAGTATCTTGGAGAGAACGAATGTCACAGCTCCTACATGAGCTACTATGGGAACACTTTAAGATGACATTATACCACAACTATCATAAACTCAACAAAATGCCTGCTAGTGGCCTACCAAAAAATCTCAGTTACCTAGCTTTCGTAACTGTTGTTCTTTGAGGTGTGTTACTCCTGTCCGTTCCATGCTAGGACCGTGCACGCCCACGTGCACTGCTACCAAAGATTTTTCTTAGTGGTATACATAGGGCCGACTCTGGCGCCTTCGCAGTTCGTTCTTGCCATTGACTCCGACAGAGGGGCAGGAGGGCAGGTCATGGAATGGACATGAGCAACACATCTCAAAGAATAACAGTTACGAAAGGTAGGTGACCGTTTTTACTTCTTCGCATGCTTGCTCATGTTGATTCCATGTTAGGTGACTCACAAACAATATCCCCGGAGAGGGCTCGGCGTTCATGGTTGTGCTGCTTGCAACACTGCTCTGCTGAAGCTGGCATCATCCCAGGCCATGATGGCGTAGTGGGACACAAAGGTATGAAGTGAAAACCAGGTGGTGGCTCTACAGATATCCTGGATCAGTACCTGCGCGAGGAAGGCTGCTGACAAAGCTTGCACTCTGGTGGAATGGGCAGTCACAATGGCTGGAGGCGACACTCCCGCTTGCTCATAGCAGAATCTGATGCAGGCGGTTATCCACAAGAAGATTCTCTGAGTGGACATGGGCAGACCTTTCATCCTGTCCGCCACTGTGATGAAGAGCTGCGTTGACTCAGTGAAGAGTTTGGTCCTCTGGATGTTAGGCAGGCCTTAGCCTTCTACATCAAAAGAGTTTAACTGACACTCCTTGTTCGTCTTGTGAGGCTTCAGAAAGAAAACCGGTAGGAAGATGTCCTGATTATTGTGGAACTGTGACACCACCTTAGGTAAGAAGGCTGGGTGGGGATGCAGCTGGACCTTTTCCTTGTAGAACACTGTATAAGGGGGTTCAGATGTCAACGTTCTAATCTTGGAGGCCCTGAGAGCCGAAGTGATAGCCACCAGGAAGGAGACCTTCCATGAGAGGAGCAGCAGAGAATACGAAGCCAGAGGCTCGAAAGGAGGGCCCATGAGCCTCGCTAGCACCAGCTTTAGGTCCCAAGAAGGGACTGGATCATGAACCTGCAGGTATAGCCTCTCCAGACCTTTCAGGAACTTGATTGTCATGTCATAAGCAAAGACTGATCTGCCCTGGACCAGAGGGTGAAAGGCTGATATGGTTGACAAGTGAGCCTTGGTGCTTGAGATGGAGCAGGTAGTCCAAGGTGGATTGTAGTGATGACCAGGAGGGAGAGAGACCTGATCCCGTGGCCCAATAGGTGAAGCACTTCCACTTGGCCAGATAAGTTGCCCTGATGGAGGGCTTCCTCCTACCCAACAGGATGTGCTGGACTTGGTCCAGGCAGGCCTGTTCCTCTGCATTCAGCCATGCAGAAGCCATGCCGTCAGATGCAGTGATGCTAGGTTCAGATGGAGCAGACAGCCTCAGTTCTGTGAGAGCAAGTCCGGTCGAAGCGGGAGCTCTAGCGGGGTTGCCACCAAAAGGTCCAAAAGTGTGCCAAACCAGTGCTGGCGAGGCCACGCTGGAGCTCCCAGGATGCCCTTCGCTTTGTCCCTCTTGACCTTCAGTAGGACCTTGTGAACCAGGGGTATCGGCGGGAAGGCGTACAGCAATGTTCCCATCCAAATGAGCAGGAAAGCGTTGGACAGGGAGCCTCTGGCTAGCCCGCGAAACAAGCACAACTACTGACACTTCCTGTTATGACTGGACGCAAATTGGTCCACCTGGGGAGTCCCCCACTTTCGGAAGATCACGCTGATGATCTCTGGGTGGAGTGACCACTCGTGGAGAAAGGAGAAGGACCTGCTGAGGAGATCCGCCCATGCATTTCGGATGCTCAGGAGGGTCAAAGCATAGGCGCCGACTCCGTGGGAGCTCTGGAGCTGGAGCACTCACGGGGAAAAATTAGTGGGTGCTCTGCACCCACTGGCAGCCAAGCTCCCCACTCCTCACCTCCTTCCCCTCCCCCCCAGCGCACCACATCCCCACTCCTCCCTCTCCCTCCCAGCGCTTCCTGCCCCCCAGCCGCCTAACAGCTGTTTGGCGGCACTTAGGACTTTCCGGGAGGAAGGGGGAGGAGCACGGACATGGCGTGCTCGGGGGAGGAGGCGGAGAAGAGGCAGGGCAGGGGCGGGGACTTGGGGGAAGGGGGTGGAATGGCGGTGGGGCAAGGGTGGTGCAGGGTTGGGAAGAGCTGGGGCGGGGTGGGGGTTGAGCACCCACCAGGCAGAGGGGAAGTTGACGCCTATGGTGCAAAGCCTCGAGATGAATGGCATGATGCTCACAGAAGTCCCTTGCCACAGGGCAGATGAGTGGGCTCTATCTTGCTTGTTGATGTCAAACATTACAGCTGTATTGTCCATTAAGATCTGTACCACTCTGCCCCTTAGATGGGGAGGAATGCCTGGTAAGCCAGGCGTATCACCTTGCGTTCCCTGATATTTATGTGGAAGGAACAATCCTCCTGAGACCAGAGGCCTTGGCCATCCAGATCTGATTCGTTGGAGACCAACATTACCGATGGGAGCAGCACTATGAAGGGGAACCCATCCAAAACAGCTCGCGGTTCCATCCACCAAGACAGAGATGAGAGGACATTTGACCACTAAGTCCAAATTGTGTCTGTTGGGAGAGAAGACCGACACCAGCCATGTCTGTAGAGATCTGAGCCGTAGCCACGCGTCAAGCCACGTACGTATACACTGCCATGTGACCTAGCAGTTTGAGGGTAGTCGTGAGCGGGTCGGCTCTGACATGCTCGATGAGATCCAACATAACTCAAAATCGGGACTCCAGTAGGTAGGCTCTGGCATGGGTGGAGCTAAATATTGCTCCTATAAACTCTATTCTTAGAACGGGAGTCTGAGTCGATTTTTGTTCGTTGATAAATAGGCCTAGATCCTGACATGTGGCTTGCACAAAAGAGAGGCCACACTGCACCTGGTCCTGTGACCCGCCTCTGACAAGCCAGTCATTGAGGTATGGGTAGATCTGAATGCCCCAGCGCCTCAGGTAAGTGGCCACCACCACCATGCACTTCCTGTATCAAGACGGGAGGTGCTGCAGTCTGCTTTCCCAATTAGGCTGTGGATGACAGCCGGGAGTACAGTCCTGGCATCATAGGGAGCCCTCATGGGTTCCAGTTTGGCCAACGTAGTGGCCATTGACCTTGCAGCCAGACACTCGCTGCAGGGCCGGTACCGCAGTCCGGTGCATGGGCCAAATGGTGCCTTTGGGACTGGGAAACAAAATCCCTTTCCGATTCCGAGGAGGACTTCTCTCTTGGGGACCATGGTGGCACATTAAAGACTAACAGATGTATTTGGGCATAAGCTTTTGTGGGTAAAAAAACCACTTCTTCAGATGCATCGAAAGCTTATGCCCAAATAAATCTGTTTAGTCTTTAAGGTGCCACCAGACTCTTCATTGTTTCTGTGGTTACAGACTAACATGCTTGACACCATGCAAGGCTCTCGTTTTGAGTGCATGCTGTAGGACCCTTACAAATTTTGCACTTCTCTTGAACATGCAATTCCTCCAGACACTTCAGATAGCTTGTGTGAGGGTCACTGAACGGCATGAAGTTTGTGGCAAATGGCACATGGTTTGAATCCTGGGGACCAGCGCATGTCCTGTCCCAGGGACAAAGTCCCTAAGGGGACTAATGACTATTCTAACTTAACTAACTCTGCTTAAGGTAATTATACAAAACTATATACAAAAACTATGAAAGGTAAATTACTAAGAGCACTTTGTGAATCACAAAGGGAGAAAGTCATTCCAGCAACCATCACGGGTGGTAAGAAGGGACTGAGACGGCACAGTGCCAGCGGCGCCTCATATACCAGTGCATGAGCACGGGGCTCCCGGGGACGCCAGAGCCAACCCTACGGATACCACTAAGGGAAAAATCTCTGGCAGTCGTGCACGTGGGCGCGCACACACCTAGCTTGGAAACGACATGAATCATAGAAGATTAGGGTTGGAAGAGACTTCCGGAGGTCATCTAGTCCAACCCCCTGCTCAAAGCAGGACCAACCCCAACTAAATTATCCCAGCCAAGGCTTTGCCAAGCCGGGCCTTAAAAACTTCTAAGGAAGGAGATTCCACCACTTCCCTAGGTAACCCATTCCAGTGCTTCACCATCCTCCTAGTGAAATAGTGTTTCCTAATATCCAACCTAGACCTCTCCCACTGCAACTTGAGACAATTGCTTCTTGTTCTGTCATCTGCCACCACTGAGAACAGCCTAGCTCCATCCTCTTTGGAACCCCTCTTCAGGTAGTTGAAGGCTGCTATCAAATCCCCCCTCACTCTTCTCTTCTGCAGACTAAATAAGTCCAGTTCCCTCAGCCTCTCCGCGTAAGTCATGTGCCCCAGCACCCTAATCATTTTCATTGCCCTCTGCTGGACTCTCTCCAATTCGTCCACATCCCTTCTGTAGTGGGGGCCCCAAAACTGGAAGGAATACTCCAGATGTGGCCTCACCAGTGCCCAATAGAAGGGAATAATCACTTCCCTTGATCTGCTGGCAATGCTCCTACTAATGCATCCCAGTATGCCATTAGCCTTCTTAGCAACAAGGGCACACTGTTGACTCATATACAGTTTCTTGTCCACTGTAATCCCCAGGTCCTTTTCTGCAGAACTGCTGCTTAGCCAGTCGGTCCCCAGCCTGTAGCAATGCATGGGATTCTTCCGTCCTAAGTGCAGGACTCTGCACTTGTCCTTGTTGAACCTCATCAGATTTCTTTTGGCCCAATCCTCCAATTTGTCTAGGTCACTCTGGACCCTATCCCTGCCCTCCAGCGTATCTACCTCTCCTCCCAGCTTAGTCTGATCCGCGAATTTGCTGAGGGTGCAATCCATCCCACTTGGATTAATAAAGCAAGCACTCAAAGAAGAACATAAGAGACCTCTGCACAGCCCTCCCTGCTAAAGCTTCGTAGGTCCAAACTGCCACACACCAGTGCTTGATCTCTGCAAGAGAAGCCATGGGGATGGAGTCAAATGGCAGGAAAGCAGCACCAGCAGTTGCATGTTGTATCCGCTTCTAGTGTACCTCAAAGGCAAAGCATCAGATACACCTTAGTGGACATGGGTAGGAGAAGCTGCCAGTTAAACAGGATGTTTGACCTTGCATTTGGCCATTACAAGTCAAGGTCCATTGGTTGACTGAAGTTCCTGGCAATAGGTTTCTAGGGTGCAGTCTTACCTCTTGTAGGAGGCTGAGTTTCTCCAGTTCCCACTGATGATCCAGGATGAGGCTGTCACTTCGAGGTCTCCACCCAGCCAGGTTCTCCTCACCCCGCACATATGCAACAGAGGTGTCCAGCACACGCCTGCGTCGTCTCTGCATACCTGAAGGAGATAAGCTCTCCACTTTAGAGATCATTGTTCATGCCTTTAGATTGGAGGCTGGGGCTGGTAAGATGGAGAATGGCCTAAGGTGATGCACATCTAATTGCAGACATGCTCCATATACCTGCACTGCAGCGTGTGTGTGTGTGTGTGTGTCAGATTTTGGGGAGATAACGACATGCATAGACTAGCTGTTCTCCGTCTCCCCCCCCCACCTAGCATGGGACTGGATATGCTGGGTTGCTGCAGGTGCTGACCTTCACAACCTGTCATCTAATGAAGACAGAAAGGGCCACACATATTAATCCACTTAAGCCAATGGCATTACACCAGGGATGGATTTGGCCCCCAAAATTTAAGTCCTTTTACAAAATAAGTAGCCAAAACAATCCAACCCCAAAATGAATCCCAGGGGTTTTGGTCCCCTTTAAGTTCCAGCAATGGAGTCCCCATGGGGGAAATAACCCCTAAAGCAACCCAGAGGTAGAGATGAACTTCCCACCTGGACTGCCGGCATCAGCCACACGGCAAAGGCTGAGCTCATACACCCCAGTCACACGGTTACTGCAAGCAAACAGAAGGCAACAGGTTACACACTGCTGAGGACAGATGCTCCTCACACAGCCCCTCTTCTGAGGGAGGCAGTGGCTGGGAGGTGGCATCTAGGGAAATGGGGCTCATGTCCCAGCTGTGACAATGCTGGGTGTACTCTAGTTCTCATTACAAAGCGACTAGCCAGCAATAACAATGTGGTACATAATTTGTTAGAAGAGCGTTGAACAAGCTCTTGCTCTGGCAATGTCCTTCAAATTCTCCTCCTGAATCTTTATGCTCATGTGGTGGGGCCTGCAGTCCTGGGACTGAGTCCACTTCCTGCTCTCTAGCACATTGCAACAAAGGGTTAGTAGTGCATTAAACAACCTCAAGTTATTCTTCTTTTCTCCCAGGGAAAATCCTGGGAGAAAAGGACTGGACATTGGTCCCTTCAGAGGCCATCAGTGCTGCCTCTGTGCTAGCTGCGTGGG
Organism: Emys orbicularis; assembly: GCF_028017835.1. Taxonomy (NCBI): domain Eukaryota; kingdom Metazoa; phylum Chordata; order Testudines; family Emydidae; genus Emys; species Emys orbicularis. Next base: position 48,623,937 of record NC_088691.1, read on the forward strand.
TAGGTGGCGGTCATGGTCATGAGGTACTTCCTCTTCCTTGCCAGCTTGAGAACAGCAATCCTACAGCCCCAGCACACTGTGCCACTACTAGATAACCAGGTTAGCCAGCATCCTCCCATGGAACACAGTATCTGGATCCTGGGGCTGTTATAATGCACTGATTTCTCTGTTTCCGGACAAGGGAGGAAGGAAAGGAGAGAAAGATAATTATAGATCATTCCAGAACCTCAGCGTTAGTCCCTGTTCTCATGTCCCTTCTGGCAGAGAACAATGCACGTGAACACGCAGCACTGCACAATCACCAGGAAACACAGGGCCTGATTCTTCATGACTTTGCACTTTGTATAATCATTTTCCCCTATGCAGTGAGTACAATCATTTGCCCCTATCCAGATCAGAACGGTAGCATTTCACACTCACCCACTGTGCACAAATTTCACTGTCTACACAAGGTGTGAGGCCGTGGGGAACCAGGTGCATGATTTCTAGCTGTGCCAGACAGAATATATTTCCTGTGATACCCTTGTTATAGGACTGCACTTGATGCAGCTTGTTCAAGGCTATGTTACCAATCCAACCCCTCAGAACAGGCTATTCCATTTAGTTTCTTACAAACATAACAAAGCCCTCACCCCATGCTCTGGGTGGCCCAGCACAGTTTCATTCCACAGTGCAATAGCATGATAGAACAGACTGCTCTTTCAACCCTAATAAATACACACCAGCAAACAAAATAAAAGCCCTCCACAACAGACATCATAACTTTTCCAGCCCCGAATCGCACCCTCAAGACATGTTTGCAAAAAGAAATTCTGTTTTAGTTAATAAAGTTCAGGTTTTTGTCAAAAAAACAACTTTTGTTTGGTATTTGGTAATAGTTTTAAACCAAAACACTTTCTTGATTAAAAACCTGAAAACTTTCAACAACAATGAACAAATCTTTTTCATCAACCTTTTTTGCAGGAGAAAATAATCATTTCCTGGCCAGCTCTGGTTATCCCACCCTCTGCATGACAAACACAGAGCTCCTCTGGAATCAATTACATCAATAAATCAGGATCCTCTGATCAGGAACCTGCAGTGTGTGGAACTAGTTTATTCACTTAATAGAGTGGTAAGGGCCAGATTTGCAAAAGTATTTGATGCAGATAGAAGCCTAGTGGGATATTTAAAAGCTGCTAGGTGCCTAAATACCTTTGAGGATTTGGGCCTAAGTGCCTTGGGAAGGTTTGGGGTGACTAGCACTATGGACAGCTAAGACATTGTCACTGTTAATAACCATTGCTAATTATTCTTCAGTGTCTTCCTTCCTCCTTTTAAAAAGGAAAGGAGATTCCTCTACCTCTCCGAGGCTCGCAGGCTCCCGCTGCCAAAGAGATTGCGGATGGAGCGAGATGCTGGAAGTTTGGCATCTCTGGAGTAGAAGACCATACAGAAATCTTTGGTGATCACAGCTGGCTGGGTGCAGTTCTCCATCTGCAGTAGGGTGGAGAAAGAGGATGAAGGGAGAATTATGGAGACGGCTCGTAATGAGGCTAACGTCAACTCCTCCCCATCAGTTTGAGTGAGGGATGACAGCGTCTGTAATGTTAGTAAAGACCACTGTGTCTGAGTGGTCCATATTCAGAGAGAAGAGCACATGTGACTAGACAATGGTGATTCCATGGCTTTATCATATGTCATTTCCTAATATACATGCCTCAAACTATGAGGCTGGCCATTCTAGAATGACTCAAGCATGCCCAGGGAAAGTGGATATCAACTGGATTACTTCTTTCCTGCTTTACACTTGGGACTTCGCAAAGGCCAAACTGCCTACTGTATAAAGAATATTCAGCAGAGGGTTGTGGGCTTGATTCTCCACTACGCCAAGCCATTCTGCTCCCTTTGTCCTGGGCTTCTGCAAGAAGATTTCCCCACCACTCTGATAAAAAGCTTTTGGGAGGGGAGGGCCAACCTTAGAGAAAATGCCTGTCCTCACAGAGTTAATAGTCTTCAGAAAAACTAGGCCTAAACCAAGCAAGGGCACTTTAAAATGGGCACTGCCTTTTCAGGAACATGCTCAAAGAATGTTAAGTAGCCCCCTGCCTTTCTCCTGCTGCTGATTATAACCAGCCCTTTCTTCTCTGCTACATGGAGTGACCTTCTTCTTTGTGTTCCTGACACCAGCTGTCTAGTTTTCAGCGTTTCTCCTTCCAGATGCTGCCCGGAGCTGAACTTTCCACCTACCCCCAAACTGCACTGTTTATTTTGTCTGTTAGCACTGGGTCCCATCCCACCAGGTGCTGAGCACCCTTGACTCCCACTGATCTTGCAGGAGACACTCTGCTCCGCACAGGACCACTCCTGCTGACAGTAGTCGCCAAACAACTGAAGTCCTGGCCCAACCCAACAGCCCTACTCCGATGACAGCACTCTGGCACTGGAAAACAATCATCCGTGACACTGCAGGGAACTGCTGACCATCTGGAGGAGAACACAAGCTCAGAGAGATGGATACAGCGTGCAGAGAAACACCAAGTGCTGGACTGTCACCTGACAATGCAGCCTGAGGAAGGGCTTGTGTGTAGCAGTGCTGCTCTACAAGCAGGGCATGACTCAGATTCTAACTTTCTCCCAAGCATTGGTTCTGGTGTTCAGGCTGGCGGGCTGCTGTGTTGGTGGTGGCTGCACTCCCTCCCTATCCACCTGCACAGGGTGTGGAGTCGCAGCCTGTATGGGCTTTGGCAATGAGCACCCCTTATGCCCTGTTACTGCCAGAGGTGTAGCAATGTTCCCAGCAGAGCCTGATGGTTCTAATTCTGCACTGCACCAATTTCAGTGGAGCTACCCTACTGTAAAACTGGCGTGCTAGAGTGGGGACTCAGGCCCTGCAGCTCTGGGTTATCTGGCAGTGTAAGAACTGTCTGCACGTGAGGCATAGTGTACATTGCACAAACATCTTGAGTTACTTGGAAGAACTGGAGTAGCTCATGCTAGGGACTGGAGTAGAGGGGAGGTGGAAGAACCTTGATCTCACAGACCATATTGCCTACTCTGTGCGCTGACGGGCAGGTTAAGGAACACAGGAAGGTTCTTGCCTCAATGTAAGCAGACAGGGTAATGAAGATTTTCTCTCTGTAAGGGGTGACTCGGTTCAACAGCAGGGAGTTATGCATGGAGCTGTCCCACGCTGCTTCAAACTGGTAAAACGTTCTGGAAGGAAACAGCAGAGGCCTGGTAAAAACACAACTACACCTTAAGTTAGAGCTGCAGAAACATGTAACATGCACACACATAACCACATTTGTGACAGATGGGCAGCCATTCTGGAGTTCTCAGGTTCAAGTCAACTCTCAGAAGGGGCAGGCTGAGGGGAAAACACCCCCCCCACCCCCTCCGGCTCTGAAAGATATTGTAACATTTCCGTGAGGAAGCTTCATTTGAGGGGTTTGCATTGCAAATTTGAGGAAGAATCTTCTGTGTGGATTACACATGGACAGAGAAGATTTGAAAGCAGTGGGATGCAGCCTACTGGCAATACTATGGAAATGGGAGGAGTGCGAGAAAGAGGTGCAGGGAGAGCAAGAGAAGGACAGAAAGAAAGCTAGAGAAGGAGTCCGAGAAAAAGAAATAGCTGTATCAGCACCAGGTACTGTCTCTAGCCAAAAGAAATGTGCAGCACTCCAGGACCACATCTGTGCAGTTAAACGTGGATAACAAACAGGCTTCCTTCCACGCAAAGGAAGAATGACTTTTCTGTGAGCATGGTCAGAACGGAAAAGAGTGAGGATGCTTAGCGGAGTGATTGCTGTCATCTCTCTCAGGCACTTATGTGCTCAGTGATTTTTTTACCTTTTACCTGACACCAAAACCCACCACTTCCCTCCAAGGTTAAGCTGTGAGCTCAAAGTGTCCATCAAAGCTCGGCAGTTAATTCCTTCCTACTGTTCATCTCTGGCACACAGCCACAGGCTCTGAGCCAATTCAGCATTGGCCTAAGCGAGTTCAACTCCAGTGAAGTCAATGGAGCGCCATAGTGCCAGGGTGAATTTGACCCTCCATGTTCATTGTCCCCTTGCTTCCCCTGCCATTTAATGTCTGTGCTAAATTAAGGGGGCCTGGGCTGACAGAGGAATTTAATATCCATGGCCCCAAAGTATTTAAACATGGGCTTAACTAAAGTACTGCTTAAGTGGCTTTGAAGTCAAGGGGACGTAAGCATGTGCCTAACATTAAGCATATGTTTCCATGCTTTGCTAAATAGAGATGGATTTCTGAATCAGGGCCCAGGCTCATTCTTTCTAAACACCTCCACTCTGGCCACCAACATATCCACTCATTGTCCCTTTCTCCTGTGAAATTAGCTGCACTGATCTCAAGAAGTAAATATGTGCATATATTGGAATACAGGGCTGGGCTTTTGGGAAGTTTGCCTGCCAAATTAATGCAGTTTTGGGAGAGACAAGCTGGTACCATAAAAGATATCAATCCTGCCCACAGGTAATCGGAACTGGTAGCAACTGTGCTCTGCTGCACTTCCTGGAAACACCACTTCTAAAGACAGGACTTCCATGAAGGACATCACAGCCTCACACTTTTTGCCCTATCATTTTTAGGGTCAATATTTTCTGGCTGGAACAAATTAAGCTCAGGTCCCAAAATCCCGGACCTGTCCTGGGTCATTAGAACAGCCCACTGTGCTGACAGTCTCTTTGTTGAACCCATCTGGCTCTCAGCTCTAGTGTTTCGGGTTCACCTTCCAGCATACTGAAGACTACTTTTGAAAGCCACACTCAGAAGCCAATCAAAGATGACATCTACTCAGGACTCCCCCTAATTTCCGTTTGAGCATACTCGAGAAGACATGATTCAAAATCATTTCCACACAGACATTCCATCATCACAGCTCACCAACACTCAGTGTCAACATAGTCAAACATCTCTTTAACAAGATCCCAGGACTGTTCTTAGAAAACGATGTGTTGGATTGGACCCCACTCTGGGGAGCAGGGAGAGACTCTTGTCAAAGCACATTTGACTGTGTTTGTTGATACACTGTTATTATCTCATTTTAAACACCACATTGTAAATAACATGAGATGATTGTTCTGGAACATGTCGCAAACACAAACTAAATGAGCAAGACCAGTACCACTGTTAGAAACAAGTCACCGGAGGACAGGTAACTCCAAAGGGAAGGATATAAGATAAGGAAAGGAGGATTATAAGAAAAAGGAGCAAAAAGCAGAGGAACAAGTCCGAGGAGAAAGAGAAAAGCAGAAGGGAACAGACCAAGCAAGTACGCGTGAGAAAAGTGAGAGAGAAATACCTAGTGTAATTTCCCAGTGAAATGCTATAATTGGAAGGCAACCCAAAACACAAACAAACATACGCACACACAAAGAAATTTAAATGTCAGAAAGCATTGTTCATATGGGGTCGGGTAACAAGCTAACTCAACAGCTCCAGGGGGTGTGGGTGGGTGTGGAGAGGTGGCAGTCAGAGCTAGTTGTGAGTTTGCTGCTGGTGGGGAACCAGGAAGGAAACAAATATCACATTCTCTCTCCATCCTCATGGTGGTGATGTAATAGGATGAACCCTGGGCCAGACAGTTTCACAGAACCCAGGATATGCAAAGGATTCCCACACCCACCCTCTGCCCACAATAGGGGAATTTAGATTCTGTTCATTCAATTAATGGGCTTTCCTGCCCTGCTGTATCAGTGGATCTCTGCCCTCGTGCAGAGAACACCCTCTTTTGTAACAAAAGAGGAACCCATTGTCCGTGCTCCTTGGGGCATGGACTACAGAACCTGCTGAAACTAGGTTCCATTGCCCCTCATGCAGTCAGAGATGGGAAAGATTTTACCATGCATTTTCACTGATAGCACAACAGCCTTTCAGCTCCCTTCCAAGAAAGATGCCATTAGGAGTGCATCATTTCTATCACGATGGTGGGCAACTGATGTTATTAATGTCAAAGATGTGCCATCTCAAAGAGCCACAGACACAGCATGCTGTGTGGTTGAGAACTTGGGACTAAATATGCACCTTTTAAATGTAAGGGCGAGGAATGAGCAGTGCAGATCTTGTGAGAAACAAATGGACCCTCAGCATATACCTGCTGCTGTGAGTGCTCTTTCATCTGGATGCCACAAGACAGCCATTTGTTTTGAGAGCTCCTTCCCACCCATTAGACCAAAAATCAACTTCAGCCCTATTCCCTCTAGAGAGGGGAAGGGTACCCAGTTTCCAGTCATTCAAATTCAGAGTTTCTGCCAATTCACTTTGATCCTGAGCTGCAATCCCCTTGCTGTTCCAGTCCAGGGCCTCTCTTGAGTTGGGTCTCCCAATCCCAACAAACTGCACTGAGTAGTCGGGTGGTTTTGCAATATATCAAAATGTGGTGGATGAGGCCACCACACACCCTTTTCACTTGTTAGCTGATCCAAAATGTGCACTCTGGTCCTGTAGCGGGGTAGTCCCCCGTTCCCTGGTCTGGAAAGGGTTACAGCCAGCCTGGAGAGAGGGCTGGGGCTGCGAGCTAAAAGCTAGGCTGATTGGGGAAGCAGCCACAGCTGGGCCACGCCCCAATCAGACCTCAGCTGGCCCTGATAAAAGGGCTATGAGCCAGGAGCTAGACACACTCTCCCTCCGGCTTCAGAGGGAGAAGGCCCTGGCTGCCTGGGAGAGAAGGGTACTTGAGACAGAGCAGTGCTGGGGAAAGGGAGGAGGAGCTGGGGAGCTCCAGCCTAGCAACTCCCCAGGCTGCAGACCTTGATAGAGGCCTATGCAGGTTCAGGGGGCTGGGAGGAGCAGCCTGGGGTTAAGCAGAGGCAGCTGGTCCGATCCCCCCTTGCCAATGATGAGTGGCCTTTTACAGTCTGCAGTTTGCCCCAGTGAGCGGGGGCTAGATGATGACTGGCAGTAGCCACTGAAGCAAGGTGGGGATAGAGGGTTGGGGGGTTCCCCTGGGAGGGGAGACTCAGACTGTGGTTTACTGCTGGGGGCAGAACCCAGAGGGTAAGGGGCACCGGGGTCCAGGAAGGACACGGGGGCCAGAGGCAGGTGAGACACCGGCCAACAGAGGGTGTTCCAAGCTGAACAAGAGCTAATTCCTGAGACGACCAGCAGGAGGCGCCACACCAGTGAGTTGTCACATCGCTACAGCTCCCCAGACTAGTGAATTAGCCCAATGCACCGTGGAAGTTCTGTCATTGCTCATTCATGCATGTTTTCAATCCTGAAGCCAAAAGCTTTTTCATATCACAGAACGAAGCTAAGGATAACTTGCAGTAGACTGAGCAAACTGTTAGTTCCAACAAAGAGAACAGGGGACTCTAGTGAAAATTGTTTTTAAAAGTAAATACTGTATTTTGCAATGCGCCTCCCTAAAGAAACCAAACCAAACCAGTCAAATGTTGTAAAGCACAAACCATCTCCCTTCTTTTCCCCTCCTCCTACCCCGCCCCCAAACTGGAAAGACATTCTGATGTGCCTGCTCTGGTATGATCCCACTGGTTAGGGCCTAAGCAGGGCTGGCCTTACCATCAGGTGAACCGAGGCGGCCGCCGCAGGTGCCAGACTGTGGGGGGGTACCACTAGGACCCAGAGTGTAGAAAACTGTGTCTGCTGCTGGTGCATATGTATTCTCTCTGCTCTAGATGCACAGAGACGGTGGAGTGCTGTGCTGGAGGAAGGAGGTCAGAAGAGACATAACAGGCAGGCAGGAGAAAAGGTGAGAGGGAATAACAGAAAGCAGCAGGAGCTGCAGGGAGAGAGAGGAGGAGGAGCCTCTTATGTACCTCTCTAGCACCCCCAGGAGCCTGGACTGATTAACACCAGCTTCTGAGGGAGCTTCCTGTTTCCTGCTGCTTCCCTGAACCCACTTGAGAAGAACAGGCAGTCAACTAGGGTTACCATACATCCGGCTTTTTGGTCCTCAAATCCCCGTCCGGGAGGAATTTCCAAAAAGCTGAACATGTCCGGGAAAAAAGGAAGGCATGGTAAGGGGACCGCCTCCTCCCCAGGGTTCAACTTTCCCGGCTCCCGCCGCTCTCCCCAGCGCAGCAGCAGCCGGAGCCCGGGAGGAGGCGGCTGTGAGCTGGGATGCCGCCGGCCAGCGCCACTTGGCCAGGGCCGGGGCTGGGCCGGGGGTGCTCGGCCGGAACCGGGGCCCGAGCCGAGCCGGAGCTGCTGGGGCTGGGGCTGCTCGGCCAGCGCCGGGCCGGAGGTGCTTGGCCGGGCCGGTGGGGCCGGAGCGGCTCGGCCGGGCCGGTGGGGACGGGGGTGCTTGGCCGCTGGCCGGAACCGGGGCCTGAGCCGAGCTGGGCCGGAGCGACCAGGGCTGGGAGTGCTTGGCCAGCGCCACTCGGCCGGGGCCAGGGCCGGGCCGGAGCAGCTCGGCCAGGGTCGGTGGGGCCGGGGGTGCTCGGCCGCTGACCGGCGGCCGGAACTAGGGCCCAAGCCGAGCTGGAGCGACCGAGGCTGGGGGTGCTCGGCCGCTGGCCGGAACCGGGGCCCGAGCTGAGCCGGAGCGACTGGGGCTGGGGGTGCTCAGCCGGCGCCCCAGGGCCCGAGCTGGGCCGGAGCCGCCGGGGCCAGAGCCTCTTGGCCGGCCGTCGGAGGGAGCCGCTCGGCCGGAGGGGCCGGACTGGGCCGCATCTGCCTGTTTCAGGCTTCCCGCGAACTAAACACAGTGTTTACTATGCAGACAAGAAAAGTAACGTTTGCTGTTCAGGCATTTGAAAGTTAAGTGTTACTTAAAATTTTTGAACAAGGCATTGTAAGTTGTTAGTTCTCCTTTATTGGGGTAGGTAGCAGAGCAGTACCATGAGAGGAGTAGAACAGGAAGAAGACAGAATTGAGATCTTTCAAAGTTTTGTCCCAAGTGAGGGAGTATGGGGGAGTCATTTGAGCTCCCCGCCGCAGGAGCCAAAATGTTATGGGCTGGCTCTAGGCCTGAGGTGCAGTTATGGGGTAGGATTTCAACGTTTTCCTATAGCATGTGTTGAATTCCACCACAAGAGTCTGTGGCAACCCTCTTTGCAAAGACCTGAGAACCAGAAAGAGCTGGCATCTCCCACCCATGCTCTGGTTTGGTGGCACAAAGGGACTGTAAGATAGGCTTACCGAGCCAGCTGAGCATCCCCAGAGTGGGGAATCCCTGGGGGGCTAAAGCTATGTTGCCACTACACTAGCCACTCCCACAGTCCTCACTGCAGGGGATGTTGCCAGTGAGGGGCCTACCCAGAGCATTCAGGAAAGGCCTAGCTGGCATAATGACACCCTGGAGGCCAAACTGTGAGTGGAAAGCCACCTTTGCCCCCCATGACCCTGGCAATGGGCCTGCCCTGAGCACAGAGCTTGAGCAGACCAGACACCCAGGTGTTACCTAGGCAATAATATTGTATTAGCCAAACAAAATATTGTGGGCCTGATTTTGATGTTAGTTTCACCAGTGTAAATCGGAAAACTGAATTCAGTGGCAGGGCACTGGGGTAAATGAGATCACGGCGATGTCCAATATTTGAAAACTCTTAGAGTTGCAAATGCACAATGGCCATGTGACTTGTCTGTGATTAGAGAAGAGCTTGGTAAAAAATATGAGCTGCATAGTAATTGCCTTGGAAACGAATGCATGTTGATTTATGAGACAGAAATCATCATGTCCTGTATTTAACAAGTAATGCAAAGCCCCACAAATGCCATGGAAAGCAAGAGCACTTGCATAATACAAACCCTGCTGGATTTTCGAAGTAGAATTAAAAACAAAACCTAAATCTAAACCCAAGTGGAATAAAGAGTCTCCCCTTTCTCTGCTAAAAAGAATGATGGCAGAGTTTCATTTCTAATTTAAAGCTTGATTCTGCAACACTTTACTCATCAAAGGAAATCAGTCCCTAGTAGTTAGGAATACTTTAGATTCGGGGTTGGGGTTTTTTAGGCCCAAAGGAGAATTTGCTCTCAGTCCCTGTACTGGCTTCCACAGATCTCTTCCTAATGTTACTCCTGCCGTAAATGGGTAACTGCAAGATAAAGAATCAGACCAAAGACTAAGGATTCAGTAAAAGGAATCTCAGGTAGCTAGTCCATTACTCCTTTTCACAAATCTAGCCTAGGGGTAGGAAAAAAACATTCCAAAATCAAGTTCCCAGGCTGCTGGTGCCCTTTACTCTGCCTCTGATGGCTAAAGAGTTAATTCACCAAAGGCCAAAGCTCACTGAAATCAAGAGAAAAGCTCCCACCAACTTCAAGTTTTGGATCAGGCCCTTAGTGCTTAAATTCACTGCCCAAAACCTTTGTTGACCGAGAGTTACGGCTGAAAAGCAGTGCCTCGTACCCTTCCAGAACAGCAATTCTTAGGTCCCTGCACAGCAGGCAATTCAGAGTTAAAGTGCACACCAGCCCCACTCCCCAACCTTAACTCTGCCCTCATTGAGTGATGCCCCAGTCTGCCCCATCACATATGATGACCTCTATCTTTCCAGGAGATACGGAGCACTGTGGAGACCCTGGGAGAAACTGTCAGACTAAGTGTCCTCACTAAGGTAAAAGAATAATGTAGGTCAGGCTTAGTGAGCACCAGCTGGCTACACCTGGCCTGAACCATTTCACCTGCTCTACACACACCACCCCATAGCTGCCAGATGTCACCACCCTTGATCCTTGTCTTAAGGAGTCCCTCTGGAATATCATCTGTGTGACACTACACCCCATATTCATCATGGGATATTATATGATTATGGCATAATTATGATGCATTTTGTACAAGATGGGTAATGTAAGGTGTCATTGGAAAAGTTATGATTTGCTGAATATGATTATCCTATTTGTATGCATGTATCATTTTTGTATTTGAAGGTATGAATATTGACTATGTATCAGTATTTCCAGAGTAAGCACATTTGAGAACACCCACAGCTAGCCTGTCAGGTACAACAGTGAAGGTAAACAGTGCTGATGGCCCATCAGCAAAGACAATGGACCATGGAAGAGCTTAGCCTTCCTCAGAACGCTCCAGCCAGCCTGTAAGTAATGGCTGCTATGACTCAGCAGGACATGCAAGGGCATGTGACCAGACCACATGACACTGAACTCCATTTTGATACCTGTATTTTTCCACAAGCTGGTCTGGGAACTGAGTTTGGAACAAAGGGTTCCTGCCATATGGTAAAGCTATATAAGGTGGGGTGAGACATCATCTAGTGGCCTCACTCCCCACACAAGAGAACTCCTGGAAACACTTGAGGAAAAAAGACTGAACTGGGGGAAGTGCTGGTCCCAGGCCTAAAGGATTTCTAACCTGTGTATGGAAACCTGGTGAACTGCTTGTATCATCAGCCAGGGTGAGAAATTGCTAATTCATATCCAAACTATCTAGTATGTTAGGCTTAGTTTGTGTTTTGTTTATTTGCTAGGTAACCTGCTTTGATCTGTTTGCTATCACTTAAAATCTATCTTTTGTAATTAGTGAACTTGGGTGTTTTTCTTTATCTAAACCAGGGAGCCTTTGAGTGAAGTGTCTGGGGAAAAATCTCAGCTTGGTTAACACAGGCTTGTTGCATATCCTCCCACATCGAGCGGAAGGTGAACTTTATTAAGGAGCTTACATTGTACAGATCCCTGTATGACGGTATTGTGACGGTTGGTGCCCCCCATAAGGTTTTATAAAATTATGCTTATGTATGTATGTGTGTGTGTGTGTGTGTGTGTATGTGTATATTGTGACAAAGTTCCTCCTCTATCTTGGTGGGTCTTGTGCTTATTGGCGGATTTTCTTGCCTCAGAGATTCACCATGTGGGTTGGGGAACAGCCCAGAGACCTTCCCCTCTGGAAGAACCCACAGTCCAGGTCAATTGGGAGGTTTGGGGGGAACCCGGGCCCGCCCTCTACTCCGGGTTCCAGCCCAGGGCCCTGTGGACTGCAGCTGACTATAGTGCCTCCTGTAACAGCTGCATGACAGCTACAACTCCCTGGGCTACTTCCCCATGGCCTCCACCAAACACCTTCCTCATTCTCACCACAGGACCTTCCTCCTGGTGTCTGATAACGCTTGTGCTCCTCAGTCCTCCAGCAGCACCCCCTCTCACTCTCAGCTCCTTGCACCTCTTGCTCCCAGCTCCTCACACTCTCACCACAAACTGAAGTGAGCTCCTTTTAAAACCCAGGTGCCCTGATTAGCCTGCCTTAATTGATTCTAGCAGCTTCTTCTTAATTGGCTCCAGGTGTCCTAATTAGCCTGCCTGCCTTAACTGGTTCTAGCAGGTTCCCGATTACTCTAGTGCAGCTCCTGCTCTGGTCACTCAGGGAACAGAAAACTACTCATCCAGTGACCAGTATATTTGCCCTCTACCAGACTCCTGTACCCCATTGGTCTGGGTCTGTCACATATCCCTCCCCCCTGCTCAACGCCAAGGGGTTGGGCAGCTTGGGACGCCAGACAGTGCACATGTGACAAACCATCGGCATTGCCATGATGGCTCCCTGCTCTGTGTTGCACACAGAACTGGAAAGGTTGGAGGGATAAGAACCATCTGGTCACCCTTGTGTTCTTCTCCTTGTTCCGCTGCATCCATTGAAGAGGGGCATGGTCGGTCACGAGGACAAATCTGTGCCCGAGCAGATAGTAGCGCAATGTTTCCATGGCCCATTTTACAGCGAGGCATTCTCTCTCCACCATTGCATATTTTTGTTCCCTTGGAAGGAGTTTCCGACTGAGGTATAGAATTGGGTGTTCCTCCTCCCCGACCATCTGTGATAGAATGGCCCCCAACCCTACTTCCGATGCATCCGTCTGCAGGATAAACTCCTTGGTGAAATCAGGGGCTATCAGTACAGGGTTACTGCAGAGGGCAGTCCGTAGGTCTGTGAATGCTTCCTCTGCTGCGTCAGACCATCTCACCAGATCAGGTCCACGGGCTTTCATTAGGACTGTCAGGGGGCTTGCCCTTGTGGCAAAGTGGGGGATAAATTGTCGGTAATACCCCACCATACCTAGGAACGCCCGGACTTGTTTCTTGCGACTTGGTCGGGGCCAATTTTGGATGGCCTCTAACTTGTTCACTTGGGGTTTTACCAAACCTTTTCCCACAATGTAGCCAAGATAATTGGCCTCTGTAAACCCTACAGCGCACTTGGCAGGGTTTGCTGTAAGGCCAGCTCGCCTGAAGGTATTGAGGACTGCCTCCACCTTCTCCAGGTGGGTTTCCCAGTCTGGGGTATGAATGACCACATCGTCCAAGTAGGAGGCAGCATAACTGTTATGCAGGCGTAATAGCTTGTCCATGAGGCGCTGGAAGGTAGCTGGGGCCCCATGTAGCCCAAAAGGGAGGACAGTATATTGAAAAAGACCCTCTGGTGTAGAGAACGCAGTCCTTTCCTTTGCGTCTTCTGCAAGGGGAATCTGCCAGTACCCCTTTGTCAAGTCTAGGGTAGTCAAGTACCGGGCATTACCCAGACGGTCCACTAGCTCATCTATGCGAGGTATGGGGTACGCGTCGAACTGGGATACTTCGTTTAGTCGCCGGAAGTCGTTGCAAAATCTTGTGGTGCCATCAGGTTTGGGCACCAGCACAATTGGGCAGGACCACTGACTGTGGGATTCTTCGATGATCCCCAACTCCAGCATTTTTTTTTACTTCTGCTTTTATTTCCTCCCTTTTTGCCGCTGGCACCCGATAGGGCCTCATTGTTACTCTGGCCCCAGGGTTCGTGACGATGTGGTGATAGGTCTCGGTTGTTCGACCCGGTTTTGTCGAGAACACATCTTGGTTCTGGAAGATCATCTCAGACACCTCATTCTTCTGGTCTGGTGTTAAATCGGGAGACACTCTCACCTGTTTGGAAGGCTTGTTTTCCTGGGTTAGGTCTTTTTGGACCGTTGTGCATGCCTCTTGTGCATGCCAGGGTTTCAGAAGGTTAACGTGATAAATCTGTTCTTGTTTTCTGCGTCCTGGCTGCCGCACCTTGTAGGTTACTTCCCCCACGGGTTCAACCACCTCATAGGGCCCCTGCCATTGGGCCAGAAGCTTGCTTTCTGCCGTGGGTACCAACACCATAACCCGATCCCCTGGTTGGAACTGTCGCACTTTTGCCTGGCGATTGTAATGGGTTCGCTGGGCCTCCTGTGCCTTCTCCAAATGTTCCCGTACAATAGGGGTAACCCGGGCTATCCGGTCTCGCATCTGCATTACATGCTCTATTATATTTCTCCCCTCATTGGGTTCCTCTTCCCAGATCTCTTTGGCGATATCTAGTATGCCATGGGGGTGACGCCCGTATAATAACTCGAAGGGGGAAAACCCAGTTGAGGCCTGAGGTACCTCCCAGATAGCGAACATAAGGTAGGGTAGTAGGGTGTCCCAATCCTTCCCATCCCGACTTACCACCTTCCTTATCATAGCCTTGAGGGTTCAGTTAAACCTTTCTACCAACCCATCAGTCTGCGGATGGTAGACCGAAGTTCTCAGGGTATGTATATGGAGCAGCGTACAGAGGTCCTTCATTAGCTTAGACATAAATGGGGTTCCTTGGTCGGTTAATATCTCCTTTGGTAGCCCCATTCGGGCAAAGATCCCCACCAGCTCTTTGGCTATAGTTTTAGAGGCCGTGTTCCGCAGGGGGACGGCTTCTGGGTAGCGAGTAGCATAGTCCAAAACAACAAGTATATATTGGTGGCCCCGAGCCGTCTTCTCCAGGGGTCCCACTACGTCCATGGCTATTCGCTCGAAGAGGACCTCTATGATGGGAAGGGGTACTAAAGGTGCCCTCAAGTGGGGACGGGGACTGTGCAGCTGACACTCCGGGCAGGAGGCACAGTACCTCCACACATCTTCATGTACTCTGGGCCAGAAGAACCGTCGTAGGACTAGTGCCAGGGTTTTCCCTACCCCCAAATGCCCCCCAAAAAGATGACTATGAGCAAGACTTAATACAGCGTTCTGGTGTTTTTGAGGTACTAGGATCTGCTGAACCTTCTGCCCCTGTACTGGTGCAACCCGGTATAAGAGATCCTTCTTCATTATGAAGTAGGGTCCTGGTCCCTGGGTTTTCCCTTCCACGAGGACCCCATCTATTTCAGTCACCTCCTTCCTAATGTTGTCATACCTTGGGTCTTCTGCCTGGTCCCATCCAAAATTTCTTCTCCCGGGGCTAATCTGCCCAAGATCTAGGGGCTCAGTCTCTGTTGCCTCTACTGGTTCAGAAGCATTAGGGTAGAGGTCAGACTCAGGTGCTTCTCCCTCCTGCGTGGCCTCCTTTTCAGCTGCGCGGGTCCGCCTACCTACGAGAGCGACCCTCTGGCTTTGGGTCAGTATTCGGGTTCCCAAGGTCTTAGCTGCCCTTCTTTCCCTTTTTGTCTTTCTACCCTGTCTGGGAGGGGAGAACAAATCTGGGGATATTTCAGAGAAGATTGGGGGTTGACAGTCTGCTGTGGATGCCTCACCAATTTTAGGGTCCCCATCTTTCTCCAATCCCCCTACCGGGAGTAAGTTTCCAAACCCTGGGAAGTCCCTCCCTATGAGCACCGGGTATGGGAGTTTAGGGACTACACCTGCTGCTACCTCAGTAGTGTTCCCTTGGATCTCGATTTTTACTGGGATGGTAGGGTAGTAACTAACTGTCCCATGGACACATGTTATCCCCGTACGTTGAGCCTGCAGCAGCTGACTACGCTTCACGAGCTTCCCTGAGATAAGCGTGATAGCACTCCCCGAATCAACCAGTGCCGTGGTCCCTACCCCATTTAGTTTCACTGGTTTGGTATACATATGTGGGGTTAGTGAGACCCCCACAAGGTGGATTAGGGAGCATGGATCTGCCCAGTTCCCCAGGTTACACTGCATAGGCTCCTCAGCATTGGGACACTGTGCAGCTATGTGTCCCCCCTCCCCGCAGGCATAACATCTGTATGGAGCCCTAGGCGTTCTCCGGTCTCTTGGTTTGGGCAGTCTAACATCACGATCCTCGTCTCTCTCAGTGCTCCGACTCTTTGTGGCCTCTGATGGGCCTCTCTCTTTTTCCACCTGGGCCCTCCTGGTGGCCCAGCCACCCGAACTTTAGGGCTTGGTGCTGCTAGTTTAACCCGGGGTGCCTCTTCCTTAACTGGTCGGGTCAGCTCCCTCGCTGTCCTTCGCCTCTCTACCAGGGCGACAACCTCGTCATAGGTGGAGGGTTCGTTCTGGCTTACCCAGGCACGAAGGTCTGGTGGTAGTCCCCCCATGTATCGGTCGATGACCAGAACCGCTAGTATCTCTTCCGGACTCCGGGACTCTGTTTGCAACCACTTTCGTGCGAGATGGATGAGGTCATACAATTGGGACCGCGGGGTTTTGTCTTCCTGATACCTCCAACCGTGATACTGCTGGGCCCGCACTGCTGTCGTTACCGCAGATCTGGCCAGGATCTCTGCTTTCAGCTGGGGGTAGTCTGCCGCAGCCTCTTCAGGCAGATCATGGTAGGCCTTCTGGGCCTCCCCACACAGGAATGGGGCAAGGATGCCAGACCACTGATCTCGAGGCCAGGCCTCTCGTAGGGCTGTCCTCTCCAAGGCCAGAAGGTATGCCTCTACATCATCCTCCCGTGTCATTTTCTGCAGCCAATGGCTGGCCCGTATGAGCCGCATCCCATCATGGCCACGATTCAGCTCTGTAAGGGACTTTACCTGGTTTACCAGTTCCCGCAACATAGCTCGGTCTTGAGCAGCCTGGTCCATCAGCAGGCGATTAGTCTCTTGCTGCAGCCGCACTGTCTCCTGTTGGGCAGCTGCCTGGACATGGGTAGCCTCCTGCTGGGCCGCCGTAGCTTGTATCAGTGCCCGCACTACGTCATCCATTGTGGTGAAAAAAATAAACCCTCTCCCTTTTTTTTTTGTTTTTTTAAATCATCCTCCTTCTTCCGCCACGCTGTGCGCCCCAAGATCCCACTCTTGACACCAGTGTGACAAAGTTCCTCCTTTATCTTGGTGGGTCCTGTGCTTATTGGCGGATTTTCTTGCCTCAGAGATTCACCATGTGGGTTGGGGAACAGCCCAGAGATTTTCCCCTCTGGAAGAACCCACAGTCCAGGTCAATTGGGAGGTTTGGGGGGAACCCGGGCCCACCCTCTACTCCGGGTTCCAGCCCAGGGCCCCGTGGACTGCAGCTGACTATAGTGCCTCCTGTAACAGCTGCATGACAGCTACAACTCCGTGGGCTACTTCCCCATGGCCTCCTCCAAACACCTTCCTTATTCTCACCACAGGACCTTCCTCCTGGTGTCTGATAACACTTGTGCTCCTCAGTCCTCCAGCAGCACACCCTCTCACTCTCAGCTCCTTGCGCCTCTTGCTCCCAGCTCCTCACACTCTCACCACAAACTGAAGTGAGCTCCTTTTAAAACCCAGGTGCCCTGATTAGCCTGCCTTAATTGATTCTAGCAGCTTCTTCTTAATTGGCTCCAGGTGTCCTAATTAGCCTGCCTGCCTTAACTGGTTCTAGCAGGTTCCTGATTACTCTAGTGCAGCCCCTGCTCTGGTCACTCAGGGAACAGAAAACTACTCATCCAGTGACCAGTATATTTGTCCTCTACCAGACTCCTGTACCCCACTAGTCTGGGTCTATCACTATATATATATATATATATATATATATATATATATATATATATATATAAACTAGAATGTGTAATATGCTATATATGCCATTTAACATATCTCTGTAAAGGTTATGAGCTACTAAATCTATTAATCCTATTTGTAGGCATGTATCATTTTTGTATTCGAAGTTATGAATATTGGCTGCATACTTGTTTGATTCTAAGTAGGCTGTAGTGAAGCAGTTGGTCAGCTTCCTGAGAAAAGACTATTCTCAGTAAGTGCCCAGTCAAGAAACACTTAAGCCAACAATGAACTTGGAGACACCAATCCACATCTGGGCTTTCCCAGAAATTTGGCTTGGCTGGTAAGGAACTCAGTCATGCATGGACATGTGATTTGCCCAGGTGACTCCAAAACTCCATTTTGTAGCTGGACTTTGCATAGGAGACAGGAGGGGTCTCCACTCACAAGAGAGAGTCTACTTAAGCCTGTGGGAGACCCCTCAATTTGGTCTTCAGCTGGCTAAAGAGAAGGCCTCTCCACCCCCAAAGATACCTGAAAGAAACTGGAACAAAGGACAGTGACTCCAAGGGGTGTGAGTGATTGTTGGACCCAGACTAAAAGGAGATTAGTCTGTAAAAGGAAGCATTCTGGAACTGGTGAGGCTCTTATCTGTATTCAGTTCCTTACTGTATTAGACATAGACTTGTGTGTTCTATTTTATTTTCCTTGGTAGTTCACTTTGTTCTGTCTGTTACTACTTGGAATCACTTAAATCCTACTTTCTGTATTTAATAAAATCACTTTTTACTTATTAATTAACCCAGGGTATGTATTAATACCGGGGGGCAAACAGCTGTGCATACCTCTCTATCAGTGTTATAGAGGGCGAACAATTTATGAGTTTACCCTATATAAGCTTTATACAGGGTAAAATGGATTTATTTGGGTTTCAGACCCCACTGGGAGTTGGGGATCTGAGTGTTAAAGACAAGAACACTTCTGTAAGCTGCTTTCAGTTAAGTCTGCAGCTTTGGGGCAAGTAATTCAGACCCTGGGTCTGTGTTGGAGCAGATGGGCGTGTCTGGCTCAGCAAGACAGGGTGCTGGGGTCCCGAGCAGGCACAGAAAGCAGGAGCAGAGGTAGTCTTGGCACATCAGGTGGCAGCTCCCAAGGGGGGTTCTGTGATTCAACCCGTCACAGTGGCGTAGTCGCCAGGATCTGTGCACAGCTGATTGCTTTGAGTTAGGTAGTGATTTTAAGTGAGTTTTAAGTGTGGTGGCTGGAGAACAGACATAGTGGTTACTGGTTTGTTATTTTTTGTTTGCTTATTTTGGGCAAGGAAAGTAGGGACAAAAAAGGAAGCAAAATAAATAAGATTAAAGATCAGAAGAAGCTAAAACTATATAAGTTGCAAATTGCCCAGAAAAGCTGAACACTGGGCGCTGGGCAAGTCCCTGTTAACTAAGAATCCCCTGAGCTGAGTGCATCCCAGTTTCAGTGAACTGCAGAGGGGGTGTGGCCCAGCACAAGAAAGCAGGAAAATGACTACCAGTGAAGCAGCTTCTAAACTAGAGCTGGCTAGGCTGGATGCAGAAAAGAAGGCAAAGAACCGGGAGTTTCAATTGAAACTCAAAGAGGCAGAGGAAGCCAGGGCTGCCCACAAAAGAGCAATGGAGGCAGAAACAGCCAGGGTGGAGGCAAAAGAGGCTGCCCACAAGAAAGCTATGGAGGCTGAAACAGCCAGGGTGGAGGCAGAAACAGCCAGGGCGGAAGCTGCCCACAAGAGAGCTATGGAGGCCCAGATTGAGGCCCAAAAGCATGAACTGGCTGTTATGGGGTTGAGGGGACAAAACCCTTCAGCTGGTGGCTCAACCTCCTCAAAAATCCACAAATGGGAGCAACTATGTCCACAGTATAATGAATCCAGCGATATTGCCAAATATTTCATCACCTTTGAGAGACTGTGCACCCTCCATGTAATTCCTGAAGATCAAAAGATAACCACATTGATAGCAAAATTGACTGGCAGAGCTCTGGACATATTCAATAAGATGCCTATTAATGATGCTTCAAACTATGGTAAATTTAAGGAACTGGTTTTAAACAGTTTCAGGTTACACCTGAAACCTACAGGGTTAAATTCAGAAGTCTTAAGAGGGGATCTGGATTAAGTAATGTGGCTTATGTAAATGAAATAAGAGGTTTGGTAAATAAGTGGGTGAGGGGGAAAGGCATTACAAGCTTGGAAGAAATGTGTGATTTGGTTACTCAGGAACAATTCCTGAATATGTTCAGTGATGACATAAAACAGTATTTGTGGGACAAAAAGGTGGATGCAGTGGGTGAATTATCCGGGTATGCAGACTCTTATGAGCAAGCACAAGCTGCAATCAAACATAAACCACTGGCAGAGGGGTACAGGGTTGGGGGAAAGCAGAATCACTGTTTTACCCCTGGGACAAAGGAGCCTGGGTGTTCACCTCCCCATTCCCCTGTTACTCGTCCCAAATTTCCTGTGCAAGCAGAGGAGCCCAAGAGGTGCTATCATTGTAAGTCCACTGAGCACCTGAGGAATAAGTGTCCCTTGCTGAGTGGGAACAAGCAGCAAGTAACACATAAAACTGCTACTGTACTTCTCAGATCACAGCTGCTGCCTCTTTCCACACAGGATTTGTAAAGCTTGCTTCCACACAACCAAGCAGTGAGCATATGCATGCTGTTAAATTGAATGGAAAAGTGCTTCTTGGCCTAAGAGATACGGGTGCTAAGATTTCTGTGGTCAGTAGGGACCTGATCCAGGAGAAGGATTTATTGCCTGGGAAACTAGCAGAATTGGAGCTGGTGGGGGGTTACAAAGTCCTTGCACCTTCAGCTAAAGTACACATGCAAACTGGGGGTTTACAGGCTGAACTGACCATTGCAACGGTGGCACACAATTTTGCACCATTTCTACTTGGAAATGATTTCTTTAATGTGGCCGAATCTATCCCAAAGTTGGTTAGCAGTGAAAAGGAATATTGTGCTAAAAGCCCGGGGGTGGTGGTGGTGAAGTCACATGGACTGCTAGGGGAATAGAAAAGTGTCTCTTAGGTTCCTCTGTAGCAGTAAAGAATGTAGCTTTGGGGGCAGGGATGGTTGTAGCCAGTTCCTGTAGCCCCAGGGCTCAAGGCAAGTCCCAGAGAGAGGGGCTGGACAAAGCCAGCTCTTGTCCCGTAATCAGCTCCCTGGGGGAGGGGGATGTACCACCTTATAGCAGGGGGGGCCACCCCAGCTGTTGACTGCCAGAAAATTGCAGGTCAGCAGGGGGCAGGGCCTGCCCTGGGGTGCACAGAGACATGTGTCCCGAAGGTGGAAGTTGGGGTCCTGGTGATTGCTGGCAAGCCCAACCTGAGTGAAGAGGGGGGAATTTTGCTGGCCAGTGAAGGGCCTGTCATAGCTGGTAGTTGTGAGCCCACAGCTGGACCAGGGTCATCTTCCTAGAGGGGAGCCCAAAGAGGAAAGCCCAGACGGAAGGTGAGGGGGGGCTGGAAAGTCCGCTCACCTTTTGTAGGGAGGATCTTTCCCAGGAGGAGGGTGAAAAGTCTGCATTTAAAATGCCAGACCCCTCTCCTGTGAATCAGGTTTTAGGAAAAACTGGGGGTCAGATCTCTGGGAGGGGGGAGTCCATCCAGCTGACCTGTTGGGAACAGAAAGTGGGGTTTTACCAAACCAAGGCACTCCACTGAAAGATGCTGTTCTTGCAACGCTTGCAAGGGATAAAACTGTCTCTCCAAGACAGGAGGGGGGAAATCTCTGCA
The DNA here is from genome assembly GCF_028017835.1 of Emys orbicularis. Lineage (NCBI taxonomy): Eukaryota > Metazoa > Chordata > Testudines > Emydidae > Emys > Emys orbicularis. The sequence continues at coordinate 48,645,295 of NC_088691.1, forward strand.
TGGGTGAAACTTCACAAGGGAGTGGGGTCCAGCCCAGAGAAATTCCAGAGGGACGGGCTGAGGGCAGGCATGGTTGCCCCACCCTTTCCTTGCCAAAGCCTCAAAGGAATGCCTGAATTAAAAGCCTTCTCCAAAGAGGCAAAAAAATCCTTCTGTACTTAATAAACTTGTTCTATTGTTTTATCTACACCAGTGTGCTTGGACTGAAGTGCCTAGAAAACTCCATTTGGAATAATAGGATTTGTACGTATCATTTTCTAATAATAAATGACTGACTTTATATGAGCTTGTGTTGTCCAGGAGTGTTCTGGGCAGCACAAGATGCACATTTCTGCGGGAAAGTCGGACTGAAAATTTGCTGGTGTTGCCCTGCACTGTAATTCAAGAGTGGTTGTCTACAGCACTCACACAGTAAAACTGGGAGTGATTTACGTGCTGGAGGCTCTGTGTGAGCAGACCAGAAGTCGTTACTCACAGCGAGGCAGTGTAAAAGGCACCCCAGGCTGGAGAATTGAGGGGACACAGCTGTTCAACAGTCCAGACTGTACCCTGGGTAATGTCACAATCCCATCCTCCCATGGGAAGTTTGTTGCGTTGTTGTAGTCATGCTGCTCCCAGCATATGATCAAGACAAGATATGCGAAGTAATATCTTTTATTGGACCAACTTCTGTTGGTGGAAGGTACAAGCTTCCAACCTTCACAGAGCTCTTCAGGGATATTACTTCACCCACCTTGTCTCTCTCAACATGAAGCATGAGACAGAGCAAGAAGGCCAATCAAAGGTCCCTTCTCCACAATTTTTTGGCTTTTTAATAGTCTCATCTTTCCACTTCTCCCATCTGCTCTTTGCCTCTTCCTACTTTTTGTTGCCTGCTTCTGTATTTCCAGCACCCCCATCACAATGGTATATATAGCATCTACACATATCTATATATATATATCCCCACAGTCTCCCCTGTGCACCTATTTCCCTATAGCCTCCCCTCTGCCTTTATATCTCTGCCTTTTCCTCCTCCCCTCCCCACAAGTGAGCAGTTTATTAATGATATTGACAGGCACCAGTTACCCTTTGCTGGCTGGTGCCCATTAGTTATGGAACTGGGAACTTTTCTTTAAACAAAACTAAATTACATGCAAAAAAAACAAAATTATCTGACAATTATGCACAGTTATACATTCAAAAGTCAAGAGAACCAGTGCTAAGGTTAAACATACCTTAGCACTGCTTCTTGTGTGTATGCACGTACAGAGGGCCATATCCCCGATTGGTATAAATTGGCACAGCTCCATTGACTTCAGTGGGCCAGATCCCCCTTGGTATTAACTGGCACAGCTCCACTGAAGTCAATTCAATAGTAAAACTATTACATAGTAATAAGATGACCCCAGTATCCCTGCAGCCTGCAGGCTGCGATCGTATCAAGATTTGACTCTGAGAAGAGACTGCATTAACTTACAGTTCCAAACACTTTCCCCTGGTAATGTCCAAAGAACAAGGGGCCAGCCCTTCAGCTGGTGTAAACCTGCAATGGAGCCATGCTGCTCTACACTAGCTGAGGATCTGGCCCGTTATCTCCCTTCAGCACTCAGAGGGTCAGACCAGATGATCAGATGATGATAGGCTGAAGGGAAGAGGGATAGCTCAGTGGTTTGAGCATTGGCTTGCTAAACCCAGGGTTGTGAGCTCAATCCTTGAGGGGGCCATTTAGGGATCTGGGGCAAAAATCTGTCTGGGGATTGGTCCTGCTTTGAGCAGGGGGTTGGACTAGATAATCTCCTGTGATATTCTATGATAATCCTTAAAAACCTGATTTTCAGCTATGCCAAGTTATACTGATCTGGCAGTGGAAAGGGGCCTTAAAATGGGTGTTCACTTTGAGGCCCCATTAAATTTGCAGAGGGATGTTAAGGGGTCTTAGCAAAACTGAGAATTCAAGCCAGTGAATCTGTGACTCCACGGAGGTTTCTTTGGTGGAAATTCTGTCAAGCAGGCTAGAGAATAACAAGCTTGGGTGAAATCCTGCCTCACTGGAGACAGTGGCAAAACTCCCACCAACTTCAGTGAAGCCAGGGTTTCACCTGTTATGTCCCTTCCTTCTACATGCAGCTTGTACATTGCTCCCAAACTCAGCTATGTTGCTTCCATTTCTCTCCTCTTTCTATCCTTCATACAGTATCTTTTCCAAAGTGCCCTCCCCATCCACGCACTGCAGTCTAGCCTCTCACGCAGCCTGGGTCAGCTCCCAGCTCCCCAAAACTGCTCCTGGGCCCAAGCTGGAAGAGGGTACAAGAGGGGGAAGGATGGTCTTTGCCAAATGTCACTAAGTTACAACAGCAGCAAAATCGGAGGAAAAGCCAGCCAGAGGAACAGAGGCTAATGAGAGAGCAATCCAAACAAACAGGGAAGCCCAAGGGACAGAAACGGAACAAAAGAGCAGCCCAGAGACGTGGAAGAGAAAGGGAAGCCAATGGATGGAGTGTCTGGAAATTAAAGTTCTGTCTCTGGGGGGGAGGAAGAGTGCCAAGGAGGGGAGAGGAAGTGAAGAAAAAAACCCAAGGGAAACAAATACTACCTAGGCATATCCGAATCAAGAAACTGCCTGCAAAAACACAAAACAATCACATGGTTAGTGTGGGTTCAAATGGACGGCAGCAGCAGCAGCAGCATTTAAGGAAGTGATTCAGACGCCTAATGCCTCCACGCAGCCCCTGCTGCCCTTCCTTGCCTCATGCAGGGCAGCAGGGTTGCAGCCAAGGGGCCAGACACCTTGTAGGCATGGGTGGATGTGTGAGCAGCGTGCTGAGGGGCAACGGCCGTGGCCTGGGTTGTTGTCTGGGGAGTCGTAAAGGGAAAGAGACCAGATCCCCCTCCTGACGGTGGTGACAGAGTGTGAACAAGAAACATCCTTATCTGGGCTGGCTAGGGTGTGGAGCAGGAGTGACAATCCTAGCTGCAGGGGCTATTTGCAGTGGAAACCTAAAGCATGCCTGAGCCTGTGGGGGAAGAGTCTGGGGCTGCTGGCGCTACAGGCTAAAGCCAACTCCTTGAGGGCCTAGCTAACACTTCCACAGTGAGGCCTTTCCTGGTTCTCCTCAGGAACAACTTACACTGAAACATCAGTGGTGGGGGAGAAGGGCAGTCCAGGGGATGGTCCCAGGGCCTGCTTGCTGCAATGAAGACTGAAGGACATACAAGAGCAAAGCAGGGAGCAAAAGCAGTTCAGAAAGAGGGTTAGATGCATCCCATTCCATTGGCTCTCATCCCTTTCTCCCTACATCCAGGATCTCCCCATTGTTAGGGTCAAACCAAGCAAAAAGCCCATGCAGGGCTGAAGCAAAGGGAATTTGTGAAGATGTTTCCTTCCATTGTCCTGTGGAAATTCAATCCTCTTTTCCTTTTCACATGTTCCAGTTACCCCTCCTCCTCCCTGCACCACCCCTTCTGCCCATGCTTCTGGTCCCAGTTGTGGAGAGAGGCAGTGATCCAAGGTTTCCATCCCTGGGAGAGAGCAGTGCATTTTCACACACCCAGTTTAGATTCTGGGACAGAAAGCTAGATACAAACCTGATGCCCTGGGTCCCTCAAGTTGTAAGCAACGCCTCCCCTTTGCTTGGTAAACAGTCTTGTGACAAGCAACTCTGCAAACAAGCACCTCTCCACTCTCTGGAGAACTCCATGCCAGGGCTGAAATCCCCTGCCCAGAATGACCTCTTCTAGCGTGCAGGGCTCAAACGGGGAGGAAGAAGAGGGAGACATTCCCAAGGTGCCACAGCATTGCTCTCATGTGTGGAGTAGGGCAAAAGAATGAGCACTGCAGTCACACTGTGCTATGTCAGATTTAATGGGCCAGATCCCCAGCTGGTGCAAATCAGCCCTAGCTCCACTGGAGTCACTGAGTCAGATCCCCAGATGGTGCAAATTGATGTGGCTCCAATGAAATCAATGGTCCTGATTTATACTAGTTCAGGATCTACCCCTAATTCTTCCAGCTGTCTGCTACACTGTTTCTCAATGACCGGTCCGTGGACTGGCGCCGGCTCTGAGATTTCCCTGATACAGTTTAGGAAGGCAGCAAGCTGGTCCTTGGTATCAAAAGGTTGAGAAAGGCTGCATCTATTACACTGTGTTTGTTTGTATCAATTTCTGCCTTGCTCAGGACAGGCAGGAACAAACGATCTGAGCTACCCAGAGAGGTGCTGCAGTGCAGCTGTTCCGAGTCCCTGCTCCCTCTGAACACTGCTGCTGTCACCCTCACGCAGCGTCACCTGCATGGCGTCTGACAGCACGCAGTGGAGCCTGCCCTACTGCCCTGATCCAATCCTTTCCTCAGGGTCACTCACTGCTCAGTGACTCTTCAGACGCAACTGCTTGTCACGTGACTCATGTTTCGCGTGGCCCACCCTTGCCCTTCCCCACTCCTCTCATATACTCACTCCAGCAACCTGCTGTCTTGCTCTTGCCCCCTCGGTCATCCACCCAGCTGGCAAAGGGCTCTGCTGGCTTGGGGCAGAGCGCTGGCCTGTGGGCATTGCTGGGTGAGGCAGATTATGTAAGTGAGCACACAGGTCACAGTGGGACTGACCATTTCTCCTGCACTGAGCTTTCTGGGTTTTAAACTGTATTCCCTCAATTACACCATGTGCCCATAGGCAGGGCAGCCCTGGCAGGAGAAAGGAAGAGGAGATGTCCCCAAGGATGCAAGGAAAGAAGCTGTGACAGGGACCAGCTCAGTTTCCTTCCTGCCATGCTCCAAGGACAGGCAGTGCAATGCTTCATGATGGCCACACACAATGCGGATGTTCCCTGTGTTGCTAGTGATGATCTCTCATCTCCTCTATGCGAATTACAAGCAAGCACTGTGACTAGTGACTGCCCCCGCTTCCTGCTGGATGTGCTCCCAATCTTCTCCTAAAACACACTGTACAACCACTTCCACCCAGAATCCATCCCAGCGTGGACCCGTGACAGCTCTCCAGGCTAGACATCTTGCTGGGGCTACCCTGCGCTGCAGCAGTGACCTGGAGCTCTGCTCTGTGGTGCCAGTAGCAGTCGCTCCACAGCCACTACTGACCTACTGACTGGTTATTCATTCCCAGGTTGCTGCTAGGGTTCCGAGTTCTGGTGTTTGCTGCCCCCCCTTATGACTTAGCCAAAAGCATCAGCACTAGCAGAGCCCCTATAGGCACCTGACTGACACTGCAGCACACAGCTATACTGGGTCTCAGAGAAGCCTAGGTGAGAGTCTCAGCATCTAAAGGGAGGTGCATATAACACTGCCTATCAGTTGAATGTAGGGCCATGGGGCCTCACCACCCTGGGTCAATGCTGCTACAATACAGGGACGGGGATGGCATCTTAAAATCCACAGGTGGGTGAAAATCCAAAGACTCCTTTGATGTTGGTGTAATATTTTGAAAATGTCACTGGGAGGTGAGGCCCCCTTTGGCACATGCCCATGGCAGCCCTGGGTGGTGCAAGGAAGACCTGCCTCAGCAGCCTCGGGTGAAAGCTGTCAGCCACATAATGATCTTAGACGCCATCAGAGTGTGTGTTTGTGTGTGGCGGGATTTGGGGAAGCCCACCTCGAATCCTTGGGCTTCTGTGCATTCTCCACTGTTCCTGCCTTGTGGTGCAGCCATGTCGCCATCCCGCCAGTGCCCAGACGCAGCACAGTCACCGCCCCTAAGTGGTCCTGCAGCAGCAAGAAGGCCCTGATGGGCAAGACCTTGGGGGCGGGAGGGAGCGAAGCCCCCATAAACACAGACAGCCCTTGTCAACCTAACTGGACCAGACATTGCCTAGCGCCACAGGACAGCTGGGCAAAGTGAAGAGACGGCAAAGCCAGGCCAGACCCACCGATCATCCTGGGAGGGGTTGACGTATCCAGACGACAGGATGTTCAGAGACAAGATGTTGGGGTCAATCAGAGACTCGTCCCCTTCTGGGGTGTTTCGGATCCGACCTGCCAACACACGTCAAAACACACCGTTTGGAGGATGGGCAGCGGGGCGGAGGGAACAGCTCAATGGGGATGGTTCACAGTTCCAAGCTGCATAGCAGAGTAAATGGTAAAGGTGAGACTTGGGGGAAGATGCTTAATGTCAGCATCATATCCTCCTTCAGCCCCTTGGGACAGGCCCCTATATCCATCCCCTCCTGCTAGAACCTAGAGACCAGACTGCCCAGGCTCATCCCCATGGGTGGGAGGGTGCATGGCTCCAGCGGGACCACTAGGAGGAGCTCTGTGTGCCTGCTACTACACCCCTCTGCAGGTCTGGCTCACTCCCTTCCATATGGCCGGCCAGCCCCAAAGGCCAGTAGCCTCCAAAGGCCATGGAGAGGGGGAGGCATGTCCTTCCATCTTGTCCCCTCCCCTACCTGTAAGGACATATGGATGGAGCCACTCCTGAGCTCCCCAAAGCATAGTCTGGCCTTTACATGGGCTATGCAATGAGAGAGGCTCTTTGCCCCTTCCCCTCCACTAGGCCCCGGGTAGAGAGCAGGCACCGAGAGGGCCCCACTTCCCCAGATGGGGGCTCAAAGAGCTGGCAGAGGTCCCCCAGTCTAATCCGGGGTGCTGGCAAGAATAATGGGGGCACAGCCTCAGCTGGTGGCAATTTCCATTGAAGTAAATGGAACTCTGACCATTGACAGCAGCTGAGGATCCACCCCGGGACCCCTGCTGCAGCAGCAAGGGCCTAGCAGTGCAGCCTTGGCTCCTCGGTACTCAAGGAGGGGGCGCCTTGCTGAGTGATGTGCTGCTGAGCATGAGTACAGGGGGTGCCAGCCGGCCCCCAGCGATCATCTGCATTATTTCCCACAACAGGCCTGACAGAGTAGGTGGAGCGGGAGCCTGGACAAAGTATGAGGGAGAAGAGATTATGGGGGAGAAGGGAATGGGAGGGAGCACACAGGCGTGAGGATGCAGGAGTGAGGCGTCTGCTCAGACCCTGCCAACCAGCAACTCTGCTTACCTACAACCAGCTCTCGCACTTCTTTCCAGCGGACGAGGCTGCTGTTTTCATGCACTAAGGTCACGGTGATCCTCCTCTGGATTCCCTGTCAGCACCACACCAGAGAGAAAAGGGCAGTGGTTAAAACCAACAGCCCAACACCCAGTTGTTATGGGGATTAGGAAGATGGGCCAGTGGAGCGGCACAGGGACAAGGAGCAGGGCAAGGACCATACCTGGTGGAGCAGGAAGGTTCCGAGGCACGGCATCCCTCCACGGTGATCAACGACGGCAGGAATGTAACTGAAAAAGGGAAGATCAGTGAGATGTGATCTGAGATGGAGGTGCTCCTCCCCATGTCAGGGCCTGGACGATCTCACCCCGCCATCCCAGGGTCTGGGGGGATCTCACACACGCACCCCGCAAGTCCCTGGGGATCTCACACATGCTCCCCTCAGGGCCCAGGGGATCTCACAAATGCACCCCCCTGGGTCCAGGGGATCTCACACACCAATCCCCCAGGGCCCAGGGGATCTCACCCATGTAACCCCCAGGGCCAGGGGGATCTCGCATTCGCATCCTCCGAGGGCCCGGGGGAACTCACACTCGCATCCCCTGAGATCCTGAGGGATCTGACACACACACCCACAGATCCCAGGGGATCTCACACATGTCCCACTCAGAGCCCAGGGGATCTCACACTTGCAGCCCCCATTGCCTGGGGACCTCACACATGCACACCCCAGGGCCAGGGGGATCTCACCCATGCACTTCCCAAAGCCCAGGGGATCTCACACTTGTACACCAGAGAGCCAGGGGGATCTCACACATGCACCCCAGAGGTCCTGTGGGATCTCACACACGCACCCCCAAGACCTGGGGGATCGTATACTCACTCCCTAGGGCCCTGGGGATCTCAAATATCCACCCCCAAGGGCCAGGGATCTCACACACGCACCCCCAGTCACTGGGGGATCTCACACAGACTCCCAACAGGTACCGGGGGATCTCACATACAGACACCCCCACAGGCTCAGGGGATCTCACCCCCCCATCCCCCAGCATAGGTGATGGCTTCCTCTATTCCCGGTGGGTGCTCGACCCCCACCACACCCCTGGCTCCGCCCCTACACCGCCCTCACCCCACCCCCATTCCACCCCCTTACCTCAAGTCCCCTCCCCTGCCCCGCCTCTTCTCCGCCTCCTCCCCTGAGCATGCCGTGTCCCCGCTCCTCCACCTCAGTCCCAGAAAGTCGTAAGCATCGCCAAACAGCTGTTAGGCGGCAGTGCAGCAGGAAGTGCTGGGAGGGAGGGTGAGGAGCAGGGATGCGGCGCGTTCGGGGGGGGGGGGGAGGAGGAGTGGGGAGCTTGGCAGCTGGTGGGTGCAGCGCACCCACTAATTTTTCCCTGTGGGTGCTCCAGCCCCAGAGCACCCACGGAGTCGGCGCCTATGCCCCACAGGGCCCGGGGGATCTCACATACGCATCCTCCCAGGGTCTGGGGGATCTGACAGATGCACCCCCCAGGACCCGGGAGATCTGACACATGCACTCCCCAGGGCCTGGGGAATTTGACACAGACACCCTCCAGGACCTTAGGGATCGGACACATGCACCCCATAGCTCCTGGGGGATCTCACACATGCACCCCCCACAGTACGGGGGAACTCACACACGGACCCCCCAAAGTCCGGAGGATCTCAGACACTTGCACCCCGAAGTCCTGGGGAATCACACACACAGACCCCCAGGGTCTTGGGGACCTGACAAATGCACCGCACAGGGCCTGGGGGATCTGACACATGCATCCCATAGGGCCCGGGGGATCTCACACATGCACCCTCCAGGGTTCGGGGGATCTCACCTACATGCCCAACAGGTCTTGGGGGATCTCACCCATGCACCTCCCACGGCCGGAGGGATCTCACACTCGCATCCCCCAGGGCCCGGGGGATCTCACACATGCACACCAGAGAGCCCGGGGGATCTCACCCATTCACCCCCCCAGGGCCTGGGGGATCTCATCCACCCATCCCGCAGGGCCTGGGGGATCTCACACACGCACCCCACAAGGCCCGGGGGATCTCACACACGCACCCCCAGGGCCCAGGAAATTTGAGACAGGCACCCCCCAGGACCTGTGGGATTGGACACATGCACCCCCCCAGAGTATGGGGGATCTCAGACATTTGCACCCCATAGTCCTGGGGGATCTGACACACGCATCCCCCAAGGGTCCAGAGGATCTGACTCATGCCCTCCCCAGGGCCCGGGGGAATCTCACACATGCACTCCACAAGGCCCAGGGGATCTCACACATGCACACCTAAGGGCCCAGGGGATCTCATACACGTATCCCCAGGGCCTGGGGGATCTTACACTCGCACCCCCCAGGGCTTGGGGGGATCTCACGCACCCCACATGGCCCAGGTGATCTCACACAAGCACCCCACAAGGCCTGGGGGATCTGACACATGAACCCCCCAGAGTTCAGGGGCTCTCACACACGAACCCCCCAGGGCACAAGCTCTCACACACGTGCACATCACAGGACCCTAGGGCGCGCGCACACACACACACACACACACACTCTCTTGTGATTCCCATTTGTGTTGCCAGTGCCATGCATGGAGGGTCCTGATGATTGGAAGAGATTTGGGCTCAGCCCTTCAGCTGGCAAAAGGGCATTCCAATGTCCTGAGCCCAGCCCAGCACACCGGAGACCAGACACAGGCGGGACAGGCCCAGACTCCATAGGGGCCATGCCTAGGAGCGAACAGACTTTCTCCCAGAAGCAGCAGCAGCAGGTGACTGGATGTCTCTGATCATCAGTGGAGCCCTTAGAGCATCCCAGACTCAGAGGTGCTTGAATCCTTTATTGGCTGAGTTTTGCCTGTTGGTCCTGGCTGGGAATTACCCACAACCAGACTGTGATTTTAGACATTTATTTGTTATGCCCAATTGCCCAACCAATACTTTGTGCCAACATTTTTTGAAACCCATGGTTTGGTTTTCCAACGGATCCCTGTGAGAATTCCCTTTGGCGCCATGTGACTGCTCCCCCAAATCCCATGGTGTTGTGTCTGCCTCCTGCGTGGGTCACCTAAAAGCAGCCACATTTGCAAATTATCGATGAACCACCATCACCGAATCTCTTGTGTGAATCCCCAAAAGAGGCGGCTGTGGGAGCAGGGCAGATGTGAGACGTCTTCACTATCGGTGTGACACCAAACAGACGGGGCATAAAAAACTCCTTCAAATGAGAACTCTAGGCTGGAGGTGAGAGTCTAGACAAGCCATTGCAAGCACTAGCCCAAGGAACTGTGGTTGGTTTGCAACTGCTTTTTTGCTGCATTTGTCCTGTGCTCCCCAGCTGCATGCTAGCGCCACTCCCATGTCCCTCATTTGTTTACTTGTGGCAGGCTATTTTTATTGCATCACTTATTGCCCCGACTCCCAACATCTTGTCAATCTTTCACCAGCAAATCCCACCTGGAATGCATAGGGAGGTCCATGCTCCTTCCGCTGTGGCAGTTCTGAAGACCCCTGTAAGATCCCTTAGCTGCACAGGCTCATTAATGAGTGTGCTTTGGAAAGATTCTCCCCAGGCTCTTCCTACAGCTACCAAGCAATTCAAAGGCTGCTGCTGATAGTGCAGGGCCCCCTACATGTGCCCTGTACCTGGCACTGGGGCAGCTGCTTCCACATACAGTAGACCTTTCATCTGGAAGAGCTGTAATTAAATCAACAGCTGTGGCTGGCTGCTGGGGTGGGAAGGTAATTGTATTATTGTCTGATTTCCTCTTCTCATTGTTCTGCATGAGGCAGCTACATCAGCACAATTCTCATAGCTCTTTGGACCACACTGTGCTTTGGGGAGAAACTTGTTCCATTTTGCAAGGGACATCTCAAAAAGTGACACTGTGGTTTGGCATAGAATCATAGGCCTGGAAGGGACCTCAAGAGGTCATCTAGTCCAGTCCCCTGCACTCATGGGAGGACTAAGTATTATCTAGACCTTCCCTGACAGGTGAGCTCTCCAGGGTAGGATTCCCCCTACAGCTCCCCAGGATGGGGTCCCCCGACAGTAGGACACTCTGGTTCCCTGGTCAGCCCTCAGCAGGGGACGGTACTTACTCGCCATTGGCCTCCAGCTCGCAGATCTCAAAGAAGACCATCAGATCATATTTGCACTGGCAGGGCCCGGCGCTGGGGCGCGCCAGGGTGCTCAGCTTCGTCGCTGGCACTACGGCAGGCAGAAAATAAGACTTACAAAGAGGAAAGGAGAAGCTGCTGAAGTGTGAGCTGGACTCACTGCACCACTCAGGAGATGTGTGTCAGTCAGAGCCAGGACCACTGGCAGTGACTGTCTAGGAGAACAGCTAGCCGAGATCTAGCCCCAGCTGGAGATGACCTCTGACCCCCAACATGCCAAGAGAAGGGGGGAGAACATGCACTAACATATGCACCCAGTCAGATTCTGTGAACCCATACTCCTGTCCGTAGTCCCACTGAAGCCAGCTGGCCGATGTAGGGAGCAAGGGTACGAAGGATCAGGCCCACACAATGTATACGAGAGACGAGACACACACAGAAGAAGTGACTGCTGCTTTTGCTAAGCTCTGGCTGAGCATCGCCCTCTGAAAGGCCAGCCCCCTCAGGCCCTTCCAGCCAGAGGCCTGACCCCAAATCACAGAACGATGAGGCACGACACACAGAGGCAACAGCAAACCAAGACACTAGGCTGCGAGGAAAACCACTGGGACTCGGGTGTCAGATGCTAAAATATTTGGTGCCCAATGTGCTAGCCGGCTCGCTTCTGGATGCGCTCTCTGGGCATGCTCTCTCTGCTGCTAGCTCAGCCACCTCATTCCTTCTGCGAGAGAGGGAGGAGTCCAGCCCTGCTGTCCCCCCCCCCCCCCCCCCCGCCTGTAATGAACTGTGCTGAAATGAAAAATGCAAGTAGCCTCAGAAAAGTGTGTATTGCTTTGGGAACAGGCATGGCAATGCCATTCAGTACTGAGCTCTGTGGGTGTCCCCCAGGCATTACATGGACACATTCCCCAGGGGAGGCATGGCTAGAAACCTGAGTAGCAGTGGGATCTTCCACAGTGGTGTCCAGGAACCAACCAGGTTTCGGAGCCTTTCTCACAGCACAGTTCATTACAGGCGGTGGGGGGGTGCACAGGGCTGGACTCCTCCCTCTCTCGCAGAAGGAACGAGGTGGCTGAGCTAGCAGCAGAGAGAGCATGCCCAGAGAGCGCATCCAGAAGCGAGCCGACTAGCATATCGGGCATCAAATATTTTATCAGCTGGAGGGATTTTTCATGCTCTTCAGGGTGGAGGGAAGGGAAACAAACAGAAACCCCAAAACAAAGCAAAACGGTTGAGACACAGAGTGGGAGCAAATGGACATTGTGGGGACGGGGATGCAGTCTGCTTTGCCAATGCTGCGCACTTCAGCCCTCTTTAACCACTCCTGAGCCCTCTGAGCCACTGCTTTAAACAGGTGTCCCACTCAAATCAATGTGTGCCAGGACAGAGCTGGTAGCACGTCTCTGCCCAACAAGGGGGAGGGGAGATGTAAGAGTGAAGGAAGGGGAGACACCCCGGGATGGGTATTCTGCAGTCTGGATGTGCATGTCGACGGGAGGCAATTTAATTTCAGTCCAGGAACCCTTTCCTATAACAAGTGGAATCAAGGCCATCCTTACCCATACGCAAAGTACGCAGCTGTGTAGGGCACCAGGAAATTTGGGGCACCAAATTTCCTGGTGCCCTGCGCAGCTGCATACTGCTCCAGCCCCTTCTCCGTCTCTTCCCCAGGGCCCCCGCCCTACTCTGCCCCCGCCCCGCCCCTTCTGCTTATGTCACACTTACACAATGCAGCAGGGCCGGGTCTGTACTCACCGGTGGTGGGAAATGCAGACCCGGCTCCAGTCACGCCGCTGGTGAGTGCTGGGGGGGTGGTTCCCCCTTGCCCCCCAACCCAGCCCCCCCCCCACAGAGACCTAGGGCCTGCCCCCCCCCCCCCCGCAGAGTCCTGGGGACAGCCCCCCTGACCCCCCTCGCACAGGCCTGGCAGCGGGTGGGCTGCGTAGGGCCCCAGAATAGCTAGGGACGGCCCTGAGTGGAATACTCAACACTGAGGTTACAGTGCTAGTGAGCCACCAAGGAATGGCTCTTCATGGATGACAACGTTTAGTGAAAGGATGGGGGCTTCCCTGCAGAAAGGGAAAGGGATGAGGAAGGATTGCTGGAGTGCAGGAGGTACTCAGCATGCCAGTGGCTAGGCCTACTTCTGAGCTAACCAGATCCTAATGAGCAGACTTGGCAGGTTTAGAGCGCTGTGAATTATCCTGCGCTGATTTCTTGATACTGTCGAGATTTTCTGAGGTCCTGTTCTCTACTACCGAGTTACCACAGGGCAGTAACCCTGGTCCAGTAAAAAACCAAACCACCTGTGCTAGCCATCACTTTACTGTGCGGCCCAGGGGCCGCTCCAGCCAGCACCCCGCTTTACACTCAGTCATCGCCATCTGGGCCCCTTTCTGCGGCAAATGCAAAAGGGAAGGTGGCTAGCGTCATCAGGCCTACCTGTTCATCTCACCACCAGGACTGCTCTCTGCTGAACATTCCCACAGAAATAGCTCCCCCCACCTGCAACACCCAGGAGTTTCCCAGACAAATGGTTTCTCTGTAGAGCTACACACCATGGCTGGCTCTATGGACATGTCAAAAAACCAATATGCCACGAATACTGGCTAGCCTGGAAAGGTCTCCTTCCCCCACTGGAGTGGCTTGATTTACAGAAGCCATCTTAAGAACGTTATGCAATGCATCAAGCTAAACAGCATGAGAACCCACTGACAATTCAGCCTGTTATCGAAACACCATCTCCCATCACGCAGACCCTTACTGTGTACAAAACCAGGTGACCATGGTGTTATCGCAGAGCAGTCCAGCAAGGAATGACCAATTCTCCCCCAATTCCCACGTGCTTCCAAGTTGTGGCTTCTGAAGCATAATGTACTTTAGAAGGGGAAAAACAATGGCCTACCTGGCTTGGACAATGGCATGACCCGGGGGAAGTGGCGTCGGGATGGTCTCAGTGGGCTATGGAGAGAAGAGACTCAGATGAAAGAATGCATGCAAAATAAATGACTGGTTTAGAGAAGGTAGAGCTGAAGCTCCCCTCCTCCCCATCTCACAACACAGGAACAAGGGGACACTATGAAGTTGGAAGGTAGAAAACTCAAAACCAACAAAAGGATATACTTTTGCAGGCAACATCTCATTCGACTGTGGAACTCACTGACACATGATGTTGAGGCCAAGAATTTAGTAAGATTCATCTTTATTTTCATACATGTTAGAGGAATGGAAAACTCTGGCTTCTTAGCTAAAGCTTCAAGATGCTGCAGAATTCAGTACTGCTAAGCTGTAGATACCAGAGAGTGTTTGCACAGAATTTATAGACCTGATCCATAGCCCACAGAAACCAATGGAACGACTCCCATTGATTTGGATAGGCTTTATCAGATCCTAGGTCCACGCTACATGAGGCTCTGGTTACAACGTTAAAAAATAAGTCTGAGTCAACAAGAGGGGTGAGCCCATCCTCTGGATGTTACCCCTTCCCTACACCACACTGACCTGAGCACGTCCTTGCAGAGAGGAGGGAAGGGATGTTGCTGATAATGCCCAAACACCTCAAACACAATCGGTTGGCTCTTGATGTACTCAATGAATGACTTGGTCACCTCCACCGCAATCTGAGAGAGAGGGGAGCAGGGGACAAGCAACAAAGCTTTAAAATGACATACAGCAGCAATCCATTTGTCTAGGCCCCTATCCAGCAAAGGATTTAAGCATGCGACTTCCCCGGGATTACTCACATTCTTAAGGTTAGACATGTGATGGACACAACACTTTGCTTACTAGTAAATGGTATTTCTCCAAGGAAACAGGCTCAGCTCACCCCTCTGATGGGTTTTTGCTTATGTCACACTTACACAATGATGGCATAATGCTGCTGGTTTAATTTCCCCAAAGCTAAGGCAGCCCTTTGATTTCTGCAGGAGGAGGCAGGGTGAATATTTCTGCATGGGAGTGGTTGGTCTTCCAGAGCAAAATGGTGAGACTGGTCTAGAGGCTCCTCACAGAGACACTCGGCGTCAGAAAAATCTGGACCCATATTGCCAGGGGTTACGTCAGAGAGGTCTAGAGCTTTTCTACACCAGGTCCTTGAAGGAGAGGCTAATAATGTCAAAATAAATATGAAAAGCAGGAACCTCAGGAACAGGAGCCATGACCGTCACCAGCAGGACCTACGGAACCTTAACAATGGCCTTTATTCTTCTCTCTGGAGCTGGCTTTCCAGGCTTCACCTTTAAGCCGGTCCCAGGCTGTGACAGAGTTTGTGGTCATGTGAGAGTGGACACAGGGAAGAGAAGGGGGAAGGATAACAACCCTTAACAACCTGGTCTGCTGGCTCTTAGGCCGGAGGTGGCCTGCTGTCAGCCTGAGGACCTGTGCTGCTTCAGAGAGAGATGATGGTTCAGGGGCACGGCATGTTAGATACAACGGTCTAGAAAGTTTGGGCTCCTTGTCACAAGAGTGTCTTTTGTTGGTTTTCTTTGTAGCACTCTTTGGTTTCTCTGCCATTCTCCTCTCACACAGACACCCTCTTGTCTAGAAGAGACTTAACTTGCTGACAAAAACCTACCCTGGGCAAGTTCAGCAAGGAGGGTGTGACAGTGTGCTGGCTGCAGCACACTGGTCACTGAAGGCTGCAGGCGTAATTGGAGACTACCAACCTGTTACTGGTGGGGATTACTGACACTTGGGGGCCAGTGCTGAGCTAACAGGTAACTGGCTTAGTTCCTGGGAGGATATACAATTGGGAGGACCAGAAAGTAAAAGGGGGAGCTTGGGGGATGTGTGTGTGGGGGGGGAGCTGGGTGGAGGAGAGAAGCTGTGTGCTCCTGTGTACCTGTGCTGTGTCCTGTCCTGTTTGGAAACAGAGGGCTACAGGGGCCCGTAGTGGGCCAGAAATGGATAGTTGGTGTTTGTGACGGAGAACCATGAACACAGGCGAGGCTGTGCTACTCACTGGGTAGCTGAAGAAGTGCCCTGTGAGGGGAATGCCTGTGACAGTCAGAAGGACACACACATGGTTTCTTCCCCCACCAAAATGCAATCAATGCATTTTTTTCCAGCCGCTGATCAAGTGTGATATATGTGACAACCCGTTAACTCGTGAGCTAAGCCGGTTCACTCAGAGGAGCACCCTGTATGATCTCTGATCACACACTGTAACGAGAAGGAAGTTCTCAGATCTCCAGGATAAAGCAGCAGCCCATTGCAGAGTGTGAAGTGTATTACCCCATGGGCAGAGAGGAGAGCACATTGCCATGTGACTGGGAGGTGGTGCAATTGCTGCTGTCAAACTGGCAGTGGTAGAGTGGGATTAGACCAGTGGTTCCCAAACCGTGGGGCACGCCCCTCTCGGGGGGCACGGAGGAATGTTCAGGGGGACGTGGCGGGGTCTGAACCAGGCCCCATGGGGGGCAGGGAGGAAGTGCCACCCAGTCCCACTCTGCATCCAGCTCCACTCTGCTCCCACCTCCAGCCCCAGCCGCAGCTCCACTCCCGGGCCTGGCCCCAGCCCTGGTTGCGGCTCCACTTCCGGCCCCAGTCCCCGGACCCCAACAGGGCACGGACAGATTCCCTTATGGGTAAGGGGGGGCACAACAGAAAAAGTTTGGGGAGCACAGGATTTGAAGGTTTCTATGCTCTGGACAGACCCTGAATATTGCGGGGCAGAGAGAAAACAGCCTGGGCAGTGATACTAACGTTCTGGACATGATAGAACCCTAGAGGTGGTCCTCGTCCTGTGTTCTTCAAGGGCTCCGTTGAAAAGGCCTCATCGTGACGATGGATAAAGCTGCGAAGGGGGGAAGATTGTTACAGCAGCGGTGTGGTCGGCAGGGTAAAATGAGAATGACAGAGCGAGGTGGGAGCCAGCGTAGACTACCCCAGGTCTGAAAGAAGATGACTCGTTTCCCCTCCCCACAGGGGCCTGCACTCTATAAGTTCAGATAGGCTGCTACAGAAAGTCAGCTCTCCATGGGCCAGATCCGCCACACACTGCCGTCCATGGAAAGACACCCACTAACTTTAGCAGGCTTTGGATCAGGCCTCATGTCAATGAACAGACTCATTTTGCACTGCATGACTCTCTCTCGGTTCTTTCCCTCTTTCATGAGGCATTGGACAAAAATTCAGAAGCGAAGAGGACAGTGTGGCCAATCTAGGTCTGGGCGCTTGCCCTTTCCCATCTCAGGGCTGCCCAGAGACCCCCTGCCACGTAACTGAGATCCCATTTCATTTAGGAATCCAGCAAGGGCAGGGCGGTTGCATGCCCCTGCTATCTGTTCATGATGCTCCTTGGGGAGTGCAACCTTCTGATTGAGGCAAAGGCAGAGTGGGAGGAAGAGGGAACAAACACCAGCAGAGCAGAGGGATCTGAGGACATCTCACTTAAACTGGCAGAAGATATCTGCATATTCTGCAGAGATGCTGGAGGCTTGCAGAACTGTCACTCGGAAGGTGAAGATGCTGCCCAGTGTCAGATGGTCCAGAACTGCTTCCAATGGGTCATCTAGAGCAACTTTCTCTGGACTGTCGAGGAGGAGATCATCTGGAGTCACTGGGGGAGGAGGAGAGCCATTAGAAAAACTCCAGACAGCATCCATCAAGGCCTAGTGAACGTCCGGCATGCCACATACCAACACAAACATTGCTTTCAATGGAGCTGGCAGTTCACACCCTGCTGAGGCTCTGGCCCTTTGCAATCCAGTGAGCAGTAAAACACTCTTTTGCTTCCTACTAGGTACACAGCTCCCGCCCAACGCCACTTCCCCCTGGACTAAAACAACCCTTTCACCTGCACAGGTGTTGTTGTTGACTTCATCTGCAGAAGGTCCGATGTCAGTTATCTGCCCCTGGCCTTCAACAATCCGCAGTTCCTCCTGCGAGGTCCCTGAACGAGACATCCCCGCCATGGGACAGGCCTCAGACTGGAACTGCCAGGCACAAGGGGAAATGGAACAGAGAGGCTGTGTGTGTAGGGAGGCCGCAGTCCTGATAGCACGCTCACCCTGCTAACGGCCATGAGCAGCCTTTTCGTCTCTTGCCTGGCATGCCTTCCCCTCTGTACTGCGTGGCAGACACCCAGTCAGGCATGAGAGGCTGCAGCTTTTATCTCCTCTACCACAGCAACATCTGAAGCCTCAGCGTTAACGTATGGCACACAGATTGGCCGAAGGGACAGGGTCAAGCGGCCCAGGGAATCCGTAATGAGAGAGGGAGCCTTTGGCTGCTAAGACATTGTTCCAATCTGACCTAGGTCTGTACTGAGTGACTGTCATCTACCAGCTGTTCACTGGCCTGCGTGAAAAGAACCAGAGGCTCCAGTTCCATTCAGCAAGGGCAGTGCCCATGCCACTCTGCTAGCAGGCCACTGCAGTCACGGTGTTTGTACTGGTGTGGCTGAGGCCAACCTTCAGGCCCACGAGGGATGTGGTCATCACTCCCTCTCCTAACCCAAAGCGCATCATATCTAGGGCACTCCTAGTCTTCTGCAGTCTGAGACCAATAGGCTAAAATATTAGGAACGGACTTGTTATCAGGATATGAGTAATAGGAGGACCCAATACACTCCCCAGCAAGCTAAGGTCATAGAAAGATATTCTCACCTGGGGCTGGCTGCCATACTGTACCTTCTCAAAGTGCTGATCATCAAAGGATATTTTGGCTGTCCCTGACTGCCGTACTCCTGAACCATAATCCGGGGCTTCTTCATCCGCTGAAAGAGGAAACACAGCAAGACATTACAGGAAGGCAGGAAAAACTCGCTCCCAAAGCAGATCGCAGCCAGAGTCAAGGTCTCTGGGATTGTGACCTTTCATACACTGCTCCCTGAGTTTCTTCATCAAGGAATGCTTGAGTGGTCACTGGCTGCAGAACTTGATGAAAACCAGTGAATTCCAAAAGGCAATCATGGAAATGTTGCAAGAAGTGCTTTCCAGCCTCTGTTTCAGAGTCAACAATTCTGCATTAGCTAACAGCCATCTATGTGCACACTCATCTATAAATTGGTACCAACAGCACCACACTAATGCCCTTGCTAGTTAAGCAGATGATGGCCCAGATCATAAAACCATGACATGACATGGCAAAGTTTTCAGTTCTTTGCAAGACCATCCTATTAGAATAGCTTGTGTGCATGTGTGAGTTGGGGATAGTGGTTGTACTTGCAGAGCAGAATATGTACCTGAAACGAACAGTACCAGAAAAAAGTATTGCTATTAATTTTTCTCAGCCCTAGATTTATCATGAATAGAGCCAGAGCCTGGTGGAACTGACCCCATCTGTGAATCACCTTGCTCAAGGTGACTGATAATTCACAGATGGGTCAGTTCCACCAGGATCAGGTTCTATTCATGCTAAATCTATAACGGGCCCCACTTCCCCTCGCATGCCATGAGTGAGAGGTCCTTCCGGATCAGGTTGGGTCCAATTGATGGGGAAGCCTGGAACTGAATTGGACAAAATAATTTTCTTCTCATCCCAGGAGACAGCAATTTGTCCCGGTAAGGCATGGATCTTGGAACATATTGACACAGGCACACGGGAACTGATGCTGAATTGATTTACACCACGTGTAACCCACTGAAGTCAGGCGAGTTGCATGGGGTGGGAGCAGCACACAATACAACTCACAGAGTGATGAGTGCCCTCTTGTGGCAGTTCTAATGACAGTACAGGAGATGCCTATTGGACTACAGCACCCACAATTCCTGCGAGTGGAAGCTTGATGTCCCTGTATTACTAGAGCAGAAAAACATTGCATGGTGGCCTGTGAGTGGCATACCTCCTGGCAAATCCTGTGTGTGTGCGCAATACTCCACTGGCCCACTTGGGGCGGGGGTCTTGTGCACAATGCAACAGGGAGAGCAAGGTCTAAAGCAGGGGTGGCCAGCCTGAGACGGAACCAGAATTTACCAATGTACATTGCCAAAGAGCCACAATAATACATCAGCAGCCCCCCATCAGCTCCCTGCTCCCAGCGCCTCCCACCCACTGACAGCCCCACCGATCAGCACCTCCCCCTCTCTCCCCGCACCTCCGGATCAGCTGTTTTGTGGTGTGCAGGAGGAACTGGGGGGAAGAGGGGAGGAGCGAGGGCATGGCAGGCTCAGGGGAGGGGGGCGGGAAGGGGTGGAGTGGGTGCAGGGCCTGTGGCAGAGCCAGGGGTTGAGCAGCGAGCACCCCCTGGCAAACTGGAAAGTTGGTGCCTGTAGCTCCAGCCCCGGAGTCAGTGCCTATACAAGGAGCCGCATATTAACTTCTGAAGAGCTGAATGTGGCTCTGGAGCCATAGGTTGGCCACCCCTGGTCTAAAGAAATGCTTAGGCTGTGGACTAATGGATTGGTGCCACCAGCCCAAGCACACAGCACGGGGCTCATCACGCTCAGGAAAGGGCATATGTCTCCATGAAATGTAATGGCCCTGAGAACTGGCTCTCCAGACTCACTATGGCACTGGGGCAAGGCCAGCTCAGAGCATCCGCCTGCCACTGGAAACCCATTGCTGCTTGCCCAATGTACCTGAGATAGCCTGGACTGCCACGCGCAGGAAGCCTTTCACCTCACCCTTCTCGCTGACGATGGCAACACGGTGCACTAGCGGCACTGGGTACAACAGGTTGCTGAGATACACGAATGCCCTGAAAGAGTTAAGTAACACAGGAGAGGGGTCACTGCGCCCCCAGCCTGGGGTTTCCAAACACGCTCCGTGGCCAGATGGCAGCTGGGCTCACAGTTCACCGCTCACATCACAACATGGTGCTGCAAAGCAAAACTAAAGAAAGGCAGCCAGGGTCAGCCGGAAGTGTGTGTGGGGGGGGACTCAGCGTGCTTAGGACAGGCTGGTGGGAGGCAGAGCTACAGTAACGTCAGGTTCCTGCGAAAGTGGCAGCGAGTTAGTGAGCACCAGCATACCTCTCGGCCTGTCATCTCCCTTGGGCGCGACAGCGTCGTGGGGAGGGCTGAGGAGGGGGCTGTGTCGGTGCAACAAGGAAGCTAGAAAGAGGACCTCTTGCTGTGGAGAACTGGAGAACTAGGACGGAAGGTGCTGTGAAACAACCACGGGTCTGCTGCAGATTAAAGGGTGTGGGGAGGGGGACGGGCAAGAGGGGACCAGGGTGGGCAGGGGGAGAGAAGGCAGAGGAAGAGAGAGGCAGGAAGGAAAAAGAAGAGGAGAAGGGGAGGAGAGAGAGTGAAGGAAAGGAAGTTCTTGGTTAGAGCACAGAGCCTCCTGCAGACAGGCTGGGAAATGCAGACACCTGTCCAGAGTCTGAGACTGAGAAGCTATTGCAATGGTGGGTTTTCAGCCTGCTTTAAGAGAGGCCCGGCACATCCCCAGGATAGTGTTTGAAAACCTATCCCCAAGAGGGGCAAGCCTGCCTTCAAACAGGGGTCTGCTCAGTCAGTGCCCAGCTGGTAGAGCCTCCATGCAACAGCCAGGGGGCGGGGTTCAGGCTCCCCCCGGGCTGAGCCCCAGAAAGCACCCGCCTTGTGAACGCAGCTGGCTCCTCCGAATCAATCACCCTGCTGTGTGCTGAGTAGTACCCTACTGCCATGGAAATCAGCACGGCTGCCTGCGGAGTAAGGAGTGCTCGAAAGGCCCTATGCAGCCGTGACACCAGACCGGGAGTGGACAATGCTCAGTGAGTCACACCCAGGAACCACAGGCCAAAACCTCAGCTGGTGTAAATCAGTGGAGCCCCACTTACTATGCCATTTACCCCAGCTGAGGATCTGGCCCTGCGAGTTCAATGCCCAGGCAGCTGGGCAGATGTGGGATGCCTGAATGCATGAGTGACGATGCTGACACCTCACTGTACCAGTTATGAACAGGGGCCAGCAGGAGGCGGACTTAGACCTGAAACCCTCCCCTGAGCACTCCCAGGAGGAGAAGCTGCCTGTCAGGCTGGCGGGGAGAGCCCCTTTCCTTGGCCAGACCAGCACCAGTTCCATCCCCCCACCCAGAAATCAGATACTAGCTCTAACAGGGCTTTCTTTATGCAAACGTGGTCCTCGTGGAGGGTTCGGTTGTGCCCTGGTGCCACACAGCCATTTGGGGAGCACACGGGAGTGGGGGCTGCCATCCCACTGCACAGCCACATTGGGCCCTTCTGGGTGCTGGGGCTACCTGCCCACCAGCAGCCAGGGGACCCGAAGGAGGGGTGGCGAGTGAACACTGGCTCCACCCCCTATGCGCTGGCTGGCTGATACAAGAGGAGGAGTGTGCTACATTGGCAATGGCTGCAGCAAATCACTCCCCACTACCACCCCAGGACAATCACGTCTGCCTGAGTCGCGGGTGCCTTCCCTCTATCCCCTGGGCTCAGCCTAGGGCTGAGTCTCACCCTAACTAAACAAGCAAGCAGCACAATGACTATGTTCATGTACACGGAGAAGCTGGAGGCTGCCTGGAACCCCGAGATTTCCAGACGAGTGATCTGCTCCTGCTTCCCAGCCCTTGAGACCCTATCTGTGCTCAGCACTTGGGAGGCAGCGTTTTTGGATGGCAACTGGCTCCAATCCCTCGCTGCTATTGCCTCTGTACGGTGATCCAGGACAACATTTTCAAGAGTGGCCAGTGCCTTGGAGCACTTCGGTTTCTGGTCATCCAAGCTGGGGATCTGGCGCTGGCGAGAGTCACAAATGGTTACCTACTCCAGTGCACCAGGAAGAACTGGATCAGTGGTGGAATGGAGTACATCTGGTCTGCACTTTAACACCCGGGTGAAACTGTACTCTGATGAGAACATTAATCCTGGACAGTAACTGAATCTTCACCTGGCACTGGTGCTGACTGAAGACTGCATCCCTACTCTCTGGCCCTTTACATTGTGAAAGTACAAAAAGTTCTGAGAGAGAAAGGCAGCCAAAGAGAGAGGAAGACAGCTGCAGTTTGTGCTGTCTCCTTGGTGGTACTCACGTCATGTAGGCAATCGCAATCCAATCCGAACACATCCAGGATAAGAGAGGACACTGGGGTGGAGACGGGGCTGTAGGTGATCTTAGTTCTGGGGGATCAGTTTTGCCTTGTGCAGGGCACACTCTGGAGCAGACTACTGATATGTGTAACAGGTGACTTTTAACGTTGAAAACTTGCACATTTAAACTTCATCCTTAAAACCGTAGGCCTGGCAGCATCACACTTCCCCTTTCAGCGAGGTCATCGGAAGGCTATTACCAATTTGCCATCTCTTCTTGACTGAGGATTAAACTGCTAAGATTCTACCTGTAATTAGACCAGAATTTCGGAATGCAGCCCAGAGTCCAGTCTCAGCCAGATGCACCATCCCCTCTTTGCTGCTGTAAGGACATTTTCAGATGGCCATCACTGGAGCTAGAACCAGAACCTTGAAAAGGATTTGGAAGCCATGGCAGAATGTGGTACACCCATCGGTCTGGGCTACCCAGAACCTGGGCCGCCGCATTCTGAAGAGTTTGAAGCCTCTCTGTGGTCTCCCTAGAACCACAGAAATATAGGGCTGGAAGGGACCCCAAGAGGCCATCTCGTCCTTCCCTCTGTGCTGAGATAATGTCGCAGGAAGCCTAGCCTTGCACTGGTGTAAACAAGTATCCCCATGACTAGGCCCACACTGCAGTCTGCTGGCTAATCAAAACTGGGATAGGTCCTTGCTGGCCACCGCCTCTATTTAGGAGCAGCAAACTGTTCACCAGTGTCTCAGGACTGCACCTCCCCTTGACGATCAGAGGGCAGGTGCTCTCAAACAGTGGGCAAGGCCATGGATCACATCAGCTCCTCAAAATGCTTCCCCCTTTCCTATCCACATCACCTCTGACTCATAGTGAGCCTGCTCAGCTGCCTTCCATCCAGGGGCTGAGTTCTTTCACAAAGCTGCAGCATGCCTTTGTCCAGGGTGATGAGAACAGGCAACAGAAGTGGGAGGTTCCTTTCAGCAGGAGTTTTGTAATGACCTCAGTCCACAGTGGCATTGTGTGTGGTCAGCATATTCCATCATCAGACTAAACTTGGTACTGGGTGTACAAAATTCCTCCCCCCATAACTTTTACTGTTGTTTGTAGCTGGTCTCCAGATTGGAAAAGCAGACTGATAGGCAGCCATCCCCAGCCCGAGTCTGAAGGAGTGCAGTGTGCAGCCTCTACAGGACTGCATCATACTCATGCTCTGATGAATGGAGTGGCATAGGTTTGAAGGAAGCAAAGCCACTATATTAACAAGTATCGCCACACAGAGTAGCTAGGGTGCTTCTTCAGAGGGAGGCAACCAAGATTCTGTGACTATCCCTATGTGGTCAGCTTTGTTATCTGTACATTTGGCTCCAGCGCCCTCCCTCAGAGCAGAGGTTTGACTGCTGAGCTGAAATATCATCGTAAAGCCTGGGTGATTCCTGCAGCAAGGGCTCAATCCTGCACCCGGGGAAGTCACGACAGTGATCCCTTTGACTGCAATAGGTGCAGGATCAGGCCTCAAATGTCCAGAGGAACTTATGCATCTTGGGGCCTGAGTCAGCTCCCTCTGGAGTCAATGGGAATCTTTCCACTGACTTCAGCGGCAGTTGAATTGGATCATTAAAGCACAAGGCAAGAACCAGCTTTAAACCCCAATCCTACAAGGTGCTGAGCCCTTCCTGGAAGATGCAGAGTATCTTCCGTTCCCAGTGAATCACCTCATAAGATGGAACTGCAGGGTCAGAGGATCGGAATCCTCTTGAGTGTCCGGGATCAAATAAGGTGCCATGCTCGGGGGGAAGGAGAGAATTGAGTCTGGCACCCACCTGAATCCTCTATGATGCCCTGTATTGGAGATGGCTTTACTTTGGTGTCTGTGAATACAGATCTGACTCTGGGCATCTTGCAGAAGGATCATAAGCCTGTTAAACTTCCATCATAACAATATGAAAAAACAGGTGAGCACATCTTGAAGCAGACTGAAACCAGAAAGGTTGAAGAGGGAGGAAGAGGAAGAGAGGAATAGGGAGAGGGAGGGAATATGTCACTAAAGGAAAAGGAAGGAGGGCAGAGACACTAACCACAAGATTGGTGAGGTGCAAAGATGGCATGCTCAGACCAAAGAAAAGCCTTTCAAAAAGAAGACAAAAGTGAAATAACCCCCAATTTTTGCTCAAGCTTTGGAGAGAGAGCCAGCAGCTAAAAAAGAAAAAGAAAAAAAAAAGAAAAAAAAAATAAAGAAAATAGGGGGAAAACTAATCAAAGACAAGGATCCAATCATAAACCAATCCAAGCACACTTCACGAGAAATGTGATCGGCACAGCTGCTGCGCAGGGAAAGCCAATTCTGTGTCTGACTCAAAAGAATTGGGAAGATTCAAATGGAAAAACCTCCCAGGAACATCCCACAGGATGGGGGGTTCGGTTCATCTGGTAGTTTGGTTTGTTTTTAAAATCTCTGATTCCCCCAAGAGGAAAAAAAAAGTGGAAGAACCCAGCTCTTTCAGTCTGAGGCTGCAGTGACTCTTATCCCATCTTCCTCTCTCTCTTTTCTGGTCCCTTCTCCTCCCCTTCTCGGTCCCATTGCCCAAGTCGCATTGGCTGGAAAGCAGAACTCAGTTTCTTGCCTAGGCTTCTTGCTTTCACAAACATATTTGCAGCTCACAGGTCAAATTACGACCCAGTGTAAATGGAAGCAATGCCACTGACTACAGTGAAGCTGCAGCTGCTTGCACCAAGTCTGAATTTGACCCAATTTTTAAAGGACAGGAGTCCCTGAGACAACTATGGGCAAAACCTCTTCTTTCCCCTTGGAAAAGTCTGAAGCAGAACTGGGCTATCTGGTGCCATGCTTGGCAATTTCAGGTGGTTTTCTCTAGCAGAATGAAATGGTGGCTGATTGAATCAAACATGTCACCAATTTCACAAAATCTGGAGTTCTTTTCCAGAATGAGCCATTGAAACATTCTGTTTTCACTAGCAAAAGAAAAAAAACAATTCTCTTTCCCTTTGGGCAGAGTCCACTCCCAGCCCTGCAGGGCAGAGAAGCTCTCCCCACTCCAGAGCTTTTCTCCAAACCTCCTGAAAACTTCTGGCAGCTCTTCTTCCCACACAACACTTTTCTGCATGGCTCTAGTTCGAACCACTGCAGAAAACAATTTCCATCCACGTGCTGGCCAAAAGCAGTAGTGGTGGCTTAAAAATATATGGCTTTTATAAAAAAAAAAAAAAAAAGATAAAATCCTCTCCCTCCACAGCCCTTGGTTTTAGCTTTTGAAGCCAACCTTATTCCCCACAGCTCTTCCCTGAGTCATCTGGGGAAATCCCACTCGCTACCAACTGGACCTGCCTGCCTTGTAGTACTGTGCTCACTTTCTGCACCTCCCATCTCTTCCTCACACACCGCTCAGGGCCACTGGCTGCCTCTGAATCCTTCTTCTAACGATCAGAACTGATGGGCCTTCTCTTACAGTTCACTGTGCTTGAGTTACACCTTGGTCTCTTGGCCATTCCACCACTCCCCAGAAGCCTGTACGTTCTCCTCTTGCTGGTGAGGATCTACGTCAGAGTCATGCATGGGATTTCCATTCCATGACTGCAAAGATGTGACCCTCACAACCCATGCAGGAGCAGAAGGCCACCCATTTTGCAGACATTTCATCATAAATGTTTCCAGCAGTAAATTAGAACTGAAACATACCTCTGTGTCATCACCACACAATTCTCTATCACATGAAACTCTTCTCTTTAAAGAGACCATATGAATCCAGTGGCTACTCAATCCTGGTCTCCGTTGACTCTGTGATACCTGTCTTGAAGCTCATTCTAAAGATGAGCTGGCTAGAGTAGCCTCTCCCTTCTTCGTTTCCTATCGACACTTGGCTTACCATCACACTGACCAGTACACCTGCCCTGCTGGCCATCTCTTTAAGGACACTGTTCAGCTAACCCATCCCGAGTGCCTGTGGAACGCATGCCCTCAACATGGGAATAGTGTCAGAAAGCAGTTCTCTCGTACGAAAGAGCTAGTTCCTTCCCAGCATGCTCTCCTAAAACCTCACCAACCTTCCTACTAAACTGAACAGGGGGGAGCGGTCGTAAAATGGATCCCGGCCATCATACAGCGGGTACTCCGGAAAGATGTCTTCCTCCAGGTCCTCCTCCTCCTCCTCCTCCTCCTTCCCCACGTGCTGCTCGTCAGCAGGCTCGGTGATGTCGGAGTCGGGGTTCGAGAAGGTGGGGGAGGGGGTGAGATCAGCCATGCGCTCGCTCATGCATGTGTTGAAAAGAGGAGAGCTGTTGCAGCCAGAGATATCTGAACTAAGGTTAGTACAACAAGATAGAAGACAGGTTAACACCAGCTATTCCAAACAGAAGAGAGAGAAAGAATAGGCTTTTTCTTTTACACCAAGGACCATCGCTATTCAGGAGGGGAGTGGGAAATAAGACCTGCCTGTCCAAAGTGTATTACAAAGAAGCCCCCAGTGTCGCCAGCTAACAACTGGTGTGAAAGATGGGAACTGCCACCTCGGACTTTGCAGAGGATTCAGCAAAGCAGGAACGTAGCTCTGTCAACTAAGGCCCCAGTAGAGTGCCCACTGGCATCAAGGGGAGTCCTTCCACTGCTGTTAACTGGCAAGGATCAGGCCTTGACTGCACCAATGTTGGTCACGTTCGGCAGCACCCTACTGACAGGACCGGTCCCTTCGACACCTCCTAGCTGACAGCACTGTGCCCTTCCAACTGGCAGGTGGGAAGCACATGAGGCGACATGGCACGTACAGTACAGCACACCAAGATGTTCAGATGCCAATGAGCATGCCTTCATGTGTGCACACAAACACACATCCATGGACGTGGAAACCTGACAGCAGGGTTCTCAACCTGTCCCCTTCCACAGCTCTGTTTCCATCATGGGGCCACACAAAACCCACCCAGAATCCCCCTCCCACGCTGCAGGATGGGTAGGGCAGGGGGCTGCCATCCCCAGGTTGAGAGCTCGTGCCTTGTGGTTATTAGGCACAGCTTCAAAGAAGGCGATGGGAAGTTCACCACCAACTCACTGTAGCAGGGCACCGAATGCCTGGCAGCAGTAGGGGTCCCAGAAAATCATTCCTGAGTACCCATGCAGAGGGCAGAGAAAAGTGATTGCGGAAAATAGCGCTCCTTGGATATTGGCTTGCTGCCTGGTGGAACCCTTTCACCCACAGCAGCCACTATGGTCTCTCCGCACCGCACCAGTTGTCCCTATCAAACCAAGCAACGTTTCCTTCTGTGGGTGTGTTTGGATTGCAGATGGATTTAGAAAAAGGAGGAGCAAGGCTCTCACCTGCCAACCAGTCTGAACCAGGGGAAGCGGTCGTAGAAGGGATCTCCACCGGTCACGACGTTGTCACAGTCCTCAAGGATGCTAGAAGGCACTTCTGCTGCCCTGTCGTACATTTCACGCATCAGGTCCAGCCGCTGTCTGCAAGAAGAAACAGAGAGAAACAGATGTACACAATGAGATTTAAGGATCTAGATCAGCTTCCAGCCCCTTGAGCACTGAGTCAGAGCCACACACACCAGCCCTGTAACACTGTACTTCTAGGGTATCCAATGTATCACAGCCACACACACCACCCCCGTACCACTGTACTTCTGGGGTAGACAACAGACAAACAACCTGAACTACAGGAATTGAATTCCTGCCCCCATGCTGCAGTTATCCTATGAAGGGAAAACCTCTCCATCCGTGCATGGTGTGGAGTGGGGAGAGCTGTAACAATAGAGCTAATGGAACCATGGGGATCACATGGGTGAGGAGGTATCAGTTTAGATCAGGGGTCGGCAACCTTTCAGAAGTGGTGTGCCGAGTTTTCATTTATTCACTTTAATTTAAGGTTTCACGTGCCGGTAATACATTTTAACGTTTTTTAGAAGGTCTCTCTCTATAAGTCTATATATAATATAACTAAACTACTGTTGTATGTAAAGTAAACAAGGTTTTCAAAATGTTTAAGAAGCTTCATTTAAAATTAAATTAAAATGCTGATCTTAAGCCGCCGGCCTGCTCAGCCCGCTGCGGGCCTGGGGTTCCGTTCACCTAGGCCGGCAGCGGGCTGAGCGGGGCCTGCAGCCGGAACCCCGGCTGGCAAGGGGCCAGCAGCCAGAACCCCGGGCCGGCAGCCAGAGTCCCATACCAGCAGCGGGCTGAGCGGGGCCGGCACCCCAGACCATCAGCGGGCCGAGCGGCTCAGCCCGCTGCCGGTCTGGGGTTCCGTCTGCTGGCTCCTGCCAACCAGGGTCCCGGCTGCCAGCCCGCTCAGCCTGCTGCCAGTCTGGGGTTCTGGCTGCCGGCCCCTTGCCAGCTGGGGTCCCAGCCGCGGGCCCCGCTCAGCCCGCCGCTAACCTGGTGCTCAGGGTGGGGGGTGGGGATGTGGGGGGTCCAAGAGTCAGGGCATGGGGTGGGGGGGGCTGGGTATGTGTGGGGAGTGCAGGAGTCAGGGCAGGGGGTGTGGGGAGTGCAGGAGTCAGGGCAGGGGGGTGGGGGGGGGCTGGGTATGTGTGGAGGGTGCAGGGGTCAGGGGAGAGGGCTGGGGGCGTGTGAGGGGGTGCAGGAGTCAGGGCATGCGGTATGAGGGGGCTGGGTATGTGTGGAGGGTGCAGGAATCAGGGATGGGGTCGTGGGGGGGATGCAGGGGGCTGGGGTGCAAGGGGGGTGCAGGGGCCAGGGCAGAGGGCTGGGGGTGGGTGGGCTGGGATCAGGGGGGTGCTCCCAGCCCCCTGCCCTGAGCGGCTCACGGCAGGGGGCTAGAGAGATACGCCCCACTCCTACCCCCTTCCCCAAGGCCCCGCTCCTACCCCCCTTCCCCAAGGCCCCGCTCCTGCCTCCCTTCCCCGCCTCCTTACCGGTCTGAGCAGCGAGGGCGCTGGGGCTGCTCTTCTCCCCTCCCTTGCAAGGGCCATCAGCGGCAGGGAGGGAGAAGAGGGGGGGCTCGATGCAGCACGCTGGGGGAAGAGGCGGGGGAGGGAGAAGCTTGGCTGCCGGCAGAGCCTGCTGTACAGCAGCAGCCGGCAGAAGCAAGCTTGCTTCTGCCCCCTGCCCCCACCAGACAGAGCGGTAGGCGGGGGGCGGAGAAGAGCGGGCTGGGTCGGGCAGGATTTTTAATGGCACGCTGCTGCCTGCCGGGGTCCCGCTCAGCCCGCTGCGGGGTTCAGCAGCGGGCTGAGGGGGACCCCGGCAGGCAGCAGCATGCCATTAAAAATCGGCACGTGTGCCATAGGTTGCCGACCCCTGGTTTAGATTCATAATGAAATACATTGCTATTTTGTATGCTATTTAGCCAGTATTGTTGTTCACTGATCATTCTTGTTTATTTGTGAAGGCAGTGGTAATAAATGTGCAAGGGATAAACTCTCACTGATAGGCGTGTGCATGCAACTTCAAACCAAGGGGCTAGGACCACAAGACAGGAGACTCCACAACTCTACTCTTCTTGTCCTGAATGTGTCCTGAATGCCTGCTCTCAGCCCCACCCCGCCCAGTACAATACGCGTGGCTGTGCCACAGTACCTCTGCCCCACTCTACCTGAGTTTCTCCAGAGTCCAGTAATGTGTTGCTCCATTCTTCTGGTCCTGCACCTCCACAGCCACAATGGTTCGTGGGAAGGGCCGTTTCTCTCGGTCTTTGGCAGCATTGGGGGGCAGCAGGTCGGGAGGCAGAGGGGAGTAAAGAGTGTCTGTGAGGAGGACGAACTGGAACTGGACCTGGGAATGGACAGAGGGTTGGAGAATCAGTATGTGTGTGGAAGGCTCATGGTGAATGGGGATCCCCAGCCAATGCCTTTGGACTGTTGGCATCGATCCACTCTGTGTAACTCCTGAAATGCACAAGGGGCCACCCCAGACCTCGGGGTAAGCAGGTGTCAGTGACTTCCATGGAGATATACGTGCTTACGCCAGGTTCGAATCTGACCCATTGCTTTTGGTAGAACCTGTAATATGGCTCATCTAGGAACACGTTTTCTGGTCTTTGAGAGCCCCAGCCCTTGACCTCATTCACAGCTTTGCCATCTTGCTGGTACATGCAAGCTGATGAGACTCTATTGAAGCAGAGGGCTGCAATTTCTGTCCCATGTGCTCACTGTTTGTGTACAAACACCTCTTGGTTTGGTAATCACTGGGAAATGCATGTGCTTAGCTCTGCAACCAGCAACCATGAGGAAGTGGAGGCATCCAATTTCCTCCAAAAAAATGGAAAGAAAATTCAGTTACATAACTCAGGGGTAAAATCCCGGAGAGCCTGAGTGTGACAGAAGGTGCTTACTTTCTTCTTCAGCTCCACGCTAATGGCATTGGCCTCCTTTAAGAAAATTGCATTGCCCCACAGAAGGTCCCGGAGAGACGTGAATTGGTACCACTTCCACTTCCTGAAGGCCCAGAGGGCCAGCTCAAACTCCCGCTCAGTCCACTGTACTGTTGAGACAAAGAGACAAGGTCACTTTCTTCAAAGGACACCCCCGACTCTCCTCTGCCCACCACCACTAACACCAACACTCATCCACCCTTGATTCCATCCAGGCTGTGGAGAGGTTTTCAGAGATTCCAAGGCAAGCAAGGACCACTGTGATCAGCTAGTCTGACCCCCTGTATAACGCAGACCATAGACCTGCCCCCAAATAATTCCTAGAGCAGAGCTTTTAGAAAAACACCCAGTCTTGATTGAAAACTTGTCAGTGATAGAGAATCCACCATGATCCTTGGTAAATTGTCCCAATGGTTAATTCCTCTCACTGTTAAAAAATTATGTCTTATTTCCAATCTGAGTCTGTCTAGCTTCAATTTCCAGCTATTGGATTGTGTTTGACTTTTTTCTGCTAGCTTGAAGAGCCCATGATCATGTATTTGCTCCCCATATAAGTACTTATAGAATGTGATCAAGTCACCCCTTCGCCTTCTCTCTGTTAAGCTAAATAGACTGAGCTCCTTGAGTCTGTCACTACAAGGCTCTTCTCTGACACCGCTCCAATTTATCAACATCCTTCTTGAATTGTGGGCACCAGATCTGGACACAGTGTTCCAGCAACAGTCGCCCCAGTGCCAAAGACAGAGGTAAAATAACTTCGCTAATCCTACTAACGATTCCCCTGTTTATACATCCCAAGATTGCATTAGCTCTTTTGGCCACAGCATCACACTGGGAGCTTGTGGTCAGCTGATTATTCACCACAACCCCCAAATCTTTTTCAGAGTCCCTGCTTCCTAGGATAGAGCCCCCGTCCTGTAAGTGTGGCCTGCATTCTTTGTTCCTAGATGTATACAGTTACATTTAGCTGTGTTAAAACACGTTTGCTTGTCCCGTTTACCAAGCGATCCAGATCTCTCTGAATCAGTGACCTGTCCTCATCATTATTTACCACTCCCCCACTTTTTGTGTCACCTGCAAACTTTACCAGTGATGATTTTATGTGACCGGCTCTGAACATGAGGAAATACAGTTTTCTTTTCTTGCCCTAATAACTGTTCCACACACAAGTCAGGAGGGCACCACAGTGCAAGGTCCAAAAGAAATACCCCAGATACACAGGGAGGGCAACGTCCCCCATAAGCCAAAACTAACTCCACTCTGTCAGCAGCCAAGGTAAATGAGGGATGGGAAAGGTTATTATGTGTATGAAACAGCAATACCAGCTCCCAAACATGGCTAAAGGTTCCCAAACACTGCTAGAGGTGGGGGAAATAATTAATTACAATAACAGCACTGATTGTTTTAAATTGTAATGGCCTTATTCTCATTGACACTAATGCCCTTTGGCTGCCTTAAAGTGGGGTAATGTAATTTATATCCACTTTAATGCCCCTTTACAGTACCAGTGGGGTGTAAAGAGTCCTGGGTATAAAGAAGAATCAGGCCCTCTGGGTTATGCTGATACCCTTTCTCTGTTCTAGAAGTGTGACTTTCCCATCTGCCTTCCTTTAAAACAAAACAAAGAACCCACATTTTACCAGGGAACAACTGATTAATTTTCAATAAATAAATTCCCCACTGATTTATGCCAACCTTTCAACTATAGAAATTTTGCAATCAGACCTCATGCTATTTCTTCATCTCTATGCCTTATCCATTTGTATGCTGCTTCTTGTTAACTGCATATCAAGAAGCAGTAGGCAGTACTAACATGAACACAAGGAGTATGGAGAATGGGGTATGTGGGTGCAGTGTGAATATCTGCTGTAACCATTGTAACAGCTGTGTTTGAATTAGAGTTACAGCATCCAAAGCAGATACTGAAAATGCCGGCAAATGAGCAGAGCTCCGGCCCCTGAATTCAGACAAGAGTGATTTAACAAGCAACAATCTTGACCCCCTGCCTCCTTCATTCAGCATTATAATCATCCCCTTTGTGGCATTCCACACACTGTGATACCACAGCTTTAGACACCTACAGTTATTTGATACTTTGATACTTAAATGGGGAAACTTTGGGGAAAGGGTGCGCCTATCCAGGAAGGATGGGCTCCACCTAAACCAAAATGGAACCAGATTACTGGCACTTAACATTAAAAAGGTCGTAGAGCAGTTTTTAAACTAAGGGCTGGGGGAAAGCGGACAGGTGCGAAGGAGCACATGGTTCGGACATCCCTTACGAGAGGATCTATTAATAGAGAATCTCTATGTCCTTGTGAGGAGCAGAGGATGGAAAATGATAAAATACAGGTGGGGTCTGATCAGAAACAGTCAAATAAAAAAGTCCCATTCAGTGACATTGTGTAATGGCAGACAGCTAAAAGGAGACAAGTTTTTAAAGTGTTTATATACCAGTGCTAGAAGTCTAAGTAATAAAATGGGTGAACTAGAGTGCCTCGTATTAAATGAGGATATTGATATAATAGGCATCACAGAAACTTGGTGGAATGAGGATAATCAATGGGATACAGTAATATCAGGGTACAAAATATATCAGAAGGACAGAACAGATCGTGCTGGTGGGGGAGTGGCATTATATGTGAAAGAAAGCATAGAATCAAATGAAGTAAAAATTGTAAATGAATCGAACTGTACCATAGAATCTCTATGGATAGAAATTCCATGCTCTAATAATAAGAATATAGTGGTAGGGATATATTACCGACCACCTGACCAGGATGCTGATAGTGACTGTGAAATGCTCAGGGAGATTAGAGAGGCTATTAAAATAAAAAACTCAGTAATAATAATGGGGGATTTCAATTATCCCCATATTGACTGGGTACATGTCACCTCAGGATAGGATGCAGAGATAAAGTTTCTTGACACCTTAAATGACTGCTTCTTGGAGCAGCTGGTCCTGGAACCCACCAGAGGAGAGGCAATTCTTGATTTAGTCCTAAGTGGAGCACAGGATCTGGTCCAAGAGATGAATATAGCTGGACCGCTTGGTAATAGTGACCATAATATAATTAAATTTAATATTCCTGTGGCAGGAAAAACACCACAGCAGCCCAACACTGTAGCATTTAATTTCAGAAAGGGGAACTACACAATAATGAGGAGGTTAGTTAAACAGAAATTAAAGGGTACAGTGCCAAAAGTAAAATCTCTGCAAGTTGTGTGGAAACTTTTTAAAGACACCATAATAGAGGCTCAACTTAAATGTATACCCCAAATTAAAAAAACATAGTAAGAGAACCAAAAAAGAGCTACCGTGGCTAAACAACAAAGTAAAGAAGCAGTGAGAGGCAAAAAGGCATCCTTTAAAAAGTGAAAGTTAAATCCTAGTGAGGAAAATAAAAAGGAGCATAAACACTGGCAAATGAAGTGTAAAAATACAATTAGGAAGGCCAAAAAAGAATTTGAGGAACAGTTAGCCAAAGACTCAAAAAATAATTGCAATTTTTTTTTAAGTACAGCAGAAGCAGGAAGCCTGCTAAACAACCAGTGGGGCCACTGGACGATCTAGGTGCTAAAGGAGCACTCAAGGATGATAAGGCCATTGCGGAGAAACTAAATGAATTCTTTGCATCGGTCTTCACGACTGAGGCTGTGAGGGAGATTCCCAAACCTGAGCCATTGTTTTTAGGTGACAGATCTGAGGAACTGTCCAGAGATTGAGGTATCATTAGAGGAGGTTTTGGATAAGAGGGAAGTACTCTCATGGATTGGTAACTGGTTAAAAGATAGGAAACAAAGGGTAGGTATAAATGGCCAGTTTTCAGAATGGAGAGAGGTAAATAGTGGTGTCCCCCAGGGGTCTGTTGTAGGACCAGTCCTATTCAACGTATTCATAAATGATCTGGAAAAAGGGGTACATAGTGAGGTGGCAAAATTTGCAGATGATACAAAATTACTAAAGATAGTTAAGACCCAGGCAGATTGCAAAAAGCTACAAAAGGATCTCTCAAAACTGGGTGACTGGGCAACAAAATGGCAGATGAAATTTAATGTTGATAAATGCAAAGTAATGCACATTGGAAAGCATAATCCCAACTATACATATAAAATGATGGGGTCTAAATTAGCTGTTACCACTCAAGAAAGAGATCTTGGAGTCATTGTGGATAGTTCTCTGAAAACATCCACTCAATGTACAGCGGTAGTCAAAAAAGCAAACAGAATGTTGGGAATAATTAAGAAAGGGATAGATAATAGGACAGAAAATATCATGTTGCCTCTATATAAATCCATGGTATGCCCACATCTTGAATATTGTGTGCAGATGTGGTTGCCCCATCTCAAAAAAAGATATATTGGAATTGGAAAAGGTTCAGAAAAGGGCAACAAAAATGATTAGGGGTATGGAACGGCTTCTGTATGAGGAGAGATTAATAAGACTGGGACTTTTCAGCTTGGAAAAGAGACGGCTAAGGGGAGATATGATTGAGGTCTATAAAATCATGACTGGTGTAGAGAAAGTAGATAAGAAAGTGTTGTTTACTACTTCTCATAACACAAGAACTAGTGGTCACCTAATGAAATTAATAGGCAGCAGGTTTAAAACAAATAAAAGGAAGTATTTCTTCACACAACGCACAGTCAACCTGTGGAACTCCTTGCCAGAGGATGTCGTGAAGGCCAAGACCATAACTGGGTTCAAAAAAGAACTAGATACATTCATGGAGGATAGGTCCATCAATGGCTATCAGCCAGGATGGGCAGGAATGGTGTCCCTAGCCTCTGTTTGCCAGAAGCTGGGAAGCAGTGACAGGGGATGGATCACTTGATGATTACCTGTTCTGTTCATTCCCTCTGGGGCATCTGGCACTGGCCACTGCTGGAAGACAGGATACTGGGCTAGATGGACCTTTGGTCTGACTCACTAGGGACATTCTTATGATAAGAGAGAGTCTCCTGCCGATACACCTGGATCTTCCGGACTTTCATCGTAACAGACCAGAGCCCCGCTCCCAGGGCCATCAGGAAGTGTCATTGGCCAGGAAAACTGGAAAAAGCTCGTTCTCTCTTGCACAATTTATTTCAGTCACTCTCTGCTTTCACTGAACTTTTACCTTCATCTTCGGGCTCTTCCTCTTCCTCATTGGCCTCAGGATAATACCTGGAGTCCATCTGCTTCTGTAAAGCCTCCAGTTTACTCTCATAGTCCTGAGGGAAAGGGGGGAAGATAAGGAAATAACCCACAAACAACTGTCTTCTTGATTTTGACCACCCCCTTCCTGTACCAGGTCTCTCTCGATCCCCATAAAACTGAAAAATGGCTCCACTCCCTGTAGAAAGCCAACCTACCTCCCAGCTGTGTTCACTTGTCTAAAAGGCCCTGTGAGACGTGGAGACACATGATATTTCCAGTCTAGGTAGCATCTTCAGAAGATGCAGATCCGCCCTACTCATGTCAGCACGCTATCCATTGTTCAGACTAGAGACTCAACCTCAGTCTGCGCCTTGACGGTGACTAGCGTTGCTCTGATGAACCAGATAAGAAGCAGAATGTGTGTGCCACCTACCAGCCTCTGCTGCTCAAGAAGATAGTTGGCCTCTTCTCTCTCTTTGCGGTATTGGTCCTCCAGTTCCTGAAGCCTGGGAAGAATTAGGAAGGACAAAATGACAAACCTGGACAGATCCAGTTACTGGCTGACACCCCATTTCCTTCCCTTCTGCTCCACCTCTCCATGTTCCCCTTCCTCCATGATCCCTCATCTCCTCTGCCTCCCCCATGCCTCCTACCTCTGCTCCATCTCCTGCTTCATGTCAATGCCTTGTTTCTCCAGCAGCTCTCGCTGCGCGAAGGCCCAGTCCACTGGCTCCGCGGGGGTCTCTGCACATGGGGTCCGCTCCCGTTCCTGGCGAGCCTGTTCAGGGTGGTTGAATCGGAACACGTGGCTCTTCCCCATGATGATTCGGTTTCCTTTGGGGAGGGCAGTTCGGAGTTAACCAATGAGGTCTCCAGTATACCTCTACCCCGATATAATGCGACCCGATATAACAAAAATTCGGATATAACGTGGTAAAGCAGCGCTCCGGGGGGGCGGGGCTGCGCACTCCAGCGGATCAAAGCAAGTTCGATGTAACGCGGTTTCGCCTATAACGCAGTAAGATTTTTTGGCTCCCAAGAACAGCGTTATATCAGGGTAGAGGTGTATATGCAGGAACCCCAACTCAGTGGCAAGGGTTGCACAGCAGGATTTCCACCAACAAGGCCTCTCGTGTCCCACAACTTATGCCCTGATTCAACAGAGCACTTGAGCATGAGTAACCCCACTGACTATCCCCCACTGTCACTGCACTGATGCCACTAGACTAGAACCACCATCTGCCCTGGTGTGTTTCTATAGGGGGATCGATGTGAGTCAGTGGTTAAAGCAATCTGTCAGTGCTGAGTCAATCACCCCCTCTGAAGCAGGACCTACCGGATCGCAGGACACTGGGTTCCATCACTTTTTTGCCATTGACGTAGGTGTCGGCCCCTTCGCAAGGTTCTAGTGTCACCACTACTGCGGGAAAGGCATAGGAGAGAGAAAGAGACAGCAGAAGAGGTGTGAAGGGACAGCAGAGGCCTGAAGGGCTGCTGGTCTCCTGATCGCATTGGAAAGGTTGGCTGTGCAGGCCCTGTGGGCTGCGATAGGCAGGGAGGGCTGTTTGTTTAGCATCTTGATGCCAGTGGACACCCTGCTCCAGACGTGGAGCTGGGCCCAAGCACATACAACAAGGTTGTATTTCAAAAGCGCCAGTGGAATTTAGGAGCACGTCTCGCTGAAAATCAATGGGGCTGGTGCTTCTAAACCCCTGAGGTGCTTTTGAAGATCTCCCCCTCTATCTATATTTTAGTTATAAATACCAGGTTACTTTCCATACGTTCCCACAGGGCAGGCCTACACCACCTTCTTACCCCCATTATTTCACTGGCATTGATTGTCTCTTCCATGCCAAAGTCCAGCCTGGTTCTGCAGACTGCAAACTACCTGCCATCAGTCCTTGAGCATTAATCACGAGAGCCAGAACATGCCCCGCTCCCTCCCACGTCACAACTAGTCCCACAGACAGCCCGGGGGCTGCTCACAGAGCAAAGCACTACGCAGCATGTGTAAGAGGAGACAGCACATGATGCTGAGTAAACAGAGGGACCCTAGGATGCCCGGGGATCTGTGAGTGGCGTTATTAGTTCTCTAGTCACTCGGTAAGAAGTACCCTCCAAACTGGACGTTATATTGCGGTACTGCCACCTGCTGGCCTCTTCGGCAAGCTAGGCTGCACGGAGATTCCTGGACAGAGTGAAAGAGGGATTGGGCCATTCCAGACTTTAACAATGAATTGCTTTTGCATGCCAGTGGGTTGCCCACCCCATTGCTGCTGCAGGTGGGAGGAGGGACAGGAAAGCAGTCTCTATCCCTAAACCT
The DNA here is from genome assembly GCF_028017835.1 of Emys orbicularis. NCBI lineage: Eukaryota > Metazoa > Chordata > Testudines > Emydidae > Emys > Emys orbicularis. Next base: position 48,684,139 of record NC_088691.1, read on the forward strand.
GTAGTGATTTTACAGGACACTGCCAGCAAACCTGTATAATGTTGAGTCAGCCAGGCTGCCACTCTTCTTGGCGTCATCAATTATATATTAATAACAACCTCCCCTCACAGCACTGAGGCAACACCCACCAGTAACCTGAATCCGAACCCTGCTGCCTGCCTGTCTTCTCTCCTCTCGAGACTGCCCACTGGGTGCAGCAGGCTAAGGAATCTCTGTCTGCCGCACCACATGATTTACAATGTTTACATGAACTACAACCGTTCTGACTGGGCAAAGGGAAATGATCTTGCCTGAGCCAGACACATAGGTGGTGGAACTAGGGGTGCTGGGGGTCTAAGTTCCCTCTAAGCTGCGGGGCCGCCCAGCAAGCTATCAAGTGCTGTGCACTTCAGGTGTCCCTTCCCGCACTGCTGCGCTGCTCCTGCCCTTTGCCTCTGGCCAGCTGCTGCCAGGAGCCTCCTGCTTGCTGTGCAGAGCGTGGGGGAGGAGAGGAGACTGCTGATGTCAGGGTGTCCCCCTCCCCTGTACCCCATCTCCACAGAGCAGGGCGGGGACACGACAGGACTCAGGACAGAGCTGGCTGGCAGGTGTTGCTGTGTCTGAACAAGCAGGGAGCAGGCTTCAGACTGCTGAGTGCCGATCTACTTAAAGGCGCAGCGTGTCTCTCTCTGTCTCACACACACATTGTGTCTTTTATATTCACCTCCCAACACATTTCAAAGTGTGTTGTTTTAGTGTTTTGACTGGTCTATGCATTTCATAATTTCTATTTCTCTCTTACGCTTAAATGTAATTCTTTGATTAGTGAGTTCTAAAATGCCTACCCTGTCCTGGCTGGAGTAATTATCCCTATGGTAACTTTTTAAAAATATATAAATATCTAGGTTTCTTGTTTCTGCTGGTGGCGCATATCCTCACATTACCTCAATATGGTACAATATGGTACAAAATTCATTCCACCCACGGATAGAAAAAATTAGAGGGAACACGGTGGGGGTGCTGCCGCACCCTCCGTCTTGAAGTGGTTTCCATTATATTACAGTTTGGTTCAATGGCTCTCAGCACCCCCACTACACTAATTGTTCCCACACCCCAGGCCAGGCATAGTGTGGAGGGAGCCACAGTTCAAATCTCCAGCCTCATTCCTACTCAACCAACACAGCTCCTGACCTGAAGCAGCCCCCACTGTTCCAGTTCTGAGCCCCCGGCCCCCCAACTCTGACAAAGCAGAGAAGAGTCCTGACCTGCAGTTTCACTTGCTGACTCATTTCAACCAATGGGATTGAAGTATTCAAATGAACTAGAGGGAGGGAGTGATGATTGGCTGTGCTACCTCTGATGTCACCACTGCTCCACTCCCTGAGTACCAAATGAGCACAAGGTGGAAATCAGGCCTGGTCGACAGTCACCATATTGAACAATATGCTTCCCTGTGCATCTCAGACTGCAAACAGCAAAATGCCACTGAGCTGAGTGCTAGGCCTCACTCTGCTTGGCTAGTGACATCTACCACTGATTCTAGGGGTTGGACCATGCTCCCATTGAAGCTACAAAGCGCGTTCTGAAAGACTGTGCACAGGCACAGATTTGACAAGGAAGAGATTAAGAAAAAAACAGAGCCTGAGTCTCTGGCCTTTCCACAAATCAATCCCAGAGATTTACCCCCTGCTTCCTGTGAGCAGGCAAGTTTGCACCCGTTTTGCAGGAGGGATAGCCTCAGACAATGCAGAATGTCTTCGGCAAGGGAATCAGCCTCCATATCTCACTCTTTTCTTTCACAACCATCTTCTCTTCTTCCTGATTTGCCGTACAGAATAGCCTCTATTAGCATATCACCTGCAATTCCCTGGAGATGCTTCCCTTCACTTCTGCCAGTGGTGTGGCTATGGAAGGCAACAGTGCCCTGCCAATGCTCTGCACTGCTAGCTGCCTTTCAAGGGGTGTGACTGGGGAAGCTGGCACAGCCAGGAGATTGGTCTGACTGTGCTTCAACGAGTGCAAGAAAGGAAATGGGAATGACCCAACCCAGAAGACAGGTGGCGCTATCACAGCACATCCTGCGAAGACTGTATTCCAACACCCCACCTTGACAAGTAGGTAGAGAGGAGGTGCCCTACTCCAGGCCTCTTGACAGGCATCAGTGCCCCAGTTCTCCTGGATGTAAGCAGAAGCTGGGGTGCCCTGGCTGCAAACACTAAGAAGGAGCTGCAGGTAGCCAGGTATGTGACTGAACTGGGGTGAGAGCACAGACTGTGGACGTGTGAGGTTCTCTGTCCGCGGGTACCTTCGCCACCGGCCTTGGTGTTGCTGCGGAAAATGCAGTGCTCTTCCTTAATGAAGTGTCCGCTCAGCACGATGTCCTGCCTCCTCTCTGCGTCCTCTCGGCCAACCCTGCAGGCAGACACAGACTTAGTGGAGTTCCCTGGCAACAATACACCAGGTTTCAGACCGCTGGCAGCAGCGCACTCAAAGGGCCTGATCCAAAGCCCACTGGTCATTCCATCTACTTTAATGGGCTTTGGATCCAGTCCCGGGAGAGCCTCAGCGGGCAGCCAGGCCAACATCTTAATTGGAAGCTGTCATGGGGAAACATGACTTTTCGCATGCCAGTATACACTAGCTAACGCATCCCTTCCAAGTGGTGGAATTAAAATCTGCATCTGCTCTCTCCCCCTGCCGACGCGGGGTCTGCTCCCCCTTCACAGTACACCTGGGTAGTGTAGGGCCAGGTCTTCTGCAGAGGGGAGCCCTCGCCCATCCCCAGGATGGGACATTCTTCCACAAGGCTAGCACTGCCCAGCTTCCCTTCACGGGACAGCACATTAAATCCATGGGAACACATCAATTAGATTCCCCTTCAGTTCACTTCTCTAGGAAGGCCAGCCTGACCCAGGGACCATGCAGAGGGCAGGGCTGCAATTGCTCTAAAGTATCAGGTCCCACTGGTGATCTGAGTTTGATAGCAACAGAGCACCAATACCTGGTTCAGCAGTGAATGAGGAGGAGAGGGGGATCCCATGCCCTGGGCCTGCCCTGCACTCAGACAACCAGAGTCTGATGCTGTTCATTTCAGCAGACACACTGATGCTACATGATTCTGTGGCGGTTACACCCTCACCTGGTTATCCCATCCTTAATGTAGTACAGAAGGCATTCAGACATCAGCGGGTCCTCATTGAGATTGACCAGGTGAGGTGTCTGGGAGGGAAAGAGACAATGGGTCAAAGGCATCCTCAGTATCCATGCCAGACACAGAGCCATGTCCCAGGACAGCCCAGCCCTCAAAAACACAGCCACCTGACAGGCTGCTCCACTGCATGGAGCCCCCACTCCTGCCCCAGCATAATTCCGGGAGAGAACATTTGGGGTAGGGTGTGACACTCTGTACCTTGGGGGAACACCCAACACCCCATTTTCATCCTTGTAAAATGAGTGTGTGGTATCCAATGCAAAGTTTGTCATGTTGAGTGTCTTTGGAAGGCTCATGATGCACTGAACATGGTTGTTATAGTGATGTTATAGTAGTTGTTCTAGTAATGTTATAGGTTGTAATTTCATGTATATAGTTGTGAGGCTGAAAATGTGTCCTCATGGCTTAAAATAAGCCCAGGCAAAAAAGCTCCAAAAGCTGAGAGGCAGTTCACACCTCATCACATCTGTATGGGACAAACCCAGCCCAGCTTCACAGGAACAAAGGACACTGACCTAGACAGCAACAAAAGAATCTGTTGGACTCTCGAGGGAGTCACCCCCCTTCCTTTGGTCAGTCAGGGACTGCGATGAGGTAATGCTCACCTGACTCTGAAGGGGGGGGGGGCAAAGCCAAGAGGGAAGAAAGGACATGGTAAAAGGGACAGACATTTGCCATGCCCTCTCTCTTCCACCTACATCTACAGACATCACTACCAAGCGACTGAAGCGCTGATCAAAGGGAAGAGCCTGGCTGAAGGGCAACCAGCCAGCCTGTGATGAGAAGCATCTCAGTTTGTAAGGGTACTGAAAGTGTTAAGATCAGCTTAGAATGCATTTTGCTTTTATTTCATTTGACCAAATCTGACTTGTTATGCTTTGAGTTATAATCACTTAAAATCTATCTTTGTAGTTAATAAATCTGTTTGTTTATTCTACCTGAAGAAGTGCTTTTGGTTTGAAGCATGTCAGAGACTCTCCTTGGGATAACAAGCCTGGTACATATCTATTTCTTTGTTAAATCGACAAACTCATATAAGCTTGCAGCTTCCAGCAGGCATTACTGGCCACTGCAAGACGGAGGTTCCTAGGTATGTGTCTGGGACCGGAGATACTTAAGAACATAAGAACATAAGAAAGGCCGTACCGGGTCAGACCAAAGGTCCATCTAGCCCAGTATCCTGTCTATCGACAGTGGCCAATGCCAGGTGCCCCAGAGGGAGTGAACCTAACAGGCAATGATCAAGTGATCTCTCTCCTGCCATCCATCTCCACTCTCTGACAGACAGAGGCTAGGGACACCATTCCTTACCCGTCCTGGCTAATAGCCATTAATGGACTTAACCACCATGAATTTATCCAGTTCTCTTTTAAACTCTGTTATAGTCCTGGCTAGTCTCATTCGGTTGCAAGTAGCTGGGAGCAGCTTACATGCCAGAGGCTGTGCATGAACAGCCGAGGAGTGGGGGTTCTCACAGCAGAGCAGTGTAAAGGCTGGCTCCCAGAGTGAAGGATTGGAGTGGCCTAGCAGATCACGGGTCCAGATAACACCAGAGGGGAACATCACAGTGGTGCAGCGAGCAGGGTGTATGTACGGCTTCTTACTCCAAGTGAAGTGCACACTTTAAGCACAGATATTTGTGATTTTAAGTGAGTCTTAAGTGCAGTGGCTAAGAACAGTCAGGAAGAGGTCACAATTTTGTTAATTTCTGTTTGTTTATTTCGGGTGAGGGAAATAAGCACAAGACAGCAGAAAAATGATACCAGTGAGGCAGCTACAAAACTAGACCTGGCCAAACTGGAAGCAGAAGAGAAGGCAAAGGACCGCGAGTTTCAAATGGGGCAGGTAGTAATGAGGCTCAAAGAAGCAGCTGTGGCCAGGGAAACTATGGAGGCAGAGGCAGCCAGAGAGGAGACTGCACACAGAAGGGCCATGACAGAAAGAGTAAGAGAGCGGGAAGAAAGAGTAAGAGAGCGGGAAGAAAGAGAAAGATGGCAAAAACACCAACTGGACCTGCTAGAGAAGCAGAACCAGAACTCCCCGACCCCAACGACTCCCATCACTCCAAAAATCCACAAATGGGAACACTTATGTCCTGCATACAGTGAAGAGGAGGATATTGCTGAATATCTGACTACTTTTGAAAGGCTGTGTGTAATACATGAAATCACTGATGATAAGAGAGTTCCTACCCTGATTACTAAATTAACTGGTAAAGCTCAAAATGTATTCAATGGAATGCCTATTGAAGATGCTTTAGACTAGGGTAAATTTAAAGATACTGTTTTGCGAAGTTTTCAGATTACCCCTGAAATATATGGAGTTAAATTTAGGAATCTTAAGAGGGATATTGGGATGAGTAATTGCAAATATGTAAACAAAATGAAAGATTTGTTGGGAAAATGGGTGAGGGATAGAGAAGTAGCAAGTTTTGAGGGAATGTTGGATCTTGTTGCTCAAGAGCATTTCCTATGCATATGTAAGGCTGATGTAAAGCAGTGTCTATGGGACAAAGATGTAAAGTCTGTGGATGAGATGGCTTTTTTAGCTGATGCCTTCGAACAGAATCAGGCGTCTATTGAGGGCAGGCCACAGAAAGAGGGGTTTAAAACTGGTGGGAAGGGAGGAACCTATTTTGCCCCTGGGAAGAGAGAAGGGGGTTGGGAGACTAAACCGTCTCTCACCCAAAAACATTCCTCTAACCCTCATCCCAAATCTCCTGTAAAAGTAGAAGAGCCCAAAAGGTACTATCAGTGTAATTCTACTGATCACCTGAGGAATAAATGCCCTGTGCTAGGAGGAAGCAGGCAAACAAGAGCTCATGTTAGTTCTGCTGGCCTCAACACCGAAACCCCGCAAGCAATTGAAACCTATTATATTGGTTCTGTGAGGTTAGCCGTTGCAGAACCAGGTATGGAGCATGTTAAGGCTGTCCAGATTGATGGCGGGGAATACTTGGGGCAGAGGGATACAGGGGCCCAGATCTCTCTGGTTAAGCAGAGTGTGGTCCGAAAGGCCAGTATGTTGCCTGGCAAAATGGCAGAGATTGTGGGGGTGGGCAAACGCAGATTCCTCACACCACTAGCTGAAGTCCATGTGGTTTGGGAAGGTTTGGAAAGTGTTTTGACTGTGGGGGTAATGGAACACCTCCTGTTCGACCTGCTCCTGGGTAATGATTTTTTCCGTGTAGCCCAGGTTAAAGTATGTGCCTGTAGTAGGAGGGGGTGTTATGCTGGGACCCCCGAGGGAAAGGGTAAGGTCTCAGGAACTGCTGAGAGAATGGGAGAGAATCTCCTTGATTCTTCTGCAGCAGGGAAAAACCACATGCTTCCAGGTGGGAGGATGGTTGAGACCAACTCCTGCACTGCAGCTGGGGGCAACACCGCATCAGGAAGGGATGGAGGTATAATGCCTGCCAGGGAGAGAACTGTCCAGGTTTTTAGCTGCCAGCAGGTTGCAGCTGAACCAGAGGCAAAACCAGCTCTAGGGAGCAGGGAGAAATGTGTCCCAGAAGAGAGCCCAGAGAAGGGGCAAGGGATCTCAGAAACGACTGAGGTGGGTGAGGATTCCTGTGACTCAGTAGCGTAGCTTGGGGGGGGAGCGGGAGAGCAGCCGCTCCCCCACTGAGCACAAGTGGCACCTTGTCAATTTCTTGGCGCCTTTTTACTCACCCAGGGGAGCGATAAAAAAAAAAAGGCGCCATCCGCTGCGGCGCTTTTATTTTACTCACCCGGCGGCGCTCCGAGTCTTCGGCAGCATTTCGGTAGCGGGACCTTCACTCGCTCCGCGGGTCTTCGGCAGCATTTCGGCAGCGGGTCCTTCAGTGCCGCCGAAGACCCCCAGAGCGAGTGAAGGGCCCGTCGCCGAAGAACCGGAGCGCCGCCGGGTGAGTAAAAGCACCGCAGTGGGTGGCGCCTTTTTTTTTGATCGCTCCCCCTGTTCCCTCCACCTGGCTACGCCACTGACTGTGACTGTAACACAGGGAAGCCGGGTGCTTTCAAGTATGGGAGGGGCTGAGACTAGCTCCTTTCCAGCAGAAGGCAACATGCCCTCAGGCGCAGAGGCAGGAGAGGTGTTGTCAGGGATTAAGGAAACTATCCCAGTTGTTAGCTGGCAGAGTTCTGCAGCTGAACAAGAGACAGAACCCTTCCTAGGAGGCACAGAGAAATGTGTCTTAGGAGGGGGCCCAGGGGAGGAAACTGCAGAAGGAATAGTGGCGGTACAGGAATGTCTCCTCACTAGTCACTTGGGGCAGGATGCCCAGGACACTAGGAGGGTGGCTGGGTCAGCATCTGTGCACTCAGGCACTCAGCCTGTGACCCAGGTTTTGAGAAGGAACTGTGTAACTGACCTCCTGGAGGGGAGCAGTCACACAGCTGACTTCTCAGGGATAGAGAAAGGGGTAGGGGAGGGTACCCCAATCCAGGTCCCGTTTTTTCAGGATGCTATTTCTGATAAGTTTTTGGAAAGTAACTGTGTCTCTTTAAATCAAGATGTAGCTCCAATGCCTGTGGTAACAGAGGAGTTGGGACCAGGAAATTGCCACGTGGTAGTTTGCCAGAATACAAATGAACCAACTGACAGAGAAGGGGGTGTTTTCCCCCAGGCTGGTAAGACTTAGAGAGCAGTTATGGGAAAGCTGCTGGGTAAAGGTGAATCTGATCAAAGGATAAACACACCTAACCCACAGAGCACAACCCTCTAGGGGGCAGGGGAGGACTCAGTGCTGGGAGGGGAAAACACAGGGTAACCCCAAAAGGGAAGCTGGATTTTCTGCATATCTACAGTCCTGGGGTTGGGAGACCACTCCCCAAAAGGCCAGCCAATGTGCAGGATCCCCCTGAACACCTTTCTTGCCAGACCCTGAGGCACCAAAATTCCAAAAACATGATTAAATTAAGAGCCCACACAAAGGGAAATACTGGAGGGAAAGAAAAGCCAGTGACTGATTACATGGGAGAGAGTCAAAGGACACCATGGATAACGAACAAACTACACTATCTGAACAGAGGGTGTGGTATCTTAAAGATACTTGTAAACACCCATCTGTGATTAAAAAGTTGGTATTAATCTTAAGATTTGGGGATAAAAATTTTGACACGGATGTTAAACCTTATGATAATGCTACTTTTCAGTTAATAACTGTAAACAGGTTTAAAGCTTATCACAGCAGAGAAACCATAAAAAACCTGGTTTGCTGTGTGTGAATGGGGAAACTGAGGCAGACTGCCTCCTGGCCTTAATGGCTGGATGCCAAGAGACCTATAACACAAACTGCCTTCAAACTAGTCAGTGACTAACCCTCTTACAATAAACTAAGAGGGGAGGTGTGACGCTCTGTATCTCGGGGGAACACCCAGCACCCCCATGTTCGTCCTTACAATATGATGGTGTGGTATCCAATGCAAAGTTTGTCATGTTTGTCATAACTGAGCATGGTTGTTATAGTGATGTTACAGTAGTTGTTATTGTAATGTTATAAATTATAATTTCATGAATATATTTATGAGGCTGAAAATGTATCCTCATGGCTTAAAATAAGCCCAGGCAAAAACTCTCCAAGAGCTGAGAGGCAGTTCACACCTCATCACATCTGTATGGGACAAACCCAGCCCAGTCTCACAGGAACAAAGGATACTGACCGAGACAGCAACAAAGAATCTGTTGGACTCTCGAGGGAGTCACCCCCCTTCCTTTGGTCAGTTTGGGACTGCAATGAGGTAATGCTCACCTGACTCTGAAGGGGGGGGGGCAAAGCCAAGAGGGAAGAAAGGACATTATAAAAGGGAGAGGCATTTGCCATGCTCTTCCTCTCTCTCTTCCACCTACATCTACAGACATCACCACCAAGCAACTGAAGCGCTGATCAAAGGGGAGAGCCTGGTTGAAGAGCAACCAGCCAGCCTGTGGTGAGAAGCATCTCAGTTTGTAAGGGCACTGAAAGTGTTAAGATCAGCTTAGAATGCGTTTTGCTTTTATTTCATTTGACCAAATCTGACTTCTTGTGCTTTGAGTTATAATCACTTAAAATCTATCTTTGTAGTTAATAAATCTGTTTGTTTATTCTACCTGAAGAAGTGTGTTTGGTTTGAAGCGTGTCAGAGACTCTCCTTGGGATAACAAGCCTGGTACATACCAATTTCTTTGTTAAATTGACGAACTCATATAAGCTTGCAGCGTCCAGCGGGCATAAGTGGACACTGCAAGATGGAGGTTCCTAGGGTCATGTCTGGGACTGGAGATATTGGCTAGTCTCATTCGGTTGCAAGTAGCTGGGAACAGCTTACATGCCAGAGGCTGTGCATGAACAGCCCAGGAGTGGGGGTTCTCACAGCAGAGCAGTGTAAAGGCTGGCTCCCAGAGTGAAGGATTGGAGAAGCCTAGCAGATCACTGGTCCAGATAACACCAGAGGGGAACGTCACATAAGGATTTTCAAAGGTGGCTAAAGAGAGTCAGGTGCCCAACTCCCATTGACATTCACTGGGCTTCTAACTCCTTTGACAGTCCCTGCCTCCCTGAACAGTGCCTCACAAGCTGATTAAAAATCAAAACAGAAGCAGGAACAGCAGAGCTGGGGCCTGGCTCCCCTGTGCCCTGCATCTCACCAGGCCATTTACTTTCATGCCAAGGGGGCATATCAGGCTTTCCATTCACAGCAAGCTCCATTCACACCCGCTTTGCACAGGTGCCAGTGACGGCGCCACATGGGATTGGGGGAAATCAGGTCTATTCAGCATTGACGTTGCTTCTCTAATTGGCTTGGAAAATGTAAAGAAATTTGCCTCAGCTGTCTAATACCACCCTGCATTTGAGTAAAAGTCAAGTGGGTCGTGTGAGCCAAGGGGCATGGACATACTACCGTAACACAGGAGGGCCTACTACATCCTTTGAGCTGGAGCTGAGATTCCTGAATTCACCAGCACATGGTACAGCTGCTTCTTTATTCAATTACAGCCAGCCAAGTCCTCCCATGGCACAACTAACGCACCCCCAAATGGCCAAGGAGCAACCGTGCTGCTAGGAGGAAGCGCTCAGTGCTGGAATTTTAGCTGCCAGAAGCAGAGCACTTCTGGGAGCAAGCTCACACTGTTATAAACTTACACCTGATTGATCCCTTGTGGGAGATCCTCTAAAATCACAACAATAAAACCAATCTAAATGGCATGCAAAGAGGATCGGAAACTGTCCCTCATGCAAGGGCAAACAGTCAACACACACTGAGGAGTGGAAGGGTTGTTTATTAAAAGATGAAGATCACAGACCTCAAGCAATTCCTGATTTATAGGATTAGGTGATTCCTGAGTTGGGTTCCTACACCCTCAGTCCCTGCCTCACAGGAAGAGAGCCCCCAGATGCACAAGTAGAAAGAATTAGTTACTGAGAGCTTGGCTACACTTGCAAGTTAGAGCGCATTAAATCAGCCCCGAGCACCCTAACTCCTGAGGTGTCCACACTGGCAAGGCACTTAGAGCGCCTGGACTCCGCGGCTGGAGCGCCCCTGGTAATCCACCTCCATGAGAAGCATAGAGCTTGCTGCGCCCTGGCTGAAACACCGGGGTGTCAGTGTGAATGACGTGTTGCATTATTGCGCTGTGATTGGCCTCTGTAAATGTCCCATAATCCCTTGAAGTCAAGTGGCCACTCTGGTCATTGTTTTGAACTCGGCTGCAGGCATGTGGATATCCCCTTTCAAAGCTCCATTTCTGACAGCCGGCATGCTTATCTGCTCCCGGACACAAAGCAAACCATTATTGTGGAATGCTGCTGCTGCAGAGGCAGGCGTTTGTGCCTGTGTGTGAGAGAGAGGCGAGGGTTGGGGGGGAAGTGGGGGCTGATGTCTGATGTCAGGGTTTCCCCCTGCCACTGTCTGAACTTACAAGACAGCATGCTGACACACTCTCTGCCCCCCAAAACACATCTCTCCCCCAACATACACAACACACACTCTGTCACATTCCACCCCCCACATTTGAAAAGCACGCTGCTGTCACCTGCACACTGGGATAGCTACCACAATGCACTGCTCTCTGTGGCGTTGCAAGAGCTGCTAATGTGGCCACGCCACTGAGCTTGCAGCTGACAGTGTAAACACATGGCAGCGCTTTCCCTGCTGCTGTCTCCGAGGGCTGGTTTACCTCCCAGCGCTCTACATCTGCAAGTGTAGCCAGAGCCTAGGTCTATCTGACAATTGGGAGTAGCCAAAATGTCTCTTCTGCATCCTCCACCCAATCTACTAAAGCCTGGTCGCAACAGATGATGAGGTCGCTTCTTTCCTCCTCCCCCTCTTTGAGCTGGCTTCTTCCACTTCTTCCTCTCACTTTCTCATCTAGATCTTCCTGCTTTGCAGCCTGTGTTAAGCTAACCCTTGCAGCCTTTGCTTCGCCCTGGGACATCAGGTCTAACTTGGGGAGGACTGCTAAGGTGGTTTTTGTTAGGATATTGTACAAGTGTCTGTGGACAAGAATCTCCATAATGCCTGCATAAAATACACCTCCTCATGCTGTATTGGTCATCTGAATAAGTGGCTTGATTTTCAGAGTGCTGAGCTCTGATTAACTACACTTTCTGATTTATCCAGGTGCCCAAATACGGAGTTAAGTGCTTTGTTATAGGGATCCACTTTTGCAAAAGGCCTTGCTTTCTTGCTCTACCCATCTAGTTAAGTGTTAATTAGGCACCTGTTGCCTGGGTATCTATCTACTAATGGTACTTATATGGCCCCTTTATTATAGCATCTAAGCACCCCACCATTGCTAGGGTATTTACCTTCCGAACACTGCAGGAGATAGGCGTGACATTCTGTACCTCGGAGGAACACCCAGCACCCCCATGTTCATCCTTACAATATGCTTGTGTGGTATCTAATGTGAAGTTTGTCATGTCAGGTGTCTTCGGAAGGCTCATGATGTACTGAGCATTGTTGTTATGGTAATGTTATAGTATTCGTTGTTATAGTAATGTTATAGGTTGTAATTTCATGTATATAATTATGAGGTTGAAAATGTGTCCTCATGGCTTAAAGCAAGCCCAGGCAAAAACTCTTCAGGAACAGAGGGTCAGTTCACACCTCATCAGGGCATGTATGGGACAAACCCAGCCCATCCTCACAGGAACAAAGGACACTGGCCTAGGCAACAACAAGGGATCTGTTGGACTCTGGAGTGAGTCACCCCCCCTTCCTTTGGTCAGTTTGGGACTGTGATGAGGTAATGCTCACCTGACTCTGAAGGGGGGGGAGGGCAAAGCCAAGAGGGAAGAAAGGACATGATAAAAGGGACAGACATTTGCCATGCTCTTCCTCTCTCTTCCACTTCCATCTACAGACATCACCACCAAGAGACTGAAGCACTGATCAAAGGGGAGAGCCTGGCTGAAGAGCAACCAGCCAGCCTGTGGTGAGAAGCATCTCAGTTTGTAAGGGCATTGAAAGTGTTAAGATCAGTTTAGGATGCATTCTGCTTTTAGTTCATTTGACCAAATCTGACCTGTTATGCTTTGACTTATAATCACTTAAAATCTATCTTTGTAGTTAATAAATCTGTTTGTTTATTCTACCTGAAACAGTGTATTTGGGTTAAAGCATGTCAGAGACTCCCCTTGGGATAACAAGCCTGGTGCATATCAATTTGTTTGTTAAACTGACGAACTCATATAAGCTTGCAGTGTCCAGTGGGCATAACTGGACACTGCAAGACGGAGGTTCCTAGGGTTGTGTCTGGGACCAGAGATATTGGCTAGCATCATTTGGCTGCACAATCTAAGGAGCAGCTTACATGCCAGAGGCTGTGCATGAATAGCCCAGGAGTGGGGGTTCTCACAGCAGTGCGGGGTAAGCCTGGCTCCCAGAGTCAAAGATTGGAGTGACCTAGCAGATCACTGGTCCAAATAACACCAGAGGGAAACGTCACAGTAGGAAAGTGCTGTTCCCCCATTTTAGACATGGCAACTGAGCCTAAATGACCTACTTGCCCACGGGCACACAGGCAATCTGATGGAGCATGAAATTGAACCAGGTTTCCTGCATCCCAGGTTAGTGTCCTAACTCATCCTTCGTCTCTGACCTCCCACCTCTCCTTCCCCCCCCCCCGATTCTACAGAACCGTTATGTTGTATTTTCGAGGGGAGCCTCTTTCCTGTCTCACCCCATGCCAGCCACAGCTGGGTGGGCACAGCGTTAGTACACAGGAAAAGAGAGAGTCCTCTAGAACTTGAGAAGAGATCCTATAAGAAACATCTCATCCATCTGCCAGAGCTACTGCCTGTAGGGCCCCCACTCTGCCCCCGACCCTGGTTGAAGCATGAAGGGACATATGAATTGTTAGCGCATCAGGCACATAAATCTCTTGCGACGCCAGCTACAACAATCCCATGCAAATGCCTGTTCTCACTTTCAGATGATATTGTAAACAAGAAGCGGGCAGCATTATCTCCTGCAAATGTAAACAAACTTGTTTGTCTGTGCGACTGGCTGAACAAGAAGCAGGACTGAGTGGACTTGTAGGCTCTAAAGTTTTACATTGGTTTATTTTTGAATGCAGTTATTTTTTGTACGTAATTCTATATTTTTAAGTTCAACTTTCATGATAAAGAGATTGCACTACAGTACTTGTAGTGGCAGAATTGAAAAATATTATTTCTTTTGTTTTTTACAGTCCAAATATTTGTAATAAAAATAACTATAACGTGAGCATTGTACACCTTGTATTCTGTGTTGTAACTGAAATCAATATATTTGAAAATGTAAAATAAATGACAGCCCTAATAACAACAATAATGTATAATATATAGTGCCCAACCACAGCTCTTTAGTATGTAAGCGATTGGGGGCAGGAACAGAGGTTTCCTAGAATGCCTGGCACACTTTGGGACACTTCTACGGCATTAATAATAATTCAACGTCTAAAACCCACGATTAAGGCCTTGCATACTCCATGGCAAACTGGACCTAAATCCTGCACCAAGGAATCCCTGGATTTTACAGCAACCTGGTGTGCCAGACAGCTAATTCAGGAGCTACTTCATTTACATTGGAAAATGGAGGTTTTTAATAAGCTGCATCTAAAAAGAAATCATACAATCATTCCAGGAACCCAGGTTATTTTATTTTGACAGTAAATTCTCCATCTGGAGAATTGTGGCAGGCAGTTTGGGAACAGGAAGGGAAAATTAGCTGGATGTTTCTATTAAAACAATCAGCAGTGAAACAGTGAACAGGGTTGATGTTTAACGTGTCATTTTTATGTTTCAGAGTCAACACCCACTGAGCTAGAGGGGGCAGTTCACATGTCTCGGAGCTATTCAGAAATGAGCTGGACTAATAGGAATTTAACAGGGAGGTATTTTCCAAGTGCTGCTGCTGGGCAGTAGGTATATTTTTAGAAGGATCTGATTGGCCTGGTGGAAGAGATTAAAGGAATCCTACCTACCTTTTTAGGAGAGAACACACCCAGGGTGCCTCCATCTTCTCTCATGGCCACGCCCATTTCTGCCAGCAAAGCTTCCCTGAGCAACAGCAAAAGCAAAAGTCTGTCAAAACAACCTGTGTTGTTAGTTTTTTGCATCAGAGCAGCCCCTAGAGAAGCCAACTGAGATCAGGATCCCACTGTGCTAAGGGCTGCACAGACACAGACCCTGCCTCAAAGCGCTCACAGTCCAACTGGAAACAAGGCGAATCTAGTGCATGGAACAAACCACTAGAAGGAGGAGGGCGAAGGTGGACGAGGGTAACCATGAGAGGAACATGTGTATACACAGACTAGCTATGGGCTTTGTTAGATATTTGTATACTGCTTAGGAAAATGACCCCCATTATGAGAGTTCAATTAAACAATTAAATCAATAAAGAATATTAATGATTTCAGTAATTCCATTTCCTTGAAGCCCTCTAAATTAAGGCAGACATTCCATTTATAATATTTAGCTAGTACCGGCTATTTGAGGATCTCAAAGCACCTTATAAATGTTAATGAAGTAAGACTCAGCTGTGAAGCAGGATAGTACCAGAGGTGAAAGTAAGCCGGTCCGGTCCGGTACGGACCGGACCGGCTTCCGCGGTGGTGATTTAAAGGGCCCAGGGCTCCTGCCACTGCGGGGAGCCCCGGGCCCTTTAAAGCGCCGCCGGAGCTCTGGCAGCTGGGTTCAGGCGGGAATTTAAAGGGCCTGGAGCTCCGGCTGCTGCGGGGATCCCCGGGCCCTTTAAATCCCCGCCGGAGCTCCGGCAGCCGGGCTCCCGTGGTGATTTAAAGGGCCCGGAGCTCCGCAGCGGCCGGAGCCCCAGGCCCTTTAATTCGCCCCTGAGCCCCAGGGGCTCCCAGCCACCTCTGCAGCTGGTAGCTCTGGGGTGATTTAAAGGCCGTGGGGCTCCCAGCCACAGCCGGAGCCCCAGGGCCTTTAAAGCTTGAAAGGCCCCGCCTCGTCCGGTTGAAGCCACGCCTCTTCTGGTTGAGGCCACACCCCCGCTCAGGACTCCGGCGTACCGGTAAGTCCTTTAAGTTACTTTCACCCCTGGATAGTTCTATTAGCTCCGTGTTACAGATGGGGGAAATTAAGGCAGAGAGAGATTAAATAACTTGTAGGAGGTCATGAAGAAAGCTTGTAGACTGATTTGGTGCCTTACCAACAGGACCATCCACCTCTTCCTTTTGGAGGGCTGATCACTGTATTGAAATGGTTGTACGGGGACTTTATCTTTTCTTTCTCTCATCTCATTCACTTCTAAAATACACCTGTCCCCTCACCTCTGACTGCCTCTGGAAAAGGGGCTGTGGGTATTGTGACATTGCACTTCATAATGTTTTATGGAAATATGCTTATGAGTGTAAATATAATGTAACTGGAATATGCTTTATGCAAAAGGTCTCCTGTAAGATATCATTACAAAGCTTATAATCTACTGAGTGTGTTCATCCTATTTGTATGAATGTATCATTCTTGTATCTAAAACTAGAAATATGAAGTATAACTCTGAGGTCCTATTGTAATTATGCAAAGTGTGGGCCATTAATGGTGGTTTGGAAGCTTGATGGCTCCCACTGACTAGGACAATTGGTTGTAAATGGTCTGTTTACTTGTAAACCTTCCTGGGTGCGTGCGGGCCAGCCCTGGAAGAATGGAGGCTGGGGTCTCACAGGACATGTGAACATGTCACCTGATACTGGAATCCATCTTAAACCTGGTGCTTTTCCATTTAGAAGGAGGGGTGGGGACCCAGAGAGACAAAAGGTTCCCGCCTTGTGGCAAAGCTATAAAAGGGCGTGGAACAGAACAAAGGGGGCTGCCAGTCATGAGAAAACCCCTAGTTTCCACCTAAGATGTCTGCTGAAACTAACAAGGACTGTACCAGTGGAAAGGATTGGGCCCAGACTAGGAAGGCGTCTAGTCTGTGAAAGAAGTTTATTGGAACATCTCTGAGGGTGAGATTTTACCTGTAATCAGTCTCTTAATGTATTAGGCTTAGACTTGCGTGTTTTTGCTTTATTTTGCTTGGTGACTTACTTTATTCTGTCTGTCATTACTTGAAACCACTTAAATCCTACTTTTTACACTAAATAAAATCACTTTTGTTTATTAACTAACCCAGAGTAAGTGATTAATACCTGGGGAGTAAACAGCTGTGCATATCTCTCTATCAGTGTTATAGAGGGTGGACAATTTATGAGTTTACCCTGTATAAGCTTCAGACAGAATAAAACGGATTTATTTGGGGTTTGGATCCCATTGGGAACTGGGTGTCTGGGTGCTGGAGATAGATGACCTGCTGAGCAGTTTTTGGTTAAAGTCTGCAGCTTTGGGGGCATGGACCAGACCTGGGTCTGTGTTGCAGCAGGCTAGCATGTCTGGCTCAACAAGGCAGGATTCTGGAGTCCCAAGCTGGCAGGGAAAACAGGCTCAGAGGTAATCTCAGCACATCAGGTGACAGTCCCAATGGGGTCTCTGACCGAACACGTCACAGGCATGTGTTGTGTCAGCATAGCTGGGTCTATGCAAAGCCCCCTACAGGAGTCATTAGTAGAGGAGGAGTGCCAGCCATGCTATTGACGAAACTGGGGCACGGCCAGATGGTTTTACTATCCTGGCTCTTCCTGGCTGCTGACGTCACTACAACCAGCACAGGCAGATGAACTGACCCCAGGAAGCCCCCATGGAGGGGAGGTACAAAGGTGGCATAAAGTGAACTGGACACTGAGTGAATGGGTCTTGCAGACATCACTACTGTACACTCACCTCTCCATGCGGATTGCTTCTGTCCTCCGCAACTTTTCTTCCCAGGTCTCGTTCAGCTCAGCAATGATCTTCTCTGTTTCCTGGAGAGCAGAGTTTAAATGTTAGTATTTCGTGACTGCTGTCACCTTTGGTAACAGAACTGCAAATGCTCTTTTAGGCTTTGCTCCGGAATCTCTGTTCTACAGAAATCACAGTCACAGCGGCATTTACTAAGTCACACCACACAATGATCTTGCATAACGGATACAAATGAGACAGCTCTGTTTCCTGGCTGCAGAATGTGAATCCCAGTTCCAGGCTGGTTTCAATGTAAAGCACCCTTCAGGGAAAAGGCGGGATAAGAGGTTTTTCAACAAACCCTTACACCAGTCACAGTATTTGAAGACAACATGTTAGGAAAGCAGATGACCCTCGGGCCTGCCATTCAGCGCTGGGCAGGACTGGGCCCACACTGTGGCCTGATGGCTCTGCTGGCAAACCAGCATCAGTGATGGCTTCAGCAAAGCTCTCCCAATAGTGAGTTTGTTAGTTACCTGTCACTGCCAAGCCATGAGGGGAAGTACAATATCTCGCCTTTTGGGAGTGCGCCGCTAGACTCAAGATGGTCTTTTTAGCCTTTCAGCAGAGTAGGGAATAAAATACATACATAAAACCTCAGGCCAACATTTTCAGAAGTGCCCACTGATTTTGGGTGCCTCAATTTTGAGTTGAAACACTTTAGAGGAGCCTGATTTTTAGACAACATTAAGCACCCTCCCTCTGAAAATCTCTAAATTCAAATTTCACTCTTTAAGGGGTCCAAAATTGGGCACTGTAAATCATGGGTTGCTTTTGAAACTTTTGGCCTAGCAAAAGACGGTTACTAATCTTTTTGTGACTGTTGTTCTTCGAGATGGGAGGTTGCACATGTCCATTCCGAGTTACGTGTGTACGCGCCCAGAGCATCGCTGTCAGAATTTTTTCCCCTAGTGGTATCCATCGAGCTGGCTCCAGTGCCCCCTGGTGCCACACGCTCAAAGCACCGGTACAAGGGGCCTTGCTGAGCTCTGCCGAGCCCGCGTCCCTCCTTTTCTTCTTACTGACCACTCTGAGAGCAGGGACGGTTGATTGGCTTTGCTTGCACATGTCCATTCCAAGTTAAGTGACTCACAAGCAGTTGCATCGGAGGTGGACTCGGAGTTCAAGGACTGCAACACCGCTCGGCCAAAGTGTGCATCGTCTCTGGCCTGCTGGGTGAGGGCGTAGTGCGACGAGAACCTGGGCACTGAAGACCAGGTTGCTGCCTTACAGATATCCTGGATGGGAACCTGCACTAGAAAGGCCGCGGAAAAGGCCTGGACCCTCCTGGAGTGAGCAGTGAGATTTGGCGGAGGAGGAATGCCTGCGAGATTATAACAAGTTCGGATACATGATGTAATCCAAGATGAAATCCTTTGGGTGGGGATGGGGAGCCCCTTCATTCTTTCAGCTATCGCTATGAAGAGCTGCGGTGACCTATGGAACGGTTTTGCATGGGGGCTCCGCCGTGAGGGATCGGATCTCTGATACCCTCCTGGCCGAAATAATTGCCATTAGAAAGGCTACCTTCCATGACAGGTGAAGCAGCAAGTATGTCGCTAGTGGCTCAAAGGGTGGCCCTGTCAAACTGGACAGAACCAGGTTCAAATCCCATGGCAAGATTAGCTTCCTCATCTGTGGGAATACCCTCTCTAGACCTCTGAGGAAACAGATCATCTCCTCATAGGAGAAGACCGGCTTGTTGTCGACCTTTGAGTGGAATGCTAAGATGGCCGCCAGGTGGACCTTAATCAAGGAGAGGGCCAAGCCCTGCTCTTTCAGGGAGAGAAGGTAGTCCAGGATGAGTTGCAACATAGATTGCATTGGCGGGACTCCCCATTCAGAAGATCAGAAGGAGAAACACTTCCACTTCAACCAGTACGTTGCCCTTGTGGATGGCTTCCTACTGCCCAGGAGAACTTTACGGACCTGCTCCGAACAAGCCTGTTCATCAGGATTTAGCCATGAAGATTCCAAGTCCTCAGGTGCAAAGAGCTGAGTGTCGGGTGAAGCAAATGTCCATGGTCTTGCGAGATTAAATCCGGATGAAGCGGAAGCTCGATCAGGGTCTCCCAGGAAAGATGGAGAAGCATGGTGTAACTGTGGTGTCTGGGCCACTGTGGCAATGTGACGACTCACCGGCATGGCGCTTCCTGCTGGTCGTCCATGGAATTAGCTCTTTCCAGCCCGGAGCGCCCTCTGCGGGCCGGTGTCTCACCTGCCACTGGCCCCCGTGTCCCTCTTGGACCCCGGTGCCCTAATATGTCAGGGTTCTGCCCCCGCAGTAACCCACAAGCTGGGTCTCCCCACCCAGGGGAAACCCCAACCCTCTATCCCCACCTTGCCTCAGTGGCTACTGCCAGTCATCATCTAGCCCCGGCTCCCTGGGGCAGACTGCAGTCTGTAAACCACTCATCATCGGCAATGGGGTCGGACCAGCTGCCTCTGCCTATATCTGGGCTGCCCCCTGCAGCCCTAGTACCCTTTTGTGGGCCCTTAACTTGGCCTGCAGCCTGGGGCTTTGCTAGGCTGGAGCTCCCCAGCTCCCTCTGCCCTTCCCCAGCACTGCTCCACCCTAGGTATCCTCCTCAGCTTCCCAGGCAGCCAGGTCCTTCTCTCTCTAGAGCCAGAGAGAGAGTGTCTCCTTTGTCCTTCTGGCCCACCGCCCTCTTATAAGGGCCAGCTGGGCCCTGATTGCACTGGCTACAGCTGTGGCTGCTTTCCCAATCAGCCCAGCTTTTCCCCTGCCACAGCCCTCTCCCGGGGCTGTTTTAAGCCCTTCAGGGCAGGAGCAGGTTAACCACCCCGCTACAGCCATGCTGGAGTTATCAGTATGACTCGAGCTTGGTCCTGCTTGATCTTTGTCAGCACCCTGTGGATCAGCGAGATGGGTGGAAAAGTGTAGAGCAGATGAGACAACCATGGCAGCAGAAAGGCATCTGTGATTGACCCAGGACTGTGACCTCTCAGGGAGCAGAACTGCTGGCACTTCCTGTTCATGCGGGTGGCAAATAGGTCTATGTGGGGGGCAAATAGATCTATGTGGGGAAACCCCCATTTGCGGAAGATATCCATTGTGACATCTGGGCACAGTGACCACTCATGGTGAGTGGAGGACTTGCTGAGGTGATCCACTATATGGTTTTGAACCCCTGGCAGATACAAAACTTCGAGCTCGATGGTGTGGGCGATACAGAATTCCCATAGATCAGCTGCCTCTTGACATGGGAAGAAGAACGAGCCCCGCCCTGCTTGTTGATGTAATACATGGCTGACGTATTGTCCATGAGAACTGATGCTGTCAAGGTCATAATGTGGGGCAAGAACACTTGGCAAGCAAGCCAGACTGCCCTGAGCAACTTGATGCTGATATGGAGAGAAAGTTCCTCCCTGGATCACAGACCTTGAGTCCTGAGGTGTCCCAGGTGGGCTCCCCAGCCCAGAGCCGAGGCATCGGAAAGCAGATGAAAAGATGGCTGGGGTCTTGTGAAGGGAATCCCTTTGCAGACCGTCCGGTGATCCAACCACCATGTCAAGGAGTGGAGGATGGGGGGTGGCACCGTGATTGCCCTGTCCAAGTGGTGCCTGGGAGGGCAGTACACCGTGGCCAGCCAGGCTTGGAGAGGTCTGAGTCTCCGCCTCATGTGTCACGCTACATAAGTGCACAAAGTGTCTGAGGAGGCTCAAGCAAAGTCGGATAGTTGTGATCAGTTGTGATTGCAGGGAATGAATTAGCATTGAGATTGCCCGAAAACGTTCCTCCAGGAGGAGGGC
This sequence comes from Emys orbicularis, assembly GCF_028017835.1. Classification (NCBI taxonomy): domain Eukaryota; kingdom Metazoa; phylum Chordata; order Testudines; family Emydidae; genus Emys; species Emys orbicularis. The sequence continues at coordinate 48,705,384 of NC_088691.1, forward strand.
TCTTGCCAGCAGGGAGTTGAGCACCGTCCCGATGAATTCTATTCTCTGGATAGGTGTCGGGGTTGACTTCTGCACGTTAATGAGATGACCCAACACTTGGCAGATCAACCGTATTAGGCTGATGTCAGACTCCATTTGTGCTCAAGACCAGTCCTTGATGAGCCAATCATCGATAAATGGGAACACATGAACACCTCTTTTCCTCAGAAACACTGTCACAACTTCCATGCACTTGGTGAAGACTCATGGGGTGGCCTAGAGACCAAAAGGCAAGGCCATGAATTGATAATGATCCTGGTTCACCACAAACCTCAGAAATCTTCTGTGGCCATGGAAAATCGAGATGTGGAAGTAGGAGTTTTTTTAAATTGAGGGTGGCATACCAATCCCCTGGTTCCAGTGACAGAATGATGGATGCCAAGGAGACCATGTGGAACTTTCAGCTTCCTGAGATAGTGGTTGAGTTGACACAGGTCTAAGTCCTCCCTTGGCCTTGGGTACCATAAAATACCAGGAATTGAATCCTTTCCCCCTTAACGGCAGTGGAACCACCCCTACAGCTCCCATCCAAAGGAGAGACTGCACCTCCTGCTCTAGCAGAACCTCATGAGAAGGGTCCCTGAAGGGAACGGGGAAGGTGGGTGGGAAGGTGGGGTAGAAATAAAGTGAAGGTTCTAAGAAAATTCTATTGTGCTCAAAACCCAGCAGTTGGAAGTGAACCACTCCCAGGCCCTCAGAAAATGGGAAAGGCAGTCAGAAAAGATACGGGTGACTGGATCCCGAGTAGGACTTGGTAGGCCGTCCTCGATCAATTAATCAAAACGAGTGTTTTGAGAATCCCACGTGACATGGGGCTGACTGAGAGGGTCCTTTGAAGGAAGAAGATGGCGGAGGTGGCCTGCGACCAAACCCCTTATTCCTCTTTCTCCGCTGACATGCCTGGCTAGCTGGGCATAGAAATGCCCATAATGCTGCGGCCTATACGGTCTCCTGGGTTGTGCTGGAGAATGCAGGCCCAGGGACTTCAGAGTCACCCTACAATCTTTTAGGCTATGCAGTCTGGCGTCCGTTTGCTCTGAAAAGAGCAAGGGCCCCTCAAAAGGCAGGTCTTGTAAGATCTGCTGTACTTCCTGCGGGCACCATGACGCCTGTAACCATGAGCTCCTGTGCATGGTAACTGCCGTGGCCATAGATGTAGCCGCAGAGTCCGTGGCATCCAGGGCTGCCTGCAGAGAGGACCCCATCTTGCCCTCCTCCACAAGGGTGGAGAACTCCTGCTGGCTGTCATGGAGAAGTCTGTTTTTGAACTTGTTCATTGCTTCCCACATGTTAAAGTCATAGTGGCCCAGCAGTGCCTTCTGGTTTGCTATGCGAAGTTGAAGCCCCCCTGGTGGAGTTGGCTTTCCTGCCTAGTAAGTCGAGCTTCAGGGGTTCCTTCATCTTCAGTGCAGACCCTGGCTGGACCTGACAGTCCCTCTTGGTGGCAGCCGCCACAACGAGTGATCCGGGGGTGGGGGGTGAGAAAATAAAAACTCACAACCCTTGGCTAGCACAAAGTACTTCCACTCCATTCTCTTGGCAGTAGGAGGGAAGGAGGCTGGGTTCTGCCAGAGAGTCTTAATAGGTCCCATAATGGCCTCATGTAGGAGGAGAGCAACCATTGCACAAATCGCTGCTGATAAATTGTCCAAGAAGCTGTCAGAAGGCTCCCTGACAACTTCTGCCTGCAGGCCCAGATTGGACACCACCCGATTAATAAATCCTGGGGGTCCTCAGATTATCCCGAAGCAGGGATGTCCCCTTCACCATTAGTTTATCATCAGGTGAAGACAAAGAGGAGGCATGCACTGCCATAGCCTCCACTATATTCTCCCCTTGGGAAGCCTGATCGTGCTGTCAATACCAGCCTTGGTACTGGCTTTGGTACTGGGATGTGCTCCAGATTTGGTGCCAAGTGCAGCGCTCAGGCCAGTCCCACTACTGATACCAGTGATAGGCGCCGGTGTGGTACCACTGGCATCCTACTCTCAGAGTATACTGAGTAGGAGTGTCTACAACTAGTGCCTTGATCCAGGGAAAATCCCCACGGGTTCCAAAAAGGCCACTGTACCAGTGCTGGACCCCATGGGCCAAGTGTTCCAGGGCATCATGGCTCCCAGAGCTCCCGACAATGCCGATGGGTGTGGCCTCAGCCGTGGAGCGAGGTGAGGAGCCGGAACCAGAGTCTGATTCCGAAGGGGAAGAGGAGGAGGAGGAGCATGGGGACCAAGGCGGTGCCAATCCTCCCGGAGCTGGGAAACAAGGCCGTGGCGATACCTCGGGAGAGGTGATTAGGGGAGGCTTTCCCCTACTAAGCGGCCTCGGTACTGACCTGAAGCTGGTCGATGCTTTAGAGCTGGCAAGCGGTGCCTGCGATGCCACTTCTTGTGCCCCCGGCGAACCCGGTACCGGCAGAGTTAGCAAGTCACTAGCCATTGCGTAAGCCTCCTAATCTGTATGCCGGCAGGAAGGGGGTTGCACCTCCTTTCACGGGGTTTGTGGTGCTGGCGCAGGTGACAGTGTCAGCAGCTGCTGCAGTGCCAGAAAGGGGAAGTGGTGTGGTGCAGGTCTTGCCCTATCCCTGTCCGCAGATCTTGACTTGTCTGCCCTTCTGTCTCCCTTTGGTGCAGAAGAACAGCTCTTCTCACCGTGCCCGCAATGCTTCTTCTTGGGCACTGGTGATGAGGAGGAATGCTGCAAGCTCCTAGCAGTGGGAGGTGCACTGCGCTCCGAAGTTGATGTGCTCAGTGCTGAGTCAAGTGCCAGCTCCGAGGCGGGTCTCAATACTGCCTCCATCAGGAGGACTTTCAGTCTCGCTGCCCAGCCTTTTTGAGTGTGTGGGCTTAAACTCGTGACAAATCTGGCAGTGATCTTTTTTGTATCCTTCTCACAATCCCAAACACTTGAGACAGCTCAAGAAAGGATTGCTGTTGGGCACAGGCTTCCCACAGGTGGGGCCAGGCTTAAACCCTGGAGACTAAGGCATGCCCCAGCACCCAGAAGGAGGAACACCTCTCCAGACAAGGAGAGGTGTCCTAATTCCTATGCTAAACTTACTAAAACTACTTGAACTACTTAACTAACAACTATTTACAATAAAAACTAATCAAAAAAACATTATGAAAAACTTTGCCAAGACAAAGAGGACAGTTCCAACAGCAGTCACGGGCAGTAAGAAGGAACTCAGGGACGCGGGCTCAGCACGGCCCCTTATACTGGCACTATGAGCGCGCAGCACCATGGGGCACCAGAGCCAGCCCAACAGATACCACTGGGGGAAAAATTCCAACAGTGATGCTCAGTGTGCGCACACACCTAACTCGGAATGGCATGTGCAAGCACTCAAAGAAGAACTGAGCTTCTGGAGGCTTTCTAAACCTGTGGGGAAATCTCCAGAAGGTCATCTTGGGGGCCTGGACTCCACAAAGTGTCCCTGTCAATAAAGTACCTGCTGTCCTCATTTGATTTCATTACTTCGTAAGAAGCAGGAGGCTGCAGGAGATAATCTAGGAGGTGCACAAATTATAATAGCAGAGCCTGGGCTGTTACAGTCGCTATCCGCAGGTTCAAATGCCACCATGGGGGATATAAAATGGATCTGTTGCCAGATCAAGTGTGTTTCATCTTCCCCTAATCTCAATACAGCATGATGTCAGCATCCTCAGGCTCTTACCTTCAGCCTCTCAATGGCCTCTTCACTGCCTGGAGCAAACATGATCCGTTCATGGAGGCTGGAGACAGAGGCAGCTCGGCTGGACAAGGCTGACAGCGAGGAGGACGGGCTCATCCCCACTAAGGCATTGGTCACTGTGGAGAGATTGTCAGGGCGTTGACTCAGTTCTGCCAGGCTACGGTTACCATTATTGTTCTCAAAGTCGGTCATGTCTATGGGGCAGGGAAGGGGGAAAGAGGGAGGGATGGACACGTGGACAGGAAGAAGGAAAAGGAAGATAGAGAAAAGAAAGGCAGTTGGGAAAAAGTGACATGATGCGGTGAGCAGAAAGCTAGAAATTAAAACACAGAAATACAAACAGCGTCATGTGCCAGTGACAGGGCTAGAGGCACTCACACCATCTCTCCGCCAGAAGGAGCATTCACACCACATCCAGAACAGCCACGCTAAGTGTTGCTACATGGTTCTTTGTGCGCCCCCGCCCCCATTATGTCCCCTGGCTTGTCAGGCAGAGAGCCAGGCAGAGGGCAGGAAAGCTTACTCATGACCGGGTTGGTTAATGGCTAAATGGGCAGAAGACCCCAGTTGCCGTTTTGGCCCCAATATGGCCTGATGTTCAGAAGAGCCTAGGGCACTGGGTGCTGCTCTCTTGTGAAAATCTGGCCATGAGTGTCACAATGGGAACTGCTGGATCTGTACAATGCTTAACATCACAGGATCCTGGGCCATGACTGAGGCTCCTAGGAGCTACCACAATCCAAAGATATTATCACAACAATGGTGGCTCTCCTCAAAACCTGACCCATGACTCGATCTTCCCTTGGCTGGGCTGGTTTGTGTTCATTTCCCCAAGAATATTTAAGTGACTGGTGTTTTGTTCCCTTGAGCATTAGTCTGAATATGGGAATCCAGGAAAGCATGAGATGATTCACACTGGGGGAGCTCGCGCAGCTGCCCCATGTCTAACAGGTTTGTGTCTTTGAGCAGGAGGCTGTTGGGAGGCAGCAGGGAGAGCCTAAGGGAGTGACAAAGCCAACCAAATGGAGTGATCACCACTCAGTGAGGGGCTGGAGAAATAGGAGTAACGGAAAGTTGCCTTTGCCTGGGGACCTGCTGCATGTGATCCAGCCCCAGAACATGGAGTAAGATGCCTGCTGTGCAGCCAGAGACTGAGGCTGAATAGTGGCGGGGTGACAGTATCTCAGGACAACTTCCCTATGGAATCACTACACATAGCACCGGCCACAATGGCACAGTGTTAGCGGGGAACCAAAGAGCTGCTGACATGGGGAGAGCCATCACCAGGGAGATATGGGGGAGCCAAGAAGCAACAATCACTTGGTGTGATTGTGACAAAAGGAAATGAAATGTCAGTCTGCTAGACAGCCCACAAGTCTGTCATTCTCCCTCAGCCAGGCAGGACCACAGCTATTTCTAAATCTGAGCCAAATGCTCTTTCTTGTGCAAAAGAGGATGGGAAAAGGCCTTTAAAGTCTGAAAATGTCCCAATCTTGCACTTCTCCTGCTCTCTGCCTTTGTGGAGAGCTCCCTCCACTCTCTCTGAGACATGCAACACCCCAAAAGATTTTTTCTGCCACTGCTCCTCTTTATAAAGGTTACATCATCCAATCAGAGAATAGAGCCCATGACCAGTGCCCAATCAAATGGAATTCCTTACATCGAGTGCTGATAAGTATGGCTCTACCAAATTCACGGTCCATTTTGATCAATTTCACAGTCATAGGATTTTAAAAATTGTAAATTTCATGATTTCAGCTATTTAAATCTGAAATTTCATGGTGTTGTAATTGTAGGGGTCCTGACCCAAAAAGGAGTTGTGGAGGAGGGGTCACAAGGTTATTGTGGGGGGGGGGGGGTTTGCAGTATTGCTACCCTTACTTCTGCGCTGCTGCTGGCGGCGGCACTGCCTTCAGAGCTGGGTGGCTGGAGAGCAGCGGCTGTTGGCTGGGATCCCAGCTCTGAAGGCAGCGCTGCCACCAGCAGCAGCGCAGAAGGATGGCATGGTATGGTATTGCCACCTTTACTTCTGCGCTGCTGCCTGCAGAGTTGGGCCCTCAGTCAGCAGCCGCCACTCTCTGGCCGCCCAGCTCTGAAGGCAGCAGAGCAGAAGTAAGAATGGCATCGTATGGTATTGCCACCCTTACTTCCACACTGCTGCTGGGGGGGCACTGCCTTCAGAGCTGGTCACCTGGACAACAGCCACCTCTCCCCAGTCGCCCAGCAATGAAGGCAGCTCAGAAGTTAAGGGTGGCAATACCATGACCACCCTTAAAATAACCTTGCAACCCCCCTGAAATTCCCTTTTGGGTCAGGACCCCCAATTTGAGAAATGCTGGTCTTCCTCGTGAAATCTGTATAGTATAGGGTAAAAGCACACAAGAGACTAGATTTCACGGTCTGTGACATGTTTTTCATGGCCGTGAATTTGGTAGGGCCCTACTGATAAGAGAACCAGGGATAGTTGGCAAACAGCCTGTAGGGGGATGTATATTCATATAATTTACCTGTCCAACTATGATGCATAACAACCACCACATTTTTAGGAATCCTGGCCAGTTCATAGACAATTTGCAAACAGGAACGTGACGAGGGCCAACACAAACTGTCTCGTGGGGGCAGTCACACTGCAGCTGCGCTGTTTGTTCTAAGCATTGGTACCTTAACCCCACATCGGCATTGATACGTGATCTCCTTTCATGTGTTAGGATGAGGTTAATGTTAGTGACTACAATTGTTTCTGATAATGGCCTGGTGTTGAGTCTGCGGGTGGGGTTAGTGCATACATCTGCCTACATTTAGCATTTGGCTCGACACTTGGACTCCTAGGGGAGTTCTCATGGAAGCCTCCAAAGTCTCTTCACTTCTGGCGGTGCACAGCAATGGCTGCCATGGATCCAGGCCCCAGAGCCAAGAGAGTGATGGAGAGAGAGATGGGGCCTGCCCAGGTGGGCTGTAAGAAAGGCAGCTCTGCAATGTTGGAGATCTGGCATTGTCCGGGGTCACTGAAAGCAGGGAAGGAATTACTGTGCTGCTGGTTTAAAAACTGCTCAGATGTACTGGACACCAGCAGTCTGATGAAAGGCCTGAGGAAGAGGGCAGGCCAAAAGCCAGCTGAAAACACTGCCAGGCCTTTCCAGGATTGGCTGTAGGCAGGTATGGGGTCAGCGGTAGCTGCATACGAGAGTGGGCGGAGTTCGCCAAAGCTGCGAGGTCTCATTGTGAGAGGTGCTGAGCTTGACCCCAGCTGAGGCTGTAGGTACTCTGCATCTCTGGAAGCCAGGCCCGGAGTGACTGACATGGGGCTTTCTGAGCTGGCTGTGGGGGCTTCTCTGTGGAGTCGCTATCTGCAAGTGTGCAGAGGCTGCTGGTCTTGGCACTGCGTGCCCAGCACTGACATTTGGAGGCTGGTCCTGACAACACCTGCTCTGCTGGCAACCTGTTCAGGGGCCTGGCTAGAACACGGCACAGCCAGCCAGTTCTCTCTCCATTAAAACCCCATCTGCCTCATGATGCCCGGTTAGAAATGACTCTGCTTCATCAAGCTGCTTGGGGCTTTTGCTGCGCCTTCGCCTCTGCTCCCCCCGGTCTGAACTTCCTGGGGCACCAAGGGCAGGATGGTAGCCGCAGCCCTGCTCCAATCAGACACGCCCTTGTGGACCGGGAGGTGCTGGCCAGACCTTCCCCCCTTGCCCTCCACAACCACAGTCTGGCTGCTGCAGGATGGGTGTATCAGGAAGGGCGGGATGGCCCTGCGCACTCTCCCCACCCGGAGGGCACTCAGAATCCAGCCTTTCAGATTATGCCCACAAGAAGGACTCCGTGAGGGGCTAGGGCAGGGGCGGGCAAACTTTTTGGCCTGAGGGCCGCATCAGGTTTCATAAATTGTATGGCCGGTTAGGGGAGGGGGTCGTGGCCCAGCCCCCACCTCCTATCTGCCCCCCCCCAGGACTCCTGCCCCATCCAACCCCCCCTGTTCCCTGACAGCCCCCCCCGGACCCCTGCCACATCCAACCACCCCTTCTCCCTGTCCCCTGAGACTGCCCGCGGAACCCCTGCCGCCCCATCCATCCCCCCTCCTTCCTGACTGACCTTCCAGGACCCCTGCCCCCATTCAACCCCCTGCTCCCCCCCCGACCACCCCGCCCTCTATCCACACCCCCGCCCCCTGACCACCACCCTGAACTCCCCTGCCCTCTATCCAACCCCCCCTGCTCCCTGCCCCCTTACCGCACTGCCTGGAGCACCAGTGGCTGGCAGGGCTACAGCCGTGCTGCCTGGCTGGAGCCGGGCCACGCAGCTGCCGCCGCCACCACGCAGCTCAGAGCACCGGGTCAGGCCGGGCTCTGCAGCTGTACTGCCCCAGGAGCTCGCCGCCCAGAGCATTGCGCCGGCAGCGTAGCGAGTGTGCTGAGGCTGTGGGGGAGGGGAAAAGGCAGGGGAGGGCCCGGGGGCTAGCCTCCTGGGCCAGGAGCTCGGGGGCCGGGCAGGAGGGTCCCGCGGGCCGGATGTGCCCCACGGGCCATAGTTTGCCCACCTCTGGGCTAGGGGCAACAGCACAGTGCCTGGCAGGCCACGAGGGGCCCCCTTAAAGCCACATGTTGGGGGCCCAGATTTTACTGACTTTTTCTAATTTTTTTGCCCAGGATATTCATGGCTCCCCTCTCGCTACACTATGGCAAACCTCCAGTCCCCAGGTGGCATGCTGGCACTCACACACCCCGTGGAGAAGGCGCAGAGACATATATACGACTTACGAAGAGGGCCACCACCCTGGAGGCATTTGTTAGTAGCCCTTGGGTCCACAGGCACCGACTTTGTCCTTTCCCAGGGGTTCTTGACACCTGCTCTGCCTCAGGCCTTTCCCCCACTCCATCCCTTCCCCTAAGCCCCTACCCCGCCCCACCTCTTCCCACCCCGCTCCGACCCATCCGCCGAGTGCACCCCGCCCTCGCTCCTCCTCCTCCCCCTTCCCGCGCCTCCTGCACACCGCTAAACAGCTGATCCGCAGCGGGCAGGAGGCACTGGGAGGGAGGGGGAGGCGCTGATCGGTAGAGCTTTGCACGGATACAAAAATGTAGGGAGAAAAGGTGGAGGAGTTGTACTGTATGTAAGAGAGCGATATGATTGCTTAGAGCTCCAATATGAAACTGGGGAAAAGCCTGTTGAGAATCTTTGGGTTAAGTTTAGAGGCAAGAGCAACAAGGGTGATGTTGTGGCATCTGCTATAGATCACCAGACCAGGACAATGAGGTAGACAAAGCTTTCTTCAGACACCTAACAGAAGTTTCCAGGTCACAGGCCCTGGTTCTCATGGGGCACTTCAATCACCCTGACATCTGCTGGGAGAACAATACAGCAATGCATAGACAATCCAGGAAGTTTTTGGAGAGTGTTGGGGACAACTTCCTGGTGCAAGTGCTGGAGGAACCAACTAAGGGCCATGCTCCTCTTGACCTTCTGCTCACAAACAGGGAAGAATTGGTAGGGGAAGTAGAAGTGGGTGGCAACCTGGGCAGCAGTGATCATGAAATGGTCGAGTTCAGGATCCCGACACAAGGAAGAAAGGAGAGCAGCAGAATACGGACCCTGGACTTCAGAAAAGCAGATTTTGACTCCCTCAGGGAACTGATGGGCAGGATCCCCTGGGAGGCTAATATGAGGGGGAAAGGAGTCCAGGAGAGCTGGCTGAATTTTAAAGAAGCCTTATTGAGGGCGCAGGAACAAACCATCCCGATGTGCCAAAAGAATAGCAAATATGGCAGGCAACCAGCTTGGCTTAACAGAGAAATCTTCGGAGAACTTAAACAGAAAAAGGGAGCTTACAAAAAGTGGAAACTTGGACAGATGACTAAGGGGGAGGAGTATAAAAATATTGCTCAAGCATGCAGGGGTATAATCAGGAAGGCTAAAGCACAACTGGAGTTGCAGCTAGCAAGGGATGTGAAGGGTAACAAGAAGGGTTTCTACAGGTATGTTAGCAACAAGAAGGTCAGAGAAAGTGTGGGACCCTTACTGAATGGGGGAGGCAACCTAGTGACAGATGATGTGGAAAAAGCTGAAGTACTCAATGCTTTTTTTGCCTGGTCTTCACAGACAAAGTCAGCACCCAGACTGCTGCACTGGGCAGCACAGTATGGAGAGGAGGTGAGCAGCCCTCAGTGGTGAAAGAACAGGTCAAGGACTATTTAGAAAAGCACAAGTCCATGGGGACAGATCTAATGCTGAAGGAATTGGCTGATGTGATTGCAGAGCCATTGACCATTATCTTTGAAAATTCATGGTTATCGGGGGAGGTCCCAGATCATTGGGAAAAGGCAAATATAGTGCCCATCTTTAAAAAAAGGGAAGAAGGAGAATCTGGGCAACTATAGACCGATCAGCCTCACCTAAGTCCCTGGAAAAATCATGAAGCAGGCCCTCAAGGAATCCATTTTGAAGCACTTGGAGGAGAGGAAGGTGATCAGGAACAGTCAGCATGGATTCACCAAGGGCAAGTCATGCCTGACCAACCTAATTGCCTTCTATGATGAGATAACTGGCTCTCTGGATATGGGGAAAACGGTGGTTGTGATATACCTTGACTTTAGCAAAACTTTTGATACGCTCTCCCACAGTATTCTTGCCAGCAAGTTAAAAAAGTATGGATTGGATGACTGGACTATAACGTGGATAGAAAGCTGGCTAGATCGTCGGGCTCAATGGGTAGCAATCAACGGCTCAATGTCTAGTTGGTAGCCAGTATCAAGCGGAGTGTCCCAGGGGTCGGTCCTGGCACCCGTTTTGTTCAACATCTTAATTAATGATCTGGATGATGAGATAGACTGCATCCTCAGCAAGTTTGCGGATGACACTAAACTGTGGAGAGAGGTAGATATGCTGGAGGGTAGAGATAGGGTCCAGAGTGACCTAGACAAGTTGCAGAATTGGGCCAAAAGAAATCTGATGAGGTTCAACAAGAGAAGTGCAGAGTCCTGCACTTAGGATGGAAGAATCCCATGCACTGCTACAGGCTGGGGACCGACTGGCTAAGCGGCAGTTTTGCAGAAAAGGACCTGGGGATTATAGTGGACGAGAAGCTGGAGATGAGTCAACAGTGTGCCCTTGTTGTCAAGAAGACTAACGGCATATTGGGCTGCATTAGTAGAAGCGTTGCCAGCAGATCGAGGGAAGTGATTATTCCCCTCTATTCGGCACCGGTGAGGCCACATCTGGACTATTGCGTCCAGTTTTGGGGCCCCCACTATAGAAAGGATGTGGACAAATTGGAGAGAGTCCAGCGGAGGGCACAGAAAATGATTACGGGGCTGAGACACATGACTTATGAGGAGAGGCTGAGGGAATTGGGCTTATTTAGTCTACAGAAGAGAAGAGTGAGGGGGGATTTGATAGCAGCCTTCAACTACCTGAAGGGGGGTTCCAAAGAGGATGGAGCTGGCTGTTCTCAGTGGTGACAGATGACAGAACAAGGAGCAATGGTGTCAAGTTGCAGTGGTGGAGGTCTAGGTTGGATATTAGGAAACACTATTTCACTAGGAGGGTGGTGAAGCACTGGAATGGGTTACCTAGGAAAGTGGTGGAATCTCCATCATAAGAACTTTTATGGCCTGGATTGACAAAGCCCTGGCTGGGATGATTTAGCTGGGGTTGGCCCTGCTTTGAGCAGGGGGTTGGACTAGATGACCTCCTGAGGTCCAACCCTAATCTTCTATGATTCTATGAACTGAGACCAGAAATCCAGGCCGGCTTCTCACAAGGAAAGGAAGTCTGACTCATAAGTGTGTTCCCAATGGACCAAGGGATCCAGGTCAGGCATTTGCTAAAAGGAGTCAATGGGCTGAGATCATTCTACCTGCACTCGGCTCCCATCAGCTGTTAGTTCGCCTGGGACCATAGCAGGGTAATTGTGGGCTGTTTCTCTGCCAAACTGACATGGATTCTAGCTATGCCACTGACCAGGGATGTCAGCTGGACTGTTCACAGCTCTTTTACAAACAAGGCGCGGATTGCAGGGCCTCCCAGCATGCCAGCAAAAGTCAGTTCACTTTGTCAAGTCTAGGAGCACATGTTCAGTAGCCCTGCTGGTCCCAGTACAACCAGCAGCAGGATCAATGCTGGGTCACTGGGAACACTTGTGATTTTATATCAGTGGTAGGAAGCAGATAACTTAGTGCCCATAGTTAGGGTATTGCCAGCAGAACCAGTACTGGAATCGGTACTAGTCCCAGGCCCAGCAGAAGCAGCAACAGCACAGAAGCAGCAGAAACCATAGTTACAGCATGGAGAAAAGAGGCCCAGGAAGTTCACTTAGAAAACCAATTCCATCTCACATGTTTTGGAGGAGAGCGCAATGCAGGCAAATTCTTCAGCTAACCCCTGGCCACTCCGGTACATTGGCTCAAAGCCCAGCCAAGGCACTGACTGAGAGAAGCTGGCTAGCCTCAGTCTGGCTTCCCCAGCTCAACACCCAGGACCATATGGCTTGGGGCTGCACTACCTCTTGTGCAGAGCTGACACAGAGTTTGAAGGAGACTGGTGCATGGCCTCCCCAGCCCTTGACATATGTCAATCCCCGCCCCCCCACCCTCTCACAGCAGATGGCGCTGTGGAGGTCCCCTTGCTTGTGGATCTGGGAGAACCATCAAGCATGATAGCCTCACATGAGGGCCAAGGATGAGCCTTCTAATGAGGAAAGGGAGCTCCCTGTGCGAAGAGGTTACTATGTCAATGCAGGCAGTTGCCCACCAATCCTCCTGAGTGATCTGTGCATCCTTGGCCGGAGCAAAGTCCTGTCAGCTCTCAAGCTGAGCACTGTGGCAGGGCACTGCTGAGGAGGAGCAGATGACCACCTTAACACCGCCACAGCACAGCTGTGAGAGCACACAAGCTTCCCATAGCTGGGCCCTTGCTTATAGACTATTGGACTCCTTTGCCATGCTGTATGTATGTTCCTTTGCTACGACCGAGTCTTGGAGAAGCAGTGAAGCACATAGAACACCCACAATGGGAAATACACACATTTAGGTCGTCCTGGAGCAGTGTTAGCTAAGAGAAAGAAAGGAGAGGGAGTGGAAAGAAAGACAAAGAAAACAGAACAAGAATAGGTTCATCTTTATAGGACTAAGGAACAGAGAAGCATGCCCCTAGGTTGAGAAGAGAAGCTGTACATTGACCCAGCCTGGGGACATCTCCCTGGGAGCAACACAGGGAGTGCTCACCAAGCTGAGACTGGCTCTTTGTTGGGACAGTTGTCCTGGGACTAATAGCACAGAGGATGAGCCTGTCCCTGTGGAGCCACCCTGGGGCTGGAGACTCGGGTTCACAGTCAGCATGAGGGGCATAGGCTAGAGTCCCCAGGATTGTGGTGATCGCATGCATCTCCCTGATGTCAATAGGGGACTTTCCCAGCAGGCTGTGGCAGAGATGCAGTGTCAGGGAGAGGAACTACAAGGAGCAACAGGGCAAGGAATGGAGATGTCTTGGTGATGTAATGCCATTGCACAACATGGTGGGGATGAGGATGGCTGAGCCTGTCCTACTCCAGTAAACTGAGATTTAGAGAGCTCCATCTTGCTTCTCCTAAGCAAATCCCGGTCCCAGCCAAGAGCCCAGAGAGGTACGTACTGTCAATGATGTCTCCAAGACCTTGGGCGTAGAGCAGATCTCTCAGACGAGCCACCTCATCCTTCAGCTCCCTGATCAGCTTATTGTTAGGATCCTCATTAATGACAGCGTTGCATCTGATCTGTTTGGCACGGTCAGCATACCTGCAGAAACAGGACCAATCACCAGACTTCCTATAGCACTCACTCAGGTCTGAGACAGCATGGGCCAGGGGCTATGGCATTGGACTGGCATTCAGGAGACCTGGGGTCTATTTGCATATAATAACATAAAACATGGCTTCTGGCAGAGCCCTGGTTAGCACAGCTCAGACATCCGAAGGCGCCCTCAGAGCTGTAACCTTCCGGCCATGAGGCTCCCCATTCTACTCCCATCTGCAGTAACAGGTGGGGGGAGGACACAGAGCAAATCCGGCAACACAAGGGAGAGCATCACAGTGTAGTCTACTGCCAAGCTGGGAGAGGGATTAGGAAGACCAGTGGCTGGAGGTGGAGGAGAGTGCTCTGTAATGCTACTGACAGAACGAATTGTTAGGGGCCTGAATGGTTAGGGAGCCTCATCTGCTGCTTTGACATTGACACAGAGCAGTGATGAGCACTGCCCAGAGGGGAGCTCTGTATCAGTGAGGGGCTATGGAACAGTAGTGGAATGAAGGAACAGTGAAGGCAACAGGAGGAGAATGTCTAAGGCTGTGACTTCAGATGTCACACTCCATGTTCCCCAGCCCCTGTGCAGGGGACGTGGGGATGAACTGTTGTCACAAAGGCCTACCTTAAAGTACTGAGGGTCTCATCGTAGTTGATATCAGCAGGGCTGAGAGCAGCAACCATAGCAGTCCTGGAGTTACCACCTGCCAGAGAAAAAAACTCTTGGCTCCATGAAGTGGATCTGTTCCTGGGCCCTCTTTTTAAACCCCCTTCTCTCTGCTTTCCCCTTCCTGCCAGAGCATCCCTATCATTCTGCCCACAGAGCACACATACCAAACAATATCCCCACCCCGCAGCCCTCCCAGCTCACATGGTCACATAGAACTCCAGCACAGGAACATCCAGTGCTTTGAATGAGTTCGGAGAGTCCCTGACAGCCGGAGGGCAGAGGGAGGGGGAGGAGTTAAAGCAAGGAGACTACAAAAGTTCAGGAGACAGGGACCTCTGGAGGTCTGTTGCCTGGAAATTCAGTGAGTTAAGGCCAGAACCAGGGCAAACTAAGTGAACCAGACTCCTTCCCTCACCCAGGTTTTCCCGGAGGAGCCAGGTCAGCACGGAGTCCCGGTACGGGATGAAGTCTGACTTTTTCTTCTTCTTGTTCTGGAGGAAGAGAGCACAGCAGGGAGATGAGACACCTCGTTCTCTTCAAAGGTAGTAGGCTCTCAGTCAGTATCAACCAGGGTCATTCGCCTAGTGACCTCCAACCACATCTGGCCAAAGGCACACCCTTGAGCTTCCCCTAGCCCAGAGCAAACCACCTACAGTTCAGAGGTTCGATAAGGACCCAAAGTCTGTGTGCTGACCAAATTATCTACACCTAGCAATCCCGCAAGAAGAGTCTGTCTATGGAGATGTTCTGCTTTGGGGTGGACCAGAAACACATCAAGAACAACTCTGCCTCCCACTTCCACCCCCCTCCCCACAGCCAGGATGTGATGTCCAATGGACAGGAAACTAGCCAAGGACTTGGGTCCAAGTCCCTGCTCTGCCCCAAACTTCTTGTGTGACCTTGGCAAGTCACTTGGCCTCGGTACGCTCGACCTCACACAGGTGTTGTGAGGCGCCAGGTTCTATGGTAACAGGGGCCATACCAGCACCTGAGAGAGACAGAAGTGCAGGCAAGGCAGAGATGACTATAACAGACTGGGGGGAAGTGAACTGAATATTTTCAGACCTCAATAGAGGTTTGGTTTGGGTTCAGTTTGATTCTTATTGCAGCAGAACCAGTTTGTCCGTCCCTTGCTCCCATCCAGCCCAGCTACACACCAATGCCTAGGCCAGTGAACTCGCCCCTTCATTCCCCCAAAAGATTTTACACAGAAGAAGCAACAGTCCCCAGGTGACTTCCAGCTCTAGGCTGATCTTGCAACAATGGCAGCACAGCCCCAGGAGATGCCAATGCACCTGAGAAACACTATGCTAAACCTAATCTGCCTCATCCCTCCCTCCATTTCCAGCTGACTCAGATTAGCAAAAGCCAGCCTGGCTCTCCTCTCCACCACAGCTGCTCCACTGAGATATTAATCTCAAACGCAGGGAGCTGAAAGGAGCCAAGGTTAAAAGATGCTCTGTGGGCAGTGAATAAGGCCACCTCCTATTGGTACCATTTTGACTGGCCTTGCTGTTGGCCAGCCCTTTGCCGCACTGCTTCTGCTGTAGGTCACCAGTCAGTGGAGCCACGGGTTTGCAGCACAGAACCTCATTGGAGGTCAAATTGTGCCTGAATTTCAGAGCAGAGCTGAAAACAATGGGGCACTCGGTTTAAAAATCCACGCAACAGCATGGTCCTGGGCTGCATCTCAGTAACCTCCCCCTTTCCGTCCACAACACCCCTGCCCGTGTTTGATCACCCAAGCCAAGGAACAGAACCCTCAAAGCACATACCTTATTGGGCCCCGAATCCTGAAAGGAAACCAGAGACATTGTTTACCATCACATGAGCATGTGAGACAAAGAGAGGCCAAAGAGGAGGACAGTTTGCTTCAGTCGGGACAAGGGGCTGTGGGTAACTGCAACTTCCCCTCCACCACCCGGGAAAAGCCTCTACCTCTCCAAGATGAAGAGATCTCCACAGAGAGCAGGCTCTGAGCATGGGCACAGCCGTGCAGCTCGCAATGGAGGGGTGAGCGTGGTGGGGGGAACCCACACAAAGGCTCCTCCCACCCTGCTCGTCCCTCTGCTAAGAGGAAGTGCTGGAGTTTCATCAGCTAGGCTGTGGCACAGGACTTGTGACTGGGAGTTATTATTTAGATTGCCGTAGCACACTAAACACAAAGGGAAACAACCCCTCTCCCAGAGAGCATATACTGAGAAAAATCAAAGCCAGACAGAGGGCGGGGAAAGGGATCCCCATACCCACAAAGTGAACAAAGCGGTGAGAGTCGCTCATGATCCTGGCTCCATTTCCCGTCCTGCCCGGTTGCCTAATGGCTCTAGCTCCTCTTAAAAATGTATCTGTTAATATATATCCATCAACGATCCCCAATCTCCATTCCTAGGAGATACAAGCTCACCCTTCCCACCCCCCAACTGCCCCGCCCCACCAGGCACATACAACCAACACTCCAGCCAGTCCCATGCAACATGGATCGTTCTAAAGATTCCCCCGCTCCAGACTGGGGGAGTCTGCCAGGCACCAAGTGCTGCCAGAGTCCATCAGGAATACCTGCCATTCTATGCCAGCAAGGGTGTGTGCAAGAGGGAGTGAGCTCAGGGGCTGATGTCCTTGAGCCATGGGAAGAGAGGGCTGTTTTGTTGGCTCGTTCCCGGAACGTTTGCCTTGGAGAACATTTCATAGTCACAGCACAAGGGACTACAAGGGCTGCTCATCCGACAGCATCACTGGGGCATAATGTGTGCAGCCCTAACTCGCGGGGTGAGCACTGATTCATGTCAGTGGGTCCATAAGTGTCAATGGGACTACCTGTGAGTCAGTGCTTCAGGGTTGCACAGTGTGATCCTATGTAATCAGTCCCACCCTGTGGACAGACCTCCTTGGACGACCTACCATTTCAGCCAGCGCAGAGATGACCTTCCCCAGTGTGGTCAGAGACTTGTTGATGTTCGCTCCCTCCTGTTGAAGGAAGACAGAAAATCCAGCCTCCAAAAGTCAACTGATAGAGAGGGTCCTGACAAATGAATCAGCTTAAGGGCGTGTGGGTGTCTGCAGCTCAGCACAATAGCCAGGCTCAGATCCACAGATGATAGCAAACATGGCCAACAGCCAGCTCCCTCCCTGCCAGGGCCCCCCTGGGGAGAGGAAAGGCATTGCATGTGGCTGGTCCCCCAGAGCAAACCAGTGGGGAGCAGTGGTTGTGGTGGGTTTAGTGGCTAATCAGGGAATCATTACTGGCACTCCAGCTGTCTGAGAATCCACCAAAGAAATGAGCACACCTCTCCGTGGTTGGGATGCACCAACAGCACCTCAAAGAGCACCTGGCACTGAGTGCAGCTCCTGACTCATGCTCTTCTCTTACCTTTAGCCTTGTGCCCTTGGCCCCTGTAGAGTCGGCCCGTTCACTCCCAGCCAGGTCGACCAAGCTGATTTTGCTGACCTATAAGCAAAGAGGGATGCCTGCCATTGAGGGCACAACAATGACTTGCACCTATCCAGAAGGGTCCCCAAGTACTTGACGCATTGCTATGCAAATGGTGCAAACAGGAATCACAATCCACCACTGAAATGCAACCACCTCTGGTGTGAAATGCAACAGCTGTTTAACAGTGTGCAGTCATGCTGCACAGCAGTTTGGAGGAGGAAGTAAATACTTGGTTCAACGGAAACTGTTTGGGGTGGGAAGGTGGATCTGGGGGAGGAAGAATGTGATTATCCAAATTGGAATAGGGCCTGGACACTACAGCTAACATGCCTACTCTTGCAAAGAGTGACTTGGGGTGCTTAGTGGCCATAAGTAGTCAGGACCTCACCAAAAGACAATCTTGCCAGCAGCACAGCACCCCTGGCACCAGAGCAAGGGATTGGTTCAATATATGCCCTGATGGTCTCCACCGGGGAGAGCTTTATTTTTGCACTAACAGCAGTTTGGGTCCAAGTCCTGTTTTATCCGGAGTCAGGGAGAGCAGGTTTCCAGCCCTGCCCATTCAAACAGAGATTGGCAAAATCAGGAGTTGGTCAACAAACAAAACTGCAGGGGGGTTGTGCTCCAAGTCCCCATTTGTTTGAGAAGTCAGATAAGTGGCTCAAGCTGGGTCGGTCACCCCTGGGTGGGGCATACACTAGGCTTTTGCGGGGAAAGCTGCCCACTGTTACTGCCACTACAATGCGTAGCAAGGCTCAGAGGGGCCCCAATGTGCTGAAAACCCTGCAGGACTAAAGGACCTCTTATCTCAGCCCCTTTAGCCCCACCGTCACACCCTCTCTCCACCAGCCAGAGCACAGGAACTGGGAAAGTGCTGCTCAACCTCACTAAAGAAACACCCCCCTTTGTGCTCACCTTCTCAGTGGTGACGTCGGTTTCTGCATCGTGCCGTTTCTGGGTGAAGATGATGTTGAAGACAGCGTGCGATCGGCTGCTGGTTTCGTTCATGTTTGTGGCAGCGACCGTCCTGTGGGGGGAAGAGGGCAGGGAGGCATGGAATCCTGCAGCTTGGCAGCCACTAGCAGCACTTGCTCAGAGCGCAGAGCTGGTGACGTCAGGCAGAGCTCGGTAACTCCACAAGGCAAGATTGAGAAGAGCGTGAGCCAATGGAGCTCACACTGGACCACCTCTTAATGCTCAGCTCTGGTTTGGACACCTCCGCCTCTAAGGAGCTCACGCAAAGCCCGCTGCAGTCAATGAGGGTCTCCCCATTGAATTCAGTGGGCTCTGCGCCAGGTCCCACACGCCCAGTCCCACCTCCACAGCTCCCTGGGGGCAAGACTCAGGATTGGCTCCATCACAGGGCAACATGAGGCTAGTGGACAGCACTAAGGAGACGAGATGAAAACAAACCTGGGTCGGTGAATGGGTGCTGCAGTGTGGCTGCTCTCTCTGATCCTGTCTGCTTTGTGCTCGTTGAGATATAGAGACAAGAGCACAACAGGGCTCTCACCAGCAGCCCACCTAGCCAGCTCAGGAAAGAAGCCGAGTGATTTCTGAGGCAAACGCGTCTAGGCCCTCCCAGCCAGAAGGCAGGGGCCTAGGATGTGGAGCACACGCTGGGTGATGTAAAGCAGGGGATTCTCCGGACAGCACTGGGGTGGGGAGGGGAGGGAGGGAAGGAAAGGCACCAAGACTGTGCCCCTCTCTCACCTGGCTTTATTCCCAGAGTCCATCAGGTCCTGGATGTCATTGTAGGAAGTGACAGCCAGCTTGGAGAGGTCCTCTACATAGGGACCCAGGAGGGGGTGCTCCCTTACCCTCAGGTTCCCCTTATTCTTGGGATTCAGCAGGTCCCGCACACGCTCACAATATATCTCCATGTAGCTCACCTAGGGGACAGAGCGCACAAAGTCTGTGTCTGACAATGGGGGGAGGGGCTCCCACATCACACAGGACACAGACCCAGTTGTCACCCATCCTGACACACCCAGTGTCTTGCTCTAGGAGCCGCCCCGTTCCAGGCAGTGATCGATTGATTCCAATGGCTGTCTTAGCGTGAATGAGGGCAGAGTGTGGCATAAGGGCCATGGGCAAACCCTGCCCAGCATGCAGCCAGCTTTCCTCCGGCCCTGCTGAGGCCCTGCATGCCTCACCTGCCAGTCTGCACAAGGGGCTACGGAAGTGCGAGTGACTTTGTCTACACACCAGAGTTGCTTAGTTAGCTAAACTGGATTCTAAATAGGTTTGTTACTGAATTAAGCTGAACTGATATAAGGCACTTTTAAATCAGTCAGAGTTTCACCAAGATAATGTTGACTTCAACCCCATGTAGTTAAAGGGATGCCAGGGAAGGCAGGCCAGGCCTGGGTGAGGGTATGTATCCCGACAGCGATGTCAGATCCAGGGGTGGACCTGGAATCAGATCACAGCAGGACTGAGATCCCTGGAACCCGAGGGCTGCAGGCCAATGACTGCTGACCCATGAGAACAGCTGTAGCTCATTAGACCCCTCCCTGAACCCAGATGGGAGCAGGTCTCTGTGCAAGGGTACTAGGGCCTGGGAGTGACAGAGCAAGGAAGGCAGGTCTCCTCAAGGGCCTGAGCCTGGAGCTGCAGGTAGTATTACATGGGAGCTACTCTTTGGTTAATACGCAGGGTAACTGACCCAGGGAAGGAGCAGGGCAGGCCCATGCAGCAGTGCTGGCAACGGCCCACCTTAACATATCGTCCCTGTCTCCTCAATAGGCGCTTCTCCCCGGCAGAACGCCCCCACTGTCAGCGGGAAGGGCCCCATACCTCCACAGAATAGGACATGTTGTCATTCGTGGTGTCGTTGATTCGGGAGAAGAGGTCCTCGCACAGCTGCAGCAGACAAGGAGAGAAGGAGACATGGCTGCTCACATCCCACATAATGCAGCCAGAGTCATTGGGGGGAGGGCGGTGCCAGGGAAACAAGGATTCTTCCTTGTACCCCAGAAATGGGAGCAGCAGAAAGGCAGGCAGGCAGGAGGGGAGCCTGTTCTCTGTGCTCACTCACACCCTGTTCTGAGTGACTCTGAGCGACATGTAGATTAAGTGGCACAGCCAAAGGCACTGCCAGGACTGTGGATTTCAACTGCTTCAGCTCAGTGACGAATCAGACCTTTGTGGCCAGGTTAATGTCTGGTAGAACTCCCCTGCCTTGTGTGGAGTCAGAGCAGGAATCAGTCCGGCCAAAGCCTGCACTCGCTCACAGCCACTGGCTCTCGCAGGGCTGGAGAGATGTATATGAGGACACAGTATGACTCAGTCATTCAGCCCAAAGGTTTCCCAGCCACTCAGGTTTCAGAGTAGCAGCCGTGTTAGTCTGTATCTGCAAAAATAACAGTACTTGTGGCACCTTAGAGACTAACAAATGTATTAGAGCATAAGCTTTCGTGGGCTACAACCCACACTCAGGCATCTCTGCTGAGAGCCTCCACCTATCTCACCTCTAGTTTCTGTGGACTGATGCTTTTACTGCCCCCTTCCTGTTCATGGCAGGTCTGGGATCTCCCTTGCTCTGCCCTGACCCTTTCCAGGAGCCCTAAAGGCGACTCCCCAGATGCTTGGTGGCCTCCAAGCAGCTCATACCTTCTGCATTGATTCCCATCCCGGGCTCCTAGCTTCACATCCCCTCCCAACTCTAACTTTCCAGCTGCCCTGAGTGGGAGAGAATCCAGGAGACCAGTAGCCATTCTTCCTCCCAGCCCTGCCCTTTGTCAAGTTCCAGGCAGCCAGTTCTGTGTCAATTTCCCATCTGGTTGGTAGCTCCTGTTCTCGCTGGTGCCACAGCCCTGTTGACTCCTCAGTCCTTGCTGCCATCATCCTGCTCTCCCCCGGCAGGTAACTGCTTCCTGTCTCCTTGCTGGCACTCAGCAGCTATCAAGGCCCCATATGCAGGGGGCGACAGCCTTTCACCCACATGGGAACTATTCATCTGCCCTGCCCTCCATCCCCCAGCAGCCTCCTTCTCCTCCACACGCTCCCGGCTATGACCCGGCTATGAGTATTCTTTGTTCACAGCCAGCAGCGTGCTCTCCCTCAGGTGGTGATAGTCTCTGTTACCTGTGGGATGATGCCTTGCTGATCCTTCTCCTGCCTCCCCATCATGGTGTAGGATTTGCCAGCGCCTGTCTGCCCATAGGCAAAGATACAGACATTATAGCCCTCAAAGGCATGCTGCAACATTTCCTCCCCGATGTCCTGGTACACCTGCTTCTGAGATGCATAATTGATGTCTTCGGGCTGCGGGGAGGAGAAACCAGAGACAGAGGTCAGAAGGGAGGGAAGGTGTGAAAGAGAAAGTGGAAGGAAAGAAAACAAGAAAAATGGGAAACATCTGGCCCTCATTCTTCTTTCATTTGCACTGGTTTTATCTGGGTGCAATTCCATTCACCTCAATGGAGCAAAGTTACTCCTGTCCCATCCTAGTGCAAGTCAGAGGAGAATCAGAGCCTGCATTATTTTCTCATACTACTGTTGCTGAGTCACTCGTGTATCAAAACCAGAGGCACACTGGGGCATCCCTGGCAATGTTTCACCGACTGGGGAGGGGATCCTTTAAATTCCATAGTGTAGGGCCACTAAGGAAAACCTCTCAGCACCAGTCCCTTGGTGGCACTCCAATGCTGACATTGAGAGCTCTTGGCTTCCTGATCAAGGTACAGATAATGTGAATGGGGACGAGGGCTGCTCTGATGCACTTGGGGAATTGCTGGACAAGACTCCGCCTCACTAAAATTGTGACACACCTGTCTGAGGATCTGAAAAGCTGCCCAGCTCTGGGCTACATCAGAGAGGGAGCTGCCAGCAGGGCATTCTCCACAAGAATCCCTGGATTTTGCCATTCAGACCTCTCTGGCTCTCAGAGCCTGGGCACAGTGCATAGCCCCCTCCTTTTGGGCAGTGTGATGGGGCATCCACCCCACACTGGCCAGTAAGGGGTTAATAGAACCCTAGGGAGGCTGTGCAAAAAGCAGCCAATGGGAAAGGGGCTGTGAGGAGCAGCCAATCAGGGCCCAGCAAAGAGCCTCAGGGCAGAGCAGGGCTCAGTAGCTGCCTGGAACTTGAGGAGGGAGGACTGTATCTGGAGTAGGCTGCAACCCGACAGCATCATGGACAGAGCAGTGCAGGTAGGAACCCAGGGAGAAGAGAAGGAGCTCCGGACAGGCTGCTGAGGGTAGGAAGGTCCGTGGCCATGGGGAAGTGGCCCAAGGAAATGCAGCGATAGCAGAGGAAAAGGAGTTGCAGGTGGACTGTTGAGAAGGAGTGACAGGGTGCAGAAGGCAGACAGGAGTGTTGGCCTTGAGCTAATCCCTAGAATGACCAGGGGGAGGCGTCAGTCTGGTGGTGAGTGACGCGCTCTGTGACAGGCAGGCATTTGGGAAGGGGTA
Organism: Emys orbicularis; assembly: GCF_028017835.1. NCBI lineage: Eukaryota > Metazoa > Chordata > Testudines > Emydidae > Emys > Emys orbicularis. The sequence goes on from NC_088691.1 coordinate 48,728,401, forward strand.
AGATTTGTATTTGGGGGTTTAGGGCTGGAGGGGAGATGGAAATTGCACTGCTGAGGGAAGCTGTTGGCTTGCTGCAGCCTAGCTGTGTCAGGTTGGATTGCACAGGTACCTATGCCTTGGGTGCCTAGAGCCTTTTCTGAGTTAGATGATTGAAATTGAAATAGATTGTTAAATAAGGGACTTGGCTCCAGCTGATGTGTCCTAGTAAAAAGCTTTCTCAGAAATGCTATCTGGTTTCTACCTCCAGTACAGCACACCTCCTTCCAGCCTTGTAGCTAACACATTTGAGGCTCTTTAGTGCCCACTGAGCACAGGGGACACAGTGAGGAACCAGGAACACAGCTGGGCAAAGAATTCACAACAGCTAGTCAGATTTCAGGGCTAGTTGTGTGTGAATTGTCTGGGAGCAGACTGTTACTGTGTCTCAGGTTGGTCTGTTATGTGAAATTACTGAAACACTTCACATGAATTACTTTCAACCTGTAGCTTTTTTGGGAGCATTTTGTTGCAAGTAATGAAAATTCAAGCTGTGATTGGTCACCTATATTCCTACTTCATGCTGTGACTGGTCCCTGTGTTTCTGCTTTCTGAGTGGAGGAATGGAATGGATAGATGCCAGTTTCCTGGAAGCAATGCTCATAGACAGCCAATAAAAATGAGCTTCCAGCCACTATTCATGTTTCAGTGAATACCCCTGCCAGGGAACTCCTTGGCTAAAACGATTGTGGAAAGCAAGTGCACAAAGGGCACAAACACAGCTGAAGAACAATTATTTAGTGAATGTATTCATGGCACAGGACTTTTCACTGCATTCCCTTGGCCCCAGCTGTGTGGCTGGGTTACATTGTCATGGGATTACCACAGATCATTTTTTAGCTTAGATCAGCAGTTCTCGACCTTTTCCACCCTGTGACCTGAGTCACAACAGAAAACAGTATCAGGATGCTGCTGCTACCTATAGTTCTGGGAACCTGCTCCCATCTAGCCATAATGAAAGAGCTTGTGTCCCTGCCCTCAGACCTGTTTACAAACCCACGGCTTGGGTTCTTTCACAGTGGCTGGAAGGGGGAAGGGTGACCAGCCCTGGTGTGCCACCCAGTGGTTGATTTGGGACATCAGCTAAGTCATCTCGTAAGGAGGTGAACCCTAAAGTACAATGGTCAAGGAGACTGCCCCCTCTTTCACAGCTGGCAGTCCTTATATCAAAACCTTTGGATCACTCCATCCCATCTACCCCAGCTTCTTAACAAACTCCCCATTGCAAAAGGGCCTCAAGGCAGGAAAATCCACCTGGAACAGCAGGTTTCCACTTACCGTGGTGTGAGACCAATAGGAATAGTCAAAGCTGAAGCTTTTGGGCGTCTCTTTGGGCTGCTTTGGGTTAACGATGGCTAGAAAGAAACAGATAGATACAAACACACTGTAGATGAGCTGTCAGCATTTGGCCACCCTCATTAGCAATCAAACCTTTCTGGAGACACCTGCCATAAAGAACTGGAAATGAACAGCACAGCAAGTCATGGAGATGGAGCTTGCTTGCCTCTAGATAACTGGCTTACACCAGCATTGGAAGGCTGCTGCTGCCATCTGATGGCTGGGTGTGGTTAAAGGAGTTAGAATCATAGAATATCAGGGTTAGAAGGGACCGCAGGAGGTCATCTAGTCCAACCCCCTACTCAAAACAGGTCCAATCCCCAGACAGGTTTTTGCCCCAGATCCCTAAATGGCCCTCTCAAGGATTGAACTCACAACCCTGGGTTTAGCAGGCCAATGCTCAAACCACTGAGCTATCCCTCCCCCCCTGAGTTGATGGTCTCAGTCCAGTTCTCAGTGTCCGCATGACAAAACCGCCACCAAATCCCTTTTTGGCACTCTTAGCAGAGGGGCCAGGCACTGAACAGGCATGGAAACTGGACCACCGTTTCCCCTACAGATGGTCCCTCCTAGCGAGGAGTGAGATGCAGGGGAAAGGCAGACAAATAGACAGTCCAATCTTCATCTGACTAGACTATGTTACAGGCTTACCTCTTTGCCGAGGTAAGCATTCAGAAGGGAGGCGGGTAGGCTGCTGAGTCGCAAGGAGAAAAAGCCTGGGTGTTCTTGGCTGGCTAGTTTGTTTCAAGTGCAATAGGACTGGGGGTGGGAGGGAAGCAGGGATTTATTTTGATAGTAGGGAAATAATTGGGTAATCGTATATAATCAAATAATGGGGCATCATTTCAACCAGGAGTCCTGCTCAGGACAAGGTTTATTAATCAGTAATGGCTTCACTTAGCGAAGGCTTAGATGGTGGTATCTGCAGCTCCAGCAGGTATGGGATATTTCCCTGAAGCTGTGACTGATGGGAGGGGGTGGGGACTGGCTAGAGCCAGACCTCAGTAAGCAGTCTATGCAATTCCCGTGCAGGATGTCCACACCCCTGCCAGTTGGACGGGTAAAGTGCTGGCATATACCGGGCTGCAGATGCATGGAAATACAAATACTGCCTGCTGCTGTGATTCTCCAACACGCAGCCGAGAAACGCCATGAAGAGCCCATGTAGCCTGGGGCCCTCCAGATACGCCCAGAACCCCTCATTCATCTCATACTGCACAAAGGCCTGCGGATCACAGCAGCCACCTGGCTGACTAGAACTGCCTCCAGAGTCCATAACCACTGCTTGTGAGCTGGCCGGAGCTGGGGCTGCAGAGCAATGCAAACATCAGCTGAGCCACTGGTGCTGGGCATGCTGCTGCAGAGCACTCCCTCCTCTGACCCATGCCCCTGCCAGCCAATGGAGCAAGAAAATAACTCCGTCACTCTTGGGTGGGTGGGTGGGTGGATGGAGCACTATGGTCCCAGCAGCATAGAGAAGTCTAAAGGACACTGGTGTGATCTGGGCTCCTCAGAGCCTAGAGTGAGAGCATAGGAGCCCACCTTTAACCCTTTGTCATCAGCCGCTGCAGACTGAGCTTTGAGGCTGCCCTGCTGGAACCTCCGAGGCAGCAATGAGAATACAGGTCCCTGCTCTCAGCCTGGGGAGGAGCTGTTCACCCCAGACCTGGATGTGACCCCCAAGCTATTAAACATAATTAACAGATAGAAAAGGCAGGGTGGGGGAACACATCCGTTCCCAGGGACAGCCATAGAGCCAGCTCTGCTGAGTCAACCATCTGCCAGGGACAGTAAATCACATACTATCATCGTTGTAAACCAGCCACCCTTCCCTACACGCCATGCAGCGGCCATGACTCATCACCTTCTCAGCCATGCTGCCCGGTTCTGGCTTCCTACAGCCCAGTAACCTGCCTTACCCATTGTGTGTGTTGCCGGTGCTATGATCACTCCGGCACATCACTTCAATGCAGCCAGCAGGCCTAGCAGGGCGTCCCAGCCCCAGCAGCCGTAGGGGTGTCACAGGCCCAAGGACTCCCTCCCCCAGGGGGTCCCACGGGGAGGCAAATTAGCATTGTATGTTGCTAACACGGTTGCAAGCATCGCAAGGCATTTCGGGGGAGGGTCAAAGGTGTGTGAGTGTAAAGTGGAAGATTCCTTTACAGGTTGCAAAAGGCCAAAGGGGGAGGGAGGAAGAGAACAGAGAACAGGTTAACTTGACACTTCAGCTAGCTCCGTCTGAAGATAAGACGCTGACCCTGGTCCAAGGTCATGAGCTCGACGAGAAATCTGCAGCTGCCCAGCCGTGAGAAGGGGAGAACTAAGTTGAGCAAGGCTGCAGAGATTGCAATGAGAACAGTGAGAGCCAACCGGGGGGAAAACAAAGTCTCTGGAGCCGGTGTGTTTTGGGAAAGCCATGGAGCCCACAGTGAGTCGGTTTGGACTGGCACCAGGAACAGAGGGCCCTAAACAAAAACACCCCCAAAAGAACCCAGGACTAAAAACCCTCCCAAGTGCCAAAGCAAGTCAGAGATCACAGCGGACCCTGGATGACCCATGCATGGGACAAGAACTCCTGTCCCCCCGCACTTCTTCTTACGTTACACCCAGGCTTGACCAGCCTCGTTTCGTGCGTGTGTGAGTATGAAAGTGGGTTAGGGCTGGGGTACTAACGCTTTCTTGCTTCCTTTGAGTGACGTGGGAGCAGTCCCAACACTCACCGCTGTTATTTTATTATTTTATTAATAAAGCTTTAAAACTTAGACACTTGGTGTGCTCTGTCATCTCCTCCCCTAAAGATCCTGCGGCCTCAGCCTGATTACCTGACGCCTCAGGCAGATTGGTAACATAAATCTGTCACAGTTTTGATGGAGAATTGCGGAGGGGGTCCCTGCAGAGCGCACCAACTGCTTTGCCCTTGGTATTTCATGTTTGCTCTGTCCAGCACTGTTGGTATTCCATGTTGAGGATTTTATGATTAAAGGTGTGCCCACTCTCAGCCTTAGTAGGTCTGAGAACCGGAGAGAGGTTTAGCATTCCTCTCTCCACCCCGGTTGGCGGGGGTAGGGTGCAGGTGGATATACCCCCGGGTTGTACAAGTCCCGGGTAATGGGAGGAGGACTCAGGCAGTCTCGCTCCACGCATATAATCCTCGGTGCATATATCCTCAGCCGTAGCATGCCTGAGTTGAAGAGGAGAACATAGGGTGTCTCGCTCTGCCCAGGAAGGGTTTTTGGTGTATGGACCCTCAGTGGTATTGGACCGAGTAATACGGAGGGAGGCTTAGCATCTCTCCCTCGGGCCCAGGGGGCGTAAACATTGTAAGCCCCGGTGCCGGTCAGTGTGGGCAGAGTGAAATCTCAAGTAATTAAAAACACCTTAAAAGTGGTACTAACGGATTGTGATAACATGTTCAGGAAACAGAAGGGTACAGCTGCGAACTCGGGAGTCCTGCAGTCATGGGCGATGGCATCAACAATGGGTTCAAGGCTGGACGCACAGGCATTATGGAGCGCGGACACGGTAGTCCGGCTGCCCAGCCCGCTGGTGTCACGGGAGGCAGGTGGACCTGATGCCCGAGCCATGGGGGAGGCAGCAAAGAGGGACAGAACTCTGCTGCCTCTTTCAAAGGGGGGTGAGGACCTCTCACGGCTGGAGAGGGTTCTCACCAAGGCGGGATACAATCCCTGGGGTTCCGTGTAAAAAAAGCAAAAGGGTAAAAACCTAGGGGCCGCTGTGGGAGTAATTTGAACTGCAGCAGCCATGTGGTATCAAATGTTGTCGGGACAGAAAGAGGAGTTGGGGAGAAGGGAGGAGGTGTGTACCCGACAGCTGGTGGAAATTGAGCAACTGAAAGCGCAGATTACTAACCAGGCTGCAACCCAAGCCTATGCCCAGGACAAGTTGCAAGCCTTGAGACAGGACTTCCAGGCGGAAAAGGCAGAATGCACCCACCTGGAAGCACTGGCACTGGCTAAGCAAATACCAGTCTTTCAGGGACTAGTCAAAGACTTGACTATTCGTGCTCAGCATAAGCCACGAAGGCAGTGTGCTCGCATGAAAAGGAAATTGAACAGTTAAAATGTCAATTGGCCGTGCATTCGGTCCAGGTGGCAAGCCTCACGGGGAATGATTCAGGTGAACCTTGTGAGGATCCTCGATTTTGGGCGGAACCTTGTTGCACCCCTATAGCGGCCCTCATTAAAACCAAGAGGTCCAGCGGGTGAAGGGGGAGAAGGTCATATGTACGGCACCCCCAACTACAAGGAGAGCACCCCGTGGGGCGATTATGAAGAGGAAAGGGACCAGGAGAGATGGGGGCTAGTTAAGGAGCCCACCCTCCTTGCTAAATTGGTAGTGGAACAAAGCCTGTGCCCATGGAAAGGGATGGTTCAATGAGAAAAACAGGATCGGGCCCAGATAAGCAGGCAGACAACAAATAAAGAAATTGGAAAACAGGTTGGAAGCCTTGAGGGCATAGTGGCAGGAGTAAGGAAAGGAGTACATACAGATATGGGGAATTTAAATCTCTGAAATAGTACTTGGAATGGTAAAATCTACGTTGATTACAGTGTCATTTTGGAAGATAAGCAAGTGATTTAAGGAAAGAGAGTGAAAAGTTAACTCTGCAGAGGCTGGAGGGAATTAAACAGTTAAATGTTGTAAAAGTGTTAGAGAAAAAGAGAATTCTTGGTTTCTTGGTTTCCCACTGACTTCACACATTAACCAAGGCAAGTGTCATTTCAAGCCCTGTTCTGGGATGTGTATCTGACACCAAGCAGGGGTTGTGCGTGTTGAGTGCTTCCAGGATCAGACTTTAGTCTGGGATTTTCAAAGAAGATTTTCACAGGGAGTCAGGTGACCAATTCCCATGGATCTGCACACCTAACTACCTTAGGCTCCTTTGTAAATCAAGCCTGATGTCTACAGGCTGGCAGTGCTACTATTACTTATCCAGGTGTTAGAATCATAGAAGATTAGGGTTGGAAGAGACCTCAGGAGGCCATCTAGTCCAACCCCCTGCTCAAAGCAGGACCAACACCAACTAAATCATCCCAGCCAAGGCTCTGTCAAGCCGGACCCTAAAACCTCTAAAGATGGAGATTCCACCACTTTCCTAGGTAACCCATTCCAGTGCTTCACAACCCTCCTAGTGAAATAGTTTTTCCTAATATCCAACCTAGATATAACCCACTGCAACTTGAGACCATTGTTTCTTGTTCTGTCATCTGCCACCATTGGGAACAGTCTAGCTCCATCCTCTTTGGAACCCCCCGCCCCCTTCAGATAGTTGAAGGCTGCTATCAAATCCCCCCTCACTCCTCTCTTCTGCAGACTAAATAAGCCCAGTTCCCTCAGCCACTCCTCGTAAGTCATGTGCCCCAGCCCCCTAATCATTTTTGTTGCCCTCCGCTGGACTCTCGCCAATTTGTTCACATCCTTTCTGTAGTGGGGGGCCCAAAACTGGACGCAAAACTGGACTCCAGATGTGGCCTCACCAGTGCCCAATAGCGGGGAATAATCACTTCCCTCTATCTGCTGGCAATGCTCCTACTAATGCAGCCCAACATGCCGTTAGCCTTCTTGGCAACAAGGGCACACTGTTGACTCATCTCCAGCTTCTCGTCCACTGTAATCCCCAGGTCCTTTTCTGCAGAACTACCGCTTAGCCAGTCAGTCCCCAGCCTGTAGCAGTGCCTGGGATTCTTCCGTCCTAAGTGCAGGACTCTGCACTTGTCCTTGTTCAACCTCATCAGATTTCTTTAGACCAATCCTCCAATTTGTTTAGTTCACTCTGGACCCTATCCCTACCCTCCAGCGTATCTACTTCTCCCCGCAGCTTAGTGTCATCCGCAAACTTGCTGAGGGTGCAATTCATCCCATCATCCAGATCATTAATGAAGATGTTGAACAAAACCAGCCCCAGGACAGACCCGTGGGGCACTCTGCTTGATATTCCAATCCACCTCCCAATAACTTCATAAATATCTCCAATTCAACAGGTTAATCAATATTTGGAGGATTTTCCTGCCATCCTGTATTAGGAGAGGAACATCACCAGACAGACATTTAAATTGTTTTATTTAACTAAAACAACAATGTTATGTATTCTGGATTTTTTTCTTCAATAGCAAACATAATATTTTAACAAAACAAGCGTATGAATTTTTGAATTTAGTTAAACATTCGTTTTTTTTTAAATCAGGTTTGTTTTTATTAAAATTGTTTTTAACTAAAATAGTTAAACGAAATTTAAAAAAAAAAATTAAATCGACTATATCAGCCAGCTCAACATAAGAAACTTAAAATATTGGCTTCTGTAGCTAACTCAGTCATCTTCACCTTCATTTTCCTGTTTGTTCATAATCTGGAAAAGAAAAACAAGCTTTCCTGCTTTTTCAGGTCCCAAACGATTTCTCAATTTGGAATGAATTAGTCCAAAGGAAGAAAATATTCTTTCTACACTGGCAGAAGAAGCTACTGCTGTTAAAAGTGAGATTATCACTTCAACAGCCTCTGAATACAAGTGCTTAAGTGACTTCCACCAGTTCACTGGTGTGACTTTCTTCAAAACATCATCAGCAAACATATATTTCTTGAATGGTTCACCCTTAGCTCTAAAGTTTATTATAGTTGGCATTATGGAGGGATGTTTGCTAGATGTCCATGTCATAGCCAACTCCTCTTGTCCAGCAGTTAAGGTTTGACCCTGGTACCGAGTATTGAGAGTATTTGCAAGAAAATGAGCTGGAGATATTGCTTGTCCCATTTGTTTTTTAATGCTTGTAATTTAACTCTGTCATTGCATATTTCTCTTTTTAAGATATCTCACTCAATTTCTTCCAAATTTCAACAGCGTCAGCAATAAAACAGCTATTTCTTTGCATTTTGTTCATGGCTACAGAAATAGGCTTCAGGGTACTCTGCATCTGTTCAACATTTCTCTTAAGCCCAATGTTGAGAACTTTAGCTGTGACAGTGCCATTTATTTTTTCACAATTTTGTTCACAAACTGTCATCAGATTAGGCCAGTTTTTGATATTGTGCTCAAAACAGTCCACTATTGAGTTCCATCACACGTCTTGTGGGAGAGTTAGCTTGGTTCCTCCCACTTTTTTCAGAGCAGCTGCTGCAAAGTGGTTTTTAAGGAAGTATTTTGCAATTTCAACAACATTAGCCTTTATTTCTGGAACACTGAAGTCTTTGGCTAAGAGGTGCATCAAATGAGCACTGCAACTGTATGTTATTAGCTTGGGACTCTCTTCATTCTCTTCTAAATTTCTTCTTATCTTGAATACATTTGCAGCATTGTCTGTGACCAAGCTGCGTATTAGACATTTTAATTTTTTTTCAGTTTGTGATAGCTTTTACTGCTACTTCTTGTAAGTATTCTGCTGTCTGTGCAGTTCCTGATGTATCAATTGTTTCTGTAAGGAAGACATTCCCTTCTTCTGTTGTCACACAAGCACGTACAACAGGATTATTGTGGATTACCCATCAATGCTCAGGTTAACAATTTCATCCTCTAGACCTTTTGCACACTGCTCAATTTCTCTTTCATACACTTTATCCAGCAATTTGCCTGTGACATCTGCTCTGTTGAGTGGACTGTATCCTGGTCTTAATGACCGAACCATGTTAATGAAGTGTAGGTTCTCAATCATACAGAAAGGAGAGTTTGTTGCATAAACAAACTGGGCAAGTTTTTCATCAATTACCTCTTTTTGTAATCTGCTGGTTCTTATCACAAACTTATCTATGGTTGTTTCTGGATGATAGAGATTTTTTTTTTCTTTTTGCTATAGGTGATATACTGTGGCTATGTGCCATACATGATGTGACTGAAACACTGTCATTGGCAGATAACTCTGAAACTATAGAAAATGGTGGTGATCTTGAAGGTGGATAGTCTTCAGAATCCTGTATGTTGAGGATGGATTCTCCTAAACAAAATAAGTCAATGCAGTTATTTAATTATTATTACCATACTGCTCATTTAGTATTACTCATTGCATTCACTGACACTCAGTACTACTTTAAAGGTGAAATTGTAAAAGGAAGATCTGCCTATTTCAGCTATTTATTTTTTATCACAACTGCATCTAAAATGTTAGTACCATAGAGTAACAACTATATATTTTTTGCTCAAACATGAGAATTCAAGAATAGTCCAGAAGGAAGACAGGCAGTCCTTAAGAAAGAAGTACGAAATAAAAAAGTTGACCAACCTGAAGATCCTGCATGTTCAGACATGTTGCTTTCATCATCTTCAACGCAGCTTCCTCCTGAGAAGGAACACTTCTCATGATGTTGTTTCATTCGGGCAACCAGGCCTTGCATTTCTTTGTTGCACTGTTTGCATTTTGCATGCATGCCTGTCTTACCCACAGGTAGAGGAACTTCATTAAAATATTCCCAAACTGGATCTCTTTTACGGCCTGCTGCCATTATAGGTTTTCCCTTCTAGTGAAAGAATGGTATGATAGATCTCAAATCAATGAAGGCTACACTCAGAAAGACCTCAAGACTTCTGGAATATGCTGCTCAAACAGTTTCAATTTTGTTTCTACTGCCTGTCCCTCCCTTCTTACATTTATCTCCAGACTTCTCCTTGTCCAGATCTATTCCGCCCAAACAATCTTCTACTCATTGAACTTTTTGAAACTTTGCACTTTTAGAGAGAGGTAAGGGATTGACTCTGTGTACACAAATTTGCAGAGTGACAATAGGGCTGAGGTCTGTTATTTCTCACCTCTATACATTATTTATTTATTTATTTATTTAAAACATTTTTGCTGTTAACAAGCATGTTATCTCTGGAGACACAAATCCACAGTTTGAGAACTGCAAAACTAAGCATCTCTGAGGATATCTTCTAGATCAATGGTTCTTAACCTGGGGTGCATGCACCCTTTGGGGGTGTGAGATGCCCATTCTGGGGGTGCAAGACATGCCAGATTTTTTTAGAAGGTAAATCATCAAAAACACAAATTAAGCACAGGCACATAAGTACAACTACTTTGTTTCATCAAACCTATGTATTTATTAACATTACACATTTTTTTACGATTTCTTGGTTAAATTTTAACTGTGAAATTAAAATAAATATATAATTCTTTCTCTTTCATTCTATAGTTATGATATATCTAGGTTTAAAGAACTGACCTACTTCAACAATTTTTGATAAGGGGTGTGAGAACATATTTTTGAGAACCAATGCTGCAAGCAACAAGGACACTCTGAAGACTCACAGAGGAGACTGGCCCAGGTTTCAAGGGTGAAACCTATGTACTATGAACTGCAATATCCAGTGGGGTGAGGAAAAAGTCCAGTTAAGTCAACGGAAAGGCTCCCATTGACTCCAATGGGCTTTGGATCAAGTCCCTATTGCCTATGAATGACCCTTCTCTGAAATCTGCCCCCTCTCTAGCCATTCTGTCCCTAAAGCAGCAACAGACTGAATCCCCAGGCCAGAGTTTCATATGACTCCTTTAACCTCCTTGCTGCCTGAGCCAGGATTCACCTTGGGCTTACCAACTTCATCAGCTTTACCAGTGGGAGTCACAGATCCACTAGCACCAGTGGCATACACAGTCTAAAAGAGGCAGAAAGAGAGAGGATATCCATGAAGACAGATCTATGGAAACAGATGAGCCTGCAGGATTCATAAGAGAGGAGCACAGAGTTAGAAAAAACCCTCCAATTTATTATGTCCCCAGAAATGTCATCCAAGAGTCTCAGCTGTGCTGCCGTAAGAGCCGCCAGCTTTCACTGATTTAAGCAGCAGGAGATAGCAGATTTGATGCATGCAGCTACTAATTACCAACAATTCTGTGCTGCATGCAGATGATGCCCAGCACAGACTCCTGCCGGGCTCTTTCCAGCCAGACCAGTGAGCAAGCAATAGAGACCAGTGGGGGAGGAGCACCCCCTTCCCTTTGGTAGCACCCCTCCCAGTCCTTCTTCAGAGATCAGTCCCCACAGGGGCTCTGCAGAAAGGAAGTCAGAATGCAGTATTTCTGGCCCCTCTGCTTCCCTGCCCTGCTGTGAAAAGAGGCAATACAATGTTGGTCAAACCTGCTTCCTTGGGCTTCTAGGGGAGGGGGATTTTTCAGATGCTCAAAACCACTTCTAAATATTATTTCGGGGTGGTCTTGGGCTGAAGGTCCCCCAGGTTTAGGGTGACAGTATGTCCCTGAAAGCTGCAAATGTCCCTGTATCTCTGGTGGCTTTGCAAAAACTGGTCGTTTGTCCTGGCTTCTGTAACCCCCTACAGAATGGCCACCAGCCAGTGAAACTGACAGCAGGCTGACATTCACCTCAAAGACTACCTGCCAACTGACCTGGAATATGCTGCCACCCTGCCCTTCCTCCCAAGGCCTCCAAGTGAGTCCTCAAGCCGGCCAGTCAAATCCAGATGGAGCTCAGAGGCTCCCTGTGACTCTGAGCTGTGATGCAGACAGACAGGATACTGGGAGCCCAGCACACAAGATATAGATGGCACCTGAGCAAGCCTGCACTGGTGTCTGCCCTTCTCCTTACCTTCCCATTGTCACTGGTCTGCACTAGGAGCCTGGCTCAGAACAGCACTTAGGCATGTGCTCAACGTTAAGCAGTTGGGTAGTCCCAATGGGACTTGAAATTAAATATCTACTTAAGGGCTTTGCTGAAACGGATGGCGTTTGCTCCAGGCGTGCTTTAAGACTCTGCTGAATAAGGGTTGAAATTCACTTGCTGGCAGGAATATATTAGTGTAGTAATTAAAAAACAAGCCCTGAATTTATTTAATGTCCATTTTCCCCCCAAATGGCAAAGAGAACAAGAGATTGGGGGCGAGGACATGGAAGTTGCAGGCTTTTCCATACACCAGTGTGTGCAGGTCGGGGCGTGTTGATAGGCAGCACTACTCAGTCAGCCTCTCATACATGGAGGAAGGATTTGGTGTTAATTAATAAACAAGAAGCTGCTCTCATGGCAAAAAGAGGTCAGAAGTAATATCTCCATAGCAACTACACATCATATATCAATCAGGCCACAAGCCGCTCATGAATTTACTCCTGAGGGAATTCTGCGCCAAAAAAATAAAAATTCTGTGCACGATATTTTAAAATTCTGCATACAGTAAAACCTCAGAGTTACAAATACCTCAGGAATGGAGGTTGTTCGGAACTGAACAAAATATTACGGTTGTTCTTTCAAAACTTTACAACTGAACATTAACTTAATACAGCTTTGAAACTTTACTATGCAGAAGAAAAATGCTGCTTTCCCTTTATTTTTAGTAGTTTACATTTAACAGTATTGTATTTGCATTTTTTCTTTTTTTGGGTCTCTTCTGCTGCCTGATTGCGTAATTCCGGTTCCAAATGAGGTATGCAGTTGACTGGCCAGTTCAGAACTCTGAGGTTCTACTGTATTTTATTTCTCAATAAATAAATGTGGAGGCTCCAGCATGGCAATGGAGAGCACAGGCCACTGGCTGCACAGAGGTGGGAGATCACCCTGCAGCCCTCCCTTCTCCCCCACCCCAGCACACGGACTTGGCAGTGAGGCTGCACCTGACCCTGACACAGCCCAAGGGCCAGGCCTGCCCCACAAACACCCCGGGGCCCTGCCCCTCCATCAGGTGCACCAACATAGCAAACAGGAAGGACAGTCTTAAACGCACGCCCAGTCCTGGCCTCCAATCCAGGTGTGGGGCAAGCAGGCTCAGCCTGGCAGGATCCAAGTGTGTGTGTATGGGGGGGGGAGGTTTAATGTGGGGGGGATCCAGGTTATGGGGTGAGAGGGTTCCTTCTGGGGCAATCTGGGTGCAGGCAGCTCGGTGGGCGGTCCAGGTGTGGGGGAGATCTAGATGCACAGGGGCCTGTTGGGGGGGTTCCAGGTGCAGAAGGAATGGGACTCTGCAGGGGAGTCCACATGAAGGTGGTTGGGGCTCAGCAGGGGGGCCTCTGGTTCTGGGGGCTGGGTGGGGCTGGGTGCGAGGGGCTCAGTGGGGGGGGGGGTCCAGGTGCTGAAGGAGTGGGGTTTGGCGGGGTGGAGGTCCAGGTGGAGCTGGTTGGGGCTCATTGGGGTGCTCCAGGTGCGGGGGGGGGGTGCTCATCAGGGTGTGATCTAGGTGCAGGACTGGGGACCCAGATGCAGGGGGGAGGGGCTCAGTGGAGATCTGAATGCAGGGGAGGTGGGACTTGGCCGAGGGTTGAGTCCAGGTGCAGGGGGGCTCAGCAGGAGGGGGTGCAAGGGGGCTCCAGATTCAGGGGCTGAGGCTTGGTGGAGGGGTCTGGGTGTGGGGGAGGTCCAGATGCACGGGGCTTGGGTGGACAGGGGAGCAGTTCCCCGCAAAGTGACCTCTCCCCCTGCAGTTGAGGCTCAATAGGGGCAGGAAGTGGGGGGGTGCAGAGCTTCCTGCAACTGGGGGAGGTTTCCGAGGGTGGGTCTGAACCGGCCCCAGCCACCTTTGCAGGGGAAAAGGAAGTCCCATCCTCCTCCTCCAAACCCAGCCCAGCTGGGACTAGCAGCTGAGCCCAGCACAGGGTAGCAGTCACCAGCCTGTGCGTCCACAGCCCCATCTCCCACAGTGATTTACTTCTCTGCCGGCAGCATCGGGCACCCAAAATAACATGCCTGTGCTGCTGGGGAGGGGCACATGACCACTCTTGCAGTTTCTCTTTGCTTCCCTGTCCAAAAGTCATTTTTCTGCAGGGAAGCAAAAAAATCTGCAGTGGACATGAATTCTGTGTGTGCACACAGTGGCACAGAATTCCCCCAGGAGTAATAAGTGGAGCTAGTCTAAGGAAAAGCTAAAATGTGTATCCTTGGTGAAATCCAAGATATAAACCCACAACGCCTGTGTGTTCATTTGGGAGGTCTAACATTCAGTCTGGGTATTTCTGTATCTCTAACTATGTACAAACTTTAAGCATGTGCTTAGGTCCCAGTGACTTCACCAGGCCTTCTCAAGGGATACATACCTCACACATCAAAGCTGGTGTCAATGCAATGTTAAGGTTACAGGTTTAAGCTCTCCCAGGTCAAGGGACTTGTTTTCAGCTGCTGTAAATCTGCACAGCTCAACTGATTTCTGGCCAGGAAATGCAAATTGTTGGGTCTTTGTAACCATCGAAACTTGCCTACATTACACATTCAATGTAGGGCCCAATTCTGCCCTCAGATACCAGAGTGACAGATACTGCACATGCATATCTGAAGGCAGAACTGGGCCTTCTGTATATTAAAGTTCAATTTAATTCACTGTACTTAGCAATGCAAAACATCCCACATGTCCAATTAACCCTGTTTAGTTTATCCAAGTACTTCTATACCTTCAGCATGACAGTAGCTGAGTGCCTCCTGAAATGGATATGTTCAGGTTACCATGGTAACTTTCACTTTTGCATTTTCTGGCCTTTGAATGATCACAAATGAACGGACAGGGCAGTTTGTGACAGAGTGCGAATTGCCGTGCATTTGCCAACAGGGATGAAATGATTCAGGACACCATGATTTGGGACTAATGCATCCACAGTCTGCAGAAAGCTGATAAATCAGAGTGCTACGCTTGCCTCTGATGAACAATTGACATCATGAGAACATGTAAAATGGCTAAAGCCCAGCTAACATCAGTGACTAAGAAGGAGGGAGTGCATGGCATAGCAAAGCCTCGCCATGCTTCAGGCAGCCAACAAATAAAGATCTAGGGTGAAATCCTGGCTCCACTGAAGTCAATGGGAGTTTTGCACAAATGCCACAGAGGGTCTGCGGCAAAGGCAGGGAAAATGCACAGACCTGGGGAGCGGTCAGGACAAATGTCACACATATAAAAAACAGAGGTCGTGATGTAGCACTCAGCAAACCCAAAGGTGGCCATGGGGTGAATGAGTAGCCACAATGCAGCACAGAAGGTGCCTTGGAGGAAGCCAGCAGTCAAACAATGGTTCCAGTGAGCACAATGGGCCATGAATAAACATAGACTGGAAATCAGAAGGCAGCTCCTAACCATCAGAGTGCTGAGGTTCTGGCACTGCTTCCTGGGGAGGGCGGGGAGGCAAACAAACTCATTAGTTGAAAGATGGAGCTTGGTAAAGTAATGAAGGGGATTACATGAGGGGCTGCCTGTGATAGCAGGGGCCTGGACTCAATGACCCATGAGGTCCCTTCCCCCCCTCGGTCCCTATGGTCAGCTACAGCAGCCCAGCTGGCCTATGTGCTCACAGATGTTATCGCTGGGGAGATGCATGGCCAGTGAAGTTTCAACTGGATCAGGTGCACGAGTCAGCATAGTCCCCTCCAAAACTATTCAAACAGGCTTCAGGAAAGCTGAAGGGCCTGGAGGCAGCCTGGGACAGTGCATGGGCAAAGGCAGGTGAAGGGAAGCCAAGTGATTGCAACTCTTCTGGATTCCAGGTGGGTTCTTCCAGTCTCAGATAGTGGAGCTGGTCATAAAATGGAAAAGCAGTGTCACACAAAAATGGGGTGTGCAGTGTGGCTGTAGCCAGGTTGGTCCCAGGATATTAGAGAGAGAAGGTGGGTGAAGTACTCTCTTTTATTTTATCCAGTAAAAGAAAGTACCTCACCCACCTTGTCACACAAAAATGGTGACATTCTGAACCTGTTTCCATTTCACAGGGTTCTAAAGGCAGCAACTTCTCATTTTTTTCAGACCCTTTTCACAAAATATATTTTGAATTTCAAAATTTTAAATTTTTCATTTTTTTCCTCCCTCTCTCTCTCTTCTTTTTCCTCTTTGCCACTGAGCGGAGTAAAATGAATTATATCCAGGGCTTAGGGGGGAAGGGGTTTAACCCCTTTTCTTTTTCTACTTTTTCATTTCCCTCTCTTCCTTTTTGCCATGGTGTAGCTTTTCAGAAGGCCCTCTGCTTTGGAAAGTTCACGAAGTGGCAGCTGCAAAGGTTCATTTTCCTTTTGCTGCTCAGTAGCTTTTCCAAAGCAGAGAGCGTTCTGAAAAGTTATGCCATGGTGGAAAGGGAAAAAAGGTAAAGGAAAAAAAAAAAACCTACCCCTCCACTAGATACCACTCATCTTGATTTCCAGGAGCAAAGACATTGTGAGAACACGTGAAATGGCCAAGGCATTCAGTGGCAAAAGGTAACAAGGGGCAGAAAAGGGAGAAAAAGAAAATAATCTGATATTTCAAAAATTTGCATTTTGACAAAAAACAATTAACACCAAACTCCCAGTCTTTATTCAAGCCTAATTTAATGGTGTCCAATTTGCAAATTAATTCCAATTCAGCAGTCTCTCGTTGGAGTCTCTACATAAAAGAATAAATGGACACAAATCAGACATCAAGAATTATAACATTCAAAAACCAGTTGGAGAACACTTCAACCTCCCTGGTCACTCAATTACAGACCTAAAAGCCGCAATATTACAACAAAAAAGCTTCAAAAACAGACTCCAATGAGAGACTGCTGAATTGGAATTAATTTGCAAATTGGACACTATTAAATTAGGCTTGAATAAAGACTGGGAGTGGACGGGCCATTACACAAAGTAAAACTATTTCCCCATGCTTGTTTCCCCCCCACACACACACACACAGTTCCTCATATCTCCTTGTTAATTGCTGGAAATGGGCCATTTTCATTACCACTACAAACAGTTCTTTTTCTCTTCTGCTGATAAAAGCTCACCTTAACTGATCACTCTCCTTATAGTGTGTATGGTAACACCCATTGTTTCATGTTCTCTGTGTATATATATATCTTCCTACTGTATTTTCCACTACATGCATCCGATGAAGTAGACTGTAGCCCACGAAAGCTTATGCTCAAATAAATTTGTTAGTCTCTAAGGTGCCACAAATACTCCTGTTCTTTTTGCGGATACAGACTAACACGGCTGCTACTCTGAAACATGTTAGCAAGGGGAAAGCCATGGCTCAGTCTGGCTTCTTTGGTGGCTTGGGATGGTGGCCTCACTCTGACTGGATTCAAGGAGACTAGTGGAAACAGCAGTGTGATGCTGTATGATTGAATATGACCATTTACATCATTGATATTACAACAAATCTTGTACAAAGTATGTCATGTAAGGTGTCAGTGGAAAAGTTACAATCTGTCAAATAGGACTATCCTGTTTATATGAATGTATCTTTGTATCTGAAGTTATGAATATTGGCTCTGCACTGGCACCTTATATATGTATTGTATTCCAAGGTAACACCCACCGAACAGAATTTACGTTAGAGCCAGACAGCTATGTGCTGATGGACCATTAAGGACACTTCACTGTAACAATGGGCCATAGAAGAAACTCATCCCACCCAGTAAGCCTTTCCTGAGGACACTTCAGAAAGAATATGGGCAATGGCTACCTCTGCAAGACATCAAAGCATGTAAACACATGTGATGTGCTCATGTGACCCTGAACTCCATCTTGGGCCAGTAATTTTCCAGGCATCTGGGCTGTGGGCTTTCTTTGAGATAATAAATTTCCAGGCACATGGCAGAGTATATAAAAGACCACTGAGAGATCTCCATTTTGCCTCTTTCCTGCCCTGATTCTCTGGATTGTGGATTTACAACTAAAAGGAGCATTTTGAATTATGGACTAGATCTTCCAATCTTTTGGAAGTTACCAGAGAGACTTCACAAGACAGCAGTCTATATCATCACTGCTACAAACCTGATCTAAGGACTTTGCAATTATTTGTATGTATATGATCTATTAACCATTATTAACTCTCTTTTCTTTTGTTATCACAACTTTAGTTTTTAGTTACTAAAGGATTGGCATCAGTGTGATTATTGGGTAGGATCTTGGCTGGCTATGTGGCTGATACCTTGGGATTAGAAGGACCCTATATTTGATTAAATTGGTTTTCAGTAACCATTCATCACAGAGTCCAGTGTCTGAGTGATGAGCCAAGGGCTGGGATGCCTAAGGAGACTGCATCTTTGACTACTTATTAACCAATGTGGTGAGACAGAAGTTCACTTTGTTACTGGCTCAGTATAATCTAATGACAGAATAACCACCAGTTTGGGGTGAGTCTGCCCTATTTCTCAGCAATTTGTCCTAAATTTGGCATCCTCAGCTGTAACCCACTGAGGCACGGTGACAGGCAGTTTGAGGGAACTCTCTGCCCGTATAGGGCAAATAACCCTGAGGGAAGACGCCATGGGAACAACGTAGTGGATTCCCCAGCTTTCAATTCAGCAGTGCACTCACTCTCAATGAGACCCATGTCTGGAGAGAAAATGTTAATGTATTTTTGGAAAGCAAGCAGTTATCTTTTCCTCTCAAAGCTTGTGTATCCCATGTTATACGTGGGGGAAGCTAGGAAGGGAGAGATCAGCTGCTGTTCTGTTCTTCAGAGTGGGAACACAGGGTAAGTGCGATTCAGAGCTGCTCAGAAAGTTGATGGGGGCCATTGAGCGGTAGGGACAGAGCACCTCCCAGAAACAATGGAAAGGACAGAGTCAGCAGAAGCGCAGAGGGAGGGATGCAGCAGAGCGAGGGAGGAGCATTCAAGACAAACAAAGAAGTGATGTTGGGCAGCCAAGCTGCTGAAGTGGAAGCCAAGTGGGCAGAGCTGCAAGCTGGAAATTTGGTGAAGACTGATTACAGAGAATGTCTCTCTCCTTTCCTCCCATCCCACCTCTCTCTCCATCTTGCTGCACTCAGTAGTACTTAACCAATTACACACAAGATAAACATTTCCCAGGACACTTAGTGATTTGTGAAGCCAGGCTGTGATCAGTCCTCCAAATGGAAATCTTCCCCACCCCAAGGAATTATTGCTTTTCATCTGCAGGAATTTTAATACCGGCTGCAGGCAACTGGCCCCTTGGAGTTTTGAAAAAGGATGCTGCCCTACAGCAAATCTTATTTGATTACTGCAGCAGCGAGTATTCTCCAGGCAGAGCCGCCCATTCACACCCAGAGGAGAAGCCTTCAGTTTGACGGCATTTGGAGAAAGGGTGGCACTGTACACACCTGGGCTCCTGCCCCACTGGAGAAAGAGGAAACTGTCTTTGTAGGAAAGACTCTTGGAAGAAGGATGGAGAAAGTGCATGAGAGAAAATGGAAAAGATCTGAAAACTCTGTTGTGGGATTTGGACACACTCATTTGGCAAAGGGGGTTTGGTTCCCAGAAAAGTTGGGAATGGGCAATGGAGAGGGACAAGGCACCTTTTCCCTGTAACAACAAGGGGCCCCAAGATGCAGAGCTGACTTAGCAAGGAAGGGCCACTGCAACACAACAATATAAACCATCAGACCACTGACCTGGCGTCTCGCATGGCGAGTTGGTAAAACAGCACCTGTGCCTCAGGCTAGGACAGAGGGCATTCACTCTGCTTCCACCTGCTGACCATGAAGCAAAGACCGAGGCCTCTTGGGCAACTAAATCAGGGGAGAGATCAGACAGCCTGCATCTTGTTCAATATTCTCTCAAAAATCCTACATGTGCAAACTGTCAGGGCAGCCCTGATCCAGGCTCCTTCAGGATTGACTTCAGCTATGATAATGTATCATTCCATTGCCAGTGGAATTCTTATCTCACACACAAGCCCAAACAAGTCTAAACCCTTCCTGAAAATATCTGGGATGGGATGGAACGTGACATTGGCCAGCAAGCCCATTACCTCATTATCTAAAGCAGAAACTCAAAGAGATGGGACTTGATAGGCTTCAGAGCATCTCGCTGGCCGATGGGGGTTCTACTGATTCCGCTAACATGCCAGCAAAACCGGCAAAAGCACACAGACTGAAAATAGCTATGAAACAGCCACTTTAATGGAGAAATGCAACAAGCCTATTGAATTGCCTCTCTGCCAACAGAGGCAGCAAGCATGCGTGTGAGGCCAGTGCAGAGAGGCACATGAATGCAATTAGTTCAACTTTCAAGGACACTGGGGGAGCATCCCTCTAGAAATCCTCTGCTATTACCATCTCCTGACAGAGCTACAGTGAAACTTACAAGTGCACCACAGAGCAGACGGTCCTGCAGCCAATGCAGCAACAGAGCTGACTCTGTACATCCATACACAGCACACACAGGGAGCAACCATGAGCAAGCCCTCTAGCAATCCTCCAAGCACTCCCCAGTGGAGTCCCACCAGGCCAGAACTGGTGTGACTGAGAGGCTAATCAGGCCCAAGACCTCCCTGCACGTACATCATTCCTTCCACACTAGGCCTCCTCTCTCTCCCTCCCTGCCCAAATGCTAGAGAAGCCCTCACTGCCCTGCGCACTACAGCTGCCACGCTGGCCTACCCAACAGGTCTGATGGGAGGCTGAAAGTAAACAGCTCTCATGCCCAGCTGAGGGGATTAGCCACTCATTTGCTATTCAGGTTTCAATGGCTGCTTTGTTTTGTGGCTGATAAAAGCCTCCCTGTCAGCAGGGCTCTGGCTTCACTGCTTCTCTTGTCACGAAAGCTCCCACACCAGCACTACTGACCAGAGACAAGGAGTTCTCACCCTGCCAGGGTCAGCTTCAGCCTGGCCAGGAAGGCTAGAATCCTTGGGTGGAACCAGCTCTCTCTACTGACGCAGAGCTGCCACCTGTTCCACGGAGCTGAAGGATCCAGCCTTCTAGGGACAGGCATGGGACCCCATGGGCCAGAGAAATGCGTGTGTAAGCACAAGATGAAAGAGAGGGGGCCTGGTAGCCATGTGTCTGCATCCCAATAGCCCCTTCTTGGTCTGGGGTGCCTCTGTGGTGCTCTGCCTCTGTTTCCCTTTCTCAGGGCTTCTCAGCCTGGTTTGGCTGCTCCAGTGACCTGGCCATCCAGCTGAGTTGTTTAACAAAAACCTTTCTGGGATACACCAGTCCAGTCCAAACAGCCACAAAAACCCCTCACTGAGGGTCTGGTCTGTCTTCCTGCTGTTTTACGGAGCAGAAGCTCTCAGCATATCCTTCCAGAAGTCCTCCTCCTTCTCCCGAGCCTGGAGAGGACAAATTCCTCTGGGGAGAGCTCCTCTGCTCTTCTCTTCCCCTAAAAAGGCTTAGTTAATTCACATGACCTACAAGTCACGTGACCTTGCTGCTTCTCACCACTGGCGATGGGACTGAATTGTGTCACAGGTGGAGCTGGGCCTCACCTCTTTAAAAGGGCAACTACTTTATGACAGTCCTACATTCCATTCTCCTTCCAGGAGAGGGCGACAGTGGTAGGACAGGAGGCTACACTGGCGCAGCAGTGTGGCAAATCCTGGACTATAACACACCGGATGGAATTAATTCCCATGCCATGTCGGGACAGGCGGGGAATATAGGGATTTCCTGTTACTGGCCTGTCTCCATTGGGTTTGATCCCCTCGCTAGAAGATTCACATCTAAAGGGGTTTTCTGACCTCCTTCCATCACAAAATACCTAACTGGTACCAAATCATTCATACTATAAAACCTGCCTCTTCCATGATGCCTACAAGTCACCCTCATCTGGCATTAGGGTTAGGCGAGGGGCCAGCTGGGATTTCTGTTTTTCTGCTACACTCTCTCTGTTTCATTGTTACCTCCCACTTCTGACTGTCTCCATCCACCTGTTGGATATATAGACTGAGAGCTCTCTGGGATGGGGCTACCTTCTTTGTTACCTTTCTGTACTGCGCCTACTGCAATGGGGCTCAATTGAGATTGCTAGGTGCTACCATAGTACTAGACTAATAAGCAGCACCCAAAAATGTGCAATTCACTTTACAGAAGGATATAAAGACCTGCTCCGAGCAGCTTCTGAGCTAAAGTCAGAGATGACAAGTGAACATGGTAAACAAGAAGAGCAGAAGGAGTAGAGGTGGGCAAGGGGTTGCAATAATATGACCACACGGACACTCAGTAAGGCATGTGTTCATCATGATGGGTCTGTGTAATCAACTCACTTACAAGCCACATGGCAGAGGGAGGTGTTTGCAGGGAGGAGGAGGTTGCGTGGGAAAGGCTCTGGGGAGATGGTTCCATGCCTGGAGGCACAAATGTGGGAGAAGGGAAAGAAGAGATCCTCATGGAACACATCATTGGCGGAGTGGAGGGCTGGGTGGGCATGTGAAAGGATTCAAGGGCACAGACACAAGGAACTGGATACATAGTGCTGTGGGAGCCTACACCCCATTCATGGACTGCAAACCCCTGCCTCCCAGCCAACAAGGCAAAACTGAAGTTCTGCCTGACCCCCATGACTCAGGCTGAGCTTGGCAGGGCAGGCATGGCACCTGACCCACCAGGAGGTGGGTTCAGGATGTGCTGATGGAACTGGTGCACCCTAGCCCCCTTTGTGTAAGGGGGAGGAGTTCCTGGAGCTCTCTGGGGCCCATTCCAGAAGGCGAGCAACCTCGTCAACATCATCTGGACCAATCTGCCCATGAGACTTCCTGAGACAGTCACCTCACAACAAAAGCCCTATGTTGTCAGGGCAGCAAGACTCGTGCTCTCAGCGTGGTCTAGTCGCTTCTGCATCCACCCAGACCCAAAGCTGGTGACATAGGATGTTTCATCCAGGAAGGAAGGAAGGAGTCTATTTTAATCACTCCCCAATATGGCAATTTGTATCCGATTCTACAGAAGTTACATGGAGAGCTGTACAGAGTGCTGGGAAGGACAGTCCCTTTTGTCTGGGTCTTTCCTCAGCACTTTTTAAAGAGACCGTGTCAGCAGACAGCCTGCTTGTGGGAGACTGTGACGCTCTGTACCTCGGGGGAACACCCTGCACCCCCATGTTCATCCTTATAATATGCTTGTGTGGTATCCAATGCAAAGTTTGTCATGTCGGGTGTCTCCGGAAGGCTCATGATGCACTGAGCATTGTTGTTATAGTAATGTTATAGGTTGTAATTTCATGTATATAGTTATGAGGCTGAAAATGTGTCCTCATGGCTTAAAACAAGCCCAGGCAAAACTCTCCAGGATCAGAGGGGCAGTTCACATCTCATCACAGCATGTATGGGACAAACCCAGCCCAGCCTCACAGGAACAAGGGACACTGGCCTAGGCAGTAACAAAGGATCTGTTGGACTCTCAAGTGAGTCACCTCCCTTCCCTTGGTCAGTTTGGGACTATGATGAGGTAATGCTCACCTGACTCGGGGGGGGGGGGCAAAGCCAAGAGGGAAGAAAGAACATGATAAAAGGGAGAGACATTAGCCATGCTCTCTCTCTTCCACCTCCAATTACAGATACCACCACCAAGCGACTGAAGCAGTGATCAAAGGGGAGAGACTGGCTGAAGGGCAACCAGCGAGCCTGTGGTGACCACTGACCGCTATACTTACCTACATGCCTCCAGCTTCCATCCAGGACACACCACACGATCCATTGTCTACAGCCAAGCTCTAAGATACAACCGCATTTGCTCCAATCCCTCAGACAGAGATAAACACCTACAAGATCTTTATCAAGCATTCTTAAAACTACAATACCCACCTGCTGAAGTGAAAAAAACAGATTGACAGAGCCAGAAGAGTACCCAGAAGCCACCTACTACAGGACAGGCCCAACAAAGAAAATAACAGAACGCCTCTAGCCGCCACCTTCAGCCCCCAACTGAAACCTCTCCAGTGCATCATCAAAGAGCTACAACCTATCCTGAAAGATGATCCCTCACTCTCACAGATCTTGGGAGACAGACCAGTCCTCGCTTACAGACAGTCTCCCAACCTTAAGCAAATACTCACCAGCAACCGCACACCATACAACAAAAACACTAACCCAGGAACCTATCCTTGCAACAAAGCCCGATGCCAGCTCTGTCCACATATCTATTCAAGTGACACCATCATAGGACCTAACCACATCAGCCACACCATCAGGGGCTCGTTCACCTGCACATCTACCAACGTGATATATGCCATCATGTGCCAGCAATGCCCCTCTGCCATGTACATTGGCCAAACTGGACAGTCTCTACACAAAAGAATAAATGGACACAAATCTGACATCAGGAATCATAACATTCAAAAACCAGTGGGAGAACACTTCAACCTCTCTAATCACTCAGTGACAGACTTGAAGGTGTCAGTTTTGCAACAAAAAAACTTCAAAAACAGACTCCAAAGAGAGACTGCTGAACTCGAATTAATATGCAAATTAGACACAATTAACTTAGGTCTAAACAGAGACTGGGAATGGTTGGGTCATTACACTAATTGAATTTTTTTTCCCCCATGTTAAGTTCTCCTCACACCTTCTATGGGTCATCTTGATTATCACTTCAAAGTTTTTTCTTCTGCTGCTACTGATAGCTCATCTCAATTGATTGGCCTCTTACAATTGGTATGCGTACTTCCACCTTTTCATGTTCTCTGTATGTATAAATATCTTCTGTCTGTGTGTTTCACTCTATGCATCTGAAGAAGTGAGCTGTAGCTCACGAAAGCTTATGCTGAAATAAATTTGTTAGTCTCTAAGGTGCCACAAGTACTCCTGTTCTTCCTGTGGTGAGAAGCATCTAAGTTTGTAAAGGCACTGAAAGTGTTAAGATCAGCTTAGAATGTGTTTTGCTTTTATTTCATTAAACTAAATCTGCCTAGTTGTGCTTTGACTTATAATCACTTAAAATCTATCTCTGTAGTTAATAAATCTGTTTGTTTATTCTACCTGAAGCAGTGCCTTTGGTTTGAAGCCTGTCAGAGACTCCCTGTGATGGGGCAGCCCCGTCCTGGCCCCAGCGACATCAGACCAGTAGCTCTGACAGAGGAAGTCCCGCCCCGTTTGTACTGGGCATGCTCCAGATGCTCACTGAGTATAAAAGGAGGGAACTCAGCTCAGTCGGGGCTGGCGGCTGCAGGGGAAGGACCTAACTGGGAAGCTCCTGCAGAGGACCAGCCGACGCTCTTGAAGCTGCCAGGAACAGAGGCTTTTATAGGCCGGCACGAACCCCTACGGCGGGAGGAACCAGAGGAGGCGACGGATCCGGAGACTCACAGAGAACCCTGGGATCCGTGGGAGACCCCCAACTCCCCAGCTGGTAGGGAGCGACCCGGGGGAGGTGACGGACTGGTATCTTGACCCCGGTAAGCCTCAGCGTGTTTCGGTAGGACCCCCTCGCTGAGCCAGTAGTAAGGTCCTACGGCCCTGCAATCCGGGGCGCTTATATGGACTTTGGCCATTAGGCCGTGCTGCCCTGCAACCCGGGGCGCTTATATGGACTTTGGCCATTAGGCCGTGCTGCCCTGCAACCCGGGGCGCTTATATGGACTTTGGCCATTAGGCCGTGCTACCCTGCGACAAGGGTTGATCCTATGGACTCTGGCCACTAGGCCGTGCTCCCCTGTAAGGAGGGGTGTAAACCCTCACACTCCCCTTGGGATAACAAGCCTGGTACATATCAATTTCTTTGTTAAATTGACGAACTCATATAAGCTTGCAGTGTCATAGAATCATAGACTATCAGGGTTGGAAGGGATCTCAGGAGGTCACCTAGTCCAACCCCCTGCTCCAAGCAGGACCAATTCCCAACTAAATCATCCCAGCCAGGGCTTTGTCAAGCCTGACCTTAAAAACCTCTAAGGAAGGAGATTCCACCACCTCCTTAGGTAACCCATTCCAGTGCTTCACCACCCTCCTAGTGAAAAAGTTTTTCCTAATATCCAACCTAAACCTCCCACACTGTAACTTGAGACCATTACTCCTTGTTCTGTCATCTGGTACCACTGAGAACAGTCTAGATCCATCCTCTTTGGAACCCCTTTCAGGTAGTTGAAAGCAGCTATCAAATCCCCCCTCACTCTTCTCTTCTGCAGACTAAACAATCCCAGTTCCCTCAGCCGCTCCTCATAAGTCATGTGCTCCAGCCCCCTAATCATTTTTGTTGCCCTCCGCTGGACTCTTTCCAATTTTTCCACATCCTTCTTGTAGTGTGGGGCCCAAAACTGGACACAGTACTCCAGATGAGGCCTCACCAATGTTGAATAAAGGGGAACGATCATGTTCCTCGATCTGCTAGCAATGCCCCTACTTATACAGCCCAAAATGCCATTAGCCTTCTTGGCAACAAGAGCACACTGTTGACTCATATCCAGCTTCTCATCCACTGTGACCCCTAGGTCCTTTTCTGCAGAACTGCTGCCTAACCATTCGGTCCCTAGTCTGTAACAGTGCATGGGATTCTTCCGTCCTAAGTGCAGGACTCTGCACTTGTCCTTGTTGAACCTCATCAGATTTCTTTTGGCCCAATCCTCTAATTTGTTTAGGTCCCTCCGTATCCTATCCCTACCCTCCAGCATATCTACCACTCCTCCCAGTTTAGCGTCATCTGCAAACTTACTGAGAGTGCAGTACATGTCATCCTCCAGCTCATTAATGAAGATATTGAACAAAACCGGCCCCAGGACCGACCCTTGGGGCACTCCGCTTGAAACCGGCTGCCAACTAGACATGGAGCCATTGATCACTACCCGTTGAGCTCGACGATCTAGCCAGCTTTCTATCCACCTTCTAGTCCATTCATCCAGCCCATACTTCTTTAACTTGCCGGCAAAAATATTGTGGGAGACCGTATCAAAAGCTTTGCTAAAGTCAAGGAATAACACATCCACTGCTTTCCCCTCATCCACAGAGCCAGTTATCTCCTCATAGAAGGCAATTAGGTTAGTAAGGCATGACTTGCCCTTGGTGAATCCATGCTGACTGTTCCTAATCACTTTCCTCTCCTCTAAGTGCTTCAGAATTGATTCCTTGACGACCTGCTCCATGATTTTTCCAGGGACTGACGTGAGGCTGACTGGCCTGTAGTCCCCCGGATCCTCCTTCTTCCCTTTTTTAAAGATGGGCACTACATTAGTCTTTTTCCAGTCATTCGGGACCTTCCCCGATCGCCATGAGTTTCCAAAGATAATGGCCAATGGCTCTGCAATCACATCCGCCAACTCCTTTAGCACCCTCGGATGCAGTGCATCCAGCCCCATGGACTTGTGCTTGTCCAGTTTTTTTAAATACTCCCGAACCACTTCTTTCTCCACAGAGGGCTGGTCACCTCCTCCCCATACTTTGCTGCCCAGTGCAGCAGTCTGGGGGAGCTGACCTTGTTTGTGAAGACAGAGGCAAAAAAAACATTGAGTATATTAGCTTTTTCCACATCCTCTGTCACTAGGTTGCCTCCCTCATTCAGTAAGGGGCACACACTTTCCTTGACTTTCTTCTTGTTGCTAACATACCTGAAGAAACCCTTCTTGTTACTCTTAACATCTCTTGCTAGCTGCAACTCCAAGTGTGATTTGGCCTTCCTGATTTCACTCCTGCATGCCTGAGCAATATTTTTATACTCCTCCCTGGTCATTTGTCCAATCTTCCACTTCTTTTTTGTGTTTAAGATCAGCAAGGATTTCACTGTTAAGCCATGCTGGTTGCCTGCCATATTTACTATTCTTTCTACACATCGGGATGGTTTGTTCCTGCAACCTCAATAATAGTCTTCTCAGGTCCCAGCCATGGGTGAGCAAATGGACCTGAGTGACTCTGCTTTATTACCACAACCATGAGACGTTTGAATGCAAGCCAACACTCTGAGCACACTCCCAGCCCTGGAGCTCCCTGGTGGGAGAGAGGCCCTTCCCCCAGAGCTCTGGGAGAGAGAGGCCCTTCGCCCAGAGCTCCATGCAGAGGGAGAGAGGGACCCTTCTCCCGGAGCTCCGTGCTGCCTGCAGGCAGGGGGAGAGAGGGGCCATTTCCCCCGGAGCTAGCTGCTGCCAGCTGGGAGAGGGCTGGGGGGAGTCCTCTGGCCCCAGCCCTGGGGCAGTCTGGCTGCACTCCAAACTCCTCATCCCTGGCCCCACCCCAGAGCCTGCACCCCCAGCCAGAACCCTCACCCCCCGCATCCCAAACCTCTGCACCAGCCCTGAGCCCCCTCCTGCATCCTGAACCCCTCATCCATGGCCCCACCCTGCAGCCCTCCTCCCGCACCCCACCTTCTGCCCTACCCTGGGCCACCTCCCACACTCCTTACCATAGGCTTACTAAGGTAGTGCCTAGTGTTAATTATGTAAAGTGGGTTAAGCTGGAATGTATTGCAATATTATAATTATTAAAACTCTAGTCAAAAGATATAATTATGTTGGGTCACGGGCATCAACAATTTTCTTTAACTGGGTGACAAGGAAAAAAGTTTGAAAACCACTGCCCTAGTTGACTATCCAGAACATCACACAGACTTGTTGTAGAGGTGACTGTATGGACTGCCGCACTAACTATGAGCATCCAGCTGTGCAATACAGCCATAAGCACCCTCCAGAGATGCGGGGATGGTGGGGGAGGCATGATTTGACTCTGCACCATCAGGAAATACTCCTTTGATTTGTCAAACATCCACTACAGGTGGCACTGGTGTCAATGGCCAAATGACCATAAGGCAGCAGCCATCACCAAAGTGCTTCCACAAATAGGAAACAGTGGCAGATACACCATGTCCCAGTCAGCCCAGCAAAGTTGATGCCTATATATACGTGACAACATTACAGCCAGATGACCCAGTATAGTCACCTGCATTGTCCAGCCCTGCAGTGGAGGGAACATGGTGATGTTGCATCTTATATGAGATGGTGTGAGGCTTTGGTTGGGCCAGGACACCTCTCTGAACTGGGAGGGAGAGGGGCTTGACAATTTCTATGCAGGAAAATACTCTGAGTCCCCCAAAGGAGAAGAGGGGTGATCTAAAAGCCCTCAGCCAAAGGGCCAGAGTCAGAACCTCCTGCTGGAAGTGCTGGTAGGTATATAGCCATTAGGAATCAAACGCCAGGGTGGTGTCCTGTGCTAGATGGTTGTGGTATTTTATAGTAACTCTGCACTATGGTCTAGTTACCAAAGGGGGGTAGCTGCACGAGGGAGACTGAAAAGAGAAATTACGTATGGTCAACAGCAACCCATGACGGCCCTTTTCATAATGTGCTACAAGCAAATGAATCAAATGGGACCGCGAATCCAAAGGCTCTCCCTAGGGTGAATTGAAGTGATAGTTCAACAATGCCTTACAGATGCTCTGACTAGAAGAAGAATATCTAGCACTGCTCATCTGTAGATCTCCAAGTACTTACCAAAGGAGGGCAGTACCATTATCCCCATTTTACAGAGGAGGAAACAAAGGCAAAGGGAGATAAAGTGACCTGCCCACAGTCACTCAGGAGGGTAGTGGCAGAGATGGGAACAGAGCCCAGCTCTCTGGAGTCCCGGTCTAGTGCTCTAGATGCTAGACCATGCTGCCCCCCATGGAGTGGACTGCTGTGAAGAAATAACCCTTCCACTGTCACAAGAATGAGACAACATCGACTCCCCCATCTAACAATACAAACCAGCAGTAACCAGCCAACCAAAACATCCCCCAAGCAGAGTTTATACCCCCAAAAGTGAGGAGAGCCAGAGGCTCCATGGAGTCCACTGGGGATTTCACTATTGGTATCGCTTTTACATGGAAGATGCTGAGATACCACACTGATGGGTGACAGGATAAAACCCCTGAGGTGGCGAGAAGAGAGTTTATCCAACATCAGCGCCACACCATGAGCCCAAGTCTCCACCGCCTTGTGCCTGCAGAAGTGAGGTTACATCTGCGTTCAGCAAGAGCAAAGATCATGTAAATTGCTACCAGATTACAATTCTCTGCTCCTTCACCAGTGCTGGTATTTCACAGCCATAACTGATGCCACACCAAACAACACAGCAGACAACCAGGCTCAAAATCTGAACTTCACACTCCAGATATAATCACCAGGCTCATTATATCTGAGGCTTCTTTTAAAGCCCCAGCTCCTGGATGCCTGTGATCACACAAGAATCTCATCTTTTATTGGGAAAAGAAAGTAGCTTTCTGGCTCTCATGGGTGCTGAGAAAACCCTGAAAACATGACTCATGTGCATCTGAGAGGCACAAAAGCCAGAAGGCAAAGAAAAAGAACCCAAAATGTGATTTTTATTTTTATTTTTTTAAAACCTCCCATGATTTTCAGGCCAGACTCATGATTCTTGGGGGACTGACTCATGACATTGGGGCTAGCAATACTGGTGGCAGCAGGGGGAAGAGGCCCCCTCCCGAGCACCGGTAGGACCTCAAGTGGCTGTTTTGCCATTAGCAGCAGCCCGCCCAGTGGAAATAAATGCAGATCTGTGTGTAGCCCACCTCCTTCCCAGCCCCCAATGGCGTTTGTGCACAGGGCCAGGGCTGCTACTCACTGGTGGTGTTTCCTGTCATCTGGATGATGCATTTGGAATCCCGGCCCATCTCACGGGAGTTGAACGGACGCACTCGCACCGCCACCTTCACAGATGCTCCCGCCATCTTGCTGGCCTTAAGGTCGCTCTTTCCGGCAGGGGTTGCAGTCCTGGCAACACAAGGAACGCCCTGGAAGGACCCAGAAAGGCATGTTAGGAAAAGTCTCTAAGCTCCGCAGTATGCTGCTGTAGGGCAGCTATTGAGGTGTCCCTGAGACTGAGGGCTCCCTTGCAGCAGCACCCGTTGCTGCCACTGGAGCACCAGCCTGTGAGCTCCCATCTGGCATGGGAGGCTCACCATTTCCATGCTCTCAGGGCTGAGACCCAGTGACAAACATGAGGCTAAAGCTTTCCGAGCAGCCAGAGAGTACACCATAGCCTCGACTTTCCTGGGCCATGACCAGAACAGCCCGTTAGCACCAGGCTTGCCGTGCTCAGAACAAGGGGAGCCGTGAAAGCATCAGGCAGGCAGGGACCTGCAACCCCAACCTCCTGGCAGCAGCTCATTGCTGCATGCCCCTTCCTAGTCTGATTTAATAGTCATCATCAGAATAGCACCCAGAGGCCCCCGCTGAGATCAGGGCCCCCCTGGGATGGGGCTGTGCACACACCCAGACCATGTCTCCACTAGGAAGGAAAGGTGTGTTCTTAACTCGAGTTAATTGTCTTAGTGAAGACGAGGCCATCTACAGCTTTCCCATGAGCCAGAAATAACTGAGAGCCCAGCAATAACTGCCCATTCTCACCTCCCAGAGGGCCATAGTCTGTAGAGCACACATTGAGGCAAGGACGAAGAGCGCTTTCCTGCAGACATGCTATACTTCCAGCCTCCTGGACCCCTTTCTATGCTGCTCCACAGACAGAGGGCCTGTTCCCTCACCCCGCAGACTCTTTACCCTATGTTA
This sequence comes from Emys orbicularis, assembly GCF_028017835.1. NCBI lineage: Eukaryota > Metazoa > Chordata > Testudines > Emydidae > Emys > Emys orbicularis. Next base: position 48,759,839 of record NC_088691.1, read on the forward strand.
ACGCCACTGATTTCAATGGAGCAACTCCTGGCTCGCACTAGGGTAAGCGAGAGGAGAATCAAGCCCAGAAAGCATGCTACCCTGCAGAGCCTTCTCCGGCTCCTGATGCTCCTCCCACACCAGGTGAAATCTCATAGGCAATAGAGCAAAACTAGTGTGAGCTCAGAGTGACGCCTCAGATGCTGCTTCTCCTTACATGGCCCCTCAGGACCTCAGCTCTGGCTAACCCCAAGCAGCAGAGACTTGACAGAACACAAAGGCACTCCACAAACAGAGCCCTGTCCTTCATACGGTGTGATGAGCACCTCCCCATCACACCTGGCACAGGAGGGGTGGGAGAAGGGTAGTTGGGAAAAGGAATGAATGCGTTTTGATTAGATGGGAGGGGGGAAATTAAGCCCTTCTCAGCAAACACTATTATTTGACACTCATTCGGCTGTTGTGAAAAGGACTGGGTCATCCTAGTTTTCCAACAGGGGACATGCTATATAAATGGGTGTAAATTCTGTAGGGAAACTGTGCCCAGATTTTATGGCTTAGTGCGTGGCTTATTCTCAGCACCTTTTCCCTCTCCAAATCCTCTATGGGTTTTTGTTTTTCACAAGCCCAGTGAATGCAGAAGTGCCAAGCGCACGCTTGTCAAACGAGCTCCAGCGTGTCTTGAATGGAGATGCTGCTGGCATGCTGGTCTTTGCACTAAATTGTGCATTCAGACAGCATGGTGCTGCACATTGCTGGTGAAGGAGCAAGCACCCATTGTGAGTGCATGCCTACATCTCAGCTAGGCTCAGCAAAGTGCCGGATACACTGACATCTCGGTATTCAACATTTTGGCTCCTTTTCCATTTCAGCCCACAACTGGATTCTTACTGTCCAAACTGTTGTCAGTAGGCTGGGTCCAGCAAAGCCAAGGCTAAGAAAAATTGAGCTGTAGTCTGTTCTGCCTCCTGCATGATCAACAAAGTCACCAGCTGAGTTCTGCTTCCAGAATCTCTGCTCTCACTGATTTTTGGAAGCAGAAAAGGTATGTTTGATTTTCAGAGGCCAGTTTCAGCTCTCAGCTAAACAAACCTTGCTTTGCTGAAACTCAGCACATTCAATTGTAGAAACTAGCAATACACATGGAACACAAACATGTCTTTTTTACAGTCATTTTCCTGACCCTAATTAGATCATTTGGCCTAGTGGATAGGGCCTAGCCTGGCAGGCCTGAGAGACTAGCTGCTGACCGACTGTGAGAACATCTCTTCTCTTTACCACCTTTTGTCTATCTAGACCAGAGGTGGGCAAACTATGGCCTGCATGCCACATCAGGCCCGCGGGACCATCCTGCCTGGCCCTTGAGCTCCCGGCCGGGGAGGCTAGCCCCCGGCCCCTCCCCTGCTGTTCCCCCTCCCCAGCAGCCTCAGCTCGCCAAGCCACCAGTGCTCTGGGCTGCGAGCTCCTGCTGCTCTGAGCAGGGAGCGGGGGGGTTGGATAAGGGGCAGGGGGTCCCAGGGGGCAGTCAGGGAGCAGGGTCAGGGCAGTCAGGGGACAGGGAGCAGGGGGGGGTTGGATGGGTCGGAGGTTCTGAGGGGGGCAGTCAGAGGGCGGGAAGTGGGAGGGGGCGGATAGGGGGCAGGGGCCAGGCTGTTTGGGCAGGCACAGCCTTCCCTACCCGGCCTTCCATACAGTTTCACAACCACGATGTGGCCCTTGGGCCAAAAAGTTTGCCCACCCCGATCTAGACACCAAGCTCTTTATGACATGGACTGTCTCTCACTATTAGAATTCTTTGAGGGGGTCAGCCAACACGTGAGCACAGGGGATCCAGTGGACACAGTGTACCTGCACTTTCAGAAATGCTTTGACAAGGTCCCTCGCCAAAGGAGGGATGGTCCTCTCATGGATCAGTCACTGGTTAAAAGAATTGAAACAAAGGGTAGGAATAAATGGTCAGTTTTCACAGTGCAGAGAAGTAAATAGCAGGGTCCCTGTGGCAGGGTGCTGGGCAGGAACACCTGAGCCAGCCCTCTGTCACAACAGCTCCAATTAAGGGAGGTAAATTGGAGCTGGCTAGAGAAACCTGTGCCTGATTGGCCAAGGAGAATCAGCTGCCAGCCTGATTAGCCTGGGGCTATATACAGGCCCAGATAAAAGAAACAGGAGGGAAACTGGAGAGGGGGAAAGTGCTTCCTGCCTGGGTGCAGCAGCCAAGAAGTTCTCAAGGCTGAAAACCCCAAGCTGTATAGGGTGAGAAGGTGATAGGATTGCACCCTGTAAATACTGCACTGGTGATTGCTGAACCTGAGGGTCTCTGAGTGGTTTTTGGATCAGAGCAGAAGCAGGACCAAGGGGGGGGCCCTGCTATGCCCTGTTACAGTCCCCAAGGATCTGTGCTGGTACCAGGGCTGTTCAACATAGGGCAGTGGTTCCCAAACTTTAACAACCCGTGAACCCCTTTCACTAAAATGTCAAGTCTCGCAAACCCCCTCCTAAAAATGAATATTTCCAGGGATTTTCTCCTTTACCTGAATATAAATTATAAAAGCAGTGATCTTGGACATTTGTTTTTATGACAAGCTTATTACACACTATTTATTATTATTATTTATCATTACAGTATTTTTATTACATTATGAAAACAGCAACACTCTTCCAAGATCTCACTTTCGTAGTTTGTATTGCTTTGAATAAGCCTGTTATAAGACAAGGCTCCTATGTTTCATCAAGGAGCATCAGATGTGAAACAGCATGAAGGTATTTAAGAAACCAACTGAGTTCCTCCTACACAAGCATTCAGGTCTTGAGCAGTCTAGGCAAACAATGCACATTACAACAAAGCTTAAACTTGTTCTTCATAATAATTTTAAAAACAATACTGTCTATTTAATTTTAAAAACAGCAAAAAAATCCACCTCCCTTTCCATTTCTTATAAGAAGTCTTGAAGTTTAAATCTCCTCAATGTGATAGATAGGCTTGCTTTGATCTGCTTAGCTCTTGGAAGTCCAGGGGCTCCGGGCTGCTGTCCTCGTGCTGCCCGTGGTCCCTAGGGACAGCTCTGTCTGCCATTAGGGAATTTTTTCCCGAGAACCCCCTGTAACAGGGGGTTCCCCAGTTTGGGAACCACTGACATAGGGTGACCAGACATCCTGATTTTATCGGGACTGTCCCGATATTTGCTTGTTTGTCCCGCGTCCCTACTGATGTTCGGTTGGGACACTGGACAAACAAACAATTTTGCCCTCCGCTCCAGCACACAGGCGGAGTCCGGAGGGGCTCTCGCCCCCCTGCCCCGCCCTGACTCCGCCCCCTCCTTCCCCCCCTTGGATCCCTCCCCAAATCCCTGCCCCCAGCCCCGCCCCGCCCCCTCACTGCCCCCATTGGATCCCGAGCCAGGCCTGGGGAGGAGACGCCCCGTGCAGCAGCCTGGGTGCACGGGCCATGGCCGGCCGGGGCCAGGGCTGCTCCAGCCCTGCAGCCCACGGGGCAGCACAGTGGGTCTGGGGGCAGCATGGCCCGGGCCCGGGTGGGTGGCGCGGCCCGGGGGCGTAGGCCGCCCGCCGGAGACACGCAGCGGAGAGGGGCTGCGGGGGCGAGACTTGTCCCAGGTGGGGCGGCCGGCGGACAGGGGCGAGGAGCCAGCCTGGGTCCCCTGAACCGATAAACTTCCCCGTCGCTGCCGGGGAGCCATGCGCCTCTCCCGCTTGACTGTGCTCCAGCGGCTCGCCCCGCCGGGAAGGAGTCACTGGAGCGCAGCTGAGCGGGAGAGGCACGGGGCTCCCCGCCGGCGGTGGGACACGCCGCATGTGCCCGGGGTGGGCCGGGAGGCTCCGCGGGGAAGGCAGCGCGTGCGGCTGAGGCGCTGTGTGCGATCCGGCGGCGCGGCTGGGGCCTGCTAATGCCCCCGGCCCCTGCGAAACTGCTTTTTTTTTTTTTTTGCTCCGTGCCTCCCCCGCGTCCCGATATTTTATCCCTGTGATCTGGTCACCCTAGTTCAACATATGCATAAATAATCTGGAAAAAGGGGCAATGAGTGAGGAGGCAATGTTTGTAGATGATACAAAATTATACAAGATAGTTAAGTCCAAAGCTGACTGTGAAGAGTTAAAGGGATCTTGCAAAACTGGGTGACAGGCAGGGTGGATTTGATTTAAATCAAACTGATTTACTTCACTAGTCAGGAAGACTCAATTTAATCATGGATTTCTAGATAAAAGTGCATTCTTGTTGGTTGTTATAACCTTAATACATATTCTTCACAACTCAGAGATAGATGTAGGTTTCATTTTTAGAAGGTACACACTATACATTTTTAAGTGATTTATTTCTAAAACTTTTCAGATTAGTTTTACAGCTATATCAGAAAATGAATGATTGTTTGGTTATTTCATTTACCAAAGGTAATTGAAGCAGATATTTATGAAGTCATTGGGAAGTGAACTATCTCCAATTCAACAGGTTAATCATTAATATTTGGATGATTTTCTTGCTATGCTGTATTAGGAAGAGACCATCACCAGACAGACATTTAAATTCTTATTTAACTAAAACAACAATGTTATGTATTATGGATTTTTTTTTCTTCAACAGCAAACATAATATTTTAACAAAACCAGCATATGAATTTTTGACTCTAGTTAAACATTCATGTTTTTTTAAATCAGGTTTGTTAAAATTGTTTTTAACTAAAATAGTTAAATAAAATCTTTTTAAAAAAAACAAATTAAATCAACTATGTCAGCCAGCTCAACATGAGAAACTTAAAATATTGGCTTGTGCAGCTAACTCAGTCGTCTTCACCTTCATTTTCCTGTTTGTTCATAATCTGGAAAAGAAAAACAAGCTTTCCTGCTTTTTCAGGTCCCAAACGATTTCTCAGTTTGGAATGAATTAGTCCAAAGGAAGAAAATATTTTTTTTACAACGGCAGAAGAAGCTACTGCTATTCAAAGTGAGGTTATCATTTCAACAGTCTCTGAATCCAAATGCTTAAGTGACTTCCACCAGTTCACTGGTGTGACTTTCTTTAAAATATCAGCAAACATATATTTCTTGAATGGTTCTTATTCCCAAACTGGGTCTCTTTTACGGCGTGCTGCCATTATAGGTTTTCTCTTCTATTGAGAGAATGGTATGGTAGATGTCAAATCAATGAAGGCTACACTCAAAGACCTCAAGACTTCTGGAATATGCTGCTCAAACAGTTTCACTTTTGTTTCCACTGCCTGCCCCTCCCTTCTCACATTTATCTCCAGACTTCTTCTCCTTGTCCAGATCTATTCTGACCCCCAATATTCTTCTATTCGTTAACTTTCTGAAACTTTGCACTTTTAGAGAGAGGTAAGGGATTGACTCTGTACACAAATTTGCAGAGGGATAATAGGGTTGAGGTCTTATTTCTCACCTCTAGATATTTATTTATTTTAAAACATTTTTGCTGTTAACAAGCATGTTATCTCTGGAGACACAAATCCACAGTTCGAGAAATGCAAAACTAAGCATCTCTGATGGTAGTGCTCAGTCTAAAAGATGAGTCCCATTGGGTAGATAGAAAGATTAACCTAAATAATCTGTACAGAAGCCCCTGGAACCCCATAAGATTGGGTCCCTAATCCATGAACTATTGGAACTTATTTACAAAACTTTTCTTAAACATAACATGAATATATTGTCTTATACTTTAGACTTTATAATCCCTATTCCATGATAAGGTATCTTTGGGCTCTAATCTATCTTTAGATTGGATTTTTTTTTTTTTTTTGGAAAAAACCTATTTAAATAAAAAATCAGATTTTGATTTGATGTGGTTTTTTTTTTTTAAATCTTTGATTTTTTTTTTTATCCACCCTGGTGACTGGGCAACAAAATGGCAGATGAAATTCAATGTTGATAAATGCTAAGTAATGTACATTGGAAAACATAATCCCAACTATACATATAAAAAGATGAGGTCTGAATTAGCTGTTCCCACTCAAGAAAGAGACCTTGGAGTCGTGGATAGTTCCCTGAAAACATCCACTCAATGTATAGTGGCTGTCAAAAAAGCTAACAGACCATTGGGAATCATTAGAACAGGGATAGATAAGGCAGAAAATACCATAATGCCACTGTATAAATCCATGCTACACCTGCCCCTTGAATAGGACATGCAGTTCTGGGTGCCCCATCTCAAAAGAGATATATTAGAACTAAAAGTGCAGAGAAGGGCAACAAAATGACTAGAGGTATGGAACAGTTTCCATATGAGGAGAGATTAAAAAGGCAGGGACTGGTTCAGCTTAGTAAAGAGACAACTAAGGGAGGATATGATAGGTCTATAAAATTATGAATGGTAAGAGAAAGTGAATAAGGAAGTGTTATTTACCCCTTCACATAACACAAGAACTAGGGGTCACCCAATGAAATTAATAGGCATCAGGTTTAAAACAAAAGGAAGTACTTCTTCACAGAGTGCACAGTCAACCTATGGAAATCATTGCCAGGGGATGTTGTGAAGGCCAAAACTCGAACTGGGTTCAAAAAAGAATCAGATAACCATTGATGGACTTATTAGCCAAGATGGTCAGGGACACAGTCTCATTCTCTGGGTGTCCCTAGTCTCTGATTGCCAGAAGCTGGGACTGGATAACAGGGGATGAATCACTCAAATTGCCCTATTCTGTTAATTCCTTCTGAAGCACCTGGCACCAGCCACTGTCGGAAGACTAGATGGACTACTGGTCTGACCCAGTATGGCCATTCTTATGTACATACAGTGCCTGGCACAGTGGGGCCCTTGGCGCTACTTTTGCATAACTGACAGTAATTTTAGGACAGAAACAAGTTCCAGAAACAATAATCGAGAACACTGCAGATTGATCCTGCAGCTGTTATTCCAGGGGATGGGTTGAGATTATGTTGCAGCCTCCTAAGGTATCTCTACACTGCATTGTAAAGCCAGGCTCAGATCTGGTATGAGCCCAGTCCTATCCACACATGAATCTTTTTGACTCACGTCAGCAAGCACTCAGGGCCCAAGTCCTAGGCCCCACCTAGGAGAGAGGGTCTGAGCTCGAGTCCCACTGTGACTCAGGTCCAAGCCTTGTCATGCAGCTCAAGTCGCAGCCCCTAGTCAGAAGGGCTGTGTAGTGCAGTATGAGACCCAGGTCCAGCAATCAGAAACCCAGGCTTACAATGCAATGTGGACACTCAAGTGCAGGCTTGGAAATACCAAGTCCCCAAGTGTGAGTCCCACAGACCCTGGTTTACAAGCAGTGTAGACATCCCCCTAGGGCCCTCCCAATCGGAGAGCAGCCTTTATCAAGAAACAAAATGTACCAGTGCTGCAGGAAAGATATATTTGTACTGGGGATTCCGGTGACTATCAAATACTGAGACACATGACCTGAGTCTCCACTGCCCCGTACCCTCGGCAGTCACTTACTGCCAGGTATTCCAATCTGGTAGTGGTGTAACTGACCGCACATGGCAGCAGAGAGCCTAGCCCACAAAGTCTGGGATGCTGTGAGCAGTGCTGTGCAAGCTTCCCCCCATCCAGCTCAGCCAAGTCACTCCTGCTATCCTCGTGCTGGACCACACCCAGATCTGCCAGTGCACGCCAGCGGTTCCTCCCATTCTATCCCTCACGTACAGTGGTGGATTAAGGGGCCCCAGCCAATTTGGGGACTCCCACAGAAGCACCGGAACCTGAGTAGAAGTGGGGGGGGGCCATTGGAACTGTGGCCCAGCCCCCTGCTCCTCCTCTTTCCCCCAGGGCCCTGAACATTTGTTTTGCTGGGGAGGGAGGGGGGGAGTTCTCTCACTTTTTAAGCTTTCTTTCCACTGGAAAAAAAAAGCAGGAGAAAAGTTAAAAAAATAACAGTGAGAGAAAATGTGGGGGGGGAGGAAGAGAGGAAGGGGGGCCCCCCATCAACATAAAATAGTTTTTTCACTGGAAAATGAAGACACATGATTTTGTGGAAAATGGGGGCGGGGGGAATGAAATTTGTTGAAAATGGAAGAAAGTTTGGGGGGGAAATCCACAAAATGGAAAGTGTCATAGGAAAATTGGGACCCAAATGAAAATCTTTCACACGCAAAAAAACACAAACATTTTGCTAAAACAAAACAAAAATTATCATGGAAAATTTTTGACGGGCTATCTGCATGCCCATGTTACAGAACACTTTCTAATGAAGGTGTTATCCTTTAGAGACATGCTGCCTGTTTTTAAATTGTGCTTGCATTACCATGATACAGCTTTATTTGGAAAAGTACAAATTAATTTTGGATTGAAGCGACACAACATAGTCTCATCACTGACAAATCTAGGCCCCAATTCAGGAAAGCAGCTAAGCGCAAGTGTGCATCAGTGTTCAAGCACCTGAGTACCTTTGTGAACAGGGGCCCTGGAGAGCACAATCACATTTTCAAACATGTCTCAGTCTCAGCAGTTTTACTGATTTCTTTGATGGAAAGAATAAAATTCTATTCCATGCCAAAAGCACTGTTCATGTGCCAAATGACAAAATTTATTCCTGGATCATATCAGTAAATTCTCACCAAAACCATCTGCTTGAGTCTACAAATATGGAGACGTGGTCGTTTAGCCCAGTTCTATTCTGAGCGGAGAGCTGGCTAAACTCAGGGGCAATTTATCATTTCTTTGAAAGTTAAACAATTCCATGTGGCACTTGACAATAGCTAGTTTCAAGCTCTTCCCCCTCCCCCCGCTCGTGTAACTCAAAAATCAGTTTTAAAAATCAAATATCACAGACCTTTTGTCTGGCTAGCTGGTGCCTTTGTTTACAAAAAAGGCCTATTCACATCTGAAAAATTAGCTTGCAGTGATGCTCAGTGACCGCTGTTCATCTCTGCTTTTCATACACCCCTGCAATGTGATGACCCACAGTAAATAAGATCCTGAATAAGGATTTACACAGGTTCAAAGCTTAACCAGCCCAGGTGAGCGAGTTAAGAATCTGTTTTAGTATGTAGATGGCCTCCATTTCCCTGACATATGAGCACCTCACCATCTTTAACAGATTTATCTTCCTCTTTACGAAGAAACACAGACAGGATCAGACCCAAAGTCCATCTAGCCCAGTATCCCGTCTCTGAATATGACCAGCACCAGCTGCTTCAGAGGGAAGTGTAAGATCCCCACAATAGCAGATGTGGGATAATCTGCCCCCAACATAGGTCTCATCCTGGTCTCTAATCATGTCACCTTGGCTTATGGCCTGAAGCACAATGGTTAACATCCCTTCCCAAGTATTAATTATCATTAGTTATGACGATTGTGTCTATCAAGGGAACACCCCTGGGAGGGGATGCCTTGCTGTGACCCCCATTGGGCAGGTGGGGAACTAAGACACAGGGAGGCGAAGTCCCAGCTCCTTGAAGGTGTTTACTCACCTAACTCCCATTGATTTCAAGCCTAAGTGACAGAAAGGAAGCCTGTGAGAGCAGATAATGGAGCCTGGGTCTCCCAAAGCCCAGGCTAGTGCTGTGACCACTGAACCATCCTTCCCCATCTATTTCACTTGAGTTTTCCACTACAGGTTTATGAATAATAAATACTGTACAAAACAACTGCATCTCTACCCCTGCCGGCAACGTTAGGGTTGGAACACAGAGACACGAATGCAGTGACATTCCAAGTTGAAGCTCAAACAATGGGCCAAATCCCTGCAGGACAAAGCAGGCAGAAAACTGCTCTACCAGGGCAGCTGGGATTCCCTTTGATGGTACAAAGCCAGCCATCCACACCCACCCTAACATAAGGTAGGACGGGACGTAGCCAGAGCACCTTGTGTTCCAACAATCCTCAGCCAGCGGAACAGTCCCCAGGGAACCATTCCAGCCAGGGTAACTTAGTGCAACCCTTAGGCTGCTCTAAGCTACACCAGGAGTTGAATCAGATCATGAGACCACAGAGATGTTTTATAGCCACATCTCCACCCTTCTCTCTTCAGCTGAGACCAAACCATCAAGCCATCTATATTATTCTTCTGTGACATCATATCCCAGAATCCTTTCTTTGATCCAAACCAAACAAACAAAAACAAGTCCCCCATCCTCACCTACCCCCCAAAAAAGACCCAAAAGCCAACATCCAAAGTCAAGCCATACACAATGATTTCTAAAACTGACAGTTAATGGAGCCATATATGGTAAAAGTAGACATTTCCATTCCAGCCAAAATGCCTTCACCTTGAAGAGAAACTGTGGTAGTGAGAGTAGGAGCCAACAGCTCTGTGGCTTGTATGGTCTTGTATTCAATGTTGGTAACAATATTCCCATATCATTCGTTAAAGGTGAGGTCTAGGAAAGGACAGAGATGTGTACTTCTGTTTAAACTAGGGAGGGGGCAACTTCTGCTGAGTCCACGGGTTCAGGGAGCCAATATTTCCAAATATCAGTTGGGAAATATGCAGCTGTTGAAGAGTCCACTGGGCCAGGATTATCGGCCATCAGCAAATTGACAGGCAGTCCATAAAAAGCCATGAGCATTGGAGCAAGTCTGCAGGAAAAGGTGTCTGGGATCATGGAGAGGACCCGAGGCCTACATGGGCCCACAGTGCATATGCCTTAATCCTGCCCTGGCCTTGATCCAAAACCAACACAGCTGTGGAAGGAAGTAGGAAAGGAACACAGAAAAGAGACAGGGAGGCTGGTGACAGCTTGGGGTCAGAATTAAGGTGGTTTGGATGGCAATGGCTGTGCATTTCCTTACTTGCTAACATTTGGGTTTATGTTTAACCTCACCTGGCTCTCCCCTTGACATTACTGACACATTATACACTAACCCTCCCCTCCAGCTGAAGGAGCGGTTTTGTCTGGGGCATTCATTAGCTTATGTTTTGGCCCAGAAGGGGAGGAAAAAGAAAGCAAGAGACTTTCTCTCTGTTGCTAGCTAGCTGCATGCAGAGCTCTCCTAAAAGTGCAGAGGGAATGGCGGCAGCAGCAAGGAGCAGATAGGCACAGGCCTGTGTACCGCAGCAGCACACACCACAGACAGGGATTTATGGCTCTCTCTCCTGTCACCGTCTGCGCTACAATTCCTGGACAGTGCTGCTGTTGCTTGGCGGCTGCAAAGGATCAGCACAGATGCTGGAGCTGATGGCCCACGGGTACAATACACACAGCAGACACACTGTAATGTTGCTAAGCCTAGCAGGTTTTCAAACCGATGGAAGGGGGAAAAGAGGCATTATTAAATTGCACTGCTAATGGAAGGTCTGGGTTGTGCGATTTGAGACCAGAAGGAGCTACAGATATAGAATAAGACTGGGAAGGGCTCAGCAAAGTGCATGGGCAACAGATCCTCAGCTGAAAGTGGCTACGGCTCAGTTTTCTCCCTTTCTTTGCAAGCTCTGGCCAGCCACTGGTAGCTGTTATATCTGCTCCTACACTTCCCATTACCTCTTCTGGATTCCAGAGAACTCCTGTAGCTGCCAGCGCTGTGAATGGCAGAAGTGTCTCTGATCACTGCTGTTGATCTCATGATGCCAAGGAGAACTCTGGCACTGCTGTTTTTGCTTTTCACTCCAGTCAGCAAGCTCACCCCTCTGAATGCTCCCACACTCTGGTGCACATCGGATTAGGAACCTCCAGCCAGAACCTTCGGCTCCTGCACAATGGGTGTGTCTGATCCTGGAGGTCACACGTCCTAGTGCTCTCTCGAGGCTTGGAATTCTCCCTCTAATGCTGGCTTGGTGCCTCTTTTCCCAAACGCCCAGCAGCCACACAGCATCCAGTCTATGATACTGGTGCTGCCACCTGCACTGCTAGTTCCAGCCCACAACCATGCAGCGGGAGGCCACCAGCGCAACTGAGTTCTGTGTGCTTGCTACTGCTGCTGCGCGTGCTGCTGCTACTGCTGGTTGTCATTCATGGCAGGACAAAAAATGAATCATATCTGCAAATGCAGTTCTTGAGTGCATGGGGAAGCCTAGCTCGGACAGAGAGGAGAAAGAAGCCTAGCTCGGACAGAGAGGAGACACTGGGGTGGAGTGAGTGTCTGATCAGTCTCTTATGAACAGCCCAGAGACACGTGAGCCAAATTGGAAGGCCTCTGGGACCAAACAGGGAGAAGATAAACTAGAGGTAGCCAAAGTCAAAGGGTCTCCTGCACTGTTAGTTTATTTTATTGATATTGGATTAATTTATTGTGCTCAATATCTATCACTGTTTCAATGGGAACTGCAGGTTCTCTGAGACAGTACATGAATAGAATGGTTGTAGTTTTCCACCACCTTCTCTCTCCAGTTAGCACCTGCTCAAAGGGATTCTGTTGGGATACTGCTACCACATTCTAGCTTAACGCTGAAGACTCACTTCCTTTTCCTTTGCTTTCACTCATTCGCTTGGCAGCACACACTCACTTCGGGCTTGATCAGTCAGTGGGAGTCTTTCTACTGGCTTCTGAGGGCTTTGCATCACGCCCTTATTGCATTTCCTTTTGGAAGGTGCCCGGAGATTTCCAGACACCATCAAGTGCTATCGACACTGAAGTTGGCTACCCTAACTGCCCACCGTGTATCTCTTGTTGTGTAACTCCTTATCACACTGCTCCTTGAGTCATCACCACAGATAGCCCTTTTCCTCTTACTTCTTCTTCATCCTCCCATAGCCTCAGGTGCAAACGGTACTCATTTTCTGCCACGTATTTCAGTCTTGAGCTAGTCCATTCAGGCTTCTGGTGTCATGTTGATGGATTTGGAGTCTGTATCTGCTGTTCTACATAATGTTCCTCTAGGTCACCCTCTTTTTCTCTTCCCACGTGGTGTCCGTATTGTCACTTAATATGAAAAATGTGATGCGGGCATCCTTAAAGAATATCCTAAATATGTCCATTGTTGTCTTCTTACCATATTTGATGCTTTAGGCTGGTTTGCTCAAGAATGTCTGATGTTGCAAGAAACTCTTTCCAATGGACTCTGAAAGATCTTCTGCAGGCATTTACTTTAGAATGAATTGATCTTATAAATTTCTTTTGCAGATGTCCATGACTCTGCTCCATAAAGGAGGACAGACACAATGCCAATGTTAAAAATTGTATTTGTGAGTCAGTGCCAATCATGCTACTATTCCAAATCTTTTCAAGCTCATGCAAGCTGTTTGCTGCTTTTGATATTTGTTGCTTAACATCTAGCACAGTTTCACCATAATTACTCATCTCAGTCTACACAGGTAAAATGACTTACTTCTTCCAGGGTTTCTCCTTTTACTCCAATGGTTGCTATTGGGACATTGATAGCCATATATTTTGTCTTCCCCTTGTTGCTAAACAAGCCAACTTGTTTTGCCATATCTGCCAAAAGCTGGGTCTTTTCTTCCACTGAGCGATGTATTGCACTAAGCAAGAACTAAAGGGATACTAGGGAGTCTGTTCTTCTTCTTACTGTAGGAAAGAAAAAATGCTACTGCCACAATAGCACTGTTCAATCAAGGCACAAGTCATTTCTACACTAGTACCACTTAGGCCTAAAAAATACCACCTCTGAGACACTTATGGAGGGGAAATGAAGGCTGTTCACAGGGAGTAACTGATTGATGGAATATGTTGATTGATTCATGCTGTATGTCAGATGCAGAATGACGAGAACTCCTGACAGCAAAGTCACAGATCTATGATTAAAACAGGTGTAGCTGGATGTAAATGGTTTAGTCTATTGCTGCTAGTATGGGATACAAGGCAGATGAATTTGTAAGGCTTTCCTACGTCCATTTATTAAAGCAGGATGTTAGGGCCAGTCCTGAGCATTTTACACAAATGATTTAAATTCCCCAAACCCAATTTAATAATCAAATGAAACCCCTAAAATAAAACAAATTCAGTGTCTTGTTAAACCTTCAGAGGAAAGGCAAGTTGCAAACTTGGAGTAGTTCAGATACATAGAGTCAGATACATAGAGGTGCGGTGGGAGAGAAGAAACAAAAACTTTTGTGCCAAGCTTCTTTCACTGGAAATAAGCTGATTTGTAGGGGATGATCATGGACAGTGCACAGCTGATGAGTAGGCCTATAAGAAAGAAGGACCCGACAAACATTGGGGGGGTCACACCCATAAAAAGATATAAACAGCACAGAATTAAAATTGTATGAACTATCCTGGATGGCCCTGCAAGATTGATTGAAATCAGAGTGAAAAGTTGCTTTAGGGCTGGGTGAGTCAGATATTGCCACTATGCTTTCTGATTTGGAACAAACAAATTTCCTGTGTATCACCCCTTTATTTGAATAATATAAAATATGCATGTGGTTTGTACAATATCCTACATGTGACACAGAAAACAAAGTTGATCTCATATCTTATAGAGCAAGAAAGAATTAAAGTTATATTTTAAGTATATTAAAACTCATATTTTAATTCACATGCTGTTAAAGCTATATTTAAAATAGATGCATCAAGTCCTGCAGTCTTTACTTGGTTTTTACCCAGTCCTTACACTAGGCAAAATTCCCATTTGTTTCAAACAAAAATTTGACTGAGTAAGGCCTGGAGAAGAACAGAGAAAGGATATCAGGATTTGGTCCTGTGCTAATATTAGAGCTGGCCATGAAATTATTTATTTTCTCTGCAAACATTTTTTATTTTTTTTTTTAAAAAAAGGAGTTTTCACTGAAATATTTTAGGTTTTCATAAAAAAACCAAAACTGTAGCTGGTTGGAAAATGGAATTCCCCTCTCAGAGGAAATTCCAATGTTTCAACATTTATTTTTGTGCTGCTTCTTCTTCTGCATGGTGATAGGGGAACAACGAAAGCAATACTGTGACTACAGTTGGATCTTAAGGTCTCTTGTCCATTCCAGAGCTGAGGGGGTAGCTATGTGAATGGCTGTCATACCTTCAGGATGAGCATAGAGTGGGCAATTGTCCGTGATGTGTCCAACAGTTTGCAGTTTTTTGTGCTGAATCAGCATGAAACATCAAAATAGCAAAAAATTTCACATAATGAAAAGCTGAGAAGAAAATTGATTCAGAAATACTGAAATGACAAATACAGACTTTTTCAATGAAAAGCAAGTGTTTTGTTTTAAAATGTAGATTTTGAACTTTTGTTCAGACTTGACAGTTTGGCTTAAAATGACAAAAGCAAAATTTTCCTGTGGAGCAGACATTTTGAAATGAAAAAAAAAATTGTGAATGTTCATTCAAGATGAAATTTTTCATTGCAATCTTCTGGTGCATATTTTCTCACAGGAAATTTAGGTGAAACCAGACAAACATTTTGGCCAAAATATATTGTTTAAAAATGGAGATTTGTTTTTTCAACAAAACTCTGGAAAATTAAATGAAAATTGACATTTTTTGCCAAAAATTCTGTTTTGTAGAAAAGTATTGAGCAGCTCAATTAATACAGTGAGGGTCATTCCTTTGTAATGTACATTTAGCCAAGTATTGTACCACTTCTACCACAGGTACATAGGATTCGGACAAGGCTATCCTTGTCTTTTGCACTGGCATATGCCTTTTGGAAGTGAAGGGAGGGAAACAAAAAGGTTCAGAGAAGGGCAACTAAAATGATTAGGGGTTTGGAACGGATCCCATGTGAGGAGAGATTAAAGAGGCTAGGACTTTTCAGCTTGGAAAAGAGGAGACTAAGGGGGGATATGATAGAGGTATATAAAATCATGAGTGATGTGGAGAAAGTAGATAAGGAAAAGTTATTTACTTATTCCCATAATACAAGAACTAGGGGCCACCAAATGAAATTAATGGGCAGTAGGTTTAAAACAAATAAAAGGAAGTTCTTCTTCACACAGTGCACAGTCAACTTGTGGAACTCCTTGCCTGAGGAGGTTGTGAAGGCTAGGACTTTAACAGCGTTTAAAAGAGAACTAGATAAATTCATGGAGGTTAAGTCCATTAATGGCTATTAGCCAGGATGGGTAAGGAATATTGTCCCTAAACTCTGTTTGTCAGAGGGTGGAGATGGATGGCATCATTACCTGTTAGGTTCACTCCCTCTGGGGCACCTGGCATTGGCCACTGTCGGTAGACAGGATACTGGGCTAGATGGACCTTTGGTCTGACCCAGTACAGCCGTTCTTATGTTTCTTACGTTAAAAGTTGTCACTCACAGCCCTCGTTCCCCATCTACTAGCAGCTGTTTTAGGACACCCCCACCCGCCGACTACAGTTCAGAGGAGAGCCCTTTTCATCTGCTTGCCATGATGCAGCCACATGGCGAAGAAGCAGGGCCGGCTCCAGGCACCAGCGAAGGAAGCAGGTGCCTGGGGCGGCCAATAGAAAGGGGCAGCAGTCCATCCGTTGTTGGGGCGGCACGTCCAGGTCTGCGTCGGCAATTCGGCGGCGGGTCCTTCAGTGCCTCACTTCGTCTTCGGCGGCAGCTCAATCGCTCTGCTTCAATTGGGTTTTTTCTTTTTTTTTTTTTTCTCTTCACCGCTTGGGGCGGCAAAAAAGCTGGAGCCGGCCCTGCGAAGAAGGGCCATAGCAGAATGGCAGCGCAGAGATAGATGAAGCAGGCACAGGGCCTGTGTCAATGCTGAAAGGTGGCACTGTCAGTGGCACAGTGACCCAGCACCCTTTGGTGGCACGATTCAGCGCTGGCTCTGAGGGCAGCGTGCCACCTCCTGAATTCCAGGGGCCCCTTCCTGAAGCACATGACCTTTCCTCAGGGGTTTCCCATCCAATTCAGCCCACAAAAGGTTCCACCCTGCTTAGCTCATGAGATCTGACACAATCACAACCTGAGATAGGGACGTGTCTGTGTGACACAGGGACATTTTACGGCTGGGAAATAAACGCAGGCCTATCAGAGCATGCTGATTAATCCTACTTGATCTAGTTAATTTAGGAGGGATTAACTAACAAGCTTTCCCTTAATCCATGGCACTGCCTGCTCACAAACCCCATATGGCTCAGTCCGCTGGGGCACACAATAAGGGAGCAAGATCACATCCTGGCCCCCCGGGATGGGGCGACAACTGCTCCCATGTAGAAGAGTCTTTGCTGCCTGCGTTGCTTCCTGACAACTGTCCTTTGTCAACAGTTAATAAGAGACATTGAGAGTATGGGGGGGGGGGGGATCAGAAAGATGCTGAGTCAGCAGCCACTACTCCTTTAACTGGAAAATTCACTCTCATATGCCAAAGAGATGAGCTGTTCTGACCCCAACAGTGCTCGCACCTTTCCTTACAACTGTGTTGCATCCTCTGAGGAAGGCAGCCATTCCACAAGAAATCACACCATCATCTAACTCCGTCAGGCACCTCTCCTCCTCCCCTGCTACCGATGCAGCTTGGTTCCCGAGTCTGAATTCCCCTAAACGCTGCATGACGCAACAGCCCTACACCCGACAGCTCTCACAGCAAACATTGTTCAAAAGGCAAGAGCACACTTCGGGAGAACAAAAACTCAATGGTGAAAATCTCTCTATCTCCTCTCTTTTGTGCCTGGGCTCATCTTTGCAGAGTTGGTAAAATCCAGCCAGCTGCCTTTCCTGCCCAGCTTCTATGTGGAGGAGCCCATAATGAGTGCTGTTTTCCGAATCAATAATTCAGTAATCTGAGTGCAGCGCTGAAGACAGTAGTGGCTATTATCACCATCCAGACGCTGGGCTCTCCGCTTTCAGATGGGAGGCAGACAGCACAAGGGGAATGGAGATCAGGAGTAAGGGGGAGAGGTTGGACCAAAAAAAGGACAGGGCCCAGTTTCTGCAGCCTTGAACCAGAAATCACTAGGCTGACACCGCCAGGAGCCCACAAAACCAATGGCCGCTGCCTTTAAGCAACCAACATCTTTAACTCTGATGCACCCGATCCTTTCTAAACTGACACTCGCTGGGGGCTCCAGACTGCAATACAGCACGCCCTGCCTGAGCCAGGGAAACACGGTTAAAGATAAGCACATGAGCACTCCCATTGAAGTCAAGGGCACTATTCATGTGCTTGAAGTTAAGCACGTGATTCAGTGTTTCACTGGATCGGGCTAGAGCACTCAGCACCATACAGGATCAAGCCCTACACCCAGAATGTCAGCTGCCCCATTCAGGGACCCCTTCCCCAGTATTCCAAGGGTGGTATTTCTGGAACTAAATAAACACAGTCTGTTCTGTTGGCTGACCTGGAATCAGCCTTGCAATCCAGCAGCAGCAGGACACAACTGCTCCTGCTCTTTTATTTCCACAGCTGCCTCCACCCCAACGCAGCTCCGTGCAACATTGAAACCATGATCAGATATACAGATTTCTGAATACATTGCTTGACCCGGAAATTTGTTTTTGCATGCACTGGCCTCCAACTGAACCAGTATATCTAGGGGAGGCACTAGAGTGACAGGGAAGTGCAGGATGGGGATCCAGCCCTCCTGCATATGCTCTAGAGCTGTCCAAAAATCAGTAGCTTTGAGGTGTGCTTTGGAGCTCACTACCAGGGCTTTCTCTTTGTGTTCCAGCCAGAACTGTTCTTACTGGGGCCTCCCAATCCAAAGCTCTCACACACAGGGGGCATGCACCTCTGGGGCTAAGCCCTATTCGGAGAGCTCCATAACTGGTGCCAAGGCCTCCCACTAGCCCTGGGCACGGGGGGAATTTCACCCTGACTGATTCACAAGAGCCCTGCTTCCTAGGAGACAAACGACTGATGCAGAAGCACTGGAAATCCCTGTCCACATCCTGACACAGAAAACTAGTCCAGAGGTCACGTGACATGGCATCGCTTGAAAGAGCAGTGTTAAGGGAGAGCATCACAGCTGGGATGGCATTTGGGATCAGCTCCTCAGCTAGTGTAAACTAGCTGTGCTCTGCTGAAGTCAGAGGAGCGACACTCTTTTATCCCAACTGGGAATCATGCCCATCACCTCCAGTTGAGCAAAGCTGGTTTACACCAGCCAAGCATTTGACCCAATGTCTTTAGTTCTGGGTTTGTTCCCATGACAGATGACTGAGTGAGGAGTACAGGGCAGTCCATTGTTGGGCCTATTTAAACAGCACCAGAGATGACTGTGGGCTGATGTCATTGTTCTGTGATGACAATGTCCTGGCTCTAGATGGCATCTATTCTCTGGGACCTGCTATGTGCCGAGCATCAGCTCTCCTTCGTTTCCTGGGTCTTACACTCTCTCATCTCATCGCTTTGGTTTTCTCTGCAACACAAAGCCCGGAGCAAGCGCCAGCCAGCCTCGCATGAGACAATGAATTTGGCTCTTGTGACAGTGCACCCCATAAGGTTTCATGGAAATATGCTTATAAATGTATATATATGA
This sequence comes from Emys orbicularis, assembly GCF_028017835.1. Taxonomy (NCBI): domain Eukaryota; kingdom Metazoa; phylum Chordata; order Testudines; family Emydidae; genus Emys; species Emys orbicularis. The sequence goes on from NC_088691.1 coordinate 48,779,037, forward strand.
CACAACTGGAATATGTTTTATGCTACATATGCCATGTAACATATCTCTGTAAAGATTACGATATATTGAATTTATTCATCCCATTTGTATGCATGTGTCATTGTATTCGAAGTTATGAATATTGGTTGTGTACTTGCTTGATTTCTAAGTAACCTTAGTAAAGCATTTGGTCAGCTTCTTGAGAAAGGAATGTGCAAATTAAGTGCCCAATCAAGAAACACTTAAAGGACAATAAATCTTGGAAGGCTCCAATCCACATAAGAAGTTTACCTGAGGACGTTCAGGGTAGCATGTAAACAATGGCCGCTGCCTGTAAAAACTGGGTCATGCATGGACATGTGACTTGCCCATGTGACTCCAAAACTCCATCTTGGAGCTGGACTTTGCATAGGAGAGAGGAGGGGGTCTCCACCCACAAGAGAAAGTCTACTTAAACCCCTGGGAGACCCCTCCATTTTGTCTTCAGCTAGCTCAAGAGATACCCTCTCCACCCCCAAGGATACTTGAAAGAAACTGGAACAAAGGACAGTAACTACAGGGGGTGTGAGTAATTGCTGGACCCAGACTAGAAGGAGACTAGTCTGTAAGAGGAAGCTTACTGGAACACCACGGAGGGTGAGATTTTGTCTGTATTCAGTTTTCTTACTGTATTAGACTCAGACTTGCATGTTTTATTTCATTTTACTTGGTAATTAACTTTGTTCTGTCTGTTAATACTTGGAACCACTTAAATCCTACTTTCTGTATTTAATAAAAGCACTTTTTACTTATTAACTAACCCAGAGTATTTATTAACACCTGGGGGGGGGCAAAGAGCTGTGCATATCTCTCTATCAGTGTTATAGAGGGCGAACAATTTATGAGTTTACCCTGTATAAGCTTTATACAGGGTAAAACAGATTTATTTGGGGTTTGGACCCCACTGGGAGTTGGGCATCTGAGTGTTAAAGACAGGAACACTTCTTAAGTTGCTTTCAGTTAAATCTTCAGCTTTAAGGCACCTGGTTCAGACCCTGGGTCTGTGTTGGAGCAGACTGGCGTGTCTGGCTCAACAAGACAGGGTACTGGAGTCCCAAGCTGGCAGGGAAAGCAGGGCAGAAGTAGTCTTGGCACATCAGTTGGCAGCCCCAGGGGGTTTCTGTGATCCAACCCGTGACAGTCTATCATACAATCCCCTTTTTGCATTATTTATTCTGTTGTGTTCACTTTTTTGTTTTACTCCATACAACAAAAAATATTTAATTTTAAAACAAACATGTGCAAATATAATGAATAGATGTTAATTCAAAACACCATCTTAACATTCAAAATAATTAAACCAATTGATGGGGGAGACTGAAGGACTGGGGAGGTTTTGGTAATAAAAAGGGGGTCACCAGCTTGTCAGGTCTGCACAGTAGGGACTGCATGTCGGTACAACTCCTTGCACAGTCCGGCCCTGAACCAGACTACAGCCTCTGGGAACTGCCACAATACAGCTAGCAATTAAAGAAGCAGCATGGTCTAGTGGGTAGGGCACTGGACTGGCAGACAGGAGGCACAGGTGCCAATCCTAGCTCGGTCAATGGCCTGCTGGGTGAATTGGGCAAGTCACTTACACGTGCCTTTCCTGCCCGCTGCCTCCCTTGTCTAGTTACATTGTCGGCTCTCTGGGGCAGCAGTTGTTCTAGTCTCATTCAGGGCAGATGCTGCTGAAACACGAATAACAGCAACAGTGACCATAAAGAAAAACAAAACAATGCCGCTTAAGCAGCAAAAGGGTAGCTGAGATGGGTGTCAAGGGGGAGGGAGCCAGGTCCAGAGGGGCCTCCTCAATGGTTGCGTGTGCATGTGAGTGCAGTCACCTATCCGCTCAATGAGGAGTTAGCCCACCCAGCACTGTGGAGAATTCAAATGTATTCAGGGCTTTCAAAACCAAGCACACCAGCAGGAAGTCTGTCACTGTGTAGGCGGACAGTGTGAGGAACGCACAGTGGGTGTGGTGGGACCACTGGCTGAAAGGGGTAGACAGTGCCAGCACCCTTTGGTGCAGTGGAAAATCCAAACTGGATCAGCAGGGGCGCAGCCTGCGCTGGCCGTGCAGCTGAGAGAACACCTTGGAGCCTCTGCTGGTTCCATGGAAATGTTATGTCTGAAAGCCATGCCAGGATTCCTGACACCCAGCACCCAGTTCACACCCAGTGTGGACAGCTGCCATCTCAGTGAATTAAAACGGAGGATGCTGGAGTTATGGTGTCACACCCACCTACACTAGGGCTGGGCTGGGCCCACTAACTGCAGACACCAGAAGAGAGACTAGACCCCTGCCCAGGAGCAAAGCTTTGTTCTCCTGGAATGGAGGATGAGGCAGCCCTGACACAAAGCTGCTCCTCCAGAGTGCAGACCAAGCACACAAGGTCCATGGGGCAAGAGATAGACAGTACAGGAGAGTCTGCTGATGATATTTTGCCCCTTGTTTAGAAACAGCCTTGCCAGGAGGGCTCCTGTGTATGTTGGACAAGAGAAGTTATGATTGATACATGAGGTCTCTCAAGATTCTGATTCCCCACTGGTACCAATGGAGTCCTATAGCTATGGCTGAGGACAAATGGATGGTGGTTCAAGATGACCCCAGTATTTAGTCACTGGATATCACTGCCCCAGCTGATGCATGGAGCAAGACTGACAGGCTTTGAGGGAGAGGTCACCAGCTCCCTGCTTCACCATATCTACAATAGCTTAGGAAGTCACTGCCCATTGCCCAGACCGTGTGCAGTCACTGACCCCCACGCAAAGGTCAGAATGGTAACATGTTCTATTCCCTTTGCATGGATGTGAAGGGCTGCTCACAGAGCAGGGCAATGGGGAAACAAGCCCTGTGGGTGCCTACAGAGGGTAGCACTAATTCTAGGCACAGGTACTGGACACGTCGGGGATTTGCTCAATATGCAGTGGGCCCAGCTCTGAAAATTCCATAGACCAATGGGTATGTGGGGCCTACCTCTGCAACCCTCCCTCATGGTGGCTACTCACCCAGGAACCTCATGGGACACAATGGCTGTTTGAGGATGCAATACTCAGTGGAGCCAAAGGCTGCAGGTTTGGCCCTTTACTTGGCTCTGCCAAAGCTTCAGGTGCTGTGTGTCCTGGTGAAGTGAGGATCTGAGGGAATGGGGGGAGGGGTGGCAAAGCAAAGGCGGCAACTAGGGGGGGAGGACTCCCAGAAAAACAAAGGAAAATAATTAAGGCTGAAATCTGACAAGCGAGCATCTTTGGGCACCCTCCCTTCTTATACTTAATGTTCAGCCAATCAGCTGCCTACCGAGAACTTCAAATTCAGCTGTACTTGAAGTTTCCTGCTCTCTACCTTCTACTTGTCCCCCAAGCCATAGGACTTGGGCCTGTGCTCTTGTCAACTTTCTCAAGCTATATACGGTCAGTACTTGGATGGGCAACTCCAAGGAAAATTCAAGGCTCACCGGAAGTGGCACTGGTGATTCAAGAGCAGACATTCCCCCCCACACATGCACACACACACCCCTACATCTGAGCCAGTGGAAGCAGAGGGCACCAAGTAGCTGGCTGAAGTCCTGACCTGCTGGGGTAATTAGAAGTCTTCTGACATTAATTACAAGTGTTAGAATGGTGCTAGTGTAATGTGTGTGTGCGCATGTGCGCCATGATGTCTCGACCAAACTTCCCATTTTGGAGGTTGCGTTCTGCCTGCCTAGATCTCCTCTTCACTAAAACCAAAAACATTTGCTGTCCTAATCCAGGGGAACTGAACTGAGCCAGCACTCTGTGCGTTGTGCTGACACTGCTGCCACTAGCATTTGAAAAATAGTACCCAGCCCTTCTGATTGGGAAATAAACCTTTACAAATTAACATGGTATTACACTGATGCCACTGCCAAACCTCAAAAGAATAAAAGCGTCAGCATGACCTTTCCTGGCATTTCAGGAGCCATTTACCCATCCACCCCCTGCAGAAGTGACGCCGGAGAGCACTGCTATATGAGGGACAGGGGAGACAAGGCTGAGCTAAAGGGCTGTCTTACAAAGTCTGCAGAAAAGCAGACCCACTAGCTCCAATGTGCATCATCTTGCCCATCCATCTCTGTTGGGGTTGATAATGAAACCTAATGATGACAGGTTAAATCCTATTTGCAGTGCTGTTGTAGCCGTATCAGTCCCAGGATATGAGACAGACAAGGTAGGTAGGCAATATCTTTTACAGAACCAACTTCTGTTGGTGGAAGGGACAAGCTTTCGAGCTACACAGAGCTCTTCTTCAGGTCTAGGGCATTTTAGCAGAAACACCCAGCTGCTCTGTGATTGTAGGGGCAGCCTGCTAAGACTGCTGCTGCTTTCCCCCTGCAATCTGATCCCTGAACCACTGCCAAGTATTTGCTCTCCATGGGGCTAGACTTATAGGACTGGACTGTGCTAGAGCAGTCTGTTTTCCAACAGGGCTGAAGCTGATAGCTACAGGTGCCTACATTTAAATGGCACCTGTAGATAAAATAAAAACGAGGAGTCCGGTGGACTGTTAGTCTTTAAGGTACAACCGGGCTCCTCATTGTTTTTGTGGATACAGACTAACACAGCTACCCCTCTGATATGTAGATAAAGTAGAATCTGCAGAATTCTTTGGGTTTCTTTGGAATGAAGGTGCTGTAGGAATGTCAGATACTAGGTTGTTGTTGTTGGGCTCCCAGTGAGCAGACACACCCAAATTCAGAGTGGGGCAGGCAGGAATAGCATCTCCCAGCCCCTCGTTACTTTGTTAGGAGCCAGTGCTCTCCTTCACCCCAGCTACAGACAGCAACTGCAGAGCTGTGCCTGGCCTCAGCAGAAGAGAGAGGAGCCTGAATTCGGCCCACTAGATCTTCCCCAGTGCGTGCCCAGGCACTAGCCGTGCTCAGTGCGCTCAGCCATGTCCACAGGCAGCCATGTTGTTCCCAAGATGGCCTTGAGTGACAAAGCAGACAGCGTGCTCTGAACCCTGACCCTCCAAGTCTGGAAGCATTCCCTCCCACACGCTCCCAGCCACCACTGACCCAGGGTGCCAGAGGCGCAAGATCATTCTCAAAGCTGGACTCTGGCAGGTCAGGGCACGCTCCCAGCTGGGGCATGTCCCTCTTCCCTTTGTCTAGGAGGATGAGGACGTTCAGACCGTGGGCTGTGAGCCATCTGACCTATTCAGCTCAGGTAGCAGGGCAGGCTCGAACCGCAGAATAGCACTACACACCCTCCCTCTTTCTTCTAACACCCAACAAATACACACGTGCTGCCAGCCCTACAACAGCACAGCCTCGAAAACCTGCAAAATGGCCGACACCCAGCCATGGCTTCCCAGCCAAACCCTCTGCCCAGCCCCTTAGGATTTTGGAAAAAGGAGAAATGAAGACCTCTCCCTGGTGAGTAACATCTTTCCCCATGTGCATCGGATGAGAGCATCCACCACGGCTGCACTGCTAGGGACACGCTGCATTCCACCATACAGGGCGGCTCTAACATGCACATTCATCCACAGCTTCCCTTGAAGATGCTTATTCATCAAAAAGCCTTTTGGTCAGTGCCCCTACCACATTCCCAAGGCAAACTGAATGTGGAAGGCAGATAGACAGGTCACCAACAAACCCAGTGACAGACCTGGACAGCAAGATGGACATTTTGCTTACACTCTCCCTGCCCCATTCTGCCTCTCTGGAAAATGCCATTTCTCCCAAGGAGCCCGGTTTGGAATCTAACTCAGGCACAGGTTGTTGCTAGATCCCACGGCAGCCTGGATCCCATGACTTCTGCCCACTGGATGGCAGTCCCGGATCCAGGCCCCATGACTCTGCATTCTCTCCATCACTCTGCCACAAACAGGGTGGGGTGATGGTTAGTACTGAGGCATGGCTGGCTCCTAACCCTCCTCGCTGGATTTCTTTCTGTGATACATGCAGCAATGTAGCTATGGTGGTAAATAACAGGGAGCACACAGGGCTGAGGCTCTGCCCAGGACGGGAGAGGGGATCAGAAGAAAGGGCTGGCAGAGAAGAGCCATGGGGAACTGCCATCCCTATTATTTAGGAGCAGATCCCAGCAGAATTCACTAGCCCAAACCTCTGCTTCAGGGACAGGAACTTTGGATAGGGCAGGCAGGTACACACGGCCTGGGGGAAGCATCCGAGAAGCAGGGGAGATGCTGGGAAGCTACATGGATTCCTGATGAGCAAGCAGCAATATTTATTTTTTACAGGAGAAGCAACGTTCTCCTCCTGCCACACCCGACACTCTGCATCTCCAACCTTCTCTTGCCTGTTTTCCACTCCTGCCTCGCCAATCCCCTAGGATTATACCCACCCCACCACCATCTCCCCGGCTACTCCTGTTCTCGCCAAGGGTGGCAAGAAACCAGCCGTAGCGGGCATAACATCAGCTGATCCACCCCTGCTCCCCGCACCCAGGGAGGGCTTGCTCCGTGTTTGTTTCACCTGGGTGGAGTGGGAGGATCTCATGGGGTTTGTCTCTCCCCCCCCCCACTGCTCCAACCCCGAAGGGGGTCCAGCCCAGCCAGGGGACAGGGCAGGGTCCGTGGCCCTACGGGGTGTAGAACTCCAGCGCAGAGCGCTGCGAACCTGCTCCATTGTTCTCCCCGCAAGGGAGCGGGGGTCTGCCCCAAACGGGTCTGCCCAGGCTGCTGCCCAGAGGTGACGGATCCCAGCGGCAGCTGCTGGGGCTCCCGCCCCTGGCCGATGCACCTGCCGGGCCCGGGGCGGAAGGATGCTCTTACCTCGGCCGCGGTTCAGCGGCTCCCCGCGATCGGTGCAGGCATCGGCAGACTGCAGCCGGCGCTCCGCGAGCTGCTCTGCGCCGCCGCCGCGCCGGGCTCAGGGGTGCGCGGCCCGCCCCTGCCTCCACCCCTGCCTCTGCCCCTCGGCCGCTGGTTGGCTGCGCTGGACGCCCGGCCGCGAGCGGGGGGCCGCTGGGTGACATCACGGCTGGGGCCGGACCGTCACTGCGGCAACGGAGGGGGGGAGGAGGGAGAGGGAGCGATCCCGAGGCACACAGCCCCTCCCCAAAAACCTTGTCCCCCGCAGCCTCCTTCCCAAGCCCCTCCCAGGGACCTGCAGCCGCCCCCCCCCCCCGCAACCCTGTCTCCCGCACCGCCCAACTCATGCCCCCCACCCCGGGATCTCCAGCCTGCAGCCCCCCACTCCAACTCCTGCCCCCCCCCCGCGCACAGGTACAGCCCGCTGTAGAAGCCCCCCCCCCGAACTCACAGCCGTCCCCCCCAAGCTCTGCCCCTCCCAGGGACTCCGAACCCAGCAGCCCCACCCCAACTCTTGCCTCCCCAGGGACCCTCAGCCCCCATCCCAAATCCTGCCCCCCAGAGACCCCTAGCCCAGCAGCCCTCATCCAAATCCTGCCCCCCACAACCTCCAGAGACCCCCACCCAGCAGTCCTTACCCAAATCCTGCAATCCCCAGCCCAAGTGCCCCTACTCCAAATCCCTCCCCCCTCCACCACACCACCCAGGCACAGCCCTGTGTGGATCCCCCCAAAGCCCTCAGCCCAAAACCTGCCCCCACAGCCCCCAGGACCCCCAGCCCAGCAGGCCCATCCCAAATCCTGACCCACAGCTCAGCAGCCCCCACCCCAAATCCCACACACACACACACACACACACACACACACATCACCCAGTCATGTCCCCTGCAACAGTTGCACCTGCTGGAGCCCCAGCATAATCCCCCTAGACCCTCAGTCCAGCAGATCTCCCCTACTGTCCCAACCCCCCAGGGAGACAGGGATAGTCTCACCCCCCCCCCCTTAAAGGAGAAATAGCCTCACAGACACATAGCTGTGTTGTTAAAAGGATGCCTATATGCAGGGAGCAGCATGGTCCAGTGGATAGAGCTTTGGGCTAGGATGCAGAAGACTGGACTTCTGTTCCCAGCACTGCCACCCACCTGTTGTGTGACCTTGAGCAACTCTCCCTTTCTGGGCCTCTTTCTCCCTGATGTATTTAGGCTGTATGCCCTGCCCTGAAGAACTTGTCTCTCTCTATGTGTACAGCAACTAGCGCAAAGGGACCTCTAGGCCCCACTGTGATATAAACAATACTTTCTTTGGTTTGCTCATATCCCTCCCCCTTTCTCTACCTCCTCTCTTCCACTTTCATCACCTCACCCTTACCCCCAAACACTCTACTTGAATTCCACCTTGCCAAAATCTCTGACCTCATCTCTATCACATCCCCCAATCACTAATGCCCACCTACCTTTGTGTGCATTGTTTCAGTGCCTTCTTCCATGCCACTCCCATCCACCCAATAACTCCTCTTCATGCTCATCCTTTCTAATGAATGATTCACCTCATCCATGCTGCCTGGGAGAAGTGAGTCAAAGAGAACCACTAGTAGGAAATAAGGCTCATGCTTTTAAAGTTCTACTCTACCCTGGGGTTCTGCAATACCTCCACACACAGGGTCTCTCCTCCGAGGGGAACCCCCAACCCTCTCACCCACCTTGCCTCAGTGGCTACTGCCAGTCATCAGCTAGCCCCCTCTCACTGGGGCAAACTACAGTCTGTAAAGACCACTCATCATTGGCAAAGGGGGTTTGAACCTGCTGCCTTTGCCTAACCCCAGGCTGCCCCTCTAAAACCCCTGTACTGGCTTTGGCCTTTAGCAAGGCCCACAGCCTGGGGATTTGCCAGGCTAGAGCTCCCCAGTGCCTCTTGGCTTTCCCCAGCCCAGCTCTACTCCCAGTACCCTAAGTTCCCAGGCAACCAAGTTGAGAGAGAGAGAGAGACTGACTCCCTGCCTTCTTATACTGGCCAAGCCAGGCCCTGATTGGCTGCCTCAAGCCCGCCCTTATTGTCTCTCAGTCCCAGCCCTCTCCAAGGACTGGCTTTTAACCCTTTCAGGGCCGGAGCGGGGTGACCACCCGCTACAGTGAGAGAGAGCCCAGGCTGGTGGGTCAGAGGGCTCAATGGTACCCCAGTTCCAAGGGGCAGCCTGGTGGGGGGGAACCCATCACAGTGTGTGAGAAGGAGAGAGTTTATTTTGGCTCTCAGGCCCAGAAGCTCAAATGTATTTAGACTCCTAACTTCCTCTGAAATCAATGGAGTTAGGAGCCTGGGAGGATCTGGTCATCAGAGCCCAACCTGAGTTTGCATGACTGGTAGCTAAAAATCCAACCCGGGTTTTACTTGGAAACTGAGAACATCTCATCTGGAAATCACAAAGGGCAACAACATGGAAACTCACTGTGCCCTCCCAACAATCCCCTTCCAGAGCAGAGCCGAACTTCAACTGAACCCTGTATGCATGGCACACTCAGTAACCACGTGAACTTACTGCTAACCCTTGGTATTCCACACCCCATCCCTGCTCTGCTGTCTGCTGACCCCATTCGCTGACTCAGGTTTAGAGGTCAGCAGTAAGTGCTTCAGGGCAGGGAACCTGGCTTTTTATCTGCAGTGGCAGGACTTGGTTGTGCCAGATGCTCATCATTCTGTCCCTGCCCTGCACATGAATCGTGTCATGGATTTCAGTGGTCACATCCTTAAAGCTGAACACCTGTGCAAGGGTTCTGGAACAATTTGTATAGTGGGGGTGCTGAGAGCCATTAAACCAAACTGTAAACCCTGGATATAAGGGAAAACACTTAAATCCAGGGGGTGCTGAAGCATTCCCCGCAATCCTAGTTCCAGCACCTATGCATCTGTGTCAATGTTTTACTGGCTCAGGCCCAGCGTGCTCAGCACCTGGCAGGATAAACCCCTTGTTGGGAGACTGGCTGTGTGCCTCTGGCCAGCAGTACCACCTAATGGCAATAGTCTGGGGCATAATGATCTGGAGGATGGCGTGGACTGCACTCTCAGCAAGTTTGCAGATGACACTAAACTGGGAGGAGTGGTAGATACGCTGGAGGGTAGGGACAGAATACAGAGGGACCTAGACAAATTAGAGGATTGGGCCAAAAGAAACCTGATGAAGTTCAACAAGGACAAGTGCAGAGTCCTGCACTTAGGACGGAAGAATCCCATGCACTATTACAGACTAGGGACCGAATGGCTAGGAAGCAGTTCTGCAGAAAAGGACCTAGGGGTTACAGTGGACAAGAAGCTGGATATGAGTCAACAGTGTGCCCTTGTTGCCAAGAAGGCTAACGGCATTCTGGGCTGTATAAGTAGGGGCATTGCCAGCAGATCAAGGGACGTGATCGTTCCCCTCTATTCGACATTGGTGAGGCCTCATCTGGAGTACTGTGTCCAGTTTTGGGCCCCACATTACAAGAAGGATGTGGAAAAATTGGAAAGAGTCCAGCGGAGGGCAACAAAAATGATTAGGGGGTTGGAGCACATGACTTATGAGGAGAGGCTGAGGGAACTGGGATTGTTTAGTCTGCAGAAGAGAAGAATGAGGGGGGATTTGATAGCTGCATTCAACTACCTGAAAGGGGGTTCCAAAGAGGATGGATCTAGACTGTTCTCAGTGGTACCAGATGACAGAACAAGGAGTAATGGTCTCAAGTTGCAGTTGCGGAGGTTTAGGTTGGATATTAGGAAAAACATTTTCAGTAGGAGGGTGGTGAAGCACTGGAATGGGTTACCTAGGGAGGTGGTGGAATCTCCTTCCTTAGAGGTTTTTAAGGTCAGGCTTTACAAAGCCCTGGCTGGGATGATTTAATTGGGAATTGGTCCTGCTTTGAGCAGGGGGTTGGACTAGATGACCTCCTGAGGTCCCTTCCAACCCTGATATTCTATGATAACACCTAACAGTGAGAGTCCAAGGGTCGGTTCCCCTGGCAGTTGCAGCTTGGGGTAGCATCACCCCTGCTGAGAATGCCAAGGCTGCCCTGCCTAGCAGCAATAGTTTGAGGTAGCATCGCCCCTGGCGAGAGCGGGGGTAGGGGAACCTGGGCCTACCCTAATCCACTGGGTTCCGACCCAGGGCCCTTCAAAGCAGTATCCCTTATACAGGGCCTGAGGCCTGATACCCCTAAACATGCTCCTTGGGTCCCTTCCTACCCTATCATCTTGGGCTAGAAATGGGGTCCCTCCTGTGTACCCTGTGAGCTGCCTCCTCCGTTGGCAAAAGCAAGCCGTCACCTTCAGCTTCCATGGTTGACAGGCTTCCAGTGGCTTAGGTTTGAGGCTCAATCTTGGCGGCATGGAGCCCTGGTGGCTTCCCAGCAGGGGGCTGCTGCACCCAATTGCTCTCCTCCTGGGCCAGCCCAGACTGAGCTGAGTCTCTCCCCTTTAATTCTCCCTCCACCAGGAGCATGCCCAGCAGAGGCAAGGAGGCATGGCCTCCTGGGCCCAGAGTAGATCTTTAACCCTTGCCTCACCAGTGTGGGGCTGGTATATCCCATCACATCCCTACCACACCTAGGCTCTGGGTTCTGTAAATATAAAATAATTATAACAGGCAGGGCCGGCTCCAGGCACCAGCTTGTCAAGCAGGTGCTTGGGGCGGCCACTCCGGAGAGGGGCGGCACGTCCAGCTATTCGGCGGCAATTCGGCGGACGGTCCCTCAGTTCCACAGACACATGAATGGGAGACACAAAACCCAAGGAATGACAAATATTGGCTGCGTCTTTTTACTTGAACATAAGAACGGCCGAACTGGGTCAGACCAAAGGTCCATCTAGCCCAGTATACTGTCTACCGACAGTGGCCAATGCTAGGTGCTCCAGAGGGAGTGAACCTAACAGGTAATGATCAAGTAATCTCTCTCCTGCCATCCATCTCCACCCTCTGACAAACAGAGTCTAGGGACACCATTCCATACCCATCGTGGCTAATAGCCATTAATGGACTTAACCTCCATGAATTTACCCAGTTCTCTTTTAAACGCTGTTATAGTCCTAGCCTTCACAACCTCCTCAGGTAAGGAGTTCCACAAGTTGACTCTGCGCTGTGTGAAGAAGGACTTCCTTTTATTTATTTTAAATAAAAAAGCTTGAGTTTTTTTACACACATCTGCTTTTCAAAGTCTCCAGAGATCAGATGTGCCATAAACAACAAGCCATGATGGAGCTGCATCCACAGCCCAATGAAATCAGGAACCTCTGTCCATTCACTCTGCTGGGCTTAGGAGCAGGCCTCTGCGGACTAGTGTTTGCGGATGCAAATTCTGAGGGAAGGTCAAGTTTCTTTGGAAATTTATATCAGTCTTAGTTTTGTTTCAAAGGGCTTTAAAACAAGAGGCAGATTCTCAGCTGTTATAAATCAGCATTGCCCCATTGACTCCAATGGGCTTTGAAGGCCAGGGGCTGCGGACCAGATTTCCAACACATCTCAGCACCCACAAGTGCAGTTGGATTTTCAACAGAGATCAGCTCCCCTTTGACACAATCGGAGATACTGGGTGTAGGGCTAGATTTCCACATCAACTAGGAAGTGAGTGACCCACATAGAGACAGTCCCGACAATAGAACACGATGCCATCGTACTTTGATTGTACATTCTTATTTAGGTCATTCTTATTTAGGGCTCCAGATTGATCCCAGCAATTACAGGCCTGTAAGCCTGACTTCAATACTGGGCAAACTAGTTGAAACTATAATAAAGAACAATATTATCAGAAACATAGATGAACATAAATTTGTTGAGGAGGAGTCAACATGTTTTTAATAAGGGGAGATCATGCCTTACCAATCTACTAGAATTGTTTGAGGGGGTAAACAAGCATGTGGACCAAGGGGATCCAGTGGATATAGTGTACTTAGATTTTCAGAAAGCCTTTGAAAAGGTCCCTCACCAAAGGCTCTTACACAAAGTAAGCTGCCACGGGATAAGAGGGAAGGTGCTCTCATGGATTGGTAACTGGTTAAAAGATAGGTATAAATGGCCAGTTTTCAGAATGGAGAGAGGTAAATAGTGGTTTCCCCCAGGGGTCTGTTCTGGGACCAGTCCTATTCAACATTCATAAATGATCTGGAAAAATGGGTAAACAGTGAGGTGGCAAAATTTGCAGATGATACAAAATTACTCAATATAGTTAAGACACAGGCAGACTGCGAAGAGTACAAAAGGATCTCTCAAAACTGGGTGACTGGGCAACAAAATGGCAGATGAAATTTAATGTTGATAAATGCAAAGTAATGCACATTCGAAAGCATAATCCCAACTATATATATAAAATGATGGGGTCTAAATTAGCTGTTACCACTCAAGAAACAGATCTTGAAGTCATTGTGGATAGTTCTCTGAAAACATCCACTCAATGTGCAGTGGCAGTCAAAAACGTGAACAGAATGCTGAGAATAATTAAGAAGGGGACAGAAAATAGGACAAAAAATATCATGTTGCCTCTATATAAATCCATGGTATGCCCACATCTTGAATATTGTGTGCAGATGTGGTTGCCCCATCTCAAAAAAAGATATATTGGAATTGGAAAAGGTTCAGAAAAGGGCAACAAAAATGATTAGGGGCATGGAACGGCTTCCTTATGAGGAGAGATTAATAAGACTGGGACTTTTCAGCTTGGAAAAGAGACGGCTAAGGGGAGATATGATTGAGGTCTATAAAATCATGACTGGTGTAGAGAAAGTAGATAAGAAAGTGTTGTTTACTACTTCTCATAGCACAAGAACTAGGGGTCACCCAATGAAATTAATAGGCAGCAGGTTTAAAACAAATAAAAGGAAGTATTTCTTCACACAACGCACAGTCAACCTGTGGAACTCCTTGCCAGCGGATGTTATGAAGGCCAAGACCATAAGTGGGTTCAAAAAAGAACTAGAAAAATTCATGAAGGATAGGTCCATCAATGGCTATTAGCCAGGATGAGCAGGAATGGTGACCCTAGCCTCTGTTTACCAGAAGCTGGGAATGAGCAACAGGGGATGGATCACTTGATGATTACCTGTTCTGTTCATTCCCTCTGGGGCACCTGGCACTGGCCACTGTTGGAAGACAGGATACTGGGCTAGATGGACCTTTGGTCCAACCCAGTAGGGACATTCTTATGTCATGAGCTCTTTATCCACCTTCACATCCTTCCTCAGACCAGACCTTTGCCGCGATGCCTACAAAAAAATTATGCTGACTGATAGTGTCTCATTGTTTCCTTGTACTCTCCTGCCTGTCTTTGTGTATCCTGCTTTTCTCTCTTGTCCTATGCTTAGATTGTAAATTTGTTGGGGGGCAGGGACTGGCTTTTTGTTCTGTGTTTGTCCAGCACCTAGCACAATGGCCTCCTGGGCTATGACTAGAGCTCCTAGGTGCTACAGGAATACAAATAAGTAAGCAAGCTCCAAGTGTGGGATTCAGATGGCTAGAACACCTCTGTCAGGGTGGAGTTTATCCTTTGTATTTTATTGTGGAGCCCTTTAGGAACTATTTTTAAAATGACAGTTGAGATTCCCACATCACCACAAGACTCAGGGGTTCAGGATTTGCAAAAAAACCTTTCAAATATCATGAGTTGGTGACACTGCATCTACTTCAGGCCCAGCTTGCATCCCCATAGGCACTTCATCTCATTTGCTTCCCTCTGCTTGAAAAGGGAACTTGGGTGGCTCCATGGCACCAGTCCTGCTCCCTTCCCAGACATTGTGCAGGGCCCCAATACGCAAAGAGAGGACCCTCAAATCAAGGCTGCAGTTGCAATGGAGCAAATTTATAACAATGACATAATACCTACCTGTTATGTAGCATTTTTCATCAATAGATGAAAGGAGGGCACTGTCATTATTCCCATTTTACAGATGGAGAAACTGAGCACAGAGGCTTGCCTGAGGTCACCCAGCAGGCCAGAGCTGGGAATAGAACCAGGTGTCCTGAATCCCAGTCCAGTGCTCTATGCACTAGCCCTCCTCACCCCCAACTTCTTGTGGCTACACTGAAAACAAAGTGTACACCTTTCTTACCTGCAAAGGGCACTTCTTTGCTAGACACAGCCAGGTTCTAGATGGGGGGTTTTTTTGTTTAAAAAAATTGGTTTTTTTTTGTTAAAAAATTTTTGAATTTTTTTAACAAAAAAAGCTAGGGATAAATTTTTCATGAAAAAATGTCTCTCTTTTAAGCCAGCTGTAAGTTTCCACTTTATAGCACTTGATTAGATGAGTGTGTGACCCAGGCATAATTGTAGGTTTATTAAAATATTATTTAGATACCAAAATAAAGATATTTTTATCCTGGGAAACGTCAAATATCTATTAACTGAGAGCACACATTGCCCATGAAGCAGAACTGATACTTCTTGAGAGTAATGTCATACATACTGTTTGGTACTAAAAAGGATATAACATAAGTTTATGGTGAAATGATGTATGTGGACTTCTATTTCAGAGCAATCAGTGTGTGTCATTAGTATACCCACGTATAAATAAATCAATATTAGCGTGTAGGGACAAAATCAGGAAAGCCAAGGCAAAGAATGAAATACTGGCAAGGAATGTTAGAGACAACAAGAAGGGGTTTGTAGCGAGGCGATGGGATACCCCACAGCCCCGCTGAGGGCCGAACCTCCCCTAACACCAACGTGGGCAGAGCCACTGGGTCCGGCGCCCGCCCCTCAGAGGTCACTGTGCCGACCCGGAAGTATAAAAGCCCGCCTGCAGAGCTCAGTGGAGAACAAGCTGCTGGAGAGAGCAGATGTCTGTGGCCGAGCTCCCGCTTGGGAGACAGCAGCAGGCCGTGACCACCCTGAGGACTCACCAGGCTAGCCGAGCCTACCCCTCGCCCGTTACCCTGAGGAGGACTGGCCGAGCCTGCCCCTTTCCAGCTACCCCGAGGAGGAGCCAAGCCTGCCCCTTTCCAGCTACCCCGAGGAGGAGCCGAGCCTGCCCCTTTCCAGTTATCCCAAGGAGGAGCCGTACCTACCCGGAGGAACCGATGCTGGTGGAGACCACCGAGGACACTAGTACGGCCTGGGCTGCTACAAACTCATTGACTCAGCCCCTGCTTAAGAGCCTGGGTTCCTGACTATTTGGTTGCTGCCCCGCCCTGACCTAGGGCCTGGGCTGCTACAAACCCATTGACTCAGCCCCTGCTTAAGGGCCTGGGTTCCTGACTATTTGATTGCTGCCCGCCCTGATTGAGGGCCCGGGGCTTTTCCTGAACTATTGGCTCAGCCCCTGCTTAAGGACATGAGCCCCTAACCGTGTGTTTGCTGTCCCACACTACCACCGGACCAGGACTGACGGCGGACCAGAGCGAGGCAGTGGGATACCCCACAGCCCCGCTGTTGGGGTCCACTAGGCATAGCTACCAGGTAACTCGGGGGAGCGGAAGGCCAAAGTGTCGATGAAATTCTTTTGCTCTGGGCCTATCTGAACCCCCAAACCCCATCTTGTGAACTCTCACCTACTTCTGTGCTCACTGCTTACATGCTCTGTAGCAGGCTGAAGCAGAAATGTATTGGTCAGCGTTTCTAGCAGATGGCTGCAGTTTCACTCACACTAGCAGAAATAATAGAGATAAGGAAGCTTATGTAGAGCTTATTGTAACAGTTGTCTGGAAGGGAGGGGTGAGGGGGAACAGCCAGACAAAGAGATGTATGCAACCAGTTTGGGGTATAAAAGGTAAAATTTGTTTGTATTTGTGGCACTGGATTTGAGACATGCTGGTCTCCTAGTGCCATTTCAGAGCTCTGAAATAAACTTGGCTTGCTTTCTCCCCTCGGAGTCTTTATTGGTGCTAAGCACACCGGGCCATGGACCATTGTTGTCCCCTTGAGCCCTTAGGCGGCCAACAGTTTTGGCGTCCCTGGGTGGGCTCGAGGCTGAAATTTAGCCTTGCCCGGATCCCTCCTGGTGGCCGACGGATTACGGCGACGACCGACGCCCAGCGCGCACCGGTGACTTCATCGGGGGCCTTGGCAGAGACGTGGTTTGCTCGACCCCGGAGGGCACAACGGTGCAACGCACACAGACAGCGGAGAAGCAGCTGTGGGCGACGGTGGGGAACCGGTCCCGTGGATAGGGCAACAGTGCAGAACCGGACCCTTGGATAAGGTACGAACAGTCCAGTGGGGACTTTACCTGTTTTGACCTGGGGACGCCCAGAGTCTCCCTAGAATATGGGGCAGGGACAGAGTACAGCCGGCAGGGTACAGTGTACACCCTTAGAATGCATTCTGGTGAACTGGAAAGTGTTTGGATCTGATCAGTTGATTAAAAGTAAATTGAAAAGGTTCTGTACAGTTGATTGGCCTCAGTACCAGCTGGAGTGCCAAGAAAGGTGGCCACCGGAGGGATCACTTAATTACAACACGATCCTTCAGTTGCTTTTGTTTTGTCAGAGAACAGGTAAAGGGAATGAACATCTCTATGCGTATACGTTTATGGTGTTAAGAAATAGGACTGATATTTTGCTCAAGTGCCATTTGACTCCGACAGGCTCGGTAGTATTGGCTGCTAAACCCCAGAACCCTCCCACTGTTGTAATGCCAGAATCGGTGTCCCCTTCGGCTCCTCCACCCCCACAGGCTTTAGAGAGTACCCCCCCCCCCGTGGGATTGTATCCGTTGATTACTGAGAGTGTGGTAGCCCGTCCAGGAACCCAGGAACGGCCAGCACAGATAGTGACTGTGTATTCTCAGTTGCTTTTAACCCTGTACGTCTGGCAGAGGCAGGAGAATTCTCGACGAATCCAAGCAAGTTCATTTCTATCTTTGAAGGTTGTCTGGCTAGCCATAAGCCTGACTGGGATGACTGCAATATCCTTATGAAAACCCTGTTGTCTGAAGTGGAGCGGAATCAGGTTATAGCTAAGGCTAAGAAGGAAGACGGGGAAGGCATTTAAGGTTTAAAAGGGAAAGCTATTGGACACCAGAGGTTGTACAGAGGGAATCCTCAGAAGTGAGTGTGCTCGTCCTGGTTTGTTGCTTCAAAGCTCTGTATAGACGTTATGTTACTGGAAAGGTGTATGATGGCAATGTGTATGTGTTAATGGTTGGAGAAAAGGTGTATGAGTGAAGAGTGGAAGGTTCCTTTGGAAGTTAGAAGAAGCCGAGAAAGGGAGAAGAGGAAAAAGCACAGAATGAGTTAACTGAGAGGAAAATACAGCTAGCAGGCTCATCCAAGGACAGTGTTCACAGCTAAGACTTGGCTGACAACCAAGAGAAAGGGGGGGCCTGAATGTGCCCAAGCAACTGTGAGATCTGCAAAATACTGCAAGGCATAATGAAGACAAACGAAGGGTTAAGAAGCAGCTTTTCCCATATTGGCCCAGGGATTTAAAAATTCCCCCACTCTGTTCGGCCAGGCTTTGGCCAGAGACTTGGAGGAGTGGGATAATTCAGACAGAGCCCTCCTGCTGCAATATGTAGACGACTTGTTAATTGCTGCTGTGGGTCTAATCCCTTGTCTCAGAGCTACTGTGAGTCTCCTAAACTTTATTGGACTGCGAGGATACAGGGTATCTCAAAGCAAAGCCCAAATTGCTCTTTCAGAGGTTCAATATCTGGGATTTCACATCAGGCAGGGAGAGAGACAGCCTCCTTCCTTTCGTTTGAGAGCTATCTGCCAAGTTCCCATCCCCAGCAACCGTAAACGGCTTAGGGCATTCCTGGGCATGGCAGGTTTTTGCAGAATATGGATTCCAGAGTTTGGACTGTGGGCTAAACCTCTGTATGAATGTGTTAAGGGAGCGGAACATGACCCCTTTCACTGGTCCCTAGAAGCGGACAGGGCATTTCGGCTATTAGGTGCCTGGAAACGTCCTGTGGCATACTTTTCTAAGCAACTGGATCAAGTTTCAAAGGGATGTCCAGCCTGTTTGAGGGCGGTCGCAGCTACTGCTCTAGTGCTTGGGAAAGCTGAGAAACTGACACTGGGAGGAACTGTGCAAGTGTATGTTCCCCATATGGTCCGAGCCTTGCTGGACACTAAGGGTGGTCTTTGGCTCACACAGGCTCGGGTTGCTCGGTACCAGGCGAAGCTGTTAGAGAATCCAGAAGTCACCCTGCAGATCTGTCCTTCCCTTAATCCAGCTACCTTGCTACCAGAGTCAGAAAAGCAGGAACATGACTGTCTAGAAATCATAGATGTTCAGTATTCTAGCCGCCCAGATCTAAAAGATCAGCCACTCCCAAATGCTGACTTGGAATGGTATACGGATGGAAGTAGTACTGTTGTGGATGGGCAAAGGAGGGCTGGTTATGCTATTGTGTCTCTTCATGATACCGTGGAAGCTGAGAGTTTACTGGCAGGAACATCTGCCCAGCTTGCTGAACTAGTGGCCCTGACCTGTGCCCTTGAGCTGGCAAAAGACAAACGGGTTAATATCTTTACTGATTCAAAGTATGCTTTTGGGGTATTGCATGCTCATGCTGGTTTGTGGAAGCAAAGAGGAATGCTAACAGCCCAAGGCTCTCCGGTCAAGCATGGGTCTCAAATTCTCCAGCTTTTAGAAGCAGTACAACTCCCCTCAGCAGTAGCAGTGGTACATTGCAAAGCCCATCAGAGGGAAGATCAAGATGTAACCAAGGGCAATGCCAGAGCAGACAGGGAAGCTAAGCGAGCTGCTACCCTGAAATTTCCAACAGAGGAAAATGCCCAAATGCATGCCCTCATCCCATCAGTGGGTGAGCTTGCAGCCCCTCAGTACTCCCAAGAGGACAGAAACCTGGCTGACAGTCTCGGTCTCCAGGAAAAGGAGGGATGGCTTTATTCCACAGAGGGAAAAATCCTCCTGCCAAGGGCCTGATTCGACCAGTGTTGCAGAAACTGCATCAAACCACACACGCAGGCAAAGAGGCTCTTACCCAGCTTATGAATGAATATTTTCTAACTTCTAGACTTAAACCCCTAGCATCACAGGTACAAGCTGAATGTTTAATCTGCCAAAAGAATAACCCTCGACCAGGAGTAGCAGTGCCACCAGCCACCCTGGAACCTACCCCAGGCCCAGGATTAGTGTGGCAAATAGACTTTACTGAGTTTCCCAGGACCCAAGGGTACAGGTATCTTCTTGTCTTAGTGGATCGATTCAGCGGATGGCCTGAAGCCTTCCCATGTCGCAACAACACTGCCAAAACAGTGGCTCTTAAGTTTGTCAAGGAGATCATTCCTCGCTTCGGCCTTCCCCAGTGGATGGAATCTGATAATGGAACACACTTCACATCTCAAATTGTTCAAAAGATATCAAGTGCTCTGCAAATCCCCTGGAAACTCCACACACCCTGGCGACCACAAGCCAGTGGAGTAGTGGAACGCACAAATCAGACACTCAAGCGACACCTCTCAAAGGTCTGTCAGGAGGCCTCTCTTAAGTGGCCTGATGCCTTGCCCCTTGTGTTACTTCGCATTCGTGCTCTCCCTAAGGGTAGGATAGGGCTTAGTCCCTTCGAGATTATGTTTGGAAGAGCATGGCCTATGAATGGTACCCCAGTTCTGGCAGGGGAATGGGAAGTGGGGTATGGTTTCTTGTCTCAGTACATGTGCCCTCTGTCTGCTGTTCTTTCTTTTCTTCACAGGTACACCAAAGATTCACAGCCTCTTCTGCTGGATACCCCGGGTCCACTCCTTGCAGCATGATGACTCCGTTCTCGTGCGGACCTGGAAGGACGAGCCTCTCCAAGAGAAGTGGAAGAGACCCCACACCGTCCTGCTTGTCACCCATACAGCGGCAAAGGTCGAAGGACACAAGAACTGGATTCATCACTCTCGACTGAAAGCAGTGCCCGCTCCTAAACAGTGGACTGTCCAGCCTGCGGAGAAGACTGCGAACGACGATTTGGGACTTAAGCTGTTATTCAAAAGACAGTAAGGGTCATGGGAATGCGTTGTGATCTTTCTGAACAGTCACAGCATACTCCCCGCGAAAACCCTGAGCATTGGTTTTATTTTCTCACAGAAGGCCGACCTGGCCTATATATTTGGTCTTGTTATTTTTTGACTTGTTTAGTGTCAATAATTCTTCTTGTCTTCTGGGTATTTGGGTTTGTGGTAACCCTTTCCCCACAAACCACCCTACGGGACTCACAAGGTAACAATGGAAAGGCTAGTTATGGTGAAGCCTTTGGGGTTTGTGGTACTAGTGCCTACAAATGGCTTCCTAATGGTTGGCATGGTAGCTGTTACAAAGGCTATCTTGCTCCTCCCCTCCACGTTCTACCTAAGGCTCCCTCAGGTCGTCCCAGGTACTATCGGTCCTTGAGAGCTACCTTAGAACCCATCAGTGAAGGAGACAGGTTTGGGATGATAGCCCTCCCTTCCTATGGGGTGGGACGGCTAACCCAACTCTACAGAAGACTGTCTAAATTTCTCACCCAGTTTGCCAATGATACCCTGGCCATAGAGAAAAGCATAAGTGCTGAGCTGTACCAGCTTCGACTGCTGGCTTTGCAGAACCGTCAGGCCCTAGATTATGTGTTAGCCTCACGAGGCGGGGTCTGTGCCCTTATTGGAGAAGAGTGTTGTACCTATGTCCCAGAGTTTTCACAGGACATTAACAAGCACATCTTGTCAGCTGAACGGGCCTTTAACCAGTGGAAGGCCCAGGAAAGAGAACCCACTATTTTGGATTCCCTTTGGGGTTGGATACCTGGTTTAGGGGATATAGGGGGAAGCATTGTTCGCATCTTGCTCACAGGTGTGGTGATATGTTTTGTTCTTGTTCTTTTGCTCATTTGCTGTAAAGTGCTCATACGTAAGACTTGTACCTCCCCCTCCCCAGAAGTTCCCTTATACCCTCTCATTGATAATCCTGATTGTATGGAGCTTAATCGCATTTTGTCTTTAGAGTATGAGAAAACTCTGACAAAGGTTTGTTGAGTGTTCTCAAAGGAGGGATTATTGGGGTCCACTAGGCATAGCTACCAGGTAACTCGGGGGAGCGGAAGGCCAAAGTGTCGATGAAACTCTTTTGCTCTGGGCCTATCTGAACCCCCCAAACCCCATCTTGTGAACTCTCACCTACTTCTGTGCTCACTGCTTACATGCTCTGTAGCAGGCTGAAGCAGAAATGTATTGGTCAGCGTTTCTAGCAGATGGCTGCAGTTTCACTCACACTAGCAGAAATAATAGAGATAAGGAGCGGGGGAAAGGAGGGGTAGTTAGTTTGCAGGCGTCTAACCCAAGGTCGCAGAGACGGGGAAAGTTTTCTCACAAGCTTATGTAGAGCTTATTGTAACAGTTGTCTGGAAGGGAGGGGTGAGGGGGAACAGCCAGACAAAGAGATGTATGCAACCAGTTTGGGGTGTAAAAGGTAAAATTTGTTTGTATTTGTGGCACTGGATTTGAGACATGCTGGTCTCCTAGTACCATTTCAGAGCTCTGAAATAAACTTGGCTTGCTTTCTCCCCTCGGTGTCTTTATTGGTGCTAAGCACACCGGGCCACGGACCATTGTTGTCCCCTTGAGCCCTTAGGCGGCCAACAGCGCTGAGGGCCAAACCTCGGCCGAGACCTCTACAGGGTTCTTCAGATATCACAGACAAAAAAGAAAGATGGATTGCAAGCCATACGTGCAAAGGCTGAAGGAACTGGGTATGTTCAGTTTGGAAAAGAGGAGATAAAGGGGGAACATGATAGCAGTCTTCAGATATTTGAAAGACTGCCATAAAAAAGATGGAGAAAGGCTGTTCTCTCTTGCACACAAGGCAGGACAAGATGCAATGGGGTCAAACTACAGCACAGTGGATTTAGATTAAATCTCAGGAAACACTTCTTAACTGTAAGAACAGTAGGACAATAGAACAGATGCCTAGGGAGGTCATGGAAGCTCCTTCACTGGAGGTTTCCAAAAGGAGGCTGGAGCCATCTGTCTTGGAGGGTTAGACACAACAAATCTGGCATCTGGGCAGGGGGTTAGACTAGATGATCCTTGCGGTCCCTTCTAACCCTGTGAGTCTATGTTTCTAATACATTTCAGTCAAGATTGGATGTTTTTTCTGAAAGCTCTGCTCTAGGAATTGTTTTGGGACAGGTCTCTGGCCTGTGTTATGCAGAGGTCACACTAGCTGATTACAGTGGTCCCTTCTGGGCTTGGAATCTGTGAATCTATGAATGTCTATGGATCAAACCAATGCATCTGACCTGAGTTGGTCTGCCCAGCACAAAGCAGATCCTGAACCCAGTTTTTCAGGCTAATAGAGGGGTCCTGCAGTGTTGGTATAGGGCAGCCACAGCAGCTATTATGCAACTTCCCCTCCCAGACCCCACTGCAGGGGATGGCTGTTCCCCAAAGGGAAAGAGGTGTGGCAGGGCTAGGGCCAGGGCCATGGCATCCTGATGACCTAACAATTTTGGCTGCTGGAAGAGTCCTTGGAGGCCACAGGCAGTCAGCATACTTCAGAGCAACCCTGAGGCTGTTCTAAATTACACCGGGAACCTGGCTACCATAGAGGGATCAGGGGTGCAAACAGCTTCTTTCCACACTCACCCATCTCATCTATGCCCAGAACAGGCTGGGAACTGCTGAAGCTCAGGCCCTGTGCTGCTGTTTCAGAAGGCCTTTGTGCTGCGTTAATGCTTTGAGACGGGCGGTGAGTTGTATGGGCCTGTGGTGCCCGGGCTCCAGGGTCTGGGGGTCCTCCGGCTCCACCAATGTTGGAAGCCAGGTCTCTCCCCTGACCCTTCGTGCTGCCCCCGCGTGCCTCCCCTGGGCCCCGGAGCGTCCCTGCCTCAAGCGGGCAGCTGCCCTGCCACTCCGCGCTGTGTTCCCTCGCTGCCGCCGCCGCTGGTCGCTGCTGCCTACAACACAAAAGCAGTGCCAGCGGCAGGCTGAGGCAGCTGCTGCACCTGCAGAGGGCGGAGGGGAGGAGGCGCACACATGATTGGCAGCCCTCCCCTCCCCCGGCACCCACCGGGAGACAACGCTGAGGGGGTTTCTGGGAGACGGAGTCTGGACCTCACCTGAGCAGCTGCTGGGGCTTGGGTGAGTGTCCAACTGCGTGATCCGTGCCTCCCACCCACCACTCCTGCCTCACGCTGGGCAAGAGGCAGCCCCATCCCCCATGAGGCTATGGTGAGGGGCAGCAGGCTGCAGCAGGGGAAGAGGCCACAAGTGATGGCAGCCTGCTCTCCCCCCCGCCCAGCACCCACCACAGGGAAGGTGAGGGGGCTTCCTGGACCTGAGAGGGGCCCGGCCCCTAGGAGCATCTGCAGTGACACTGCCGGGTGAGTGTGCTGCCAGGAGGGAGAGGGGGACCCCTCCCCGGGAGCTTGCTGCTGACAGCGGGGAGAGGGCTGGGAGGACTGTGGAGTCCGCCTCTCTGGCCCCAGGCCTGGTGCAGCCTGCCTGCACCCCAAACTCCTCATCCCCGCCCCACCCCAGAGCCCGCACCCCCAGCCAGAGCTCTCACCCCTGCACACCAACCCTCTGCCCCACTCAGAGCCCCCTCCTGCATCATGAACCCCTCATCCCCTGCCCCATCCCGCAGCCCTCACCCCCGCGCCTCAACCCTCTGCCCTAGCCCTGAGCCCCTCCCAAACCCCTCATTCCCAGCCCCACCCCAGCGCCTGCACCCCCGCCAGAGCCCTCATCCCTCCACACACTCCCACATTGTGCAGTATAGGGAAACTGTTAAATGCTTACTGTTTCCAGTCCATTTTTTACATTATTTTATATATAAGGCGGGTGTGTGCGTGTGGCAGGGGGACTTAGACCTGTTCTGGGCACCCCCAAAAATTATACAAACCTGCCACCCCTGCTTTGAGATACTGAGCATCATTTGTTCTGCTTCCGAGTGAAGGCTCCATTCCTGCAAACATGCACACAAATAACTGGATGCATCTGAAAGAACAGCATGGCCTGGCTAACTGTGCCCACTGCAGAGCCCTGCTTCGTGTGATAGGCACGTTCACCATGTAGGCAAGGCGGCCACACAGGGATGTATTGTACAGGACAGCCCAGCCCACCTCTCCAATGCCCCTTCCTGAGTTTGCAATCCCCCCACCCATGCTCTCTACCCAGTCATCCAAACAGCTCCCTTACTACTGCACTCTTTCTGGTGACCCCTGCACCCCAATGCACCTGCTCAGGAACTCCCGATTTCCAAGCTTTTGCTAAGTTTTATCCTAACTCTTGCAGGCTTCCCAGGGGTTGCTTATTTAAACATCAACATCTGGAAGAGATTTTCCCACTTCAGTAATTGCTATGGGCCTGATTCAAATCTCCCTTACAGCCGGTATGATTCCATTGACTCATGTGGATTACTCCTGACTCACACTGATGGTAGCGAGATCAGGCTTGAGTCTTTAGAGACTTATCTCCAGCATAAGGAGATTTCCTTGCCTTTTTTGCTCCTGTTTTCAAATAAAAAAAAACTAGTAGCCGGGCCATCTGAAAGTATTTAGACCAAAGAAGACTATATGGTAGCTGACAGCTGTTTTAGGCAGCATATCTTGGACCTTCTGCTTGCTAGAACAGTATCTGCAAGTTTTTACATGTATTTGCAGGGTTTTTTTTAAACCTTTTAATGATGAGCTACAAAGGGGAAATAAAACTGTGTGCTCTTTTTTCTCTCTGTATAATGGACAGAGGCTCAAAAGAGGAGTTTTTGGTTTTTTTAAAGAAAGGTTTCTTTTCTGCTTGCTTTTTATTTTAGAAATATCAAATTTTTTCTCCCTTGTTTTTTTTAAATGGAGATCTCCTTGGAGGACTGGAGACCTAGAGATCTGATTTCTTGGCTTTCAGCTGAACGGGTGTTGTTTAATCTTTCAAAAAAAACCAAAACATTTCCGCAATGTATTTATTAGGAGTTTGAGTAGTTAACAATAATAAAAACCAACGTGTTTTTAACAGTCTGGATAAAACTACTTACCCTATGCCACTGCTCAGGTTTCAGTCTCTTACTAGGTCATAATCCTACTGGTTCTCCAGAATCCATGATCGGGCTAAGACATGCAGCAGTTTGGACTGAGAAAGGACTTTTCCCGAGCATGTTACAGAGGGATAAGAATATTGTAATCAAAATGGTAAAGATGCAAGACTAACAATGTTATTGGCATAAAATATCGTCCTGGGCAACAGAGTATGGGGAGGAGGTGAGCAGCCCTCAGTGGTGAAAGAACAGGTTGACTATTTAGAAAAAAATGGACATGCACAAGTCCATGGGTCCAGATCTAATGCATCCGAGGGTGCTGAGGGAATTGGCTGATGTGATTGCAGAGCGAGTGGCCATTATCTTTGAAAACTCGTGGCAATCGGGGGAAGTCCCTGATGAGTGGAAAAAGGCAAATACAGTGCCCATCTTTAAAAAGGGGAAGAAAGAGAACGTGGGGAACTACAGTCTCACCTCAGTCCCTGGAAAAATCATGGAGCAGGTCCTCAAGGAAACCATTTTGAAGCACTTGGAGGAGAGGAAGGTGATCAGGAACAGTCAACATGGATTCACCAAGGGCAAGTCATGCCTGACCAACCTGATTGCCTTCTATGATGAGATAACTGGCTCTGTGGATATGGGGAAAGCAGTGGATGTGAAATACCTTGACTTTAGCAAAGCTTTTGATACGGTCTCCCACAGTATTCTTGCCATCAAGTTAAAAAAGTATGGATTGGATGAATGGATTATAAGGTTGATAGAAAGCTGGCTAGACTGTCAGGCTTAACGGGTAGTGATCAACGGCTTGATGTCTAGTTGGCAGCCGGTATCAAGTGGAGTACTCCAGGGGTTGGTCCTGGGGCCAGTTTTGTGGGAGGGATCGAACCCTCAGCAAGTTCGCAGATGACACTAAGCTGGAGGGAGAGGTAGATACGCTGGATGGTAGGGATAGAGTCCAGAGTGAACTAGACAAATTGGAGGATTGGGCCAAAAGAAATCTGATGAGGTTCAACAAGGACAAGTGCAGAGTCCTGCACTTAGGACGGAAGAATCCCATGCACTGCTACAGACTAGGGACCGAATGGCTAGGCAGCAGTTCTGCAGAAAAGGACCTAGGGGTTACAGTGGACGAGAAGCTGGATATGAGTCGACAGTGTGCCCTTGTTGACAAGAAGGCATTTTGGGCTGTATAAGTAGGGGCATTGCCAGCAGATCGAGGGACGTGATCATTCCCCTCTATTCGACATTGGTGAGGCCTCATCTTGAGTACTGTGTCCAGTTTTGGACCCCACATTACAAGAAGAATGTGGAAAAATTGGAAAGAGTCCAGCGGAGGGCAACAAAAATTATTAGGGGGTTGGAACACATGACTTATGAGGAGAGGCTGAGGGAACTGGGATTGTTTAGTCTGCAGAAGAGAAGAATGAGGGGGGATTTGATAGCTGCTTTCAACTACCTGAAATGGGGTTCCAAATCGGATGGATCTAGACCAGGGGTCAGCAACCTTTCAGAAGTGGTGTGCCGAGTCTTCATTTATTCACTCTAATTTAAGGTTTCATGTGCCAGTAATAAATTTTAACGTTTTTAGAAGGTCTCTTTCTATAAGTCTATAATATATAACTAAACTATTGTTGTATGTAAAGGAAATAAGGTTTTTAAAATGTTTAAGAAGCTTCATTTAAAATTAAATTAAAATGCAGAGCCCCCCGGACCAGTGGCTAGGACCCGGGCAGCGTGAGTGCCACTGAAAATCAGCTCGCGTGCCGCCTTCGGCACACGTGCCATAGGTTGCCTACCCCTGATCTAGACTGTTCTCAGTGGTACCAGATGACAGAACAAGGAGTAATGGTCTCAAGTTGCAGTGGGGGAGTTTTAGGTTGGATATTAGGAAACACTTTTTCAGTAGGAGGGTGGTAAAACACTGGAATAGGTTACCTAGGGATGTGGTGGAATCTCCTTCCCTAGAGGTTTTTAAGGTCAGGCTTGACAAAGCCCTGGCTTGGATGATTTAGTTGGGAATTGGTCCTGCTTTGAGTGGGGGGTTGGACTAGATAATCTCCTGAGGTCCCTTCCAACCCTGATATTCTATGATTTTATAAAATATTGGAGATTCCAGGGTAAGTGTTAAAAAAACCCTCACCAAACTCATAGCTTAAAGGTACAGTGTTATCTGCAGACACTGGGGTTGTTGTGTTAACCAGGGGACTGTGAAAGCAGAGGGGCTTTCCTTTTGTGTTTCAAAGGGGGAATACCTGCCCAACACCCAGGCCCCTTGGCCAGTGCATGAGCTTTCATACATTTGGAACAAAAGACGACTGGTGAAGGGCTGTGGCTTAGGGCTGGGGACAACGTTGTCTGGACAGTTGTTTTGTGCAATCTTTTTGGCTTGAGAACCTGAACACAGAGCTGAATTTCAGTTGGTGCCCTGTGTGACCAGTCACCTCCTCCAGCATGCCCCCTTGGGGTCCGGGGTGCTGCTGCAGCAGTCCTGCCTCAGTTTCCCCTGCTCAGCCCACTGCAGCAGCTGCCATGACCTGATGCAGCGAATAGCCCTATGGCGAAGTCTTTAACAAAAGTCCACTCCTTCCAGGGAAACAGTTTCTGTGTCCAAGGTCAAAACAAAAAGTCTTTGTCCTGTCTCAAACTGGCCCAGCCCCTCTTTCCCAAGGATTTGTCTTCTCTCTAATTCTTCTGCCTACGCTCTAGGCTCAGCTTTCAGCTCTCCCTGGGCTCCTTTCCATCTCTTCTCTCAGCCCCTCCTTTGGGTTGCTTCCTGCTCTTTCCCAAGCAGACCCTCCCAGGAGTCATCCACAGGTCTCAGGCTACCTTGTGTTCTCCACTGCCTCCACACAGCTTTTCTGCAGTGTCCTCCACCACTTCCTCTTTCTTTCCAGGTCCAGGCCTCTGGGCCAGGTAAGGGAGAGGCCTGATTGGGTCAGGTCAGATGACCCACCGGTCACCAGACCATCTTCATTTTCCCCACTTGGAGCCAGCCCACCTGTGCCACCCTGCTACATGGCTCCACTGTTGCAGCTGCCGCAGTTCAAGGCAAACATGAGATGTGTCATGACTAAATCAGTCTAGGTGGCTGACATTTTTGAACAAAAAGTGTTTAGTTGAACGTCACCTTTTCCCTGCCTTGGAAATGTTCTGCCCCAAAGGGCCATTTGATGACATATTTAATGAAAATGGCACCTAGGCTTTGTCGTTGTTTTCCATTTAGTATTTTTCAATTCTTAAAATTGCCCACTGTTCAGACTGATGCCTATCATTTCAAATAAACCATTTTTAAACCAGCAGCAACAAAAAAAATAGCATTTAAAAAAAAAATAAAATAGCAATAAAAAAAGCTTCTTGGGGGAAAAAAAATTCATCCCGGTCAGAAAAAGAACAAAACAAAAATTAGTCTGAAAAATATTGAGAGTTTTCCCTTTGTTTGACCAGCTTTAAAAAGCAGCTTAAGGAGAATAGCCTGACTCTGCCCCTCTTTTCCCTTCCAATGAGAAATTACCCAACTCCAGTGTGACGGGTTCAGTCACAGAGACCCCCTTGGGACTGTCACCTGATATGCTGAGATTACCTCTGAGCCCGTTTTCTCTGCAAGCTTGGGACTTCCAGACCCTGCCTTGTTGAGCCAGACACTCTAGCCTGCTGCAACACAGACCCAGGGTCCAGGCCATGCCCCCAAAGCTGTAGGCTTTACGTCAGGGGTCGGCAACCTTTCAGAAGTGGTGTGCCGAGTCTTCATTTATTCACTCTAATTTAAGGTTTCACGTGCCAGTAATAATGTTAACGTTTTTAGAAGGTCTCTTTCTATAAGTCTATAATATATAACTAAACTATTGTTGTATGTAAAGTAAATAAGGTTTTTAAAATGTTTAAGAAGCATTTTAAAAAGAAGGAGGGAAGGGATAGCTCAGTGGTTTGAGCACTGGCCTGCTACCCCCAGGGTTATGAGTTCAATCCTTGAGGGGGCTAGTTAAAGATTGGGGGCAAAAATCTGTCTGGGGATTAGTCCTGCTTTGAGCTAGGGGTTAGACTAGATGACCTCCTGAGGTTTCTTCCAACCCTGATATTCTATGATTTGATATTAAATTAAAATGCAGAGCCCCCCCAGACCAGTGGCCAGGACACAGGCATTGTGAGTGCCACTGAAAATCAGCTTGCATGCTACCTTTGGCACACATGCCATAGGTTGCCTACCCCCCTGCTTTAAGTGAAAACAGCTCTGCAGGTTACCTGACTCCAGCACCCAGACAACTAGCTCCCAATGGGTAGGGTTACCATATTTTGAGCCTCCAAAAGGAGGACACTCCACGGGGCCCCGCCCCCAGCCCCGCCCACGCCCACGCCCCAACTCCGCCCCCTCCCCTGCTTCCCGCGAACATTTGATTCGCGGGAAGCCTGAAGCAGGTAAGGGAGGTGTGGGGGGAGGAGGCGCGGCCCAGTCTGCCCCCCCGGCGTCTCCAGCCTGGGTCAGCTCGGGCTCTGGGGTGCCAGCCCCGGGCCAGCCCCCGGCCGAGCACCCCCGGCCCGCCCAGCACTGCCGGTCCCCGGCCCGGCCCCCAGCTCAGCACCCCGCGGCCCCGGCCCCGGCCCCCGGCTCGGCACCGCCAGCCCGGTCCCCGGCCCGGCCCCCGGCCCCCAGCTCGGCACCGCGGGCCCGGTCCCCGGCCCGGCCCCCGGCTCGGCACCGCCGGCCCGGCCCCTGGCCCGGCACCGCACCGCCGGCCCGGTCCCCGGCTCGGCACCGCCGGCCCCCAGCCCCGGCTCGGCACCGCCGGCCCCCGGCCCGGCCCCCGGCCCAGCACCGCCGGCCCCGCATGTCCCGATTTTCCCGGACATGTCCGGCTTTTTGGGATTTCCCCCCGGATGGGGATTTGGAGCCCAAAAAGCCGGACATCTCCGGGAAAATCCGGACGTATGGTAACCCTACCAATGGCACCGCCGGCCCCCGGCCCGGCCCCCGGCCCAGCACCGCCGGCCCCGCATGTCCCGATTTTCCCGGACATGTCCGGCTTTTTGGGATTTCCCCCCGGATGGGGATTTGGAGCCCAAAAAGCCGGACATCTCCGGGAAAATCCGGACGTATGGTAACCCTACCAATGGGATCCAAACCCCACATAAATCCATTTTACTCTGTATAAAGCTTATACAGGGTAAGCCCATAAATTGTCCATGTTCTATAACACTGATAGAGAGAGATGCACAGCTGTTTGCTTCCCCAGGTATTAATCACTTACCCTGGGTTAATTAATAAACAAAAGTGATTTTATTAAGTATAAAAAGTAGGATTTAAGTGGTTTCAAGGAATAACAGACAGAACAGAGTAAGTCACCAAGCAAAATAAAGCAAAAACATGCAAGTCTAAGCCTAATACATTAAGAAACTGATTGCAGATAATATCTCATCCCCAGAGATGTTCCAATAAGCTTCTTTCACAGACTAGACTCCTTCCTAGTCTGGGCCCAATCCTTTCCCCGGTACAGTCCTTGTTAGTTCCAGCAGACATCTTAGGTGGAAAACAGGGGCTCTCTCTTTGTTCTGCTCCACCCCCTTTTACAGCTTTGGCACAAGACAGGAATCTTTTGTCTCTCTGGGTCCCCACCCCTCTTTCTAAATGGAAAAGTACCAGATTTAAGATGGATTTCAGCATCAGGTGACATGGTCACATGTCCCTGTGAGACCTCATTCTTCATTACTAGTGGCTGGCCCACAGGAAGGCTTGCAGGTAAATAAACCCATTCACAACCAATTGTCCTAGTCAATGGGAGCCATCAAGATTCTAAGCCACCATTAACGGCCCACACTTTGCATAATTACAATAGGACCTCAGTGTTATACTTCCTATTTGTATGCATATTCAGATCATTCTTGTATCTGAAGCTAGAAATATGATGAACACACTCAGTAGATTATAAGGTTTGTAATGATACCTTACAAGAGACCTCTTGCATACAGCATATTCCAGTTACATCATTCACATTCATAAGCATATTTTCATAAAGCATATGGAGTGCAACATCACATCCAGCTCCTTCTCCACTGCATGCTTGGAGACTGAGCAATACCAGCTGTGATGGTGGGCTTCTTGTCACCAGCTCACCAGGGGCTCACCTCATCTCCCTGCCTAGTATCTGTAAAAGTAGATGGTTGGATTCAGGGGAGAACACTGCAAAGTGTCTCCTGCTCACTCCAGTGGAGCAGCAGGCAGAGGGGGCTGTCTGTAAAGAAAGGTCTCACCAAGGAATGAGGAGTTCCCGAGGGAAGCGGTCTGAGGTGTCTTGACGGGGAAAGCTGGCACTGTTCTTCAGAATACAACCAGGGCACCAAGGAAGGGAAGCCATAAATCTTTAAGCCAATGTCCATATCTTTATGGATCGCAGCACTTGCAAGTTCAATAACTAGCCTGTTTCTCCCGTTACCATAACAACCACAGGATATGCATCTCCACTCTTCTTATTTTGGAATTTAACTGCATTTTGTCAGAAGGCCAGTCGTCATGGTAACACAGGCCTGCAGTTTCTGGCTTTCTTGCTGAAAAGCTCAGCTACCTACCCTTCATGCAGAGGGGCTGAAGGGACAGATTGGGCTAGGAAAACATCTGGAAGCAAGTGAGAGCCCTTAGCTGGGGTCAACATGGGATGGATGGGTCCCACCAGGGTGAATGGTGGTGCCTCAGTACAGCATCACATGCACAGAAATCACTTGCCCGTTCTCAGCACAACCATGCTGTCCAGCTCCTAAAGTCCAAGTACTTTTTTGTTAAACCCCAGACCCCAACACCCACTTGGGCTTGATTCCTTGTTGCCCAGCACCTTTACATCTGTAAAAATACACCACCACTCTGATTTCATAGCACTTCCCCCACATGCTGTGGTAAATGAGTACATGAGGTGGCGCGCAACAGAAAATCAGATCCATAGCCATTGTAGTGACATCAAACAGTGCCTGGCTGGTTTTCTTTATGTGCTCCACTTTGTCAGCCACTGACTGACATGCCTGTGGCATGAATCTGATAGCAGGGATGTGCGTGTCACACACATGCCAGTCAGGATACATCTGATAAAATGGAATGTTTGACATGCATGTGTCTCTGCTGTACCAATTCCACACTTCATAGAATCACAGAAAGGTAGGGCTGGGACGGACTTTGAGGTCATCAAGTCCAGCCCCTTGCGCTGAGGCAGGACCAAGCAAACCTAGACCATCCCTGACAGGTGTTTGTCCAACCTGTTCTTAAAAACCTCCAGGGATGGGGATTCCACAAGCTCCCTTGGAAGCTTGTTCCAGAGCTTAACTACCCTGAGAGTTGGAAAGTTTTCCCCCTAGTATCTAATCTGAATCTCCCTTTGCTGCAGATTAAGCCCATTACTGCTTGTTCTACCTTCAATGGACATGGAGAACAACTGATCCCCATCTTCTCTATAACAGCCCTTCACATATGAAGACTGTTCTCAGGTCCACCCCCTTAGCCTTTTTTTCTCAAGACTAACCATGCCCTGTTTTTTTAACCTTTCCTCACAGACCAGGTTTTCTAAACCTCTTATCATTTTATAAGAATTTATCATTTCATAGTCATAAGGAACTTCAGACTGGCCCAATATTCCACAAGGGGCTTATTTTAAGCATGGACTTCAAAACGTTCCAAATTCTGGGACTGGAGCACAGGTTTTTATTCAGAGAACACTGTGTGCCCACATTTCGACCTGTTTACACCACGCACCAAGACTGCCCAGCACCAACAGACGGACAGGTCACCCTTTGCCATGTTCCTTTCCTTCTGTACCAATAGCTGTTCAGGTTCCAAAAGTCACATACATCAATGCTGAGGCTGCCATGGGGGGGAAGGGAGGGGGTGGGGAAGAGCCCTCATAATGGAAAGGTGCCCGAATTTGTCTTTACCTTGACCCTGCCTCCTATGCAATCTGTGCATTTGGTGTTGAGGACTGCATTCCCTTCTGTGCTTCTCCTGAAGCCCCACCCTTTGTAGTTCAGGTAGCATGGTCTCCACAGCCAGCCTCCTGTCTCTCTCGGAGAAACAGGACCAATGACCTTCCCTGGGCCCTGGGAAATTTCCCTACTGGTGTCCAAAATGTTCAAAGGATTTCAACACCATGCTTCCTAATCCTGCTCTCCCACAGCCTGAGCCAAAGCTCATTGAAATCAATAGGAGTCTTTCCACTGACTTTGATGGGCATTGGACCAGGTCTCCAGCTCCGCCCAGACCCTTTCCGTTCTTTCCCCTTGACTCTTCACATGACTCTGGGGAAGCGATTCACTACTGCTCCCTGCTTTATGGCACCTGTGGCCACTTTGCCTCAAAGCTTCACTTCAGCTTACAATGGACTCTGTGTCATGGTGCAGTGAATGAAGCGATACATAGATAAACAGTTTTATAATATAGTTCAGTCCCTCTGCAACAGAGGGGAGTTTTTAAAAGCTGAGTGAGTAATCGTGGTCTTTTGAAAAACTGGGAGCCCTATTAACCTTCTGACTGAAGATTGAAAATGTCATTTTCAGTCTAGAGGAAATAAGATTGTTCTTCTCATTGCTTCTCCCTCTCAGAGGCATGGTGCCCAGGAGCATGGCAGGACAGAGGGATTAGCAACTCATAAAGGGAAAGGTGTTCTTCTCAAAATAGATCAGTAAACCACGCTGACAGGGATATCAGTTGGGAAAGCTTCTTTTTCCCAGAGAGTCACTTTTGTCTTGGTTCAGTATTACCTAGGAGTTCTGATGTGATTCAGGGGTGGAGTTGGATGGAATGGGTTTCTGAGAAACAGTTCTCAGCATTCATTGAATAATAGAACACATCTCTCTTATCCAGCATTTTTCATCCATAAGTCTCAAAGGACTTTATAAAGGAAGATAAGTATTACTGTAGATGGGGAAACTGAGGCACAGAGAAGCCAAATGACTTGGCTGGTTCAGTTCTGTTCAGGTACTTTTATCATGGCAATCGCCATGGCATGTGGCCATTTTCTAGAGTTAAGAGTAAACAATGACAGGAACATCTGTCCCCATTCTAGAGGAATGAAACTGGGTTATTAGTATGTATTTGTATTAGAGTAGCACCTAAAGACCCCAATCAAGACAAGGCAAAACAAGAGCCTCATTGTGCTTGGTGCTGTACCTGCCTTAAAGAGCTGGAAGGGAAAACAGAGTTGTAACTTGCCCAAGGTCTCACAGCAGATATGAGTAGGGTGACCATATTTCCCTATGCTGAATATGGGACACCTGGTAAAATAACTCGTATTCAAGCAAGTTCAATGGCAATCAGAACTATGCAGTACAAACATTCAAACTAACATCAAGTTGACTGAGCCCCCGGTAAAAAGAAATACTGCATAGTTGGATTCTTTTTATTTATCTTCGTATCTTTAAGGCTTTAGGGTTCATATGGGGAGAGGTGACACACACATTCCCATTCACCTCTCTCACATGGGGGGAGGGGAGGGGTGTGACCGACCGACCTGACCCTCCCTGCCTGCTCTCTTCGCTCTCCATGCCTGGCTGGGCCCCTGGGATGGACCCGCGTCTCCTGGTACCTGGTACCATGTCTTCCTGAGGCAACACGTGGGGGGGCACACAGGGTCACATGTCCCCTCTCCCAGATTTCTGCCAGGGTTTCACACCAGAATGTAGCCAGCAATAGCCTTTCGGCACTGTGCAGGAGGGAAGGGACGGGATCTGCTTCCAGCCGCAGGGGAGGGTGCGGGGGGAAGGATGACCTGGCCTGAATCTTTGCAGAGGTCATCTCTTCCCCTCCACCCCAGTAGCTTGTCCTTTCCTGCCTGCACAGTGTCGAAAGGCAGCTAACACCTCCAGACTGCTGCTGACCACCAACATAACCCAGCCACCCTCTGTCCCCTGGTTACAGCACAGGCAGGAAGGAGTTAAGCCCTAAGGGTGCATTGTGCACCAGGGCCCAGGGAAGACTGCAGGGGCTTCAGCAAACCCGACTAGAGAGGTGGCTCAGCAGGGAAGGGTGCCTAGGGGATGAAGCAGCCCCGCACTCCCTGGGGGCAGGACCTAGGGCAGGACAGGGGCAGGTGAAGAGGGTGCTAAGCCCCTGTCTGGTGGGCTGCTGTGGAGCCTGCAGGTTCAGGGCACGAACAGGCTGGAAATCGCTCCTCCCCCTACTCCAGAGCTTAGCTGAGGGGTGGAGAGGCTGCCTCATGCCAGTGATGTGAGGGGCTTTGACACATACAGGGCTCAGCTCCTCCTGGCCAGCAACCCGGGCTGGAGGGTATTGGGCTTTCCCGGGGCGCTGGCCCCACCAGAGGCAGTGGGGAAAGGAAGGAGCCTGCCAGCCAGACTGCTGGTGAGCTGAGTGCTCTGACCAGGGGCTCGTTCTCCGCACAGCACTGAGAGTGGGACGCACCTCGCTGGGGGGGATATGGAAGAGCAGCGGGGCTGGGGGAGGGGGGTGAAGGGGCAAAGCAGGGAGAGGACAGTGAGAGGGGGAGCATGTAAAGAGCTGATGGGTGGGCAGCAGAGACAACACGTAACCAGCCACCACCTGCCCACACTCACCAGCTACCGCAGCACGAAGCCAGTGCTGGCCAGAAATGGGATGAAGGGTGGGGCCCTGCTGGCTGAGAGCTGGCACGCAATGGGGGCTGTGCTGACTGACCAGCAGGGGGAGCAGCCAGCCCCATGCGCTGCATCTTCGCCCTTTTTCAGTACGGCACTTAGCCATGGCATCCCATTGGCTCCTTTGCTGACAAAAATGCACAGAGCAGAGGTAGCTCCTGGTGCTGTTTTCCATTTGTGGCTGGCCAAGAGACAGCTATTTTCACCTTAGCACTTGTCACACTTAGCCCGGCCCTTCCCTCTGCATGCTGGGTTACTGAGATGCCCTCTCTGCACAGCCCTTATGGAGCCTCTGCAAGCTGCTGGAGGACTCAGGGATGTCTGTTGCTAGCAAACAAAGGAATAGATGAAAGACAGGAGAATCGTAGAAATTAGAGCGAGAAAAGAGGCAGGGAAGTGGGGTGATTTCAGTTACTCAGTTCCCTCCAGCCACTTTTGCAACCGAGTTCATCTGACAAGCTTTGTTCTTTATGGCCCCAATTCAGAAACACATTAAGCACATGTCTAGATGCTGTCCTGAACAGAGAGATTTTCCTGAATCAGGTCCATGTTGCTCATAGTTTTGTTATCCTCTATGTAGTTACAGATTTTTCCTTTCAATATGTTTTCCATTATTGTTTTACAAGAGCAGAAGTTAGAATGACAGGACAGTAGTTGCCAGGGTAACACTTAGTTCCAATTTTTTCTAAATAAAAGATCTCAATTGTGATGCTGGCAGACCAGGTGCCAGCTCATGCCAAAGCCCCAGGCCAATTCTCTCGTGTATCAGCATAGATCAAAGAGGTTGTTAGATGCATGAGAGTGTATTTGGTGTTTGAACTTCATGAAAACTAGTGGGAAGTTACTTGCATTGTTTTCACTTATCTGTAGCCTCTTATAATGTAGTCACAAACAGTGCTTAATTTGTGCCAGGGCTTGCCAGGGCTGAGCCCCAGCACGTCTAGGCTTGGAAGTTTGTAGCCCCAGCACCTCTGGGTTTGCCACATCAGTTATGAATGTAAAAAAATTGCTTGAGCCCTGGCACATCTTGCATTACAAATTAAGCGCTGGTAACAAACATTTACATTGTGCATACCCCTGTAACTAAATAACCCATCAAACATGAAAGAAGCTTTGTGGAATGCAAATGAAGAACTTTAACAGAAATGTGCTAATTTCAATGCAAGTGGCAAATTCAAAGCAAGTGTGTGTAATGATTGGAGGTCACAGACTCTAAGTGCATTCCTCACTCACCGTCATCAAAGGCAAAGCCCACATGTGAGTGATACTGTCAGCTTGTTTTCTGGGAGAAGAAGCTGTAAGTATAGATTCAAGGACAGATCCTGCATTTGTGGACTGTTTGGACTCTTATTGGGAAGGGTACCAAATGCAAAGCAGGGAGCCCCAGAGACAATCTGGGTACCCTGAAAAGACTATTGGGAAACTGGCAGTTTATTACATCACTGCCACCATTTGGAATTACAACTGTGACTCACTTGTCCATATATTTTACCTGCTTTAACCTCCCAATAACTTGCATTTCCTTTTCTTAGCTAATAAACTTTTAGTTCGTATACTACAGAATTGGCTGCCAGCGTTATCTTTGGTGTAGGATCCAGGATACCAATTGATCTGGGGGAAGTGACTGGTCTCTTGGGACTAGGAGCACCCTGATGTGGTGTGATTTTTGGTTTAAATGACCTTTTGTCACAAAGTCCAATTTGTCTGGGTGGCAAGATAGGCTGGAGAGTCTACGGAGACTGTGTGTGACTCCGTGGTGAGACTGTTACAGTGATCCAGGAGTTCACATCTGTTACTGGTGTGACAGACCCAGACCAGTGGGGTACAGGAGTCTGGTAGAAGGCAAATATACTGGTCACTGGATGAGTAGTTTTCTGTTCCCTGAGTGACCAGACCTATTGGGATCCAGGAAGTGGGCGGGCGAAGCCCGCCCACTGCTAAAGGATCCTCCCCAGCCTAAGGGGGGGTCCACAGGACCTGAAGACCAAAAAATTACGGGGGACAACTAATAAAAGAACAGGGACAGGAGTGAGGTCAAAGGGTCAAACGAAGCGAACCAGACGGGGACACCGAGCAGAGAACCCCGGACAGCGCCCACTGCTCCTCGAAGGCGTCAAGGGAGCCAGTGGACGCCGCCCAGAGGAACTCTGCCCGGATACGTGAAAGAACGGAGGACTTGAAATACGCCCCACAGTCACAGGAAACTCCATCGGCCAACCTCCTCACTCTGGTTTTATAGATGGCCAGTTTCGCTAGGGCCAGAAGGAGGTTGACCAGGAGGTCCCGCGACTTTGTGGGGCGACGGATAGGGAGTGCATAAATAAAAAGGTGAGGAGAAAAGTGCAACCAAAATCTTAACAAAATATCCGTGAGGAGCCGGAATAGGGGCTGCAGCCTGGCGCACTCCAGGTAAACATGCGCCACGGTCTCCCTCACGCCGCAAAAGGGGCAGGTGTCTGGGATAGGGGTAAACCGCGCCAAGTACACGCCCGTGCTCACGGCTCCGTGAAGGAGCCGCCAACTGATGTCCCCGGTGGGCTTCGGGATCAGAGCAGAATAAAGGCTGGCCCACCGGGGCTCCTCACCCTCCAGAGGTGGCAGAAGGTCCCGCCACTTCGTATCGGGGCGGGACGCGAGGGTGAGGACATGAAGAACATGGAGCACGAGCGTGTATAGATGTTTCCTTGGCGCGGTCCGGAACAGAACCGGCTGCAGATGGTGCAGCCGGCTCATGGTGAATGGACGGGGAGGGGGCTGGTTGGGTCCACGGGGCAGGGGCCCGATGAAAAAGTCTGGAGGGCTCGGAGTGGAGGGTGGGCGGGGCGTGCCCTCTCGCAGGACCTGGTCGAGATAGTCCCGAGCAGCGGGCAGCAAAGCGGCCCTCACCTCCTGAAGTACGCGCCGGGGAGTACGAGGTCTGGAGAGCCACATGCGCTGAGCGAGCGTCAGGGGATCCAGCCAGTCTCCCCGGTCGTAGTCCAGGAGGTCTCCGACTTTGGTGACTTCTGCTAGGACCAACCTCTGGCGCACCATGGGGGACTCCACCACCTGCACATGAAGCTGGGGGTTGTGTAGCAGGGGCTCCGCGAGGAGATCTGCCCCCATGGTGGCCGCCACGGACCTGGTCACTGAAAACAGTTTCCAGGTCCGGAGGAGGTCCTGGTAGAAGACCGGCAGCTCGGAGAGGCCTCGCGGAAGACCTCTCGGATGGAGACAAAGGAGCTGCCGGTCATATCGGAGCCCTCGGAAGCGGCGCAGGAAGGCGTGCGCCAATACGCTCCATGCCGGACTACCTGCACCATAAAGGAGCCTCTGCAGGGCCTGGAGGCGGAAGACGTGGACCTGAGCATGCAGACACTTCAGGCCCTGCCCTCCCTCCTCCAGGGGTAGATGGAGAACCCCCACAGAGACCCAGTGCAGTCCTGACCAAAAGAACTCCAGAATCAACGTCCGGAGGGTGGTCAGGAAGCCCGGGGCCGGGACCAGGGTGTTGAGCCGGTACCAGAGCATGGACAGGACTAGTTGATTGAGCACCAGTGCTCTCCCTCGAAGGGAGAGACACCGGAGCAATCCTGTCCATTTCCGGAGCCGCTCCAACACCCTGCCCTCTAAACCTAGCCAGTTCTCCGGCGGAGACGGATGCGTGGCAGAAAGGTAAACGCCGAGATAGAGCAGCGGACCCGCGCTCCACCGGATGGCCTGAAGTGTGGGTGGGAGGGAGGTCGTCTGCCACCCGTCCCCTACCACCAGGCCAGAGCTCTTGACCCAGTTGACCCGGGCGGAGGAGGCCGCCGAATAGATGGTCTGGCAAGCCTCCACCCGCACCAAGTCGCCCGGGTCCTGGACCACGAGGAGCACGTCGTTGGCGTACGCCGACAGGACCAGCCGCAGCTCCGGCTCCCGCAGCACCAACCCAGCCAACCTCCTACGGAGGAGACAGAGGAAGGGCTCGATCGCCAGAGCATACAGCTGGCCCGAGAGGGGGCACCCTTGACGTACTCCTCGCCCGAAGCTGACCGGTTCGGTCAGGGTCCAGTTGAGCCTGACCAAACACTCTGCGGAGGCGTACAGCACCTGGAGAAAACCCACAAACTGGGGCCCGAAGCCAAATGCTCGCAGAGTGCCCAGGAGATACCCGTGGTCCACCCTGTCGAACGCCTTCTCCTGATCCAGGGACAGGAGGGCGAACGACAGACCATCCCTACACCCGAGTTCCAAGAGGTCCCGGACCAGATACAAGTTGTCGAAGATGGTGCAGCCCGGGACGGTGTAGGTCTGGTCTGGGTGGATCACGTCCGCCAGCACGGACCCTAGCCGCAGCGAGATGGCCTTCGCTACGATTTTATAGTCCGTGCTGAGGAGCGAGATGGGACGCCAATTCTGTAAATCGCGGAGGTCCCCCTTCTTCGGCAATAAGGCGAGCACGGCTCGCCTGCACGAAAGAGGGAGGACCCCGCCCTGCAAGAACTCGGCCCAGACGGTGACAAGGTCCGGGCCGAGGACATCCCAAAACACGCGGTAGAACTCCACAGTCAGCCCGTCCATGCCCAGAGATTTATTGGTGGGCATGCGGCGGAGGGCTTCCGAGAACTCAGCCAGAGTGAGAGGCAGCTCCAGCCGGTCTTGGTCGCCCACGCTGACCGTCGGGAGTTCATCCCAGAGCATTCTGCAAGCGTTAGGATCGGTCGGATCCGGGAAGAAAAGGCCTGCGTAGAAGGCCCTGGCCCTCCCGCACATTTCCGCCGGATCCGTGAGGGGGGTGCCGTCCTCTGCTAGAAGGCAGGTGACGTGCTTCTTGGCCCCCTTCTTTTTCTCCAGGGCGTAGAAGAAGCGGGAGCCGCGATCCATCTCCCGAAGGAGGCGGATGCGGGATCGAACAAAGGCACCTCGGGCCCGATGGTCCTCGAGGGTCCGGAGCTCTTCCCGCTTCTCCCGGCACGCTCCGCAGAGGGATGGATCACCGGGGCTGGCGGCCAGACGCCTCTCCAGCTCTAAGACCTCCAGTTCCAACTGCCCTATCGCCGCATCCCTCCGTCGGCTGGCGCCCCGGGTGTAGTCACGGCAGAAGAGCTGGGCGCGCACCTTCCCCAGCGGCACGCCGCTGCCCTCGCCAGGCCAGCCAGAACTCCCGGAAGGACACCACGAAGCCCACATCCTCCAACAAGCTATTATTAAAGTGCCAATAGGCCGGCCCCGGCCTCTCCGCGCAGAGAGAGGCTGTCACGGTGGCTAGATGGTGATCTGAAAAAGGGGCCGGCCGGACGCTGGAGGAGTGGGCCCGGGAAAGATGGAAGCGTGACATATAGATGCGGTCCAACCGGGAGTGGTACGACCGATGGACCTCCACCCGGACAAAAGTGAATGTCGAAACGTCATCCGGGTTGTGGTCGCGCCAGACGTCCACCAGGGAGTGATGTTCGACGATCTCCCGGAGGACATCTGCGGCAGCCGGGTGCTGCTCGGTCCCCGAGTGGTCCCGTTCCTCAAGGGTGGCATTAAAGTCCCCGCCCAGGACCAGGCACTCGTGAGGATCCAAGGTGCCGAGGAAGGCGGACGCCTGCTGATAAAAACACAACCTCTCCGGGCCCAATGTCGGGGCGTAAATGTTGACGAGATTAACCACAAGCCCCTCCATGCGGACCCGGAGGTGCAGCAGGCGGCCTGGCACAGCCTCGGCGACCCCCAGCACCTCGGGCCGTAGGTCGGGGGAGAACAGGGTTGCCACTCCAGCCGTACGAACTGTGAGGTGGCTAAAATAGACCCTGTCCCCCCACTCCAGCCGCCAGCTAGCTTCAGTGGCCGGATCCGTATGGGTCTCCTGCAGGAAAATCACAGAGTACCCCCCCTCCCGAAGGAAGGAGAGCACCTGGCTCCTGCGGAGACCCATCCTACAGCCCCGGGTGTTTAATGTTGCAAAGATGATCGGTGCCATAAGGAGGGCTGGGGGGGATCCTCGCCAGCAGAGACGCTCACGGCCTCCGTCGGGCCGCGCAACAATCCGTGACCTACCCCGTGGGCGATTAAGGAGTCACGGAAGAGGCGGACCCGTTGGTAGGCCGCAGCGGCCTGCCTCCCGGTCCTCTTACCCTCCCCCATGAGGGCCCTCGCGGCCCGGAGGATCTGATGAAAATCCCCCCATCGCTGGAGTGCAAGCTGTACCTTGTTGCGGGAGCCACGGACGTCCTCAAGGAACTCCCGTAGCTCCTCTCTCAGCGTTTGGGGGGGTGGGGTCACTGATCTATGGCTTTCCCCCAGTGGGGCCCCTGTCACAGCCCCGTGGCCCACCGAGACGGGCAAGCAGGGGGCAGACCCTCAACGTGGCGTCCGATGGGCCGACGCCACATGGCCCGCCTCAGATCCTGGCTCAATGGGGGGCGGCGGAGGGAAAATAGCAGCCCCTGGTGGGTCGGGACAGGGAAAAACAAAGGCCGCTCCTTGGGGGTCATCCTCTGGGATATAGAAGGAGACAGCCCCAGGGAAGTGGAGGGGACAGGGACGGGGTCAGTGTCAGGGGTAGGGCTGGAATCAGGAATAGGGACAGGGGAAGGGGCGATATTGGGATTGGGGGTCCCAGCAGCCAGGCCACTGGGTGGGGGGGGGTAACACCCCGCAAATGGGCTCAGGGATTTGCGGGGAGGGAGGTGGGCCCTCGGCGATGCCGGGCTCGTGCTCCAAGGCAGATGGTAAGGCCACGGCATCTGTAGGTGGAGAATCAACGATGGGGCCCCCACCCGGGAAGGAGGTTGGCTGCCCCTCAGCCACGAGGGAGTCCCCTGGCGACTCGGGTCCCGGCTGCGTGGCACTGGCCGTCGCCTCAAGAGGCTCGGCGGCTGCTAGCGGGGTGCCATCTGCGGCCTGGTTGGTGGAAGAGTCCAGGGGCTCCTCGGAGGCGGGAACGGAGGCAGTGGATAAGGGGACGGAACACGGGGAAAGGGGGGCCGAGGCGAGGTCGTTCAAATCGAGGCCCACTGGCAGAGGGTCGTCCTCCCCATGGGTAACCGGGGTCAGACCCAGGGCCTCGATCTCCTCATAAATGGAGGGGAGATCACCTTCCACCACCCCAGGGTTCTCCCCGCCAGCACCCAAAGCGACGCTCGCCTTGGTGCTTGCAGGGGCTTCAGATTGTAAGGGGGCGAGAGGGGCCTCAGCAGGGGCTTCCATAGGAAGGGACTCCGGAGG
The DNA here is from genome assembly GCF_028017835.1 of Emys orbicularis. Classification (NCBI taxonomy): domain Eukaryota; kingdom Metazoa; phylum Chordata; order Testudines; family Emydidae; genus Emys; species Emys orbicularis. The sequence goes on from NC_088691.1 coordinate 48,822,520, forward strand.
AGGGGTGATATTACCTTCCAGTGCTGCCACGGCATCCCCAGCCGGCACCATTGAATTGGAATCGGCAGGGGGCAAAGCAGAAGGCTCGGCATCGGTGCCCCCCTTCCTGGTCTTCCGGGAGGCTACCGCATCAGATGGGAGGAGCGGAGCTCGAGCCTTCCGCTTGCCCCGCTTCCCCTGTACTAAGGACCAGCCCTCCATGGCATCATCCGGGGGTTGGCTAACAGGGGTCGGGTCAGGGAGCAAGGGCGAAGGCTCAGGGACTCGGGGAGGCAATGGTGGGGCAGCATGTAGGAGGGAGGACCCACCCTGGGGCATGCCCTTTTCTATGCCCGGCGGTATCCCTACCTCCACAGGCCCCGCCAGGCGGGGCCCTCCCGCTCGTCTGGGCACACTAGGGGAGATACCCCTTGGGCCCGAGCGGGAGCGTTGTTGGGCCGGAAAGGAGGAGGGGCAGCTTCGGGCGCCGGGCAGCCAGGGGCGCCGGCGATGACGGGGCCGGCGCCCTGCCGGGGCTCGGGGGTCCCGGATGCCCCTCCGTGCCGTCCAAGGGGCAGTCTCTCTGGACGTGCCCCATCGCCCGGCAGAGGTAGCACCGGGCCTCCCAAGTTGAATAATGCACCCGGTAGCGGGCCCCCTGGTAGGGGACCAAGAAGGACCCCTCGAGCGCCTCACCGTCACGTGCCGCCGGCGGCAGTTGTAACTGTACCTGCCGGCGGAACGAGAGGACATGACGGAGGGCGGGGTCTTTGCAGCCCAACGGGAGAGGGCTGACCACGGAGATCGGTCTCCCCAGGGTAGAGAGGGCAGGTAACAGGGCGGCATTAGGAAGGAAGGGAGGGATAGAAGTCAGGACCAGTCAGGCGCCCAGGTCTTCTAGCGGCTCCAGGGGGACGAACGTGCCCCCCACCGCCAGGCCCTTCTCCACCGCCTCCTGGGCGGCGGCCTCCGATGCTAGGAAGAAGACGACCTTTCCGTACATCTTGGAGGCCGCCACAATGGCCGTGGGCCCCACCACCCTCGCCAACGCCCGCACGTAGGTCTCCACGTGGGGCGAGGCGGGTACCAGGAGGCAACGGATGCCGTGCTTCCTAGTCAAGGTGGGGAAGGGGCCCCGGCCGCTATAGATGGTAGCAGAGGCGGTGGATGGGGGAGATGACGTAGCGGCAGGTGGGGGGGCTGCCGCCACCTGGGCGTATGCCCTGGGGGCCGGGGGAGGGACACCCACAGAGCTCATAGACTCATAGACTTTAAGGTCAGAAGGGACCAATATGGTCAGCTGGTGGAGGGAACAACAGGGAGGGACGCCGCGGCCGGTTGCGGGGCTGTGGCAGTGGGGGCACCCCCTGCCATGGAGGGCCTGGTTTTTTTAGCGGGGCCTTTACCCTTCTTTGTGTCCTGGCCCTTCCTGCCGGCTGGGGGGACTCCCCCAGAGTCAGAGGGGGCGAGGGACGTGGCAGCAGCGGAGATCACCTTGTTACCCGCCGCTGCCGGTGTTCCAGCAGGGGTGGTAGCAGGTGGCTCGGCAGCGGCGGTTGAGGTAGAGGCTAGGGGGGACGATGGTGGGGCGGGTGGAGGAGGGACAGCAGGGTCTGCCCGAGGGGTCCCACTCACCTCGTCCCCTGCCATAATGAGAACGGGGGAGAACAAACACTGGTGAGGGGGTAGGGAAGGGGGAAGCAGGTCAACCACTCCTCCCCGCTAGGCTGCAGGCAGGGGAGGAGGGCGCCAAAAAAGGGGGTGGGCTGGATGGGGGGGCTATCAAGGGCTAGGGGTCAGTCACTGATTCGGAGAGGGTTTCCGGCTCCTCTAGTCGCACCAAGGAAGGGGGGATATAACAGCATAGGGGGGTGCAGTGAAACAGGGTCAAACTAAAATGGGGAGGGGCACAAGCGCATGGGAGGGGACATGGGCACACGAGGGGAGGGGCTAATCAGGGCAAGGGGACGCAGGGAGAAGGGAACAACCAGGCTGGGAATGGGGCAGGGGAACCACGGGGCTAGCTTCAGAGGCTGGGGCGGGTCAAACAAAGAAAGGCTGCAGAGGGAAAGGGCGGGGCAGGCAAACAAACTGGAGCTAGCGAGGGGCTGGGGCAAGGGAGAGGGGCAAAAGGCTGCAAGGGGCAAATGGGTAGGTAGCAGGGGTAAAGCTGGGGGCTTGCTACAGGGGGGAGAGGGTCAGTCCAAAGGAGGGGGGGCACGTGCACTTGTAACAAAAAGGAAAGGCAGTTTAGGCTGGCTGCTGTATCAGGCCCAATGGTGGCAACAGGGCGTAGCAAGCCTAGGTGAGCAGCTGAGTCCCAGAGGCAGGAGCTCGAGGCAGATGGTGAGTAGCCAGTGGGGGTGGTGGAGGGGGCAACGACGATGGTGGTGGTGGGGATCGGGGGGGGGGGACACAGATGGACCAGGGGGCAAGCTCCACGCCACACCCCCTGTGTCCCCACAAACATAGTCTAGATCCCCACCACAAGAGCACAGTTAGCGCAAAGCCAATGTAAAATGCTACCAAATCAGAATGTCAAAAAGCAGCTGGAGTATGACTAATTATTCACATTCAGTGGCCTCTCAGCGGAAGCCTGGGGGGATGGGAGTGTTCTGAACTTGCTGCTGGTGGGAATCCCATAGTTTTACTTTTATTGCAGATCACCTTTGATAACTACTGAGTCAGGCAAAGGAGAAAGCTGGTCAATAATGTGTGGTAAAGGCCTGGGCAAAGCTGCATTTATAGGAGATAATAACAAGAGATTGTGTTTCTGTGGGGAGGGCAAGCTGCCAACCACAATTAAGTCAGCTGTGGCTAGCTCCTGGCTCAGGAAACCATCTTTGGGCATGAATACCCTTGCTGATTACCCTCCCACCTCAAACATTTTGGAGAAGGTGGTGATGGGGCCACTCCAGCTATAACTGGATCCTACAGATAAGGCAGAAGAGTTCCATCATGATGTTATCAACCAGCAGCAGTCTTTGTCTGTGATATAGCTGTTCTGGCTGTGGGATCCTGACATTTCATATCCCCCAAGGGCCCTGATATATGTGGGTTCAGCAGGGTTCATTTGGCCATTCCTCCTGTTCAACAAGTCCAGTGACTATGGATGATGATTTTGGCTTCAGTATCATCCACCACTGGTGCCAGAGGTGCTGAGATGCCATGGGAATGATGTAAGTGGCTAACTAGACAGATGAGTAGACAAACACATCGATGGTACTCTCCTCTACATCTCCTTTTCATTCCACTTACATTCTGCAGCTTCCTGGCTTTCCTGCTGCCTGAGCACCAGACAAATCTGCAGCAAAGCAATTTGCCTGTGGTTTACAGAAGTGATGGCTTTTGGCAGGGATATCAGTAAGAGGAATGGGCAGAGGCAATATTTGCACTGCCTCTCAAGGGTGCGTGTCCTTCTCTAGAACAGTTTACAACTCCAGGGACCTCCAGAGTCCATTGCAGCACCTGGAGTCTCAGGCTGTGCCTCTCTCATGTGGATCTTCCAGTGACAGCTCACATCTTTGTCACCCACAGACTAATATAATCTACTCCAGGCCCAGGTTGTGCAGAACACAGCTGTCTGTCTCCTAACCCCAGTGCTCTTAGTTGTGCAGCACTAGCTTCCTATCACCTCCTGGATGAATAGTCTAGGGAGTGGTTATCTGAACCCTATCCGTTACTGCAGCTAACAGATCCTCTGGCCTAGACTGGCTGCTACAAGTCTAGCAGCAGGACGTCCTCAATACAGGGCTTCCAGCTTTGAAATTCACTCCCCCTGGCCAGCTGCCAGAGTCCAAGCTGCATGACCTTTAAGGGCAGGATATGCTGCATATCTATTTGCTTTGGCTTTTGTTTGCTTTTTATTTCTTATTTGTTGTACTCTGGTTTAATCTCTTGTCCTGGCAATAGGATAGCTGACATTTCTGAAGGCAGCAATCATGGGTTTTAAGTGCTACCCACTGGGGATGGCTTTGGGTATTTTGTTTATGGTTAGCGTTGTATATGAGTATATAGATGCTGTGGTGATAGGCACCATGTTAAGAAAATATATAGTAGTTCTGCGTTATTATAATAATCTAGTGATTATGGCCCTGATTCTCATTTACACTAAGATTTCTTTACACTGCTCAAGTAGTGTAAGGGGGACTTACATGGAGAGAAATATAGAAATCCCTAGCTGGGATGATTTAGTTGGCGTTGGTCCTGCTTTGAGCAGGGGGTTGGACTAGATGACCTCCTGCAGTCTCTTCCAACCTGAATCTTCTATGATTCTATTATTCTAATTCCGCCTTTCTCTCATGGCCTTTAGCTGCATCCCAACTGTTTTCCTGGATGCAAACAAATTTGCATCACCACTCCCAGCAATGCAGCCTGAACAGGAGAAGTGAGGCTTGGTGTGATGACCACCAGCGTGGCCAGCACGCAAGGGAGCAAGCTGGGGACCATCAGAGCTACAAGCAGGAGGCTGTGGCTTAGCTACCGAGCCAGCCCTTGAACTGAGAGCTGTATCAGGGCTGGGCGCAGAGGGAACATACATTAACCACTCAAACAACAGATGTAGCATCTGGGCCCTGAATGGTACACTGCTTGTCTGAGAGAGCAAGTCTTGTTCTAGCTCTAATGGGACTGCGACTGTCTGTGTCCCTATGTTCACCCCTTTCACAAGACTGTGATAAGTTTTGTACAAAGTATGTTTTGTGGGGTATTATCTGAAAACTCAATTTGCTGATCATTATTGTCCTGTTAAAATATGTGTGGCAACATTGTATGTAAAGTTATAAGATTCTACTGAACAACATTACTGAGGCATGGTGGAGTTTTAGAAAAACATGCACAAAAGGCAAAATGATGCCTCAGCTAGGTGTCAACAAAATCAAATGGACTATCACCTGGTAATGCAGTCATTCTTTGGCAGGAAAAAGGGTGTGAGCAAAAACTTACATCTTGGCAAAGAAAAAGCTGGAGATTCCCATCCCCACAGACCTCCTGTCTCCTGAACCCCAGTCAGAGATCATAGAATATTAGGATTGGAAGAGACGTCAGGAGGTCATTTAGTCCAATCCCCTGCTCAAAGCAGGGATATTCAAAGGGAAAAAATGGGAAACCCCCTGCTCAAAGGGAGATGATCTTCAAAGGGAAAAGAAAACTATAAGAAAGGGAAACAGACCCCCCCAAAAATTCCTCCCTGTCTCTCTGCCCATTGCATCCACAACACCTGAAGGACCAGGAAAGGAGCATTGGACTGGGAGAGGAGTACTGGCTGAAAGGCATCCAGCCAGTAAGACTGCTAAAGCATGTGGTGAGAGAAACCTTTGCTTTGAATTAGGGCTGTCAATTAATTGCAGTTAATGCATGCGATTAACACAAAACTAGATTAAAACTGATTAATAGTAGCTATTTTTTAAATTGAAAAATACCATTTCTTTTATTTATCTTTTTAAAGTGCAAATATTGGTAATAAAAATAAGTGAGCACTGTACACTTTCTATAGTGTTGTAATTGAAATCAATATATTTGAAAATGTAGAAAAATATCCAAAATATGTATAATAAATTTAAATTTGTATTCTATTATTGTTAACAGTGTGATTAATCACAACTTTTTTAATCTTATGATTAATTGCAATTTTTTAAATCATTTGACAGCCCTACTTTGAATTAATTTAACTTGATAAGTTAGTTGCATTTTTACCTTTTATTTCTTTGTCGCCAATTCTGACTTTTATGCCTCGTTACTTGTAATCGCTTAAAATCTTTTTGTCGTTAATAAACTTGTTTTATTTAAACAAGTGTGTTCGGACTGAAATGTTTGGGAAACTCCATTTGCGATAACAGGATTTGTGCATATCATTTTGCATTAATAAATGACAGACTTTATATGAGCTTGTGTTGTCCAGGAGGGTGCTGGGCAGTACAAGAGGCACATTTCTGGGGCTGGGGGCAAGTTTGGGACTGGGAGTTTGCTGGTGTTACTCTATAAGGTAATTCATGTCTGGCTGGCTATAGCACTCAAACAGTATAGCTGGGCATGATTTACATGCCGGGGGCTGAATGTGGGCAGATCAGGAGTGATTGCTCTCACAGCGAAGCATCGCAAAAGGCACCCCAGGCTGAAAAGTTGAGGGGACACAGCTGTCCATCAATCCAGATTGTACCCTGGGCAATGTCACAGGGGCTCAGCTGGAGTATTTCCTGTTTGCCTCCAGCCCCGCCAAGTGGTATGGGAGGCTGCATACTCTGTCACAGGGTTCTTCTATAATTGCTTGGTGGGCTTGTGGTGATATTGCATTTGCAGCTCAGTAACTGTTGTTAGATCTGGATGGGGTGTGTTGAACATTGCCTTTTAGTTTACTGGTGCTGTATAGAGCGCCAGTGGTTGTGGTACATGTAGGTACCAATGACATAGGTGGGAGAGATCCTGGAGACCAAATTTAGGCTGCTAGGTGTGACACAGGGCCAAAAAGGGATACACAACCAGCAGGCTAATTGACCCAGATTCAACCTTCAGAGACATATTAGTAAATAATGATTATGTTTATGTGTGTTTACATATATATATTGTTGGAGGTTGACAATGTAACCAAACAGTTCCTGTCTATTGCTGTATTCTGTTAATTCAGAGATCAAAAGGATATCTTAACTTTTAGATAAACCGTAAATGTAGTAATATCATTGACTTTATTTCTCTTTGAAGTTTGTAGTAAACTACCTGTAAATGGTGGGAGATGGGCAATGCTAATCCATGTAGGTTACTACTGGTGGTGCTTAGGAAATAGAAGGTCTTACTTCAAAGCCACAATGATGGCCTATTGTTCACCCAAGGACTGCATGCTGGCAAGAGCCTGCAAGAGAACTATATAAGGAACCCTGATCCTGTTATCTCAGATCTGCTTAAGCTTCGTCGGGGGAAGTTTGTCACAAGACGGTGGTCCTCAGCTCCACACTGGGTCACCCTGATATTGGACGTTGGACTATGACCCCTGGAACTAGTTCTGAAAGAACTCTTTGCAACTCTAAAGCTCACCATCTCTACCATAAAACTGACCTCGGAACTTTATTCATGTCTGTATGTATAATGATCTTTTAACCAATACTCTCTCTCATTTCAGACAGACACATCCCTTAGGGGAGGATTTATTAAAGGGGAGACTCTATAGTCTAGTAAAGAGGAGAGGATAGAAGTTGATAAAGTACAGGTGAGAGCAGAAGAGAAACAGTCAGATGAAAGTGTTCCATTCAATGACATCACATGAAGGCAGACAACTAAATATTGTCACATTTTATAAGTACTGCATACAAATGCGAGAAGTCGAATACTAAGATGGGTGAACTTGGGTGCCTGGTATTAAAGGAGGATATTGAAATAATAGGCATCACAGAAACTTGGTGGAATGATGATAATCATAGGCTTTAAGGCCAGAAGGGATCATCATGATCATCTAGTCTGACCTTCTGCACATCACAGGCCACGGCACCTCCCCCACCCACTCTTCTAATAGACCCCTAACCTCTGGCTGAGTTACTGAAGTCCTTAAATCATGATTTAAAGACTTCAAATTACAGAGAATCCACCATTTACTCTAGTTTAAGCCTGCAAGTGACCCATGCTGCAGAGGAAGGTGAAAAAACCCAGGATCTCTGCCCATCTGATCTGGGGGAAATTCCTTCCCAACCCTAAACACGGCGATCGGTTACCCTGAGCATGTGGGCGAGACCCACCAGCCAGACACCTGGGAAAGAATTCTCTGTAGTAACTCAGAGCCCTCCCCATCTAGTGTCCCATCAATGGGACACAGCAATATCAGAGTACAAAATATATAGGAATGACAGAGTCGTGCTGGTGGGGGATTGGCAGTATACGTGAGGGAAGGTATCAAGTCAAATATAGTAAAAATCTTAAATGAACCAAACTGTACCCTAGAATCTCTCCGGATAGAGACTCTGTGCTTGAATAATAAGAGTAGAACAGTAGGAATAGCCTACCAACCACCTGACCAGGATCATGTTGGTGATTCTGAAATGCTCAGAGAGAATAGAGAGTCTACAAAAATCAGAAAACACAATAATACTGGGGGATTTCAACTCTCCCCATACTGAGTGGGAACATGTCTCTTCAGAATGGGATGGAGAGAAGATTTCTAGACAACATAAATGACTGTTTCTTGGAGCAGCGTGTCCTGAAACCCACAAGGACCGAGGCAATTCTTTATTTAGTCCTAGGTGGAACACAGGATCTGGTCCAAGAGGTGAATATATCTCAACCACTCAGTTTTAGCAACTATGAGGTTATTAAATTTAACATCCTTGTTAGGGGGCATATACCAAAGAAACCCACCACAATAGCATGTCACTTCAAAAAGGAGAACTATAAAAATGAGGAAGCTAGTTAAAGAGAAATTAAAAGGAACAGTCACAAGAGTGAAATGCCTGCAAGTTGCATGGAAACTATTTAAAATAGCATAATAGAGGCTCAAACTAAATGTATACCCATAGCAAAGTGAGACTCACCCGTGTGGCACCTCCTGCTTATTATCCTGGGAATTAGCTCAATTTCAGCCCAGAGCACCCTCTGCTGGCTAGTGGCTCACCTGCCTCAGGCCCCATGTCCCGCCCAGGCCCCAGATAGTGCCCTTTATCTCAGGGTTCTGCCCCTGCAGTATCCCCACTCTGGGTCTCCCCTCCCAGGGGAACCCCCACCCTCTAAACCCATCTTGCCTCAGTGGCTACTGCCAGTCATCATCCAGCCCCTGCTCACTGGGGCAGACTGCAGTCTGTAAACCACTCATCATTTGCAAGGGGGGGGGGTTGGACCTGCTGCCTTTGCCTAACCCCGGGCTGCACCTTTGCAACCCAGTTTTGGCCTTTAGCAAGGCCCGCAGCCTGGGGATTTACCAAGCTAGAGCTCCCCAGCTCCTCTTGCCTTTCCCCAGCCCTGCTCTGTACCCTGAGCTCCCAGGCAGCCAGGTCTTTCTCTCCCAAGAGCTAGAGAGAGACTGACCCAGCTCCTGGATCACAGCCCTTTTAGGGCCAGCTGTCTCCTAATTGGGCATGGCCCCAGCTGTGGCTGCCTTCCCAATCAGCCTATTCTTATTGGCTCTCAGCCCCAGCCCTCTCCAAGGGCTGGCTTTTAACCCTTTCAGGGCCGGAGTGGCGTGACTGCCCCGCTACAATACCCCAAATCAAAAAAAGAGTTAGAGGACCAACAAATGTCACCATGGCTGTTTAGCCATGTTTTAGAGTAAAAGAGGTGGTTAGAGGCAAAAAGGCATCCTTTAAAAATTGGAAGTCAAATCCTACTGAGGAAAATAGAAAGGAGCATACACTCTGGCAAGTCATGGGTAAAGGTATAATTAGGCAGGCCAAAAAAGAATTTTAAAAGCAACTAGCAAAAGACACAAAAACTAACAGCAAATTTTTTAAAGTACATCAGAAGCAGGAAGCCTGCCAAACAATCAGTGGGGCCATTGGACAATCTAGGTGCTAAAAGAGCACTCAAGGAAAACTAGATTGTTGCAGAGAAGCTAAATGAATTCTTTGCGTCGGTCTTCACTGCAGAGGATGTGAGGGAGATTCCCAAACCTTAGCCATTCTTTATGGATGACAAATCTGAGGAACTGTCCCAGATTGAAGTGTCAATAGAGGAGGTTTTGGAACAAATTGATAAATTAAACAGTAAATCACCAGGACTAGATGGTATTTACCCAAGAGTTCTGAAGAAACACAAATATGAAATTGAAGAACTACTATGTATGGTATGTAACCTATTGCTTAAATCTGACTCTGTACCAGATGACTGGAAGATAGCTAATGTGATGTCAATTTTTTTAAAATTCTCCAGAGGTGATCCCGGCAAATACAGGGTGGTAAGCCTAAATTCAGGCAAATTGGCTGAAGCCATGGTAAAGTACAGAATTATCAAAGACATAACTGAACACAATATGTTGGAATAGAGTCCACATGGCTTTTGTAAAGGGAAATCATGCTTCACCAATCTATTAGACTTCTTTGAGGCTGTCAACAGGCATGTGGACAAGGGTGATCCAGTGGATATACTGAACTTGGACTTTCAGAAAGCCTTGGACACAGTCCCTCACCAGAGACTCTTAACCAAAGTATGCAGCCAGGGGACAAGAAAGAAGGTCCTCACATGGATCAGAAATTGGTTAAAAGATAGGAAACTAACAGTCAGTTTTGACAATGAGGAGGAATAAATAGCAGAGTCCCTCAAGGACCTGTACTAGGACCTGTGCTGTTTAACATATTCATAAATGATGTGAACACTGAGATAGCAAAATTTGCAGACAGTATAAAATTACTGAAGACAGTTAGGACCAAAGCTGACTGCGAAGAGTTACAAGGGGATCTCACAAAATTGGGTGACAAAATGGCAGCTGAAATTCAATGTTGATAAATGCAAAGTAATGTACATTGGAAAAAGTAATCCCAACTATACATATATGGTGATAGGGACTCAACTAGCTGTTACCACTCAAGAAAGAGATCTTGGAGTCATTGCGGATAGTTCTCTGAAAACATCTGCTCAATGTTTCACGGCAGGCTAAAAAGTTAACAGAATGTTAGGAACCATTAGGAAAGGGATAGACAATAAGACAGAAAATATCATAATGTTGCTATATAAATCCATGGTATGCCCACACCTTGAATACCACATGCAGTTCTGGATGCCCCATCTCAAAAGAGATATATTAGAATTGGAAAAGGTGCAGAGATGGGCAACAAAAATCATTAGGGACATGGAACAGCTTCCATATGAGATGAGATTAAAAAGACAGGGACTGTTCAGCTTAGAAAAGAGATGACTAAGGGGGTCTATAAAATCATGAATGGTGTGGAGAAGATGAATAAGGAAGTGTTATTTACCCCTTCACATAATACAAGAACCCAATGAAATTAATAAGCAGCAGGTTTAAAACAAACAAAAGGAAGTACTTCTTCACACAACGCACAGTCAACCTGTGGAACTCATTGTCATGGGATGTTGTGAAGGGCAAAACCATAACTAGGTTAAAAAGAAGAATTAGATAAGTTCATGGAGGATAGGTCCATCAATGGCTATTAGCCAGGATTGTTAGGGACATGCTTTGGGTGTCCCTAAACCTCTGACTGCCAGAAGGTAGGAGTGGACGATAAGGGATGGATCACTTGATGATTGGCAGTTTTGTTCATTCCCTCTGAAGCACCTGACACTTATCACTGTTAGAAGACAGGATACTGGGCTAGATGGACCATTGGTTTGACCCAGTGTTGCCGTTTTTATGTTCTTAATAACAAGATAATTAAAGATAACACTTTTGGAGGGGGGGGGGTCCCCAAATTTTAGTTCTTGTTACTACCACAAGTTCAGTATAGAATATAATTATACATATGTACATACATACATTGTTCTAGGGCTCTTCTCTGGGAGGAAATATTTACCCTTCACCGTCTCTGTGGAATGGTATCCAATGCCTCTGTAGGGCATGCTGGCTCTTTAAAATTGGGAAACAAAGGATAGCCCCACAATCTCCTTCAAACTCCCCTTGAGTCTGTGCAACAACAGTCTGCAATTAGCTCAATCTGCAGCCATCCTAGTCTTCATCTTCTCCAGAGGTGTTAGGGAGCCTGCTGTCTAAATCAACAAAACTGGCAAAGCCCCTGAATCCCAATCCATGCAGCAGCACTCTCTGGTCCTTGCACTGCTCCACCACTGAGATTTCCACTCTGGTTCCCTCCCCTAGAATTCCCATTTGTTCTCAGAGAGGGACTCAGGGGGTGTCCTGTCAGGCTACTTACCCACAATGGAAATCAACCAGGCAGTTTCAAACAGCTAATGAGCATGCCCTGTGCTCACCGTACCCTGTGCCTGCATCATTTAGACCCACCTGGCGGAGTCACCAAGTGGCTTGGTCAAGTCTTCAGGCACCCAGAGCCCACCCCAAAAAACAAAATCAAGAGCCATGTGTCCTCCCCACTGTTCCTCCTCTTATTCACACCATTACATGTTGCGATGCAAGCAGGAGGGATACAGAAGGACTTCACAACACAGCCATTAACACTTTTAGCTTCTATTCTTCTGGAGGGTCCGGAGGTGGAAGATGAAAGAAAAGCTCCTCTGCTGGCGAGACAATCAGCTAAATTCTTGCTAAACTCAGTGGTTCTAGACCTGTCTCTAGACCTTTATTAACAATTGCTCCAAAATGAACCACTAAGCATCTCCCTGCACTAGGCAAGTGCCTGCTGTGCCTATATTGTTGGAGCAACTCTAATGAATAGCCATTTCCAAGCCTGTCAATCAGCCAGTTTCACAGAAGCCTTCAGCTGCTTTTGCTTAAAAAAAAAAAATCATCAAAAACACAAAGCGAAAAGGGAAAGCTACCAAGATCATTTTACAATTTAAAATTTACACTGAGCCAATTGTTTGCCACCCACCTCAGACTCCTACAAACAGATATTAACCCTCTCCAGCCCAATCAACCTGGAACGCTCACTAAATATCTATGTCTCTCTATCAGAGCTGTCACTTTAACATCTGTCAGCAGTGTATGGAGTTCTGAAGAGGTGTGTTATTACTGGATGGGTCCGTGACAATAAATTATAAACAGAAGCACAATATAAAAAAATCCAGCACACGTTTCTCCTTTGAGAGCACTGGTTCCAGCCCCTTTGCCTAGCGCAGAAGCACCACAGTGGGCAATGGTGCATTTGCACAGGGAAATGGGGGCACCTGCACTCCATAGCGCAGAGGAACTGGGCTCCACAGGAGCTGTCTCTGGGGTAGCCCAGCAGGAGAGATGGACAGGCGATGGGTCAATGGATAGGTTCACATGTAGATGCGCTGCACAACCCCCGCCCCCATTGAGAAAGGGTGCCAGAGCTAGTACTGCAGTCCAGGGATCACACTAGCAGAGCAGTGACTAAACTGATGTTCTGTGCCCTGGTGGGGAGGATTCCATCTCCCTCGCTGGCGTGAAAATCCTCAGATAAAGGCTGCACTCAGGGTTCAGGATTTAGGCTGTCAAACAAACTCAGCTAGTAGTGTGGTCAGTGGATAGAGCATTACAGTGGGACTTGGGAGACCTGAGTTCTGTGGGAGGGTGAGCTTGGATAAGTCATGTCCCCTGCCTGTGCGTCAGTTTCCCCATCAGTACAATGGGGATTATGAGGCTTGTTACCCGAAATTGGGCCAGCTAGTAAGCTTAGGGAGAACTAATGACACACCAGAGTTTGGCAGAAAGCAGCATGTTTATTATACTGATAACTAAACTCAAAAGGGGGGGCGGTGTCACACTCACACTCGCATATTCACGCTCCCAGGACAGGCATGGCACTGGAGATGTCAGGATCCTTCAAGGTAAGTGTCCCACGGCGCAGCAATGGATGGTGCGATGAAGGTAAGTCTTCCCGAGGTACAATGAAATGCAACGCGGTGAACCACTGGCCAGGCAGTCCGGGCGAAGGGTCTTTACGGGAGGTACAAGCTTGTGAGTGCACTGCTGAGCACATGGCCCCTTCCCCTTTTAAAGACCTGCTCCTCATGGCCTGCGACTAGAGATGACTTGGCCGCATCTGGTTGGTCACACTCCACCTCGGACAGTGTCCATGCAGTGTCCATGCATTGGGTGTGTGAGCGCTGCCTAATTAGAGTCCCAGACACCTTGTCTACCTGGGAGCTCTTCTGATATTCCAGCTGTTCAAGCAGCCCATTCATCCCACAAGCATTCCAGGAGGGAGGGGAGGGGGAAAGCCACTTCACAGGTATTCAAAGAGGGAGAGGAGACAAAAGGGGGGGAAGGTGTAACAGACCCTTTGAACATACAGGTTATACAGAGCATACAGATCACTGCTGCTCCTACAATAAGGCTGACCTCCTTTGTAAAGCACTTGTGAGATCTACTGATGAAAAGAGCTACATATTATTAACTCTTACTCCTGTCCAGTATCCTATACACCAGGGATCAGCAACCTTTGGTGCTTTTTGAGGGAGTGTGGGAGGAGAGGGGTTGGTAGGCTGGTTTGTTAATTGGATTCTGGCCCATCAAGGGAAAGTACAGAGCTACAAAATCATTTGTATTTTTGAGAAACGCAAGAGCACAGCTCCTCAGCTGGTGCAGATCTACATAGCTCCGCTGATTTCCATGGACCTACGCCTGCTTTTATGATATACATTCTGACTTCTTATTAATGGCCAGCAGGATGCAGTAGCTGACGGTAGCGACGCAACATGGTCCAGCGGATCAGACATGGAAACTCAGGGTTTTACTCCCCGCACCCAACCTGTCATGGGTGGCCTTTGCCAAGGTATGTTGCCTTTGTCCAGTGTATTTATATTGCAAGCACCTTGGGGATGGCCCTACGTGGTTGTACAGCATGTACTACAATGGGGCCCTGATCTCGCTGGGGCCCCTTTCTGCCACTGTACTAATTACTGTGAGAAAGGATAAGTAGGTCAGCTTCAGTATGGCTTTCCTGGGTATTTTAAACGCTCACTTTGACTTGTTAGGCATGGGTATTGCTTGTGTTAGACTCTCTCTTCCTACAGTTGGGGAAATTATTTGCCTAACTAGGGGGACAGAATAAAGCCTAGGTTGGAGGTTTATTATTAATTCATATATTTCCAAATCTAGACTAACGTGTCATTAGGGCTGAACGTGCCTTTGACATTAGGGTTGCTTAATAGTATAAGAAGAGAGTGCAGCATTTATGCAGTATTGGTTTCCTTGCCATGCAAAAAAAAAAAAAATCAATAAAAATAAAGCAAAAGCACTTGATGGTGCAGGTGCTAGATAATGGGATGTAGTGCCTGGAGTGCTTTTACACCATGTAATGTTTTTGTCTGCTTGCTTTGCCATATCACTGAGGCAGCATTGCACCTAAGGAATTATTCAATCAGAGAGACTAAAGGAAGTAAACAAACATCATCAGTGACATGCACAGCTTCTAAAATGATAGTTAATAATCAGCATTTCTCCAAGATCTAACTGCCTACACAGTCAAATATATTGTGGTAGTACGTAGGAACCTCAGCCATAGCCCAGGAGCCCAGTGTGCATGGTGTTGGACAAACACAGAACAGTCCCTGCCCCAGAGAGCTGACAATCTAAGCAAGAACTTGATCTCAGAAAGTTCAGATTCACATAACCCTCTGCAGCTGTCTCCAAAGAATGTACAATGGAAGACTTGGATAAGCAGCAAGGCTGAAGCACTCCTGGAGGTGCTCTTCCCAGAATGTGCTCAAGGCTCACTGGCTGGGCTGCGAGGAAGCTGGCACTTGTCCCCTGTTGCACTGTCATCGGTTCAGTGGCTTGCCACAGCACTAAAGTTATGCTAAGAAATGAAACAAAATAAATGAGTTCAAAGGTCAAAGCCATGGAAGTACTTGGCCTGCACTGGGTAAAAGTGGCTGTCTGTTTGCAAAGCTCAGAGCTCATCAAATATTAACTATCCCCTCCCTGCCACATCCCTGCTGAGGGAGTGAGGAAAATCCCCACTGGGGTCATTTGGAAAGTTTCTCCTGCTCCAGAGCTTCACTGAAAAAGGAGACATTCGCAAGTGTGAGACAGGCAAGCGGAATCAACATCGAGGAGGTGCCAAGTAGAAAGGCAGAGCACGTGCCAGCTTAGGATGTCTACAAAACACGGAGAAGCCTCCCAAACAGGTGAGTAAGGAACAGATCCAACCTCCAGGTGAAAGAACGCTTAGGACTAGCTGGCAGAAATCCTCCTCCGGTAGGGCTCTGTTCGCAGGATTAAAGGCAGCAATTCCACAGGGTTAAACTGCCAGTGAACATTCTGGTCAGGGAGCTGGGCCTCATCAATCCCTTTGAACATTAGCCAACCCCCGATGGTCTCTCGTGGTTCCCCGTCCTCGCTCCTGAGCTGGATTGGTAGCCACTTTTAGCTCCTCAAACTTCCAACCACACCCACTGAGCACTAGGAGGAGAGGTCTCTTGAGCTGTTGTCTTGGGTTCCGCAAGCAGTTAGCAAGTGGATGGGGGTGAGAACCCCCAGCAGCAGTGCAATGCGATGGGAAGTCTTCAAATACTGTTTTCCTGGGGGCTAGAGGAGGTGGTTTCCATTGGATAAAGGCCTGCACTGACACACACACACACACACACACACCTGCATATGCACACATCCATGAGAAGAAAAACACTTCTCAAGGAAAGTGAGGGGAAAATCTGCAACTGTAAAGGGGTGGGGCCAAATTCTGCTCCTATTAAAATCAATAGCAAAACTCCCACTGACTTCACTGGAGCAAGACCGAGCTTTAGACATAGGAAGGAATTAAAAGCACCACTTAGTCTGGCTGGATGTTTGCGATTATGCTGGGGGTACAGGTGCACAGAGAGCAGAACTTTAGAAAGGAAGGGTGCTTGGGCTTCATGCACTAGCCTCAGAGCACTGGCTCAGTTCAGTGTCTGCCTGGCTTACTAGGTGACCTTTGGCAAGTCACTCACTCTCTATAGCTCCCCATCCATACAACAGCGATAATGCTCCTCCCTCCCCCTCCCCACCTCCGTGCCTTTCTGGTCTATGGAGATGGTAAGCTGTGGGGACAGGGACAGTCTCTGACTCTGTATATGTTCCGGGCCTAGCTCCATGAGATCTCCAGCTCAGGTTGGACCTCTGGGCTCTGCTCTAACAATAAAGACCATAAGAAGGCAGAGGAGGGAATCGAATTGTGTTTTATCTCATATATAAGCCCCCTCAAAATGGCTTACTTTGGGAGCAGCTCCCTTCTCCCCAGCCTGCCCCCGACAACAATATTCCACTGTCAATTTACTTCTCTTAAACGCCAAAGAGTCCAACTGCCTGGTCTTCTCCTTAATTGCACTATGTCCTTGGATTCTAAGTATGCTCCCCTTCTCTTCCCCATCCCACTAAGGGGCGACCAAAGTGGAGGTGGGCTCAGAGGTCATGGCTGTGAGAAGTAACAGGGTGGTGCTGGATAATACCATCTGCCCGGCTGAAATCATCATCTGCAATGGCAAGATAGCTGACATTCTGCCCAAGAGGAGCTGGGTTTGTGCCAGCGGAGAGAAGGCAAGTATGGGCCAAAGTGCTAGATGAACTGGCATTGAGGAAACAACCATGTATCAAAGATTAGAGAGATGTTAGAAGGAACAGCTATCAGGGATAGAGTAGTTGCATTTAAAAATCAATGCAAAAAATGAAATCTTAAGGCAGATCCTCAGGTGAAGCTGCAGACTCCAAAGACTACAGAGGTATATGTAGATTTACACCACTGAGGGTCTAACCCAGTGGATTATACTGGTGGAAGTGAGATCAGGCCCCTGGAAGTTGGCACAAATAATGTAGAGGCAGCCCCTGAAGTTCCCATCCCTAGCTGTAGGCAAGATGCTGGGCCATTTTATTAGTTCCATATAGATGGCTAGCCTGTGACCTCCGTGACCTGAGAGTAACTCCACTCATTTGAATGGAATTACTCCAGAGTTCAACTGGCATCACTGAAAGTAATCAAGCTGTTCTTTCTTTACCTCAGTGCTGACCCATAGTGTAGTGAGCCAGGGCTCTCAGAGACCAGAGTAACTGGTCAGCACACATTTCCTTTCAAGTTCCCATAAACATTTTTAGTAAATAGTTGTGCCCCGTTATCACAATTTCAGGTGTGTGTAATGGGGGAAAACAGATGTGTCCTTGTTGCCAAGAAGGCTAATGGCATTTTGGGCTGTATAAGTAGGAGCATTAACAGCAGATTGAGGGACATGATCATTCCCCTCTATTTGGCATTGGTGAGGCCTCATCTGGAGTACTGTGTCCAGTTTTGGGCCACACAAACAAGAAGGATGTGGAAAAATTGAAAAGAGTCCAGCGGAGGGCAACAAATGATTAGGGGGCTGGAGCACATGACTTATGAGGAGAGGCTGAGGAAACTGGGATTATTTAGTCTGCAGACGAGAAGAATGAGGGGGAATTTGATAGCTGCTTTCAACTACTTGAAAGGGGGTTCCAAAGAGTATGGATCTAGACTGTTCTCAGTGGTACCAGATGACAGAACAAGGAGTAATGGTCTCAAGTTGCAGTGGGGGAGGTTTAGGTTGGATATTAGGAAAAAGTTGTTCACTAAGAGGGTGGTAAAACACAGGCATGAGTTACCTAGGGAGGTGGTGGAATCTCCTTCTTTAGAGTTTTTTAAGGTCAGGTTTGATAAAGCCCTGGCTGGGATGATTTAGTTGGAGATTGGTCCTGCTTTGAGCAGGGGGTTGGAGTAGATGACCTCCTGAGGTCCCTTCCAACCCTGATATTCTATGATTCTATGCTTACCAGTGTCTGGATAAGGAGAGGGAAGCCAGAAAACTTGACTGCTTTGGGCTAGATCCCCAGATGGTGTAAGTTAGTGTAGCACTGTTTAAGTCAACGGGCTATGCCAGTTTACACCAGCGGAGGATCTGGCCCAGAGATTGGCCTGAACCAGAATCATGGGTCTGGAAGAGACACAAAAATCACACCCACACACAGCTCTGGTGAAGTTCACAGCATGGGCAAGCCAGCTGGGCCCAGCTCATCAAGATCACCTCTGTTCTGTCAGGTAAGTGCTAGAGCGTGCAGAGGGGAAATCCTCCTCAGAGGGGACAGGGTCCCTCTCCCCCCAGATTTGCTGCTTGAACACTGCTGAAGCCGCCTGCCCTCACTCCGCCCCTCCCCCCCGCCACACACATACACTATCAGCAGGCACGGGTCACCTCTCGTCCTCCTTAACAGTGTATTTTCAAACAGGCTGAAGCCAAGCCTCCTATTCTGTAGGTGCAAATTGAACCTACAGTGTTGCACTTCTTAGATGAACTGAAGGTGCACATCAGAGCACTTGCACCCAGGGCTGGCTCCAGGCACCAGCCGACCAAGCACGTGCTTGGGGCGGCACCTTGGAGCAGGGCGGCGCTCGATTTTTTATTTATTTTTTTTGTTTTTTTTTATTCGGCGGCGCGGCGCTCGGAGCGGGGGCGGGGGCTTCGGGCGGCATGGTGCTGGGGGGGCGGGGCTTTGGGTGGCGTGGTGCTCGGAGGGGGGGCGGGGGCTTCGGGCGGTGCTCGGGGGGGCAGGGCTTCGGGCGGCGCGGTGCTCGGAGGGGGGCGGGGGCTTCGGGCGGTGCTCGGGGGGGCGGGGCTTCAGGCGGCATGGTGCTCGGAGGGAGGGCGGAGCTTCGGGCGGCGTGTGGCTCGGAGGGGGTTTGGGGGCTTCGGGCAGCATGGTGCTTGGGGGGGCGGGGCTTCGGGCGGCATGGTACTCGGGGGGCGGGGTCTTGGGGGTGCGGGGGCTGGCGCGGTGTGGCGCTCGGAGGGGGGCGGGGCTTCAGGCGGCGCAGCGCTTGGAGGTGCGGGGCTTTGGGTGGCGTGGTGCTGGGGGGCGGGGATTTCGGCGGCACTCGCGGGGGGGGGAGGTACGGCAGGGCGGCTCTCTTCTTTTTTGCCTGGGGCGGCAAAAAAGTTAGAGCCGGCCCTGCTTGCACCTCTAAAGTAGAGGTGCAAACTTGGCGAGTGCAAATTTCACCCACAATTGGAAGAACACCCTTTTGCAAGTTTGGCCCTTGGTATCAGGGACATGAACATGTGAAGTCAGCCATCAAATTTGTTTGGCATATTTTTAATACCTGATTAAAAGATCTTAGCAGGATCTAGTGCACAGGAGCAAACTGGAGACATGAAAAGAATAGCAAAGTAAATCACTGATTAACTGGGATCATCAGACTGGCATGTCTGAGATTAGGGAGCCGTTTTGACAGTGTGTAGGAATTGTACCTGGGTGCAGATGAACTTTAGAACATTTGCTACCTCACTGGCCTAGTCAATCTGTTGGAGGTATTCATGGAAGTCATTGGGAAATCCACATCTTCCCATCACTCTGGAAGTCACTTCCTGATGGTGAAGCCCTGCACAGGACTATTTTTAAAATCCTGATCCCGTCCCGCCCCTTAATACACTCCCACCCACTCCCACATAGTTTCTTGCATTTTTATCCCACTTCCACCCGCAAAAACCTTAGATTCTGCAAAAGAGACAGATTTTTTTATGCTACTAAAACAACAATTTTACCACTAAAAGAATAAAACAAATTTTGCTTAAACCACGTAAAAATACTTTAACTCCCATTATAAGAGACATCAGATCTCTTTCTATCCCTGGCTTAAATTTAAGTATTAAAACCTTTATTTTAAAAAAGAAAAACTTGCTGTACATTGCTCAAATTCTATATAGGACAAGGTGACGAGAGAGTTAGTGTTTTCCTGCAAACCCCCACAGACTGGACTTTTTTCCCACCCAATCCTGACCGCAACAAAGTACATTTTACCCACTCCCACTTATGGCAGCAGTCCTGGGATCCACGGGATCCCATCCAGTCCCACTGCAGGGTTCTAGCCTGCATGCAAGAAACTGGGTGTAGCAGGGACATCACCTCTAGAGTACCCCCTTGTGGTAAAGGGTGGCCCTGCAGGCACCCCACATTCCCCTCCTGCGCCTCCCCATGACTTTCCATAGTCCAGAGTATTTAATATAAAAGGTTCCCCTTCTGGAGTCCGATTTATTGCGGCTGTACAGTTTCCAGCAACCCTCTCCTTTCAGACCACTTCTAGCACTGCCTGAAGTGTGTGTGTTTGTGCATGTGGGGGGGGGGAGCAGTAATCATAATCTGGGGGCAGCTGCTGTGGTAAAACAGTGCTTAAAATGCACCCTCAGTAACCCAGCTCAGTTTGTATTTGCTTTGCCAGGTCTGCACCATGCCCTTGAAGCCCGGCCTCCAGGCCCAAAGCCTTCCCGCTTTGCTAAGGGACTCCACCATCCTCCTGCCATAGTTACTTCTGCGCTTCTCCTTGCCCCCCAGCAGCTCCACCATGGCAGGCAACAAAGTCTTGCAAGAAACAGAACGAAACAAAATCATCCTGACAACAGGGCTTCCTTCCAGACAGCTCTACTGGGGCGCCCGCAGCCTGCCAGCTCACAGCACCCAGCCAGCAGCCTCCCCTGCTAGATCTCTCTGGGACTCTTGCAGGAGACTTTAGCTCATCCTCGGCTCCATCCAGACAATCCCTATCTACCCCCGAGGCCTGATTGGGTCACATGGCTGAACCCATCTCCCCATAAAGGGCCAGCCACCCTGGGACACTGGGCCTTTTCAGTGCTAATCGCAATGTTGATGTGGGCTGAGAGGATTCTAACATGACCTCCCTCCCCCGGGATTGTCCGTGAGTTCCTTTCTCCCTGCAGGTGCTGGACGTTGGCGATCTGGTGGTGATGCCCGGGATCATAGACCCTCACGTCCACACATGTGAGCCAGGGCACACAGCCTGGGAGGGTTACTCTTCTGCAACCAAGGCTGCTGCTGCAGGAGGCGTCACAACCCTGGTGGCGATGCCGCTGTACGGTACCGAAGTCGGGGTGGGAGCAGCATTACTGCACACACCTATGGGTTACCTCCTTGTTGCCATGCATTGGAAGGGGCCCATACAATGATAGCATGACCTTTGTAAAGGGAAGGATGGAGCGGAGAGCGAAGTGGCTCCTCACTGTGCATTGCACTGGGTTTGATGGGTCTTGGAGACCCGCCTGTCCTGCATGTGGATAGTTAGGCCCAAGCCATCTCCCACTGAAATCTATGGGCATCTTTCCATCACCTGCAATGGGAGGGTGGATCAGGGCCCCTGCAGAATGGGGCAGACCCTCCGTTGGTATAAAGGATGAACCTAAGCAAATTTACACCAGCTGAGGATCTGGCCCCAGGACTTCAGCCCACTCTTTGCAGGTGTTGAACATGTGCTGTTCAGGTCGCCCTTTCCCTCTGCAATGCTGCTGAGTTATTCTGTCTGTGAAGGGTGTGGGGTGACAAAAGAATGGGAGTTCAATGGGTGCATGCTATTTGCTAAACTCCTGCCAGGTCAGGGAAAGCCCAGCCTTTGCTGGGGGAAAGTTCCTTTGTGGCACGTGCCGCTGGGTGAAGCTATTCTCCACCACCCCACGCAGCTTGGAACGCAGGACAAATCCCCTACAAACTGCAGCTCAGAGATGCAAGGGAAATAAACTGCATCCAAATCTGCCTGTTCCCAGCAAGCACTGCCACTGGCCCAGCTCCTGAGTGACAAATGTGGTCCAACAGTGCTCTCTGCTGCCCACACCTAGTACCCTCAGGACGAAAAGAAAAAGGATTTATAAGCAGAAGTTTATTTTGAGAGGAGGGGCAAAGATCCTCATTCTGATGTCCATCCGAAGGCTGAACTAGGGGAAGTAGGGATCCAGGCATGGAGGGTCCTGATAGCAGAAGGAGACCATCTACAGGGGATGAAAACATAAAGGGGCTTGCCGCTGGCAGGGGACTAGGAAGTATAATCCATTTGTAGGGGCTGAGGGCTTTGGAGGAAGTGTCTGGTGGGGACGAGTGTTCTAAGGGAGCACCAAACTGTTGGTAGCTCTGGTCCCCATTTTGTCTTAATCATCCTCTGTCTACTCCCATCCCACTATATTATTACCCACTTTTGCTCCCAGTGCCACACCGGAAAATGAGATCTGCCTATGATCCTCTATGGGAGCTAGCTGCGCCCTTGTCTACCCTGCACTCTCCTCATCCCGCATTCCTTGTGCACTCTTTCTCTACATCTCTGTAGCATTCTCCCTTCCAGTCAAGAAAGGGGTCTGGGCCTCACTAAGGTGCTCTCTCTCTCTATGCCCTCCAGGAGCTGTCTTCCCCCAACCACAACTCTGGAAAACTTTGATGACAAGCTGCAGTCTGCCGAAGGGCAGTGCTATGTGGATGTAGCCTTCTGGGGTGGAGTCATCCCTGGAAACCAGGTCAGTGGCTGTTATTCAGCAAATGAAACAGCATGAAATACCAGCTGGAATGGGGCAAGGGCAGATACCCAGGACTCATCTCCTCTCTGGGGAGTTTCAGTGCAGGGAGCCAACGAGCTTAGTGCTTCTGGAAACCTGGCTGCAAGTCACTAAAAAAATGCTGCACAGTCAGTGCAGACTGCGAAATAAAGCAGAGGAAACTGATCAGTCCAACAAAGTCGTGGTGAATGGGTCAGTCAGTAATGCTGAACATGCCTCCCACTCAGCTGATCTGCCTAACCACACTGGGGTCTCTTGGGGAAGGGACACAGAACGATGTCCCAGGAATGCTGCTAACAAATCTGCAGCCACTGGCAAGGCTCCCATTGACTTCAATGGGGCCAGGGTTTGGCCCTGGCTCCTGTGAGGCTGATGAGAGAATCCCAGTCCCTGCTGTTGTTAGAAGGGGCGTCTGGGCTGGGTCAGCTTGCAGGTATTGGGAGGTTTGTGTTGGTCCAATCTATTAGCAATGGGGCAGTAAATATCATAATAATCATAGAATCCCATTGTCCTAGCACGGGGTCGGAGATTAGTGGGCATTGGCTGAGCAAAGTTGTTGGGTAACCGCTAGCACAAATACAGCTTTGATCTGTTGAAATGAAGGATTTGCCTACTAAGGGGCATCTTGACCTTCAAAGTCTATTGGAATTTGACCTTCTCTGGAGAAGAATGTTGAAGAAATTGATGGCCCTATCCATTGTGGAGCAGAGCTTTCCCATATGCATGCTGAGTTATTGGCTAGGACGATGCCTCGTGGGGCATATGGACAGTAGTTTAGGTGCTCGTACTTTGGCAGATTTTGCTTAAATGTGGCTCTCATAGTTGGAGCCATCCGGAAGGGCTGGCTGAACCAGGTGCTTGATAACCTGCAAACGTAGAACATAACATCTATCTCAGTCACTGCCCTACTTTCATCATCTCAGATGGCCAGGCTATCATTCTGCAGCAAATGCTAGGGTTGGAATGCACACCCTGCAAAGGCTGCATTAAGCAGAACCGGTGCATAGTGGGATGTCCAGGCCTGAGTGCATCACTTCTGTTGCCTGCTTTAGGATGAGCTCCTGTCCATGCTGCAGGCTGGAGTCCCAGGCTTTAAGTGCTCCCTGATTGCAAGTGGAGTGGAGGAATTCCCCCACGTCAGCCTCCAAGATCTGCACATGGCAATGAATGAGCTGCAAGGCACAGACTGTGTCCTCTTGGTAAGTGTCACTGCTTATGCTCAGCTACCCTGGTCCCATGAAGTTCAGGTCCCTGCTTTCTCTCTTCAGATTCAAAACCCAGTGCTTCTGTAACCCACACACCTCCTGGGCGTGGTGTTCTGTCCCATCGAGTGGCACTGAGACCACTCAGAGAGAGAGATTAATGAGTTTGCTCTACAGCCTTAGCTAACAGCCATATGCCTTTTAGCTCATGCAGTAGAGGCGCATGCATTTAGCTCCAGAGGTCCCAGGTTTGATCTCGCCCGCCAACGACCGGGGTATGTCGGTGTTACACTACCAAATCAGAACAGCAGCATCTCCCACGCACTTGGCGTAAGTGTAACTAACTGCACCAAGGGCAGGGCAGGGGAGGGCCCACATGGTTCAGTGGGCAGCGTTCCTGCCCTGGAGACTGAAAGCAGATACTGGTTTCCAGCTTCCACCTTCAAATATTACCTTCAAAGACAACCATCCCCATGACAAGCCTCTCCCCCTGGAGTGTGATCCCAGAGCACATGGAGACTCGGGGGACAAGCATCCCAGAAAAGCCATTGATAGATTAGACAGAGCCAACCTTTCCTGGCACTCCAGAAAGGGAGGAAGTTGCCATCATTTGTGTGTTATCTCAACCCCCCAGGACAGGCGGTTTCCAAGGGTTTTCAATCCCCAGGAGACAGCAGGGCTCTTCTAATGTATGGCTCAGAGTGTGACCCACCAGGCCCTTCTGTTTCCTTCCACAAATGGGAAAGGAGGGTAATGGGAGGAGGAGCCTTGGAAAGGGCTTACCTCCGCAACCTGTTAGCATTAACCCATCCCTCCATTTGGATTCTCTTTCCAGTTCCACGCAGAGCAAGAGCTGGGCCAGTGGAAGCCGGCACTAGAGGGTACGTGGTGACGACTCTGGGATGGAAACATACGGCAAGCACATCTCTCTATGTACACAGCCTGCAGGAGGCATATGGGCCTGACTCTCACTTCCATTCAGGCCCCTTTACGCTGCCAGGGCAGGGCACACACAGACACCCCACGACACCGATGAATGTTGCAAGCAAGAGACTACTGACAGAGGAGTCACGGAATAAAATTCCCCTAGCTGTAACCCTTTCTGGGCAGTTAGCCACTCCCTACACATCCGGGGCCAGGTCCTCCGCTGGTGTAAATAGCCCACGGAGTCCAGGAGCACATCACTATGTCCCTTAGGCACAAACCTCCTGCACCTCGAGATGCAAACCTGACTCTATATCCTTCTCCGGTGTCTGTGCAGACCCCACAGAGTACAGGGCACTCCTGGACTCCCGCCCCGATGCAATGGAAGTGGAGGCCGTCCAGACCATCGCTAATCTCTGCCTCCAGTACAAGTAAGGAACCATTCTCCTTGGGGTTGGGAAGCAGGGAGGAGACACATGAGTGCTTTAATGGCAGTGACCTTTGACCTCCAGAAAGTTGCTCTCTGCACGCCCCCCCCATCTGGCTCTCTGCTTTCATTGCACAAAAGGGTGTGCGGCCCCTATCCATGCCAAGAGAGCCGTGGCAATGTAAACTGAGGGCAACCCGTCACTGGGCAGAAAGGCACACACACACACGGGCTTCCCCTCCAGCAGGGAAGCCAGTGACCCCCTTCCCTCGCCCATCTCATAGGTGCGGTGAGTTGGCGTAAGCGCGTGTCCTTTCCTCTCGGGCACCCCCTCCTGCCCAGATGCAGCCTTGCCTGGGATATTGTCTCTCATACCCCTCTGGTGGCCACTTCCTGTGCGGTGGGGGCCACACCCAGCTGCTCTCTTCCCCAGACTGCCTTGCTGGGTCTCCTGTGGCTTGGCTCTCTGGCCAAGTCACACACTGGTTCAGTCCCCTTCCAGGTACCAAAAGGCCCAACTAATAGTCCTCCTCCCCTTCTCAGGTGCCACTAAAGGCCTCTGCTTCTTGGCCTCTTCTCCTGGCCCTGCAGAGCTTCTCCCGCAGGGTTCTCCTGCCTCCCTTCCCCAGGGATCTCCCTGTTGCAGAGCTTCTCTTTTAACTCAAACGCCTCCTGGGCGTCTCCTCTATTCCCTCAGCCTCACACACCCTAGCTTGGGGCTCCCCTCTGCTCCTTGTGCGGCTCGCATGCTGGCTTCTGCAGGCTCTTCCCAGAGGGGACCCTCCTCCTTAGCTCTGGTGCTTCACCACCACAGCTGGGGTCAGTCTCTCTTTAAGCCCCAGGAGACTGAGCTGGAGTCACTAATTATCGCTTGTGTTGCCAGCTCATCAGTGAGACTGAGGACAGTGGCTAAGTCACAGGTGGTGACACTTCAACTCTGCTCTCAACCATCACGAGATGAGGAGTGAAGTCACTGGCCTGAGGAGAGCTGCCCAGCCAGCAGGATAACTGTCTCACGCTCTCTCCTAATAGGGTGCCCTGCCACATCCTCCATCTCTCCTCTGCTCAAGCCCTGCCCATCATCAGAGAAGCTCGCCAGAAAGGGGCACCACTCACTGTAGAGACTGCCCACCACTACCTCACCCTGACGTCTGAACGCATTCCACCTGGGGGCACCTACTACAAGTGCTGTCCTCCTATCAGGGCCAAAACCAATCAGGTAATGAGACCTAGAGGGGCTCCAGAGGGGAATCTCAGCCCAAGACATCAGATGCCATGAGCATAACCAGGGCTGGGGGAAGGAGGCACCAGCAAAGGAGGGAAACGAGGCCACCATCTAAGAAGATACATTTCAGGAGCAGCAGAAGTCAGACTGGGCCAGCTCTTCAGTCTCTGTGGATCCCATCCTCTTGCCCCTCACTCCCATTCTGCAGAATCCAGGCAACTCTGTCACTCATGTCTCCTCTGCTTCAGTCACCTGGTGGTGAATCCCTGAGTGTGGCCTTGATCAAGCATGGTCCACTCTTGGGATGGGCTGTTGTGGGACACAGTGAGGTTCGGGAAGGAGGTGGCTACAGTGGCCAAGGCTCTAGGTGACCAAGGCCCAGACAAGGGTTTTAGCCGCAGGAACAGAAAGGAATGGATGGGGTTTGGACATGTTATGGAGGGAGAGTGGCAGGGGTTAGGGATGGTCTGAACAGAGATGATTGCTCTCGGGCTGAACAGAGGGTGCCTGGTTAAGGACAGGAAGGTAGGGCTGAGGGTCACCAGCACAAAACTCTCCTAGCTAAACCATGTGATTGGTGCTGAAGTTACGTGGGGTGGAGCGGGCAAAGGACATTGACAGAGGGAGGAGGGGAGGTACTGCCAAAGGAAGTACCAAAGGAGCCTCAGATAAGCAGTAGGAGAAGCAGGAAAGTGCAGGCTCTGCAGCCTCAAGAATGGAGTGCTTCCAGGAAGATGAAGTGCTCCATGGTGCCAAAGGCAGTGTTCCCTAATGGCTAGAGCACTGGCTTGGGATTCAGAAGACCTGGGTTCTACTCCCATTCAGCCTCTAGGTGACTGGGGGCATGTTGCGTCCCCTCCCTGTGCTTTGGTTTCCCTCTCTGTGCGATGGATGTAATGATGCCCCCTCCTTTGTCAAGCACTTGGAGACTAACTGGTGACAAGTGTTGGCTAAGAGGCAGGTGTTACGATTATTGTCAGTTAAAAGGACACAAATGAAGAGGCCATGAGCTCTGTGCTGGTGTCAGCTCTCCTGAGTTTCAAGATATCTGGTGTGTTTTGTAAAGCCCAGCTCGGGAAGTCACAGTCTCACAGGAGAACAGGGGCTGTGGGTTGTGTTAGTTCAGTTTCTAGCCCCCGAGATTGTAGAGAAAAGTTTGAAAATGTGAAGCGAGTGCACCCGACGGGCTCAGAGACCAGGGGCAAGTCAGCAGGTCCCTGAATGGATTGGGGCTTGGCCACACTGGATTTGGCTACAGAAAGGTAGCTGATGACCTTGGCAAGGGCGGCTGCTGTGGAGTCAAGAGAGCAGAAGCCAGGCTGCCGAGGCCCCAGGAGAAAGGCAGGGCTGGGCAGTTACCTGTCTGGCTACAGCAAGGTCCAGGTACTGTATAAACCAGCCTGGGTTGTGGGTGTCCAGGACAGGGGCTATTAAAGCTGTGATAACAAAGGCCTCCCTTCAGTCAGTGAGGGATCTTTCCTACCTTCCATCTCCACACTGCTCAGTTCACAGCAGCCCCCTGGAAGATGATGGAGCCCATCTCAGCAAGCAGGATGTCCCATTTGATGTTGTCAGGTGGAACCACTTCACTGTCTTATGAAAGGCATCAGATGAAGCTTGTCAGGCCAGGAACATTCCAGCCCTCCAGGACCGGGCATGAAGGGCAAGGGGGTGTGAAGAGTGCATGTGGCTCGCTGCTTCTTCCTGTGGTTCTGGCAGGGCCTGGTGTGCCATCAGCTAGGGGGAAGCTGGGTTTGGACAGTTGCAGTTAATTGCTCTGGGATGAGATGTACTGATAAAGCTATGGGGCTGTGTGCTATTCAGCCACTAGCTGTCTTGTACACTGGACACGGGTCCAGGCAGGGAAACAAAACTGGAATAGGAGCTGTGTAGAAACCTCCTTGTTTGTGTTTATATCTAGTAGTTTAATTTAATCACTGTCTTCTATATAAAATGGACTGAGAGTCCATATATCATGACAGGATGACTCAGGCTAATTTAAGACTTTCTGCATATAATAATGGTCCTATCAGACTAGCTGGCAGAGCAAATACCCTCTTCTGTACAGGAAAGAGTCCTCCACCCATCCCAGCCTGTTGTGAGGTTAACCTCTCCCTTTCTCTTGCCTCCAGGAGCAGCTGTGGAGTGCTCTGCAAGAGGGGCTGATCGATATGGTGGTGTCAGCCCATAACCCCGGCTCACCAGACCTCAAAATCTTGGATGATGGAGACTTTTTCAAGGCCCAGGGAGGCATTGCCTCACTGCAGTTTGGTAAGAGGGGTGGGTCAGAACATCCTGGCTGTATTGAGTATGCCAGATATGGTGTACAGCAGGGCTTAAATTCAGCCAGAGCCCTCAAGAGCAGAGCTCCGGTAAATGTTTTCAAAACCTTAGGAGCCCTGGTGCCTCCCCACATGGGACAGAAGCTGTGAGCCACAGTGCCTACTCCCCCCCCTAAAGCCCCAAGTCACCCTGCCTTGCAGTTGAAGCCCCGAGCCCTCAAGGTGGGAGGGGGGCGGAGGTTCTGGGAAATAGTCTCTGAGAACTTAAGCCCTGGTGTACACTCATGGCAACTCAGTGCTCGGTCATCTTCCGAGGGGATGGGGGCTGCTTCAGACTCCAGTTCTGACCCCCCCCCCCGGTGGTTTCATTAACTGTATTCTGCCTTATCTACTGCCCAACCCCTCCAAGCCTCAAGATGACTAGCCCAGTCCTTCTGCATTATTCTATTCATGTTCTCCTACCATGTTTGTCACCCTGGTATCTGAGCACTTTCCAGTAGTGCATTAAGCGATAGGCCTAGCATCTGCCACATGTGGTCCATTCATTCGTCCAAGTCCCAGGGGAAATAGTGCATGTGGCTGTTTTGTTGTTTAATGTTCAGTTCTGGGTACTGCATTGTCTGTTTTTATCAGCAAAGGCCAGGTGGAAGGAGTGCATCTTGCACTTGAAGGGGACAGCGATGAGGGTTGTGGGCATGCGTTCCACACAGCCTCTGTTGGCTAAGGCATGTGGAGGAAGGCTGCAGCGGCTGCCCAAGCTCTGGCTAGCTCTAGCCACTGTTATCAGCCCCTGTAGTGTAATGAGAAATAAATGCACTCACACTTACAATAAACAGAGACCCTTGTTCCCACTACTGATGGAGGACCATGGAGGGTAGAGACCTCTCCAGCTTCAGTTGCTCAATCTCAGGAGCCATGTGTGACCTTCCATGAGCAGGAGATAGACCTGACCTATCAGTAACAGCCTTGATCCCCCTACACATGTCCTGATTGCTGTTGGAACCACACGCAGGGCTTCCTCTGTTCTGGACCTCAGCAAAATCCAAGGGATTCTCCCTTCATGACATGGTGCAACTGATGTGCAAAAATCCTGCCAGCCTGAGCCGACTGGATGACCACAAGGGGGCGCTGTGCACAGGGATGGATGCTGACTTAGTGATCTGGGATCCAGACAAGGAGTTTGAGGTAATGATGGGAAAGGCGTGTGGCACAGAGTTGGAAATGCCCAACATTGGGTGTGTGCAGTATAATAATTAATAGGGAAATAGGATGAGTCTTTGGCTTGAGATGATCCAAGATGTAGGCTGAGATATACAATAGTATATACGTAATGAATGGAAGGGCAGTCTTGATAGACTGAGATCGGACACTTGTAGAATAAAATTTCGCCTAACTTTTGGTTGCCACTTTCGTTCATCTCCTGTGACCTGTTACCCTGAAAAGGAACACGAGCCTCTGTTTATTTCCCTACTTGAGGAGGTCCAGGATGATGCTGGTTAAAAGAGTCCCATTCCTAGGTGGTGACAGGGGGCAGGCCATGTTTGAAGACATTCTCACTTCAGCAGCCATAAAATTCATTGTTGTTGGTTTTTTTTTAGGTGAAGAAAAACATGATTCAACATAAAAACCAGGTACAAGAACAGTTCATACTCTCTATATTCACACAGTACATCCTCTTTCTCCCAACCCCCTCGGGAAAGTAGTAAGACTTTAAACTAAACCCCTTTTATTGTTGGTAACTTGCACCCTCACCTACTGTAGAACACACTCCTTTGGCTTCTAGTTGTAAGGAAATCTTACAGAAGTACAAATGATGTCTCAGACCCTGTAGGGATTCTAATTGCCATCTCTGTTTAGTCGTGGAGTTCCTTACACTGCCCAACAATGCACCTGAAAGGACACTGTCTTTTAGTGAGAGGATATTCAACCTCCATGTTGACTGTATCATTGGTTTCCTCTTGCAGAGGAAGACCCATAGCAATGGCCTTCAAGAATGAGCATGGGGCTTGAGTGTTATGTCAATATCTGGCAACCTGTGACTCGTAAATGGAAACTTGTGGTAAAACATTCCAGTGAAGAGCTTGCATTGCAATGGCTGGTGTGTTTTCTCTCCTAGCTGACCCCATACCTTGGCTTCCAGCTTCGTGGAGAGGTTCTTGCCACTCTCGTGCATGGCAGGTTGGTTTATCTGAAAGGAAAGTTCTCACCCAAGCCGGAAGGAGTCCTGCTTGTAACTCAGAGAAAGATGTCCACAAGAGTCTCCTCCTCGCCCTACTACTGACTAAGAATGGAGGAGAGAACGTGACCATGAGACCAACCAAATTATTGAGAGCCCCATGTGGACCAGGAAAGAGAAGAGAAGAATGTGGGGTGGGGGGAGGGGAAACAGTCATGGAAGCAGAGGGCATGGCCCATTCCCTAGTTCACTTCCATAAACTCACGCTTGCAGGAAAAAGGGTTTGTGGGTGGCTGTAGAGACACTGCCTGATCTTTCGCTCAGCTGCTGGAGGAGGTCTCCAAGAGGAGGAGAGAAGTGAGACCAAAGGCGGTGAATGGAGAGCAAAAAATTCCTCTCCTCTCGTTGCCTAGCGCTGAGCCCCACACATCCAATTTACAACCCTAATGGGCAATCATTTTGAGGGGAGTTTCAAAGGAGCCTAAGGGGCTTAGGCACCCAGCTCCCCTTCCCTTTCAATTGGATTTGGGTGCCTAATTCCCACAGGCTCCTGTGCAAATCCCAGCCTTGATGTTGCAATGACCTATGATGGCAATGGACTGGACTATGCTGTGTATGTTAGAGTGACATTCTTTCCCCTTTTGTGCAATGGAGAGCTTTGCAGGACCGCTGGAGTCCACCCCAAAGGCAGAACTGTAAGCCAGCAAACCAGAACCTGAGGCAATGCTTCTGGCCGAGCTATGGAACATTGGAATTGTATACGAAAGCTTTTATTAAAGCAGCATGCCAACCTGTGGGTGTGTGAAGAGGAGTATTCAGTAGGTGTTGGAATGCTTAGCTTTGGGCCAGAGCCAACAGCTGTGCCAATAGAATGTAATTAGTCCCTTTAGTCGTATACAGCGAAATCTAACTCTGCTGGGTGTTGCTAGAGGGCAATGGCAGAAGGAGATCCAATGGCTGGAAGCTGAACTCAGCAAAGTTCATAGAGGAAATAAAAAGAAAAATGCTTATACAGGAGTTTAGTTGACCCAGAAACAGATTCCCAAGGGCTAGGGGAGTAACCCAAGTCCAGTCAAGCTCTAAAAGACACCATTCTAAACAAGACAGCCCTTAGTTCCTCCTCAAGCTCCGGGACTTGATGCAGGAACCCCTGGGGGGAAGTTCTATAGCCCTCAGGCTATGCAGGAGGTCAGGCTAGATAATCACTGGCCTCCCTTCTGGCCTCAGCAGCTCTGAACTGTCTACCGGTTTGTTTGACTAATATGAAGTGTGATTAGCCTTGACTTGCTTTAGGCTCTGCCGTACCAGTGCCTGGGATGCAGGGGGCTGGCCTGCAGGCCTTCTCCATCAGAGGTGCAGCTGTTGGTCGAGGTTGTGGGGGCGGGGCTGGCTCTCCAGGGAGAGCTGGCACGTTGCACATGGGAGAGTCGATCTGTGAATTGCTCCCACTCTTTGTACGGCCCAACCACACTCTTTCCCTTCATGTTCAGGATGGGGAAAGCATGAACAGAGATCTTTGAAATAGCACTGCCAATTGTATGATCTTATTCATCCCTATTTTCCTATGTCAGGCCTGACCCCAAACCCCCTGCAGACAGTGAAGAGCCTCCTACTGACCTTAGAGGACATTGGAACAGGGCCGTGCTGCTGCTCTCAGGAAATAGAGCTGGCTGGAATTTTTTTTTTTCTTTCATGTGGACATTTTCACCTTTTCATCACAACACTTCCCCCCCACCCCCACCCCTGGGGGTTCAGAGTTCAGGTTTTTCATGGGAAGCAGACTTTTTCCATGCACATTTTTGTTTAGTCAAAAACCCAATTTTCCACCAAACACACAGTTCCCCTGGAAAAATTCCCACCATACCTCCTGAGTACATAAAGCCCCTTGCACAACTGTCCCATCAGAGTGTGACCATTGCATGGTCTGTGCTGCTGGATGTCATCAGCAACTTACACAAGATCTTCCCAAACACAGCCTAGCCCAATGCAGTCTGCTCAGCCTTCACCCTCCTTTTAAAAACCATCAGGAGCAGAGTAAACTGACTCTGGTGCTGTCATAAGAGGGAAGCAAACACTGGTAAAACATCAGCCAGTCTCTCAGCAAGTTATCTTAACCTTATGACTGAGGGGTAGAGGGGGGCGGTGTGTGCGTCTGCATGAGAGAGAGATCTATGCTTGTTACTTGTGTGTATGAATCATTTGAGTTAGGCAATAATTTCTCTTGCCTAGATCACTCCCTCTTGCAGAAAAGCCATGCAGAGGAGGGGAACAGCAGGGGGACTCCATGAAACTTCCCTGGCAGAGTCCGCCCCTGCCCCGCTCACTCTCTTCAAGGGTTTTCTGGCTGGCCTGGGGAGGGGTGTCAGCCCTGAAAACCTATTAGCTCCCAAAGCTCAGCTGGCTGCTCTCCCTGGAATCCCTCTAAGGACATCCAGGGGCTTTGGATCAGCAACTCGATAGTGGTGCCCTAGCTGAGAGGGGGCCTGGTTGCTCAGTGAATTTAACCTGAGGCTGCAATAAATTAAGTGTTGCCCAGGGAATCATGTTAAAAACAGACACTTGAACATACAAAGGCACAGAGAGCAAACCCAACAACATGGGCTCCCCACATGCACAGCCCGCCGCCATAGGGGCACCTAGGGGAACTCCCCCAGAAGAATTCAGAGACAAGAGGACATGCAGATCTCTAGGAACAGCCCCAAACCCCCACATGTGCTCTGTGAAGGAGAGGGATGGACACAGTAAGACACGCCAACCTTGCCTGCTCATTCCTGCGCACACCCGAGGGAGAAAAGAACACCAGGCAGGCATCACTGCTGCTCACACTGCCCACACCAGATGGGATAGGCTGGAGCAAGAGGGTTGATCGCTGGCAAAACCTCATGCATCCTGTGTTGGTTTTATAAATGAAACACCTTGTCCTGCTTTGGATTCACTGGGTATAGGGAGCAGTGCAAGGCTCCACATCCAGTGAGGCAGAGATTGGTTCTAAGGAAGGTTCTTGGGCTCCCAAGAAGCAGCAGACCGTAGGACTCTTGCAGACGTAGGACAGCGTTAAACCTTCTGCTCACAAACAGGGAAGAATTGGTAGGAGAAGTAGAAGTGGGTGGCAACCTCCACAGCAGTGACCATGAGATGGTCGAGTTCAGGATCCTGACAAAAGGAAGAAAGGAGAGTAGCAAAATACGGACCCTGGACTTCAGAAAAGCAGACTTTGACTCCCTCAGGGAACTGAAGGGCAGGATCCCCTGGGAGGCTAATATGAGGGGGAAAGGAGTCCAGGAGAGCTGGCTGTATTTTAAAGAAGCCTTATTGAGGGTGCAGGAACAAGCCATCCCGATGTGTAGAAAGAATAGCAAATATGGCAGGTGACCAGTTTGGCTTAGCAGAGAAATTTTCGATGAGCTTAAACACAAAAAGGAAGCTTACAAGAAGTGGAAACTTCATCAGATGACTAGGGAGGAGTATAAAAATATTGCTTGAGCATGCAGGGGTATAAACAGTAAGGACAAAGCACAACTGGAATTGCAGCTAGTGAAGGGTAACAAGAAGGGTTTCTACAGGTATGTTAGCAACAAGGTCAGGGAAATTGTGGGACCCTTACTGAATGGGGGAAGCAACCTACTGACAGATGATGTGGAAAAAGCTGAAGTACTCAATGCTTTTTTTGTCTCGGTCTTCACAGACAAGGTCAGCCCCCAGACTGCTGCACTGGGTAACACGGTATGGGGAGGAGGTGAACAGCCCTCAGTGGTGAAAGAACAGGTTAAGGACTATTTAGAAAAGCTGGATATGCACAAGTCCCTGGGTCCGGATCTAATGCACCTGAGGGAGTTGCCTAATGTGATTGCAGAGCCATTGGCCATTATCTTTGAAAATTCATGGCGATCGCGGTAGGTGATGATTGTAAAAAGGCAAATATAGTGCCCATCTTTAAAAAAGTAAAGGAGGAGAACCCGGGGAACTACAGACCGGTCGGCCTCATCTCAGTCACTGGGAAGGAGCAGGTCCCCAAGGAATCCATTTTGAAGCACTTGTAGGAGAGGAAGGTAATCAGGAACAGTCAACATGGATTCACCAAGGGCAAGTCATACCTGACCAACCTGATTGCCTTCTATGATGAGATAACTGGCTCTGTGGATATGGGGAAAGCGGTGGATGTGATATATCTTGACTTTAGCAAAGCTTTTGTTACAGTCTCCCACAGTATTCTTGCCAGCAAGGTAATAAAAGTATGGATTGGATGAATGGACTATAAAGTGGATAGAAAGCTGGCTAGATCATCGGGCTCAATGGGTAGTGATCAACGGCTTGATGTCTAGTTGGCAGCTGGTATCCAGCAGAGTGCCCCAGAGGTTCCAAAGAGGATGGAGCTAGGTTGTTCTCAGTGGCGGCAGATGACAGAACAAGGAGCAATGGTGTCAAGTTGCAGTGGGGGAGGTCTAGGTTGGATATTAGGAAAAACTACTTCACTAGGTGGGTGGTGAAGCACTGGAATGGGTTACCTAGGGAAGTGGTGGAATCTCCATCTTTAGAAGTTTTTAAGGCCCGTCTTGACAAAGCCCTGGCTGGGATGATTTAGTTGGGATTGATCCTGCTTTGAGCAGAGGGTTGGACTAGATGACCTCCTGAGGTCTCTTCCAATCCTAAACTTCTATGGTTCTATGACTTTGGAGACATTGGACTAGTAGGTTCTCTAGAGGACTCTGTGAAACTGAAGAAGGCTTCCCTTCTTACCCACTCTCTCCTTGTGGTGCAATGGCCCCACATGGGCCTGAAATTGGAACCCCGGGGGCCAATGAGTATTACTGCATGGTTTCACCACCATCATGGGCCCAAACTCACAAAGGATCTGAAAAGATTTTGGCCAACCCAGAACCCAGGCTGGACAATAAGCCCCCTGATCCTGTGAGGTAGGTTTTTAACTCAAACTAAATCCTTGTTCAAATCTGGGTTCCCCGACCCAGCCCCGCTGCACACCCAAATCCTTGCGTGTGGATTCAAGAGCTCAGCTATGCTCCATCTCTACCGGACATGCAAACACATTACATGATCGTATAAGTAGATGCAACTGTATCTTCTGCATTCATAAATCAGCCCATTGGTTTGTGCTGACTGAGGCTCCAGAGAGTGTAGTGGAACATAGTCTCAGTGTCGCCCAGATAAGAACTGTAGTGTCCCTTATGAGAGAGGCCAGACAGGTCTCCAGTGCAGTAAACACAGAGGGGCTGTGTTAGTTAAGATGCTGCTGGACATGCACATCCTCTGTAGCTCTCAGACAGGAGACTATGCTGGGGTGATGGCTGCAGTCTTGGCTGATGCATCTGGGATTGACCTGGGGACCTCCAGAGCTGAAAGTATGAACCTTTATAGCCTGGCCAAGGCTCTGTGGCTTGTGGCTACAACAGCCTGACAGCCTTTCTGGATGGGGACACAACACATACACTGACCAGTGTGTTACATGCTTCTTCCAGACAGAGGAAGCTCATCCCAAGCATCCGACACTCACTGCAGTTTGACTCCCAAACCAGCCCCTACCTCTGTGATGGCTGCCAGCTTGGCCAATACACTCGGCATTGAACTAGGGGGCTCCCGAGCTAACTGCATGAGCTGCTAGAAAGCAACCTTTTATAGTGTGGTCAAGTGGATAGCGCATGGAACTGGCATGCCAGAAACCTGGGTGTAGCAAAGTGAAGACTCACCAGTGCAACACCTCCTGCTGGTTATCCTGGGAATTAGCTCAATTCCAGCTCCGGAGCACCCTCTGCCGGCTGCTGTCTCACCTGCCTCAGGCCCTGTGTCCCTCCCAGACCCCGGTGCCCTTTACCTTGGGGTTCTGCCCCAGCAGTACCTCCACACTCTGGATCTCCCCTCCCAGGGGAACCCCCAGCCTTCTAAACCCACCTTGCCTCAGTGGCTACTGCCAGTCATCATCTAGCCCCCGTTCACTGGGGCAAACTGCAGTCTGTAAAGGCCACTCATCATTGGCCTCTGCAACACCAGTACCTGTTTTGGCCTTTTAGCAAGGCCCGCAGCCTGGGGATTTACCAGGTTAGAGCTCCCCAGCTCCTCTACCCGTCCCCAGCCCTGCTCTGTTCCCTGTACCCTGAGCTCCCAGGCAGCTAGGTCCTTCTCCCTCCAAGGCTGGAGAGAGCCTGTCCCAGCTCCTCCCTGAGCCCTTATAACAGGGCCAGGTGTGGCCTGACTGGGGAATGGCCCCAGCTGTGGCTGCTTCCCCAATCAGCCTGGCCTTTTTTCTAGGAGCGGGGTAACTACCCCGCTACACTGGGTTCTAGTCCTGGCTCTACCACTGGCCTGCTGGTGACCTTGGGTAAGTTACTTCACTGCTGTGCCTCAGTTTCCCAAACTGTAAAATGAGGATAGTGATCCTGATCTCCTCCTTGGTAGAGTGCACTGAGATCTACTCAGGAAAAGCCTTGTATAAAAGCTAGATATTATTATTATAGCCAAGAGCTGCACCAGATCCATCTCTTCAGTGGCTCAGCCCCAGCTGCTGCGTCACACACATTGACCAGTGGGTTAACACAGTACAACCTCACCGCACAGCTCTGCCTAAACACTCAATTGCTTAAGCAATCCTGGACAGGAGGGTTGGCTCCAACACCATGCTGATTGGGTAAGTTATCCTACACAAACACCCATGCAGTTATCCAGTCAGCTTTCACGTCAAGGGAGTGCTCTTTCAACTGCACTGTTGCCTCACAAGAAAAAACACACACAGCCTAGCTAAGTCAATAAAGTACAAAAGCAGCTGGGGG
This sequence comes from Emys orbicularis, assembly GCF_028017835.1. Classification (NCBI taxonomy): domain Eukaryota; kingdom Metazoa; phylum Chordata; order Testudines; family Emydidae; genus Emys; species Emys orbicularis. Next base: position 48,860,350 of record NC_088691.1, read on the forward strand.
TCTGACAGAGACCGGCTGTGGCGCTGCTCGAGGCAACATGTCAACCTTCCCCTGCTGGGGTGAAACGGAGTCCTCCACAAGTCAATTACACACTCCATATATTCCAGGCTGGCCAGGAAGGTGCAGAAGGACCAGGCAAAGGAGGAACTAATTAACACAACGGGGTTAATGCTTGTCCCATAGCCTCACTCTTACAGCCACACTCTTATATGCATGTTGGGCATGGCTGCCGATATGACTCTTTGTGATGGTGGTAAATTCCACACACACACCCCATCATCTGGGAGTGCAATATCTTTCCCCAGAGCCAGTCAAATTGGGGTCCTGGGGAAAACAAACAAAGAAGACTGGTTCCTACTCTTAGCTACCCCAGGATAACTCGGGAGACATTCCAGTGGAGATAATAGCATAGGGTATGGCCTGGGGAAAGGGGTGTAGTCAGGGCATCCTTGTATCACATTGATCCCTGGCTGCTTAACTGGCAGTGTAATTTAGAGCAGCTCCCAGGATGCTCTAAATCGGCTGTTCTCAACCAGGGCTCTGTGACTCAGGGGTCTGTGAGCCATTTCAGGGGGTCCACAAGCCCCGGGCTCCAGCGTCCTGTGGATCTAAAGCCTCAAGTCCCGCTACCCTGCAGGGCTAAAGCTGGGAGCCCTGAACCCCGAGTCCCAGCGCCTCACATGGCAGAAGCCCCAAGCCCTGAGCTCCCCCGCCAGCAGCTGAAACCCAGAGCCCTGAGCTCCCCTCCCACACGGTTGATGCCCAGAGCCCCAAGACCCCCACTCTGCCCCACAGTGCTAAAGCCCCAAGTCCTTTGTCTCCCCTGGCACCTGAAGCCCAGAGTCCTGAGCCTCCCTGTGGCTGGAGCCTGGAGCCCTGGCCTCTCCTGTGCTGGGCCCTGGAATTTTGGGGGTATATTGGGGGGCCTCAGACAGAAAGAGGCTGAGAATCCCTGCTTTAAATTATGCCAAGGCTCCAGTCAAGCACACAGGTGGAGGAGGTCAAAGGCCAAGTTTGTATCCTACATCCTAAACTGTACTGTGAGCTCCTTGGACATCACAGAGGCTCTGACTGGGCCCATACTCCTAAAGTTTGAAGCAACTGGGCAAAATGCTGCTCACAGTTACACTGGTGTAAATCTGGACTACACTTGGTTATGCCAGTGTAAGCCCTGAGCGGCTCTAAGTCAACGGAGTTACTTTAGATTTGTACCAGGGGGACAGAGCAGAATTTGGCACCTGATGGATCATAAAAAGGGAAAGAGCTTTGGGCCTGCACAGCTAAGAGCTTCAAACCTTGTCTTGAATGTTGCTCCTTTCTTCAGCCCCTTCCTGCACGACCACTTCTCATCACTGCCTGCATTACCACTGCAACATCCCTGTCTCTTACTATTGCAAGCTGGGGGCTCCTGTCTCCTATGGGGGATTATTAGCCATTCTAATGCCACCAGCGTGGAGTTCTTGCCATGAAGAGAGCAGAATACAACAGCACTGGTTGCCATTTCTGATCCATGATGAAAGGAAACAGCCTGGCTTTTAAGCATTTAGAGGAGCCCCCTTGCCTGTGAGAGTGACACCACTCCAGGCTGTCCTCTTGTCAGACAGAGTAGGTTGGACTTGGACGGGTGGCCTCTTGGAAAAGCCAGAAAGCAGCAGGAAAAGTTGCTTCCCCAAACGCGGCTCTACCTGTGGACCGAGTACTGAATCAGTGCCACACCATAGTGCTCAGGGCTGGCTTTCTTTTGAGACACACAACTGAGATCCTGACCCCTTGGGTGCATTAAAGATCCCAGGGGATGCATTTCTGTACAAGTGAACGTGTGCATTAGCCATTCAGCCCTAGCCAAGTTCCAGGTGGGCTAGTTGCATTCTGCCTTTCTAAATTCCCCCTGAAGGTTCAATGCATCTTTCTTCTTCACTGCTTGTACACTGTTGCTGTGTACCGTTAAACAGCTGCTGTGTTTCAGCCCAGAGATAATTGCATGTCAGTGGGTTGTGAAAGGAGTCCTATATACTCATTGAATCAGCTTGTAAAGTGTTTCCAGATGAAGGGAAAAGTGCCTAGCCTCTTCATGTTTTGGTTTCTCTCTCTTTTGTTGTTGTTTGTTTTTGAATCCAGGGCCCTGCAAAAGGACTCCTATAGACACTACAGAGATTAGTCGACAGTAAATGAGGATTGGGACTTGAGTGAGCAAAATGTGGCAGCATCCAGGAAAATCACAGAAACACAGAGGCACAGCACTGAGGAGGGGACTCATCCGAGACAGGGAGGCAGCAAAACACAAGGGGCAGCTATTGCTTGTGCACTGGTTCATGGAATTTCACTACCAGTAAATTGAGATCCGAAGACCTGAGAAGTGCACTGATACGGCCAGCTATTAACCCCAGTTAATCCTGCTTCTCCACCTGCTCGTCTTGGCAAACTAGTAATAGTGCTAATTCAAGGTCCTAATCATGCATTACTGAAATCAATAGTAAGCATCCCATTGATTTCATTGGCACTTAATGAGGCCTAGGGGCCTGATCCCAAATCAATGAAATGCCTCCCGCTAAGTTTCCCAGGCTTTGGTTCAGGGCCCAAGTGAGGCTGAGAGGAAGAGGGGAGGAAGGGAAGGAAAGCAGAGGAAGTGGGGGAAGAGGGAGGGTAGGAGGGAGAATGTGAGAAGGAAAAGAGAGAGAGAGAAACACCTCATGAGAGTTCAGAGCTCTCCATACTCCACACTCCTCCTCTTCGACAAGTTGTGCTGTGGAGTTCAGGCCACAAACCCACTGCAGCATCTAGCACTTCCCGGGCAATGTCTGTGACATCCCTGACCACAGGATAGGGACTGGATGTCACAAACGCATCCTTGAAGGGAAGTGCCAGGGAAGCAGCCTGGGACTGTTCACACACCAATATCTGAGTAACCCACAGTGATGAAAAGTGACCTCTTGAACGGGAGTGGGACTTGGGAGAGCTGGGATCCATTCCCAGCTCTGCCACTGCCCTGCCGGATGATCTGGGGCGAGACTCACCCTCTGTACATCTCGGCTATTGAGACTGGAAGCTCTTCGGGGCAGAGCTTCTCTGAGTGCTCAGTAGCATGGCTGTGGTCTCTCGGAGCTACCAGAAACCATGGCATGGTAAAAAGGACATAGGACAAGGAGTAAGGACCGGTGCACCCCCACCAAGGCCCCAACAGGGAAGTCTGGCAGAGCGCAGCAGTGTCTTGTTATCTCACTGAGCTTTGGGGAAAACTGCTCTGACCGAGCAGGTTAGACAAACATGGGGACTTTCCCCCGCACCAGGAAATTATGTGGCTAAAGCAGAAGCAGCAAAGCTGTTAGTGCCACATGAGCAGCGGCGGTCAGAGTGCCAGCTCCTACCAGGTGCAGAGTTCACAGGCCAGGAGGGCCAATGGGGGTGGGGGGAGGATGTTTTCAAGAGGAGCTCTCTGAATCAAGGAGGAGCCAGGGAGCTGCTGGGCCATTGGGAGGTGGGCTCAGGCTTTTATTGCCAGGACTGTGAAGGTCAGTGTGACAGGGCGGAGGGTTTGACAGCCTTTGAGTCACCACTGCCAGCAGAGGCTCTGTCAGAGAGGAACGGGAGCTCGAAGGCTAGTGGTAGCAGGCCCAGGGGCTGGTTGCTGTCAGGGCGAAGGTTCATTCTGTTATCTCTGGCCCAAAAGATGCACCGAGCAGCGATGGGCAGTGCCTCCCGAGTGCTCCAGGCTACGGCTCGGGCTTCTCTCTGTCTGCCTGTGCTTCCAGCTCCACGTTATCGCGCAATGTCTTCACAACAGCTGCTGGTGCCACCCCCTGCAGTGCTGCGGCAGCCCCTGGCCATTCCAGACAGGCTGCTCCTGGGGCCTGGGCCCTCAAACGTCCCTCCTCGGATCTTGACTGCAGGAGGTCGGCAGCTAATTGGACACCTCCACAAGGAAATGTTCCAGGTGAGGGCTACGACTCAACTTCTCCAGAACATGGTCACTCATTCCAAGCGTTTCCTATAATCTGCAGCCTCCCACTCTCCTCAGGCCCCAGTGCAATGTTTTAGATAGCAAATGAAACCCACTTTCCCTTGCTCCTGATCTTCTTTTCCCCTCTTCTGGGTTCCATTCCGACATGACGTCACTTTCTGAGTCTCCTAGGGCCCAGAAGAGGCATTTTGGTGATACTAATTATAAATCACTGTTGGGCTGTCATTTCTCCTGGCTTCTTTCAGCTTTTGGTGTCAGTGTGTTTCTTGAAATCTTTCCTCTGTGCATGTGCCTCTGCCCCCACAGCCACTGGGATGACTCATATGCTTCAGGCTCTTGCAGACTCAGAGCCACAGCCCTGATTCCTCCCCATTCACCACTCTGGGGCTACTCCAAAGCCCATGACCCTTTCAGTCAGTGGAAAGATTCCCACTGATTTGAATGGGCTTTGGATCAAGCTGACAAGCAGTTTGGGGAACTGCCTAGAGGACCACCATCCACTGCCTGTCAGGTTCCCAATTCTTCCAGCATTTGGAGAACTCAGGGGTAAAAACAAAATCCTGTCCCTAACCTCCTTCAGTGCTTCCATGGCAAAGCTCTCCATGAGCGGTGCCAGCAGGGTCTGGCATTCGTTGCATCTAGCTGTTTGGTGTTGGTCTCTAGCTCTTTAAATTGCTTTCAGAACTGAGTAGAGTGTCTGTCTAGTTCAGTAGTGCCCCATGGGCACCACAAGAGAGGCCTTCCACAAAGGGAGGGGTAGGGATCAGTTTTATTTTTGGTAAAACTCATTTCTGTAAGAAATAGCTAAAAGCTGTAAATATAGTGTGTTTGTGGCTCACAGTCAAATACTCTGCAGTAAGTGACAGCTCTGCTGGATCACATCATGAACTCAGTGATTTCTGCCTATCCCTCTGTTTCATTAGAAGTACTGCATGTATATTGCCTAGCACAGAGCAGAAACAACAGCAGGCAGATGAGGGCTGGAGCTCTGCACATTCTAGCTTCCCCTTTGATGGCTGATTATTTCCTCTGTATAAGAGTCACTAGAAGGGAGTAGATGTAAACTTGGGCCCACTAGCAGCTGCCACATCCTGGTTGTTTTCCTCCTAGCACACAAAGAGTCACTGTTAGTGGGTGGTTTCAGAGTAGCAGCCGTGTTAGTCTGTATCCGCAAAAATAACAGGAGTACTTGTGGCACCTTAGAGATAAATTTGTTAGTCTCTAAGGTGCCACAAGTACTTCTGTTATTTTTGTTAGTGGGTGCTGATTTCAATGCAGTTACTCTGCCAAACTGCAGGTGGCTGCTTTAACCCTGGCATCTTGTCCGTTCTCCTCAGATCATGGATGAAATCAAGTTGGGAATCCAGTATGCCTTCCAGACACAGAACCCACTGACTCTGGCCATCAGTGGCCCAGGCCACTGTGCCATGGAGGCTGCGCTGATGAACACGGTGGAGGCTGGAGAGGTGGTGTTGATTGCAGTGAATGGAATCTGGGGCGAGCGCGCAACAGACATCTCCAAGAGACTGGGTATGGGACTTGGCCCCCTTCCCGTTTGCTGTGTGAGGCCCCCAGCTACAAACAGCTCCAGGATGGCTCAGACCAGGGACTAAGTTAGACTCTTGGTCACTCCCAGTGACTCTTAGTAAAATGTGCGCCGTGGCTAGGTCAGAACCATTATACAGAGACATGCTGCATCTTGACACATAGGGCCAAATTGCTCTGTCCAACTCTGGAGTGATTACACTGACCTAGTGTAACTGACAGCTCGCTTGGACTCTCGCTGCTCAGATACAGTATGGCCCTGCTCTCTCTGCCCCAGCTGGGCACTGGCAGGCCTGAGAGAATTTGGAAGAAATAGCCCTCTCTCCCTTTCCCACTGACTGTCTTCTGGGAACTCATAGAAATCAAGGAAGCTTTGGCAAAGGCAGATTTGGTTAGCAAGGGGCTTGCTGCAGAATAGAGAGAAAGATTTCAGGCACTGAAGGAGAGAAGAAGTTGGGCAGGACTGAATAGTATGTAAGATCCACAAAGACATTTATTTCCCACTTGATTTCAATGGGAGTTAGGTGCCTTTAAAAATCTGCCATAAGTCTATGTCTACACTGGGGTTCTATGCATTACTGTAATTACACTGGGGTAGCTGGACCATTGTAAACCCCTAGTGCAAATGCCTGGTATAGACACACTACACTAGGGTAAGCCATGAATTATATCAGTGGAGTTAACCCCAGTTGCAAGCCTGGGTAAATTAAACCAGTGCAAGTGATGTATTACACTAATACAAGCATCACTAAGGGTTTGCTTTGGGCACATCCTCACTGTAGCTACCTGCTGCAAAAACCGCAGTGTAGAGCAGCCTCACTGAGTAGAAGTAGGTCCAGGGGCCCTGCCATCAATACAGACCTTTGGGGGTAATGAAGGGGAACTGAATCCACCCAGGAAGCCTTAAAAAGAACAGACATCTCACGGAACCGTCACCTTTGCCTTCCTCAGAAATGCATGGAGTCCCTGTATGTGATATCCCAGTGGGAGCCATGACAGCTGCAGTTCTCAGTCTTTCAGTGAGAATCTGACTGGGCTATGTAACACTGACACAGTCTTTGGGCTCCATGCAGGGATCACTGGGCCAAACTGTCTGGCCTGCATGATACAGGAGACCAGACAAGATGATCCTGATGGCGCCTTCTGGCCTTTAGGTCTCTGACCCACACAGAGAAGCTTCTATTTCCCCTCCTTTCTAGTGAGCCAGTGGTTGGGACAGGGAATAGGGGGGCTGCTACCCAGGGGCACAGCGTGTCCAAGTTTAATCAGTGATATTGGGAGGGCTTTCAGCATTTTCCCAGTTTTCAACTGGACAAATTCCCATGAGGCCAGGCTGGACTTTGACAGGTGTCTCCACTTTCCAGTTAATACATGACTTATTACACACCCAGAACAACAGCTCAAAGTTGGTCATGGTCCATCCGCTGATGAGTGGAGGCTTGGCACCATGGTGACCCCACTTCCCCACCCACCCCCTTTGGGGTGCTTTGTGCCATCAGACGTGCTAATTGTCCCCAGGTCATTGCACCAACCCTGGGATGCTGGCTGCACTGTGCCAAGGTGCCCATGGGGAAGGGCTCTGTGCATCCTCTCCCACGCTTGCATACCGCAGCACAGCCAGCACAATCTGTCCCTCATTGTTTAATGTTGGGGGTTCAAGGCTACTGGTGCTATTCAGGGCTGTTGTTAGAGATGGGACTGCACAGCAGGGTCTCCTAGGGCATTTCTGCCAGGGCACTGACTGTCCCACCCCTTTCAGGAGCTGTTGTCCACCAACTGGTGAAGCCCCCTGGAGAATACTTTGCACTAAAGGAGATCGAGGAGGTGAGTGCTGCATGTATCGGAGCAAGGACGTTGAGATTAGACTGCAGTGCACAGGCACTGGCTAGAACAGTCTGGGTGACTGTGGCCTCCTGGGACATAAGGAGAGGCAGGAATCCTTATGTTGCTGCAATGGCAGGCAGAGAAAGCAAGAATGAGCTATGCCCAGAGGAGAAACCATTCTCAACAGTCCCCTGATTGCATCCTCTGGGCTTACGAGTAGCTGCCCTGCCCAGGAGAAACCTGCAGCTCACCAAGTGGAGGGTGTGCAGCTACTCACACTATCAGAGCGTGTCTGCAGAGCCTCAGCTCCCTGCCCATCTCTGCCTGCAGCCCTGAGAAATGTTGGGAAAAGGAGCATTCCCCATCCTACCAGACAGTCAGGGGCACTGTGCGTCTCCACTGGCTCCTGCCAAATGCAGCCCTCATGTGGGAACTCTGTCCTGCACGGCTAGAGGGAAAGCAAAGGGCTGAGCCCCAGCTTGGTGCAATGGAAGCAATGCTGGTTTACACCAGCTGATGACCTGGTACTAAATCTGTTATGCTGCCACCCACACACCCTTTGCTTTGTTGTATAAGTGTTTGGGGCTGAGGGTTGTCTCCTTGGCTCTTCAAAGGAAAGGCATGAGGGGGTACAGGAGGAAAGCATGGAGAAGTAAGAGAGAGAACCATGCACTGTTTCCACTAGACGTGCACGTATTTAACTGCTAGAATATATAGCGAGCATTTTCAGGCAGGGCTCTTTCACCCCGAGATTGCTGTGTAGGTTCCTAGCAGAGCTGAATGCCTGGTACACCTACAGTGTCCAGAAGAGGGAGAGCGTTCATCACTAACAAGCCCACCTGGCTTTGTAACAGCATTATTCATTTGTGTTGTGTTAGCACATGGATCGGCAACCTTTGGCACGCGGCCCAACAGGGTAAGCACCCTGGCGGGCCGGGCCGGACCGGTTTGTTTACCAGCCGCGTCCGCAGGTTCGGCCGATCGCGGCTCCCACTGGCTGCAGTTCGCCGCTCCAGGCCAATGGGGGCTGCGGGAAGCCGCGGCCAGCACATCCCTTGGCCCACGCTGCTTCCCGTAGCCCCCATTGGCCTGGGGCAGCAAACCGCGGCCAGTGAAAGCTGCGATCGGCCGAACCTGCGGACGCGGCAGGTAAACAAACTCCTCCAGGGTTCAGCCCAGTGACCATGCATTAAACAGTGGGGACTGTCTCCTCACAAACCCTCACTGTTTCCCTGGGCTGCTACCTACCTCAGCTCTCCTGGAAGCCTTTGCCAGACTCACACTCTTTGCTTCTGCCTCTCTAGAAGTCCAGTTTCCTGCCAGTCTGCAGCTGAAGGCAACTCCTTCTCTGTTGTCCTTCTGCAGCCCCCCTCTCCTTGGCCCTGCTTGCCTTCTTATCCCCCAGCTGTTGCTGCAGCTGAGAAGATGGCTAGCCTACCTGTTAACCCCTTAGTGACAGTGGTAGAATGGGATCTCTATACCCCATGACAGCAGGTTACTCTCTTGGTGTGAGGACTGAGGGGGCTGCCCTTGCCTGCAGGCACTGCCCCCCCCCCCCCCGCAGCTCTCATTAACCGGGAACGGGGAACCACAGCCAATGGGAGCTTCAGGGGTGGTACCCACAGGCCAAGGCAGCACGCTGCAGAGCTGCCTGCCCCACCCCACCCCACCCCCAGGAGCCACTGCTGGACATGCTGGCCACTTCTGGGAGCAGTGCGGGGCTGCTTGAGGTAAGCAGCGCTGGACCAGAGCCCACACCCCGAACCCCTCCTGCACCCCCCATCCCAACCCCCTGCCCTGAGCCCCCTAACCTCCTGCCTGGAGCCCCCTGCCACACCCCTCCTGCATCCCAATTCCCTGCCCTGAGCCCCCCTAACCCTCTGCCTTGAGCCCCCTGCTGCATCCCTCCTGCACCCCAGTTCCCTGCCCGGAGCCCCCTCCCACACCCCGCACTCCCTCCCACACCCCAACCTCCTGCCCCAGCCCTGCATTCATGGCCCTGCATACAATTTCCCCACCCAGATGTTGCCCTCGGGCCAAAAAGTTTGCCCACCCTTGTGCCAGAGCCACCTCAGCTTGGTTGGTGTATTTAATTCTCTCTCTCTCTCTTGCCCCTGTAGGCTCTGGCGCAGCACAAACCCTCACTGTTCTTCATCACACATGGAGAATCATCCAGCGGGGTGCTTCAGCCCCTGGATGGCTTTGGAGAGCTCTGCCACAGGTCAGTGGGATCCCCCACACGGTGCCCTGTGGCTGGACAGACTGTCTGGGCCATGGATGCACCATAGGAAGGCAGGGATGTCAGGGTGTGTTGGGAAACTCAAAACAATCACTACACTTACTAACAACACCCAATGAGCATCATGCTCTCTAGAAACCACAAAGCTCGAACACCACCAAGTTACCACACCTGCATTTTATTCTTGTTCTAAGTCGTGGGAGATCAGCAAGTGGCCCTGTGAGAGCCCAGGGAACACACGTTATTGTTTGCTAAGTGCCGCAGAGAAGAGATAGGTGACAAAGCAGCAGCAAGGGAGCAAACGTCTATCAACAGCCTCTACTCAGGGGGACTGAATGTGGGGGCAAAGTGTCAAACAGCGCATTGGTCAGGAGATGGTTCTGCACTCAGGCACAGCACAACAACCATCAGCCAGGTCATTGCCAGGCGCATAGGCGCCAACTTCCCCGCTTTCCCCTGGGTGCTTGACCCCACATCTGCCCCTGGCCCCGCCCCCACTTCACCCCTTCCATGCGACCCTGCCCTGCCCCGCTTCTTCCCACCCCTGCCCCACCCCCATTCCAACCCCTTCCCCAAAATCCCCGTCCCAACTCCGCCCTCTCCCTGCCCCTATTCCGACTCCTTCCCCAAATCCCCACCCCGGCCCCACCTCTTCCCTGCCTCCTCCCCTGAGCACCCCACGTTCCCGCTCCTCCCACTCCCTCCCAGAAAGGCCAAACAGCTGTTTGGTGGTGGACGGGGGGAAGCGCTGGGAGGTAGGCAGAGGAGCAGGGAGGTGGCATGCTCGGGGGGGGGGGAGGAGGAGGTGGGGCGGGGAGCAAGGGAGCTTGGCTGCCAGTGAGTGCAGAGCACCCACTAATTTTTCCCTGTGGGTGCCTATGGGTTAGGGTTCTAACAGATAGGGCTCCCTCAGCAAGAGTTAGGGATGCAAAGAGTAATGCTTCCTGGGTTCGGGTTCGGGTTCCAGAGGGTAGAGCTATGTAGGATAGGGCAGTTGTTCTCAGACAGGGGTACACGGACCCCTGGGGGTACTCAGAGGTCTTCCAGGGGGTACATCAACTCACCTAGATGTTTGCCTAGTTTTACAACAGGCTACATAAAAAACAGTAGCGAAGTCAGTACAAACTAAAATTTCATACAGACAATGACTTGTTTATACTGCTCTGTATTAGGGTTGCCAAAATACTAATCGCACAAAACTGAATACCCTAACCCCGCCCCTTCCCTGAGGCCCTGCCCCCCCCTGTTCACTATATTCCCCCTCCCTCAGTGGCTTGCTCTCCCCTACCCTCATTCACTTTCACTGGGCTGGGGCAGGGGGTTGGAGTGTGGGAGGGGTTGATGGCTCTAACTGGGGGTGTGGGCTCCAGGGTGGGGCTAGAAATGAGGGGTTCAGGATGCGGGAGGGGGCTCTGGGCTGGGGCAGGGAATTGGGGTGCGGAAGGGGGTGAGGGCTCCAGCTGGGGGTGTGGGCTCTGGGGTAGGGCTGGGGATGAAGGGTTTGGGGTGCAGGAGGGGGCTCCAGGCTGTGGGGAGGGGCCGAGGGATTCAGAGTGTGGGAGGGGCTGTGGATTGAGGCAGGGGGTTGGGGTGCAGGAGGGGGTATGGGCTCTGGGCTGGAGGTGTGGGCTCTGGGGTAGGGCCGGGAATGAGGGGTTTGGGGTTCAGGAGGGAGCTCCAGGTTTGGGGGGGTAGGGGTTTGGGGCTCAAGGCCAGGAGGCTCTGCGTGCTGCTCTTGCCCGCAGGCACCACCCCCCCAGCTCCCATTGGCCGTGGTTCCCAGCCAATGGGAGTGCGGAACTGGTGCTCAGGGCGGGGACAGCACGCGGAGCCCCAAGGACTCCCCACCTAGGAGCCAGACATGCTGGCCACTTCTGGGGCGCAGCACGGTGCCAGGACAGGTGGGACTAGCCTGCCTTACCCTGCAGCACCGCCGACCAGACTTAACAGCCTGGTCAGCATTCTGGTCGAAAACCGGACACCTGGCAACCCTACTCTATATACTGCATGTAAGCGAGGGAATGGTCCCGCTGTTGTGAGGAACTTTCCTGGCTTATACACTACCCCGGTGAAATGGGCTAGCGGAAGGATCTGAGTCCTTGCTCCCACTTCCTTTTACCAAGAGGCCTGCCTGACCTCGAGGGCTCCCCTTCCACTCTCCTGTGTGGCAGAGTCCTTGTAACCCCAAAAAGGTTAGGCCCAGAACTCCTGGGGGGCTCAACCCCCAACCTTGTTGTACTCACTTAGGGCAGGAGCTAGGGTGTCCCCACTCCAGGGTGCTCTCTCTGCACTGGACACTTCCCTGACTCACTGATCATTGCATACAGTTCAAGCAAACACAATTTATTAAACAGAAATCAATTTTTTTTTTAAAGGAAAAAATGAGAAAGGTAAAGGAAAATACATCACCCCGCTCTGGTATGGCCATACCACAACCAGCCATCTCTGGAATGTAAGGGCAGTTCAGTCTGTTCCTCACATGTCCCAGGCCTCCTGCCCAGGCCCTGGCTGTGCTGCAGGGATGCTGCGGGTCAGACACTTGCTCTGGCGGTGGGCACGCGCCCTCAGGCTGTAGGTGGCAGGACCCTTCTTCCCAACATCAGCTCCTCCCCACCCCCGTCGGGTTATGATCCCCATCCCAGTACCGCCTGGAAGACCTCTTGGCTGGGGGCATCTCCCTACACTGGGCCTGCTGCCCAGTGTCCCCCTTGCTCTCCCCAGCTGCTCACCGCACCCAGCTCCGGACTGCTCCAGCCCCAGCTCCAGCTCCACTCTGCCTCAGCACTGCTGCTGCTGCTCTGCCTCCCTGGGCTGCTTCTCTGGCCCCTCTGGCTCTGGTTGCTGCAGTTCTCCGCCCAGCACATGTCTGCTCTCTGGGCTGCTTCTGTGGCTCTGCTCCCATCACTGACCTGCTTCCTGGGCTGCTGCTTCTGATCATTGAGCAGGTCCTCAAGGAAACCATTTTAAAGCAAGAGGGTGATCAGGAACAGTCAACATGGACATAGGCACCGACTTCTGCTCCCGCCGGTGGGTGCTCGGCCCTGCCCCCCCTCTGCCTCTGCCTCTGCCCTGACTTCACCCCTTCCATGAGGCCCCGCCCCTGCCCCTCCACCTCCCATCCCTGCCCCATTCCAACCCCTTCCCCAAAGTTCCCGCCTCAACTCCTCCCCTTCCCTGCCCCTATTCCGACTCCTTCCCCAAATCCCCACCCCGGCCCCGCCTCTTCCCTGCCTCCTCCCCTGAGCGTGCCACATTCCCGCTCCTCCCCCTCCCTCCTGGAGCTTGCTACAGGCCAGGCGGAAGCGCTGGGAGGTAGGCAGAGGAGCGGGGACGTGACGCGCTCAGCGGGGGAGGTGGAGGAGGAGGTGGGGCGGGGGGGAGGGGAGCTTGGCTGTCGGTGGGTGCACTGCACCCACTAATTTTTCCCTGTGGGTGTTCCAGCCCCAGAGCACCCACGGAGTCGGCGTCTATGAACATGGATTCACCAAGGGCAAGTCATACCTGACCAACCTGATTGCCTTCAATGATGAGATAACTGGCTCTGTGGATGTGGGGAAAGCAGTGGATGTGATATAGCTTGACTTTAGCAAAGCTTTTGATATGGTCTCCCACAGTATTCTTGCCAGCAAGTTAAAAAAGTATGGATTGGATGAATTGACAATGTGGTGGATAAAAAGCTGGCAAGATTGTCAGGCTCAACAGGTAGTGATCAACGGCTCAATGTCTAGTTGGCAGCCGATATAAAGCGGAGTGCCTCAGGGGTCGGTCCTGGTGCCGGTTTTGTTCAACATCTTTATTAATGATCTGGATGATGGGATAGATTGCACCCTCAGCAAGTTCGCGGATGACACTAAGCTGGGGGGAGAGGTAGATACGCTGGAGGGTAGGGATAGGGTCCAGAGTGACCTAGACAAATTAAAGGATTGGGCCAAAAGAAATCTGATGAGATTCAACAAGGACAAGTGCAGGGTCCTGCACTTAGGACAGAAGAATCCCATGCACTGCTACAGGCTGGGGACCAACTGGCTAAGCAGCAGTTCTACAGAAAAAGACCTGGGATTAAAGTGGATGAGAAGCTGAATATGAGTCAGCAGTGTGCCCTTGTTGCCAAGAAGGCCAACGACATATTGGGCTGCATTAGTAGGAGCATTGCCAGCCGATCGAGGGAAGTGATTATTCCCGTCTATTTGGCACTGGTGAGACCACATCTGGAGTATTGCGTCCAGTTTTGGGCCCCCCACTACAGAAGGGATGTGGACAAATAGGAGAGAGTCCAGCGGAGGGCAACGAAAATGAGTAGGGGGCTGGGGCACACGACTTACGAGGAGAGGCTGAGAGAACTGGGGTTGTTTAGTTTGCAGAAGAGAAGAGTGAGGGGGCATTTGATAGCAGCCTTCAACTACCTGAAGGGGGATTCCAAAGAGGATGGAGCTCGGCTGTTCTCAGTAGTGGCAGATGACAGAATAAGGAGCAATGGTCTCAAGTTGCAGTGGGGGAGGTCTAGGTTGGATATTAGGAAACACTATTTCACTAGGAGGGTGGTGAAGCACTGGAATGGATTACCTAGGGAGGTGGTGGAATCTCCATCCTTAGAGGTTTTTAAGGCCCGGCTTGACAAAGTCCTGGCTGGGATGATTTAGTTGGCGTTGGTCCTGCTTTGAGCAGGGGGTTGGACTAGATGACCTCCTGAGGTCTCTTCCAACCCTAATCTTCTATGATTCTCAGGTTCTCTGTCTGGCACAGCCCTGCTCCCCAGCTCAGCTCGGGTCCCTGCCCTCTCCTTAGCTCGGCCCCACTCTGTTCCAGGCAATTCCAGCTCACACTGAGGATGGGAGCCCCTCTGGCCTCCTGACTCCCTCATTGGCCTGCCCGACCTTTTAATCAGACTCACCTGGAGCATGGGTCTCTCCCCATTGCTCCTGGGGACTGTCAGTCTCAGGGTCCTGATTTCCCATTGACCCTTCCCCTTACCTTTAGTACTGGGAGCTAGCCAACCAAAACACCCCCACTGAGTTTTAGTAAGGGGCTAACAGTCCCTTACATATACACTGAAATGTAAGAACAATATTTATATTCCAACTGATTTAGTTGATAATTATATGATAAAATGAGGCAGTAACAATGTTTCAGTAACTGTGTGCTGTGACACTTTTGTATTTTTATGTCTGATTTTATAAGCAAGTAGTTTTTAAGTGAGGTGAAACCTGGGGGTGTGCAAGACAAATCAGACTCCAGAAAGGGGTACAGTAGTCTGGAAAGGTTGAGAATCACTGGACTAGGGGTAGGGTTCCAGAGGGTAGGGCTACCTGGGTTTGGGTTAGGGTTCGAGGCCCTTCCTAGGCAGCTGTTGCAGACTCAGATCCTCTGTGGATCAGGTGCCCAGAGGGGTGCTGAATACTCATCGAACAATGGGGCATAATAGCATTCCCAGGTAAGGCAAAATTGCATGTTTCTCTTTCACCACTGCCCATGGGCAAAGCAATGGGCAGGTTAGTGACCCTGCTAGAGCTGTTGCAGTGGTGCTTAACACATTTCAGGAGGGTCCTGGGAAATCCAAGACTCTGGAAAAATATTGTCTGGTGAGAGAAATGATAAGAACCAGAATTAATGAGAAGCTTTCAGACACCAACACAAACAGGTTGACGTTTGCTAAGTAATATCTGCTCTTCCTTTCCCTCTGCTAGATATAAGTGCTTACTACTGGTGGACTCTGTGGCATCATTAGGTGGAGCTCCCATCCTCATGGACCAACAGGGTAAGGAGCAAAGAACTCATCTTCTTAACTAGAGTATTCACCAGCCCCATACAATAAACAAGAAAAAATGTATGTGTGGATAGAAAGGTCCTCTCTACAGGGGAGGCTGTGGAAAGGGTAGCTCTGATTGTCTTAAAAACCAGAGCTCCTGGGCCATTCCAGATGGTGGTTGGAGGGGCGAAGGTTAGCGGAGGGTTCATCCTGAACCATATTCTCTAGAGTGATTTCTGTTGGGAGAAACTGGGTCTAGGGTAGTGATGAGACCTTCCACTGCAGGCGCTCCCCGAGGTATGGTTATGCTTCCAGAAGGTAGTGCTATGGCCAGGTGCTGAACCTGAATGTCCAAGGGTAGGACATCTCGGAGTAACATTAATGTCCCACATGGTAGGGCTGTCTGGGCTATAGGAACGATTCCAGAGGACAAGGCTCCCAAGCTAGGGCTGTGTTTCCAAAGGTAGGGTTACCCAGGCTTGGGTTAAGGTTACAATGGAGAGGACTCTCCAAACCAAGCTTAGGGAAACAAAGCATGGGGCTCCTTGAGCTGTGGGTAGGGTTTCAAAGGGTAAGGCTCTGCAGGATAGGGTTGGTGTTCTAGCACTTTGGGTTGCACAGGCTAGGGTTAACATTCCAAAGGGTAGGCCTCCCGAGGCTCAGGTTAGGGTTCAAGAGGGCAGGGCTCCATGGGCTAGGGTTAGGGTTCCAACCGATAGGGCTCCCTCATATAAAGTTAGAGTTCCAGAGGGTAGGGCACCCTGGGCTTGACTTAGGGTTATAGAGTCTAAGACTACCAGGGTAGGGTTAGCCATTCCAATGGACAGGACTCCCCAAGCAAGGGTTAGGCTTCCAGTGTAGGGCTTCCTGGGTTAGGATGAGGGTACAAATGTTGAGGCCCCCCAGGCAAGGGTGAGTGTTCAAGAGAGTATGACTTCCCTGTCTAGCATTAGGGTTTCAGATGTTAAGACTCCCCAGGCCAGGCTTAGGGTTCCAGGGGGTAGGGCTCTCCAGCCTAGGGTTCGGGATCCAGAGGGTAGGGCTCTCCGGCCTAGGATTCTGGTTCAGAGGGTAGGGCTTTCCGTCGTAGGGTTCTAGTTCAGAGGGTAGGGCTCTCCGGCCCAGGGTTCTGGTTCAGAGGGTAGAGCTCTCCGGCCTAGGGTTCTAGTTCAGAGGGTAGGGCTTTCCGGCCTAGGGTTCGGGATCCAGAGGGTAGGGCTTTCCGGTCTAGGGTTCGGGATCCAGAGGGTAGGGCTCTCCGGCCTAGGGTTCGGGTTCCAGAGGGTAGGGCTCTCCGGCCTAGGGTTCGGGATCCAGAGGGTAGGGCTTTCCGGTCTAGGGTTCGGGATCCAGAGGGTAGGGCTCTCCGGCATAGGGTTTGGGATCCAGAGGGTAGGGCTTTCCGGCCTAGGGTTTGGGATCCAGAGGGTGGGGCTGTAATAGCACTTCCTGTTCATAAGAACATAATAGTGTCCATACTGGGTCAGAAAAATGGTCCGTCTAGCCCAGTATCCTATCTTCTGACAGTGGCCAATGCCAGGTGCTTCCAAGGGAATGAACAGAACAGAGCAATTTATCGAGTGATCTACCCCCTCTCGCCCTGTCCTAGCCTCTGGCAGTCAGAGGCTTAGGGACACCCAGAGCATAGGGTTGTGTCCTGACCATCTCAGCTAATAGCCATAGATCGACCTATCCTGCATGAATTTATCTAATTCTGTTTTTAATCGACTTATACTTGGGCCTTCACAACATCCCCTGGCAATGAGTTCCACAGGTTGACTTTGTGTTGTATGAAGAAGTACTTCCTTATGTTTGTTTTATATCTGCTGCCTATTAATTTTATTGGATTACCCCTGGCTCCTGTGTCATGTGAAGGGGTAAATAACACTTCCCTTTTCATTTTCCACATAATTTATGATTTTATAAACCTCTATCATATCCCGCCGCCAGATGTCTCTTTTCTAAACTAAACAGTCCCTGTCTTTTTAATCAGTCCTCATACGGAAGCTGTTCCATACCGCTAGTCATTTTGTTGGCCTTCTCTGCACCTTTTCAATTCTAATATATCTTTTTTGTGATGGGGAGACCAGCTCTGCACTCAGTATTCAAGATGTGGGTGTACTATGGATTAATATAGGGGCATTATGGTATTTTCTGTCTTATTGTCTCTCTCTTTCCTAATGGCTCCTAACATTCTGTTAGCTTTTTTGACTGCTGCTGCACATTGAGCAGACATTTTCAGAGAACTATCCACGATGACTCCAAGGTCTCTTTCTGGAGTATGTATAGTTGGGATTATGTTTTCTAATGTGCATTACTTTATATTTATCAACATTGAATTTCATCTGCCCAGTCATCCGGTTTCGTGAGATCCCTTTGTAACTGTTCACAGTCAGCTTTGGACTTAACTATATTGAGTAATTTTGTGTCATCTGCAAACGTTGCCACCTCACTGTTTACCCCTTTTTCCAAATCATATATAAGTATGTTGAACAGCCCTGGTCCCAGTACAGACCTTTGGGGAACCCCATTATTTACCTCTCTCCATTGTGAAAGAAATTCAGGTACAAATCCTTCCTCCCAAAACTGGAAAAAATGTAGTCAGGACTGTAAACCCTCATAGTTTGTGTTCACAAAGAGCCTTAACTCTGACCCATAGCCCTCTCCTTAATGGACCTATGATTAGTTTGTCATGTCACTATGGTTCACTAGGGATACTATCTTCTGGTGTAGTTTCTATTCACTTTCAGGAGTAGTTTGAGCCAGATCACAGGGTGACTAAGAGGCATTAATGGGATATTAAAACCACTCTATCCTTAGGATGATGGATAATGAGTTGAGGATAGTGAATTGTGCATTATGCAGATTGGCCTGGCTGGCTGGCAATGGAAAAGTCACTCTAATGTAACGTATGTGCAGCATGAGATGAGATGTCCTGGTGTCTTGCAGTGAGTGGTTGAAGTGCAAGAGGGTATGTGTTGGAGCTGCTGGCCCATATGTAATGAGACATGAGGCATTTTTGAGGAAATGATAGGGTGCAGACAGGGCTGGATTAACGCAGTGGCTTTAGGGGCTGCAGCCCAGGGCCTTGGGCTAAGGGGGGCCCTGCAAAAATAAATCCATAATTATATACATGAAAAAATATATATATAAAAATGTATGATCTATGGTTTGGGATAGAACAAATCTATTTTACTAACATATCTTATTAAAACAACTTCCTGATCATAATTATCATGTGATAAAATCCAATCATGTGCCATTTCTTATTGCTTGGATCTGTGCTCCTGTGCAGTGGTTTTATAAAAATGTGGGATAATGGTGCACCTAGAAAATATGACAGTGGAGCTCAAAAGAGGAAAGTGCAGAAGTTAAAAATGATTCGTGAGGAACAGTTGTTAAACAAAATACCAAAATTGACAGGCTATTTCAGTAAACCACCAACAAATGCACCAGATATTAGTGATTTGGAAAATAAGTCAACGAGCATCACAAATCCACGCGAGCGAACGACAGCAGCCACAACAGACAGTCCAGACACAGTCAGTCACCAGTTTTGGATGAGAGCGAAATAGCTGCATGTGATGAAGGTAAAAACGCAGCTAACTTTGACCCATACAGCTCTGATGCAGCACGTTGGGGCCCAATAAATGAAACAGTGCGATCTTATTGGATCACAAAAGGGCCAACACTATGTCAAAACAAACATTGTGATTTTTCAGCGTCTGAAAAACAATAAAAACATCAGAAACAGTGTTTATTGAAAACCCTCTTCACACATACTCTTCAAAATGGGGAATCTGTACCTCTTGAGTGGCTTCTTTATTCTCCATCGACAGGATCTGTTTTTTGTTTTGTGTGTCGATTGTTTGGAGATTCATCCTCTCATACAAGGGCATTTAGTGGTTTTGGCTTTAATGACTGGAAACATGATGCAGTTTGTGTTGTCGAGCACGAGAGCAACATTTGTCACAGAAATGCAATGCTTACCAGGATTTCTCAGACACAAGCCAAATGGCATATTGACTCGGAACTGGAAAAATAGTTTGAAACTGACCTTGCTTATTGGAAAGAGGTCCTCAGACGGGTTGTTGCAGTTGTTAAGTTTCTGGCAGAGTGTGGGCTTTCTTTCAAAGGAGACAATGAAACTGTTGGATCCCCCAATAACTGGAATTACTTGGGCAGCTTGGAATTATTGAGTCAGTTTGATCCTTTTCTAAAGGATTAATGATCTGGATGATGGGATAGATTGCACCCTCAGCAAGTTCGCAGATGACACTAAGCTGAGGGGAGAGGTAGATATGCTGAAGGGTAGGGATAGGGTCCAGAGTGACCTAGACAAATTGGAGAATTGGGCCAAAAGAAATCTGATGAGGTTCAACAAGGACAAGTGTAAAGTCCTGCACTTAGGAAGGAAGAATCCCATGCACCACTACAGGCTGGGGACCAACTGGCTTAGCAGCAGTTCTGCAGAAAAGGACCTGGGGATTACAGTGGACGAGAAGCTGGATATGAGTCAGCAGTGTGCCCACGTTGCCAAGAAGGCCAACGGCATATTGGGCTGTATTAATAGGAGCATTGCCAGCAGATCGAGGGAAGTGATTATTCCCCTCTATTCGGCACTGGTGAGGCTGCACCTGGAGTATTGCGTCCAGTTTTGGTCCCCCCACTACAGAAAGGATGTGGACAAATTGGAGAGAGTCCAGTGGAGGGCAATGAAAATGATTAGGGGGCTGGGGCACAGGACTTACGAGGAGATGCTGAGGGAACTGGGGTTATTTAGTCTGCAGAAGAGAAAAGTGAGGGGGGATTTGATAGCAGCCTTCAACTACCTGAAGGGGGATTCCAAAGAGGATGGAGCGTGGCTGTTTTCAGTGGTGGCAGATGACAAAACAAGAAGCAATGGTCTCAAGTTGCAGTGGGGGAGGTCTAGGTTGGATATTAGGAAACACTATTTCACCAGGAGGGTGGTGAAGCACTGGAATGGGTTACCTAGGGAGGTGGTGGAATCTCCATCCTTAGAGGTTTTTAAGGCCCGGCTTGACAAAGCCCTGGCTGGGATGATTTAGTTGGTGTTGATCCTGCTTTGAGCAGGGGATTGGACTAGATGACCTCCTGAGGTGTCTTCCAACCCTAATCTTCTATGATTCTATGAACATTAAAGAAATATGGGAATGCTGGTAAGGAAGGCCTTCATACCTTTCTTCAACGATTTGTGAGGAATTTATAACTTTAATGGGACAAAGGGTGCTTTCAGAAATAAACAGTCAGTTGCAGATTGCAAAGAACTTTTCAATTATTGTAGATTCCACTCCTGACATATCCCATGTAGATGAACTTATGTTCATTGTCCGCTATGTGTCGCAAGAGGGGCAGATTCAAGAGCGTTTTCTTAAATTTCTCGCAATAACTGTTTTGACAGTTTTGCAGAAGATGGACATTGACATAACAAATTGAGATGTCAGTGTTATGACAATGCTAGTAACATGTCAGGGGCATACAAAGGTCTGCAATCACAAATTTGGGAGATAAACCCTTTAGTAGAATGGGTACCTTGCGCAGCTCACACTCTCAATTTGAGCTTATGCTCAAATAAATTTGTTAGTCTCTAAGGTGCCACAAGTACTCCTGTTCTTTTTACTCTCAATTTAGTTGGGGTTATGAGCATAAACTGCTGCTTGGAGGCAAATACTTTGTTTTGTTCCGTCACTTTTAAATTTCTGCTCGAAATCAATCACTCACTGGCAAATTCTTACTGCAGGATTAGAGCCAAATGACAATAAGCAAATTGAGATGCTGAAAGCTCTTTCAGATACAAGGTGGTCAGCACATGCCCAGGCTACAAAAGCACTACAGCTGAATTATGAAAATATTCAGGAATCTCTCCGAAAACTAGCAGACGATCCAAATCAGAACCCAAATACGTGCAACGATGCTCGATCACTGGTCATGAAAATGGACAAGCTGGAAATTGTTTTTCTTTGCAACCTCTGGAACACAGTTCTGCAAAGATTTCAAGCAACAAGCACTGCACTTCAGGCTGTTGACCTTGACTTGCCTAATGCTGTAAAGTTGGTGGGCTCTTTAAAGGATTTTGTGGCTGGTCTACGAGTTCAGTTTGACAGCTTTGAAACTACCACTAAACAAATGACACCTCGAGTTTCTCAACAGTATAAATCGGAAAAGCACTGTGAACTGAAGTGTAAAAAACAACAGGACGACTCTGGGGAGCTGGACTGTAAGCTGTCAGGCCTAGAGAAATTTTGCGTGGAGCTTTTCAATGTTATTATTGATAAATCTGTTGCAGAGCTGCATTGCAGGTATGAGGCATACAAAGGGGTATGCGGCACTTCAGATGTATGAACTATCTTCATCTACTTTCTGCATCAGAACTACATGATTCAGCTGTTAAACTACAAAACAAATATAGTACCAACTTACAAGAGGATTTTGCAGATGAGCTGGTTCAATTTAGGGAGTTCACAAAACACGAGGAAAACAAAACAGTAAAGACACTACTTCTCGTTTTAAGACAATGGAGTCTGAAGTCTGTGTTTCTCAATGTAGACATTGCCTTATGGATTTTTTTGACACTGCCGGTAACTACCACTGGAAGAGAATGATCGTTTTCAAAACTGGCACTAATAAAAAACAAGCTGAGGTCAAGCATGGATCAGATGAGACTGAGTTCGACTCTAATGTCAATAGAGTATGACTTGCTTCGTCAACTGGATTTCAGTGACATCATCGAGGATTTCTCAGCCCTGAAGACCAGAAAGAAACTAATATAACAGCCGTTCTAAGGTAAGAAGTAGGCTATTTTGAATTAACTTAACTATATTCTACGTGTTTTAAGACTGAAATGTAAACACAGAACGGCTTTATGTTAATTAAAAGGCAAGTTTAGTACAGAGTTAATAGCTTTGATGCCATAATTGTGATCCTTTTGTTTTAAATTAGGATAAAGGCTTGTATACAGGAGCCCCACAAAATCTAGTAGCCCCAGGCCCACAGGAGAGTTAATCCGGCCCTGGGTGCAGAACTGGGCTCCTAATGGAAAGCTAGTTGCAAGTCAGGACTGGAAGGACGGTGTCACTGCCTTTCCTCCACAATCAATCTTATATGGCTGGGTTTCTAACACTACTTTTTCATTTAACACAGGTATTGACATCTTGTACTCAGGATCTCAAAAAGTCTTGAATGCTCCCCCTGGCAGTGCCCCTATCTCCTTCAGTGAGCGAGCCAGGTGAGGACAACACCGCCATCCCTGTAGATTGTGAAACACATGCACGGGGCCAGGGAGGGGTGCTCATGTACACAACACCAGGGCGAGGCAGGCTAAACAGCAGGTGACTCAGGTCCACAGATGTGTAGAAGCACCTACACAGGTTGAACAATGTCCCTGAAAAAGGGGAAAGATGGCCCACATTCAACCCTCTGTTACACGTGGGCAAGTCCAGCCCAAGGTGTTCAAGCACCCAGAAATATCCCCGTTCCCAGTGACTGAGACCATTGATTCCTAGGTGTACAGCTGGGTGATCACTCAGCCCTCCAGCAGCAGGGCTGTCACTCCAGGGGGCAGTGCCACTGAAATCTAGGGGACCCCTCCCATGAGTCAGCGTCGCGCCATGGGAGGAAGGGTGGCAGGCTCGGGCCCTGTGTCATATGAGGGGGGAGTAAAAGCAGCCACTGACCAGGCCTGACAACTTCCAATTAAGCCTGAGGTGCAGGCATTACCCCTGCAGCCCCAGCCTGTCAGAGCCTCCCCAGTACACAGGAGCTCTCTGCGCCCGCAGCCAGTTCAAGCTGCAGGAAGCCAGGCACTGTCACTGTCTCACTGGATCGGTGCAGTGGCTGCCACATCCCCCATGGGGCACTCAGCGGGATTCCTTTCCACCTCATCATTATCTAATCTGTTGAATCCATCTCGGTCCCAGCAGTTCCTCTCTCAATGTCACGTCTGAGTGCCACCCAAGCAACCCCTCCCTTCCCTAGCCAGTGGGAGTAAGCTCGACTAGTTAACAATAACCACATCTACCTCATGTCTAGTGCTTCCCTTGGCAGATCTCAAAGTGCCTTACAGTAGGGCAGTATTGTTATCTCCATTTTACAGGTGGGGAAACTGAGGCACAAAGGGGCCAGGAGTGTATCTGTGTGGTGCATGTAGTGGGAAAACTAAGTAAAGGTTCTGGCTGGAGGGCAGAGCTTCTAGGATCACTTACCGAGCTTTGTCATATCCATCTTGTCAGGAAGAAGATTTTCAGCAGGAGGACGAAGCCACCTTCCTTCTTCCTGGACATGGGCTGGCTGGCCAATTATTGGGGCTGTGACGACAAGCCAAGAATGTGAGGGGCGAGCTTTGGGGTGTCCAGGAAACAGCTCTCTGACCAGGGATTTAACACACCACGACCTGAATCCAGACGGACTTTCATCCAAATCACAAAGCATTTCCACTTCAGTCCAAATTGAAATCCCACCCAAATCCTATCTGAACCCAGCACTCACCCCGGCTCCATACTTGACATCCATTCAGACCTCACAACTTACCTACTTCTCATCTAAACTTCAATCTGATCCCAAACCCCTTGTGTCCACCCTCACCCTAACCCTGGGCTAATCCTCATTCTTCCCCCAAAACTAATTCATGCCCAACCCCCATCACCTCATTAGAAGAGGAGAGGTGAACCAGAGAATACAGTAGATTCATAGATTCATAGATTCTAGGACTGGAAGGGACCTCGAGAGGTCATCGAGTCCAGTCCCCTGCCCGCATGGCAGGACCAAATACTTCTCACATAGCACCAACTTACAGCATCCTGCTATCCGCATCCTTGGCGTCAGCAGATCCAGGGCTGTTGCTTAGTCTTCATGCAGTTCCAACCTCTGATGTCAGTGTAGTGACCTCACTTCATTTCATTTTTCCCTGCTATGGTGGGATAGAAAGAGGAGGCTGAAGTATGGTTTTTGGTGGCTTAGCCTCCAGGATCTGTCTAGGTTTCAGTATTGATTGTAATATATTGATCTGATCCACTAATGTATTTAGTCAATGTGGTCATGAGCCCTTCTCCAGCATGTCGCATGTATATTACAGATACCATCATACTGCACCAATCAATAGCTTCTTCAGCCTGAGGGAAGGCTTGGCAATCCTTGCGGAACTGGTGAGTAATGGCAGGAGACACTCGGGCCAGGCAGGATGGGGAAAGGCAAAGAGAAGGAATATGAGTGGGAAAACGATACTGGGACTATCATCACCGAGCTGGTTGTTGGGATTGTTATTTAGAAATGCAGTTGAAGATAACACTGCTATTTTTTAAAGTATTTAGGTGCTTAAAGATGCAAACATAGGCCAGGTGGGATTTTAAAATGGAGCTAGGTATCTGTCTGCCTCTGTAGGCACCTAAATGCCTTTAAAAATCTGTGCTTGGTGCTTATGGAAGAAACCAGTTGGACAGCCCTGGAGACTGAAGTCTTTTATTTAACCACACTATGGACAGCTGCCAGGCAAACATCAAAGCGTGTGCCTAGTGCCTTCCAGGAGGGATAGTTCATTCTCCATCGCCATTCAGTCCTGGCCTCTTGCTGAGCCTGCCAGGCAGGAGGCTAATCTTGGGGGAGCTGCTTTTTGTTTTAGAGACGCCCCCAAGGACTGGGCTCGGTTTGTGCAGCCATCGAGCAGCCACCAGCGGGTAACAAATTGTGGTCATTCCAGAACTGGGCTAGATGGGAACTGGTGCTTGGGAGGTGAGAGGTCCCATCAGCTTGGGAGGTGAGAGGTCCCATCAAGGGTCACTTGAGCCACCTTCTCCCCATCAAGATGAAACGTTAAATCAACCTATCTGACCCGGGATTTGTGTCTGCCTGTCACATGCCTGGCCCTGGGACAGTAACCTCCTAACTAATGGCTGTGCTCTTCTCCCCATTGGCCCAGGGGCTGGAGAACTCCTGGAAGCGTCACAAGGAGAACAGTCTCTACCTGTGTGCAGGGCTGCAGAAGCTGGGTCTCCAGCTCTTTGTGAAGGAACAGGTAGGACTTGGGCTGATATTACTGGACATTGTATAGACCTGCTGGATCTCACTGATGTTGGTAGAGTGACACTGCAGATGAAGTGTCGTCCGGCTGGGCTACAGAGAAAGAGAGCTAAGGGGATAGTTTGGGACAGATGAGGCCAGATCCTCAGCTGGTGTAAATCAGTGTAGCTCCACTGACTTTGGTAGAGCTACGCCGATTGACCCCAGCTGGGGATCTCGCCCAGCTCTGAATTTCTCAGGAGGTTTCACATGCTGGGAGATTCCCAGCTAACCCAGGACAGAAAAGCAGGATCCTCCCCATAGAAAGGAATCTTTGTTCCAGACGGCAAAGTTTGCAGCAAGGTACAGAAGGAGTGGGGAAGAGGACTGTTTGCACATGCTCAGAGGAGACCTCCTGCATGGATCTCTCTGTTTTTCAGGAGTTGCGGCTCCCGACAATCACCACCTTTGTACTGCCTGAGGGATATGACTGGAAGGAGGTCACAACGTTTATTATGAATAAACATGCAATCGAGATCTCAGGGGGCCTGGGACCATCAGAAGGCAAGGTAGGTACAAGCTGCCAGCCAGGGTCGAACTCTGCAAGTCTCTGTGGCTAGTCAGGTACTTGAGCTTGCTAAAAATGCCCATATGGATCTCAACAGATTATGGGCCAGGTTCTTTTCTCAGTTCCTGCCATTATATCTAGAGAAGCTCCATTGACAGCACTGGAATGATACTGGTGGAACATCACCCTAGCAATACATTATATGTGTTTTATGTATGCAACCAAGAACTTGCCTTGAACCTGATAGTGCCACCAATGCCATCAGCCTCCTGGTTCCCCCCTTGCTGCTTAATAAGAACCTCAGGATCCATTGCCCACAAAGGAACTCCCAGTCTGGTGTCAGGAAGGTACCAAGTGAGCCAGTTTCCTTGACAGAAATGGGTCCTTTCACCTGGGGCCAAGGGGTGATTTGGTATCTGAGGATTTCCCTAAATGAGCGTCTGCCTTTGCTGAGTCCCAATGACTTTCAGCACTGGTCTGGATAGGCTTGTGAAGAGTAGAGTCCAGGAGATGTGCTGAACCCCCAGCTCATCCAATCACAGACTCCTTTCCAAATAGATCCCTGGGGCCTTCCATAGGGAATGCAGCCCAAGACTGATACAAACCACTGCCTCGGGGCTTCATGCACTGAGATCCAGAAACAAGCAAACTTAGAGAAAAAGCTCTCTCGAGATAAGGCCTGGCATGCTGTGCTCTTACAGCCACTTGCGAAATAAGCAGAGACTATTGGGAACCTGTAGCAGGGTTTGCCACCCTTCTGCAGCCAACCACAGTGATACAGATGAGTCCTGCCTCAGTTTCCCTCATGGTCCCCAGGGCTGGCCAAGTTGCTCTTCTCCACCTTCCTGCTGCTGCTTCCTACTCCCCTTTCTCAACTGCTGCCTGGGTCTCTATAGAGGTCAGGTGCCCTCTATCAGGCAACTAACTAGACACATGTGAACTGGACCAATTTCCTCTTAAAGAGGCCAGTTGCTCTGGGAGGGAATTCTAACATAGACGTCTGTTTAATTAGGGGCTGTAATAACAAACAGCCTCCTCTACCCCCCCCCCCAACACACAACATTATTTGTGTGGTAGAAGGTGTGTGGCAGAATAGAAGGTGTGTGGTAGAAGATGTAGCATTTGTAGGTCTTTCCAAGAGAGAATGGAATTGCTTGTAGACAAATTTGCATAAGCAAATTTCAGAGGAGAAGAAAAGCTAGTCTTTGTTCTTTCCATGTTTTCCTTGTTTGTGTCAATGAATGCAAATTAAAAGAGAATACCTAAGACAGAGCTGCATTGAAGAGTCTTTTTCCATAGGCTTGTTACTAACCAGTCGTTACCCTAAACTGGAAGAGACTAGGGAAAATGGGAAAGTTCAAATGCAATCATTTATTAGAGGAGAGGGAAGTTCCAATAACAGCATGATATTTATGCTGGCTTTAGGTCAAGTGCTCTGAGCACTTTTTCCAAGCCTCAGTAGAGAGTATACCTTGTTCTGGATTGGGCATAACACTTGTGAGAAGCTTGCAGACTTACCGGGATGAGTTTTTAAGCAAAGCTATTCTTGCAGGGCTTTGGCTAGGAGGACCTAGGTTGACCATTGATTCCTTATTTTAAGAGCTGTTCCTTATTGGAGGCATGATCCAACTCCTACTGAAGTCAATAGAAAGACTTCAATTGATTTCAATGTGAATTGGATCAACCCAAGTCAATATATGAGGTACTTTTCTCCAGTAGTCATAAGGAATAGTATAACATGATACAAAGGGATGAATAAAGCATTGGGAGGGGCAGCCCCTTACAAATAAGCTTTGTTTTAGTGTTTCATATCATGTCATTTATTATCTCTAACTGTAGGTGGTCACCCTAGGAGGAAATCAGCCACAAATTTGCTCCCTACTGTATTTTATCTTTGGCATACTGGCCAGCAGAGCTAAAGCAGGTGCCACCAAAGAAGCTGAAGATTTCTTGTGTTTTCATTTTACTTGTATTTGCTTAAATTAGTGATAACAAAAACAATTACATCTATGTGGTCTGATTCCCCCACTGCCATGCACCTTCTGCAGCGTACACTACTGCAACGTGGCTGTGACGGCAGCTTGACACCATTCTGATCTGCTACCTTTTCACACCTCCTTTGCATTCACTTTGCCCAGGCATAAGTGACCGTACATGGTGCAGGACACTGGAGAATCTGGCCCATTGTATGGTATGTGTGTAGGAAGTATGTGTGTGTAGGAAGTCACTGGCATGGGTCTCACCTCCTCCATGAGCCTTGCATCTCCTGCAGACATGCAATCCGACGTGTCACGGGGCCGACCCTGGAGAACCAATTTGATCTCATCAATATTTACTACTCTCTACTGAGTTTCTTTTTCTCTCAATTTCAGGTTCTTCGAATAGGACTCATGGGTTATAACTCCACCAAATTCAATGTAGACCGAGTCCTTCATGCCCTGAAAGATGCCCTCCAGCACTGCCACAAGAACAAGCTGTGAGCAGCTCCTAGTGCAGCTGCAGACACAAGTACAGAGAGATCATTTCAGGCCTTGCTAATGCCACTGTCTTCTCCCGAACTCAAGTAGGAGGCTGAAGTGGGGCCACTGCTCTCATTTCCCTCATGTCTGTTGTATCCTATGAAATATTGGTTAGCGCCTGACCAGCTGCAGCACCCTACAGGGGAAAAATGAACCATGGAGCCATGGTCCATTGGGAATTGACTGTTTGCAGTATCAGGTGGATCTGCACATGGATATTCAGATGTTTTGCTTTATTGATGAATGACCAAGATGTGATCAGGGTAGTGTGGAAGTGACAGTGCAAGAGTGGGGAGTTGACGGGGGGGGGCAGGGGGAGGAAGGGCAGATGAGATGTATGAGGAGTGGGATAAAGCGTTCCAACTTGTTGCCAGCTGCAGAACTCCAGATCTGCTTGGGCTGCCATCTTATCGAAAGCAGGAGTTTGAGAGAGGCAGCATGCTACAGAATCAACTCACACCCCCTCTCAGGACTTGATCTGGCAGCATTCAGCTGAAGGATGAGGAAAAAGGGATGGGGAGGACTTGGGAGCACAGTGGAACCTGAACCTGCATCAGTGAGAGTGCTGCTGGGCACCCGGGTGCTCCTGCCTAGCAGTGACAGCAAGGCCAGAGAGGTGAGCACCGAGCTAAAGTTAAGTCCTGGTCACCTCAGCCAGGCCCATTCTCTTCCTATGCCCTCCCCCTTTCACACCCTGCCCTCTTTTAAGACAGCGGACATGCAGGCATGTGCTGAGTGCCAAGGGCTGGCCTGATGCTTATCTATGCCCTCTCTGCCTGCTCTGTTCACACCTGCCCTCCAGCATAACAGCTTTGCGCTCCCTGCTGCACACTGACTTGCAGGCCCCTGGATTCCTGGGATCAAGGCTTCATATTACTCCTCCTTCTTGCCCTCTGCCATGTTGGTCCTTTCAGCATGAGCACAGCAGCCTGGACGGCCTCACAATCCTGCTTACAGTGGTCCCACAAACAGGAAACTACATCATCAAAGCAGGTATTACAACCAGTCAGGAACTTGGAAGCTCCCTTCAACAGCCAAGCTCTACTGGCACACCCATGCAAAAGCATATGCTATATACATGTGTAAATTCACTGGTGCACAGGGCATGACCCCAGAATAGATCATACTGCGTTAATAAACAGTGACATATGGCACAGCACAGCTTGTGTGTGACTCTGATTTGCTACAGAACACCATACTTCCCCTAGCAGAAGACACGGTACAAGTGACCAGCAATACTAGAAGTAATTCCATGGGGCATGGCTTACCCTGCACTGACTGGAGCTCAGCTATACAGCCATGTGGTAGTAGTGTACTTGAGTGTGTCATACACAGAGAACTGTGTCTTGTGTCCATTCATCTAGAGATTCAAAGGCAGAGGACTGAAAAGGGTCTATGCGCCATGGGTAGCCCTGTCACCTCTCCTGTTCTGGTGACACTCTGGTGTCAACACCCGGCCTCCACCACAAGCTTATTTCAGCTCTGTCCCAACTGCTCTTTTTCCCAATTGTGCAATGTGAAGCCAATGGATGTTGGGTTCCCAGCACAGCTGCTGTGATCAAGGCAGTAAAGGCAAACGTGGGGGGAACCCATTCAGTCTATGGGTTCAGGGCGTGATCACGTGAGGTGAGCTGGCTCAGCTCTGGTCATTAACTACCTTCTTGGCCTTTGACAAGATGTCCGACAGAGCAGAGATCCGCTGTTTGTCCTGGATGCGGTAGGCCTGGAACTGAACGGCAAGGAAAGAGGAGGAGTTAGTTGGAAGGCCCACTCTGATCACGAAATGCTGCCGATCAGAGGCATTTCTCAGCCCCAGAGAGCTGTGTGTGGCTCTAGAGCAGTGGTTCCGAAACTTGTTCCGCTGCTTGTGCAGGGAAAGCCCCTGGCGGGCCGGGCCGGTTTGTTTACCTGCCGCGTCCGCAGGTTCGGCCGATCGCGGCTCCCAGTGGCTGCGGTTCACTGCTCCAGGCCAATGGGAGCTGCTGGAAGCGGCGGCCAGTATGTCCCTCAGCCCGCGCCGCTTCCAGCAGCTCCCATTGGCCTGGAGCAGTGAACCGCGGCCACTGGGAGATGTGATTGACCGAACCTGCGGACGCGGCAGGTAAACAAACCGGCCCGGCCCGCCAGGGGCTTCCCCTGCACAAGCAGCGGAACAAGTTTCGGAACCACTGCTCTAGAGCCATAGGTTAAGTGCTAGCATTCTAGCACCATGCTGACCTATTTGGATATTTTGGAGGAATCCTACCTCCTAGCCATACGACAGTGTGGGCATGGCAAAGAGCTTCAGCAATCTCCAGCTGGTGGAAGTTTCTCTGAGGACCACAGTCAGCTAGCACAGATTAGAGCATCTCCTAACCCACTCTATCTTGCACCGAGGGCAGAGAATCAGGGAGCTGTAACCAGCTTTCTTCTCCCCTTGGCAGCCTTCCCCCACCCACTGGGTTCAGTTTATACTACAGACAGCTGAGAATCCAGGCCACCAACTGTTCTGGCACTCTGATGGGATCCTTGAGCATGATTCTGAATTACCTTACTAAGCAGCACATCAAAGTAGGCTGTGTCCCAGTAGGCTCCAGCCTGAGCTGGGAGCTGCAGCCAGGTCTTGATGCCATTGTCTAGCCACTGGTGATGTTCTGCCCTGCTTGGGTGAAATGGCACTTGAGGAAATGCTCTGGTGAGCTGGCAAACCCCTCTACTCTGTGGTACAAAGCACTCGGGTCTAGATCCTCTCCTTGTATGATGATGCTGCCCATAGGAGCCAGCTGAGGTCACTAAATTAGGGTGAACTGCAAACAGAACAGGGCAGACAAACCACAAACGCTGGTGGATATTCCAATACTTAGATTTACCAAGCCAGCACAAAACAACTTCTATATTACCTCACTGGTTACTCAGAAGTCCAAACAATGCAGTTCCCTTAAAGTACCCAGCCTCAGGCCTCCATCCAGACACACATCAGATATGATGATGATTACTGAAAATCTTATCTCATCATATAAAAGAAAAGGTTCTCCTGATCCCAAAGGACCAAGCCCCAGACCCAGGTCAAATGATAACTTAGATCTTACCCAGAATACATGCTTATAGCCAATTCTTATTAACTAAGCTAAAATTTATTAAAAAAGAAAAGAGAGAGAGAGTGTTGGTTAAAAGATCAATATACATACAGACTTGAATTCAATTCTTGAGGTTCAGATACACAGCAGAGATGAGCTTGTAGTTGCCAAAAGTCCTTTTAGATATAGTCCATAGGTTATAGTCCAATGTCCATATTCAGGGTGACGCCACTCAGTGGCTGGGGATCTCAATCCTTATGGCTTAAGGTTTCCCCTCTTGAAACCCAAAGCAGATCTGAGATGAAGAAGGATCATCTCCCAGGGTTTTTATACATTTCCTGCAGCCTTTTGGCCTGAGAAAACAATAGGCTGAACTTTCCTTCTCCTAAACATCATGGCAATTAGCATAGGGTAATTTATCCATTAAACAGTTCAGATACAGGTTACCACAACCTTCAAAGAGACATATAGCCAATAATACTATTTCACTCAAGTATCTTCCTAAATATTACTATTCCTTTTTTGATCTTTGAATCAAAGCTATAGCAATAGACAAGACTTGTTTGCTTATATCACAAGACCTGAGCAAACATCTACCCTTTTACCTCTAACAATATAGGCTTGCATTTCAAAGCTCTATTCATTTACATATCTTCCTAACCAGTCTCTAAAGTTTGGCCATGGGTCAGGTCAGTCTGTGAGTTAATTAACTCTTTCTGGCCCTGTCACCTTTCAATGAGATATTATATTACACTCATAACGTCACACTTTGGAAAAGATTTTCTTCTGGATACAGGAAGTGGGGGAGATTTTTGGTTGCTAAGCAACAAAGCAGGATCACCAGGAGCTGATAGACTGACCCTTCCAGGTCCTCCCAGTCCTCAGGGGAAGGGAACAGCTCAGTGGCCCACAGCAGCACCATCTAGAGGAAACCAAAAAGATTTATTCAGAGAGGGAGTATACAGAATATGCAAACTATCAGGGGTTATACAGCTATGGCTGGGATGTTCAAAGCTGCCAAAGGGATTTAGGCACCATTAACGTTAATGGGAATTGAGCATCCAAATCCCTCGGCAATGTTGAAACTTCTACCCGTTATTTATGTTTGTAACTGTGGTAGCTAAATGCTTAATGAGGACATTTAAATGTGGACAGACTTTAGTTTGCATCCCATTGACTTGTTCTGTCTCCCAGAGCTGCGGACTCCAGCAGACATCAGCACATCAGGGACACTCGGTTCATATTCTGAAGACTTTCTTCAAATTAATAAGTATCTTAATTTTTGTCTAATGAAAGCTTAATTCAAATTATTCAGCAACTTGAAAATAATCGGCACTTCTGCGGCAATTTACATGGAGGCATCATCACGTTGAAACTATCAGCAAGGCCAGGGCACAATTCCATACCAGCCATCACTGGCATGTTACTCCTCTACTAACACTCTTGTGTCTGTAATTTGCATAGCATAGCCCTATCGCCATGCTGGGATACTGAGAAACAGAGCACTGGTCACAATGGCTAGTACCTTCCAATACCATGCTATAACATGAAGCATACACAAGTCATAAAGGTTAGCACTGCCCAAAGTGGGCACCACAAACTGCTGTGGAGTGGTGTATTAACTGGGTTCAAATCTGAAGGACAAATTCCTCAACACCATCTGCGGTTCTGGAGGACAGAACATGTCCCAACCATGAAAGGAAGCACATCCAAGAGCATGGTGCCTCATAATACCTTAGCTGAGGTCCTGTGAGATGGAACATGTCCAAATTATTAAAGATGGTACTGCCACTAGCACAACATCCTCAGCATCAGGCTGCAATGTTAGCAGCTGGTGCATGCTCAGGCTGTGAAAAACAAATTCAGCAGCTCAATCTTCCCTTTCCTAGGGTGTTGAAAGATGAAGTTTGTCCAAAGCATGACGCATGACCCTCCAGCTGTGTGCGAGCTCCTAATGGCATGTTGGGACTTGGTAGAAAAAGCAACATCTCAAGTTGTAGTAGGATTCTCTTGTACCAAATCAGTAGCCACAAAGAAGTGACACTGCAGTTGCTGGCTGAGCCCAACATGTGTAACCCCCATCTATAGAGCCTTGGCTATTTAGCTCATCTCGTGCTCTTAGCTCTGGAGGTCCCTGGTTCCATTCCCCAAGCATCACTAGGGCTGAACATTTGTCACAGTATTTTTTAACAAAAATCCCAGAGCAGTCACGGTAACTGTAGTAAAAGGCCTGGGTTGCTACACTTCCAATGCCTGCTTCCTGACTTTTTTTAAAAGCAAACTCTCCTCACTGCCCCACCAACGGGGCCCTGACCACCACTGCAGCACCATCTGCCCCGGTACTGCAACCCTAATCCTGGCCCACTATGGAGGGGAGTCCCTGGGGGGATGGAGGCTGGAGAGTGAGCCTGGCCTGCACTCCCCCAGCACTGAGCCCACCCTGCACTTCCCCAGCAGTGGCGGCTCCTGCGGTTCCTGTGTTCCATGTGGCTGGGCATGGTGTTGTGACCTGGTGTGTGGGGTCACAGTGTTGCTCAGGTTTGCCCCCCCCCAATCATTATGGAGGGTCAGGTGGGCCAAAGCTGAGCAGCGCTGCAACCAGATGCACCAGGTTGCAACACCTGGAGCGGCTGCAGGAACAACTGTTGTGGGATGAGTCATAGACATGGAGAAAAGTCACAGACGAACAGGAAAATCACACTCTCTGTGACAGTTTCCCAGCCATGACAAATGTGCAGCCCTAGCCATCACACATGGAGCACCGGGAATAGAACACAAGATCTTCAGGGCTGGAAACACAGGCCCCTGTCACATGAGCAGAACAAGAATTACTATTAGCTTTAGTAGTATTAAGGCTTATGTACCCTCTCTGGCTCATGGGTACAAGAAAGTGAGGTATTCTGATACACCTAACCAGGCCTGGCATTCTGTTCAGCATAAGACAATGGTACAAATACACACCTAGCTATATTATTCCCATCCTGTTAGGTTCATATGCCAAGGTTAACTGAATGTTTATTTCAGTAAAGATGTGTAAAGTGCACAGTTCTCATAGAGTCAAAGTGACTCAGGTCGGAATACGGTGCCATACACCAGAATACGAGCTATTCACAGTTACAAGTACAGTGTCCCTAGCTGGTCTCTCAGGAAAACATACCTTCAAGTGATTAAATGTGAGCCCTCCTTTCCTGCCCTCTTCTTTCCAGTCCTCACTGTTGACCTGGTCCAGTAGCTGAAGGCTGTCCAAATGGTGGCCCTTCAGCGTGCCCACAATATGGAGCAGTTTCATGACAGGGCGATTGGTGGAGTACCTGGCGAGAGAAATTTATAGGCTGCAGCTGAACAGGTCATTGCCTTTTCAGGGCTTTTCTAGAGTTGGTATGGATTGAATCAACATTAATATGAGCAGGTTTGCCCTTTCTCCTGGATCCTTCCAAGCAAGGGGAAGATGCCAGGGAGCATTGGAGGCCAAGGAAGTCTATAGCACCATGGCACCCTCTATTAAGGTTCCTCCTCAGATCAGGTCACTATGTGAATTGTTGTGCTCATCCCTGTGCTTGTTTATATTTTGGTGTCCCTAAAATGGATTTTGGAGGGCATCTTTCTGAAATAAAAAAAGTGCATAAAAAAGTGCCTTCCTTTCAGAAGCAGGCCATCAGCCCTGTGAACGTCACTTTGGTCCTGCTAATAGGGTAGTAGGCCTATTGGAAATTGTCTTCTTTGACCCCACCCTCTTTGGCAGAGGTGAGTCAATTTCTGGCAAGTTTCATCCTTTAGTTGTTCATCTCTAATTTGCTGAAGTGAGCTGGCTGATGCTGGAATTGCTGCCAGAACAAGTTCAATGTAGACTTAAACCAAAGTGGCCTGACCTGAAGGAATTTGAAAACTGAATGCCGAAACAGAAATTCAGCAGCAATACAACTTCAATGTTCAGCACAGAACAAAAGCACTGCCTGAACTGAGCCCAGGGAACAAAGTGTAGATAACAGCTCCTCGCTTTTGGAACTGTTCAAAACTCAGCAGGAACTCCCAGATCCTCCCAAGTGGAGACTCCAAAAGGACTTCTCCAGAGCAATTGGGTTCATTCTCAGTGTTCCCCAGCACAACAAAGAGAGGCTCTCGAACTTGCAGGTACTCTGTCAGGAATTGAGCCCTCTCCACAGGGAATGCTACACGGGAACTCAGCCGAAGTGAGAACAAGGTTTGGAAGGCTGATGAGAATCCCTCAAAGATGTGATCTATAGAATAATGTTCAGGGCTATTTAAATGGAATGGATAAGGGGACATACCTGTGTAAATAGTATTAAGGATTTACGTTTACTTTGGATTGCGGTGTGAGTACACACATTGGTTTATAAGTTAAGTTTTAATCTTTTATCATAAAGGGAGATGTGGAGTGGCTATAGCGTTCCTGGTCTTCCACAGTTACCAGAGAGGACCAGGATTGGCTGCAACAGGAAGCTTAATAAACCTGAGTTCTTCCTGGTTCAGGGAGGTCTCCAGTTGCTGCTTAAAGCATGGCTCTTTGTGTTTCTCCTCACACTGCAGAACCATCCAGAACTGGGAGGCCCAGCCTTGCCCAGTGCTTCATTTGTAAAGAGGTGCTGGAGCTCAAGCAAAACAAAATGGCATCCTCTGCACAGCGTGACCTCTCACACACTGTACGTGCAAGGTCACGCCTTGCATGCAAGTATAGAATTGCATGCCTTACTAAAGGCCACTGACAGAAGAAGTGCCAAGGCTGTACCCTGGCATGAAAAGAGGTGCTGGGGCTGAGCCCTGGCAAGCCCCAGCTCAAATTAAATTCTGGCCATGACAAAACTCTAGCCAGAGGATGATCCCACTGTGATGGGTTCGGTCACAGAGATCCCTTTGGGACTCTCACCTGACGTGGTAAAGTTACCTCTGAGCCCGTTTTCCCTGCCAGCTTGGGACTCCAGAACTCTTTCTTGTTGAGACAGACACACTAGCCTGCTGCAACACAGACCCAGTCTGGTCCATGCCCCCAAAACTGCAGACTTAACTGAAAACAGCTTAGCAGATTCCCTGCCTCCAGCACCCAGATACCCAGCTCCCAATGGTATCCAAACCCCAAATAAATCCATTTTACTCTGTATAAAGCTTATGCGGGGTAAATTCATAAATTGTCCGCCCTCTATAACACTGATAGAGAGATATGCACAGCTGTTTGCTCCCCCAGGTACTAATCACTTACTCTGGTTTAAAAACAAAAGTGATTTTATTAAGTATGAAAAGTGGGATTCAAGTAATAACAGACAGAACAAAGTAAGTCACAAAGCAAAATAAAACAAAACACGCAACTCTAAGCCTAATACATTAAGAAACTGATTATAGGTAATATCTCACCCTCAGAGATGGTCCAATAAGCTTCTTTCACAGACTAGACTCCTTCCTAGTCTGGGCCCAATCCTTTCCCCTGATACAGTCCTTGTTAGTTCCAGCAGACATCCTAGGTGTTAACTAGGGGTTTTCTTATGACTGGCCACCCCTTTCTCCTGCTCCACCCCCTTTTATAGCTTTGGCACAAGGCGTGAATCTTTTGTCTCTCTGGGTCCCAACCCCTACTTCTAAATGGAAAAGTACCAGATTTAAGATGGATTCCAGCATCATGTGACATGATCACATGTCCTGTGAGACCCCAGCCTCCATTCTTCCTGGGCTGGTCCACACATACACAGGAAGGTTTGCAAGTAAACAGAACCATTTACAGTTCATTGATTCTGAAGCGCACTTAATGGCTTCCACTTAATATGTTTACATTATTAATACAAGTTTGTATCTTATTCTCCTAACTCCAGACATAGAAATAATACATGCAGACAAATAGGATGAACACACTCAGTAGATTATAAGCTTTGTAATGATACCTTACAAGAGACCTTTTTCATAAAGCATATTCCAGTTACATCATATTCACATTTATAAGCATATTTACATAAAGCATATGGAGTGCAATGTCACACCCACCCTCTCAGAGGGGAGGCAGTCTGATGGCTTTGTGGCACCAAACTTTTTGCCTACCCCTCTGTGGAGTCTGAGACCTCACCTCTCAAAAGGGCACTGGGGCTAAGAGTGGGCTGGTGGTGGATCTCCAATATCCCCGTCCGAGAGGTGGGTTCCTGTGGTTGGCAGCAGGGGAGACAGAGCAGGATGAGTAGCCCAAAGAGAGATCCTCGCTGACAGCTCAGTAACAGCGCTCCCAGCTGGGGAGCTGACAATGGCCACCAGGAGAGGATCCCCCCTGGAGATGTTCAATGTATTTATTGTTTTTAATGTACAAACTCCTCCTGGCTGTTGTGTCTCCCAAAACATCTCCCCAAGACTTAAAAACCTCTATGGCCTGCAGGAGGTGAAGGGCGCCCGGAGGTGCAGAGAGCAGCACATGGTCCCTGGCAATGGAGCAAGCCTGAAGACCTTTCATCCTCCTCCTCTTCTGAACCACCCATAGGCCCAGCCGGGCTGGTGTGGGAATAGGTCCTAGGGGAATAAGGCACCTTTGCTCAGCAGGGCTAGAGACTTGGGCCCTTGCCTTTATCCAGTAATGTATTAATAAGAGATCTGTAACAGACACACCAGATTTAGCCCTGCCTCTCCAGGAACGGAACTGGTTCGATTCCTCTTTCACACAGGACAGTCACACCTTGTACGTCCCTAGATTAGGAACATAGCAACACAGATTTAAAAATAGTGCTCGGTTCTGTTTTCAAATGAGCACCATCTGTGAAGCCAATGCTCTTCATGAATTCTTACCAGCCAGAGCTTTCCCAGGCAGAAAAAGCTGGTGGATCCAGCCCACTGAGGCAACAGAATCTGCCCTGTGCTCCAGGGTGAAGCTAGTAGTGATCATGACAACTCCATAGAAGAACCCAGGAGTGGCCAGCATGGCATGACAACTGAACTCAGCAGTAGATCTTGTGGTTCACAATGTGTTACATTGGGACTGAACTCCATTGCAGGGTCCTCATTTTATTAGGACTTTTCTTCCTAGTGAAAGGCTGAATTTTATTTAGAGCTGATTGAAATTTTTCAAATTTTGAAGATAACATTTTCAAATTTTGATGAAAATTTTAACTGAAACTTCAAATTTGGATGGAAAACAGCAAACAAATTCATCAAAATTTACAGAATCAAGAAGTTCCTTCCATTTTTCAGAGTGGTAGCTGTGTTAGTCTGTATCAGCAAAAACAATGAGGAGTACCTGTGGCACCTTAGAGACTAAAAAAAATATTTGGGCATAAACTTTCGTGGGCTAAAGCCCACTTCATCAGATGCACGGAGTGGAATATACAGTAGGAAGGAGGTTGACAGACAGCCCCCCAACCTGAAGCAAATACTCACCAGCAACTACACACCACACAACAAAAACACTAACCCAGGAAGCTATCCCTGCAACAAACCCCGTTGCCAACTCTGTCCACATATCTATTCAAAGACACCATCATAGGACCTAACCACATCAGCCACACCATCAGGGACTCGTTCACCTGCACATTTACCAATGTGATATATGCCATCATGTGCCAGCAATGCCCCTCTGCCATGTACATTAGCCAAACTGGACAGTCTCTACGCAAAAGAATAAATGGACACAAATCAGACATCAAGAATTATAACATTCAAAAACCAGTAGGAGAACACTTCAATCTCCCTGGACACTCAATAACAGACTTAAAAGTGGCAATTCTTCAACAAAAAAACTTCAAAAACAGACTCCAGTGAGAAACTGCAGAACTGGAATTAATTTGCAAACTAGACACCATCAAATTAGGCCTGAATAAAGACCGGGAGTGGATGGGTCACTACAAAAACTAAAAACTAATTTCCCCATGCTAATTTCCGCCTACTGTTACTCACACCTTCTTGTCAACTGTTTGAAATGGGCCACCCTGATTACCACTACAAAAATGATTTTTCCTCCTGTTGATAATAGCCCACTTTAATTGAATTATCTCATTAGAACTGACCCCGCCCCCTTGGTACAGCAAAGGGAGGGATAGCTCAGTGGTTTGAGCATTGGCCTGCTAAACCCAGGGTTGTGAATTCAATCCTTGAGGGGGCCACTTAGGGATCTGGGGCAAAATCAGTATTTGGTCCTGCTAGTGAAGGCAGGGGGCTGGACTCAATTACCTTTCAAGGTCCCTTCCAGTTCTAGGAGATAGGATATCTCCATTAATTTAACTCCCATCTTTTCATGTACTGTGTATATATATCTTCCTACTGTATTTTCCACTCCATGCATCTGATGAAGTGTGTTTTAGCCCACAAAAGCTTATGCCCAAATAAATTTGTTAGTCTCTAAGGTTCCACAAGTACTCCTCGTTGTTTCTCCATTTTTCACTAGCTCTTTTAAATTCTACAGAACTATACTCCATTGCTTAAGACTGCATCCCCACTAAGAGTCTGTATGGCAGACATACCCTCTGTCTCGCTCCCAGTAAGGTTTCAGGAATGGGTGCGGATGACAGGAGCATAGCTTGGTGTTTACTTCCAGCGATTGTAACTGCTGGGGATGAAGTCAGCCCACTGTGTTACTTTTTGCAGGCTGCCTTCTGAAAAACCTCCTTCTCTGCGTCTGCTGTGGAGTTTCAGAGCACCCTGCTTTCTCTGCACCACAGGGATAATGTTGAGCCTGATTATTTTCCAGCCACTGGACACCAGCAGGGACAGCTGCAGACCTTCTTCCTTTAGGCTCTCA
The DNA here is from genome assembly GCF_028017835.1 of Emys orbicularis. Lineage (NCBI taxonomy): Eukaryota > Metazoa > Chordata > Testudines > Emydidae > Emys > Emys orbicularis. The sequence continues at coordinate 48,900,532 of NC_088691.1, forward strand.
GCGCTGAGGTCACCTGGGCAAGGGCAGAAGTTGCTTTTAGAAAACAATAGTCAGAGATCTCCCCATCCTCATCTCTCTCCCCGCATCTTTAAGCCTTGTTTGTCTTGGAGACAAGTCCCAGTTCAGCTGAGCAGGACCCTCAGACTGGTAGCTCTTACCCTGTTCTTTAAAATAGAACCGCCTTTCCTGGATGGATGCCTAGCAGCAGTGCATCATCCAGTCATCCAGTCTCCACTGCATACCAGGAAGACTGTCTGGGAGAGAATGAGAATTCCCCTTGTTTCAGCATCTATGGGCAAGGGCAACATACCATGGCAATGGCTGCTGCTGGAGTGTGATCAATGGATGAAATTAAGAAAAAGTTTTGAAATGAAGAACCTGGCATCTCTGCTTGGATACCTGTGAGTTCATTCTTCCCCCTCCAGACGTCATACAGCGGCTGCTTGGTTTGTTAGTTAAAAGGACCCAAAACTGATAAGCAGGTCAACATTTCCTAGATACTTATCACTGGGGCAGAGCAGGAGATAGGGCCTGTAGCACTGAGGTGGTCTTTGCTCCACACACTCCCTTTCTGTATCTGTCCCCCCATTTGGCAGACCAAGAGGCCAGGTTTGAATGCTCCCCTTTCCGAACAATGGGCTGTGATTGGGCAGAAGAACAAGGACGTAATGCTGGTGATGGGGTCAGAGAGGCAGGAGCAATCAGAGTGATCAAGAGTACAGTTGGGAGATGGACATAGCTGTCATGCTGCCTGCATGACTCAAGAGCATGAGTACCAACCTCTCTGTGCAAACTGTTAGGAACCAGGGCACAAACCCCAAATTGATGGTGAGTTCTATGCTTAGATTTCACCAACCAAATATCAATTGTGAGCTCCCCAGGCACTATAACACTTAACATGGAGCGACAGACAGTTCCCCTGGGTATGCTGATCTGTTTAGCCACCCAGGTGAGCATACATTTGTGATACCTGGTCATTTACACCAAGAATCACAGCAATATTCAGAGTACTCCCAGTCCCAAAGGACCAGTCACTTACCCCAGATCAGTTGCGCCTTATATCTCACACCAAAGACAACACTTATAGCCTAGCCTATAATAAACTACATAAAGATTTATTAAATATGAAAAGGAAACAAGAAAGTTATTTACAAGGTTAAAGCGGGTAAACAATAGACACACAAATGAGTTACAATCTTACATTTCAAAAGGTAATAGAAGCTTCTTTAACCAGCAAGCTCTATACGTCCTTTAGAGCTAACCCAGGCTAAGCAGCTGGGAATCTCTTGCTTATCCCTAAAAATATCTTGCCCCTCACAGTCCAAGCAGCATAGAAATAATCAGTCTCTTCTTGATAGGGGTTTTATTCTCTTCTTCCCACATACTTTCAGTTACAAAGCTCAGCTGATGGGAAGAGTCATCTTCACGGGGAGGATGCACAATAACAAGAAAAGTCTTTTGTCCTCTTGTTGGTGGTACATACGGAAATTCCAGTTGCAACATCCCACAATGGTCTATCTGGTATTGATGGACCTTCCTTTTGGGATGGGTGTAACACCTTCTGTTGGGAACAACCCTTTACACTAATTAATGTCGCTCTCCTGTCTGGTGATTTACACAGTCACAGAGGCTCACGATACAACCGCTCAAATATAACCTTACACCAGGGATCGGCAATCTTTGGCATGGTTTTCCGCTCCAGGCCAATGGGGGCTGCGGGAAGCGGCGGCCAGCACATCCCTCGGCCCACGCCGCTTCCTGCAACCCCCATTGGCTTGGGACGGCGAACCGCGGCCAGTGGGAGCCGCGATCGGCCAAACCTGCGGACGCCACAAGTAAACAAACGGGCCCGGCCCGCCAGGGTGCTTACCCTGGTGAGCTGTGTGCCAAAGGTTGCCAATCCCTGCCTTACACTATGGGATACAGATGTGATAAGTAAGATTAATGCACACAACAGCTCACCAGCATTCCATAAAGTCTAAACTCTAAACACATTCTTAGCATTCTAGCCCCTGTTTTTTAACCATACTAACTCCCAGGTGAGCCAGACTGATTCCAGCTCAGTATTTGTCAGTGTTCGAGTGAGGCAAGGGGATCTTGGCATGAGCTGGCACCTGACAGAAATGTGTGTTGAGGGAAACACGGAGAAGGATGCTTAGCTAGACAGATCGGTGGGTGTTTGGTGAGTCAGATGGTCGGACAGACAAATGGTTGTTTGGGGGTGTGTAGAAGAGTGACTCACTGGCTGGCATCCCCTTGTGGCTGGGCACAAGATAGCAGTCCCTCCTCCTCTAACACCCCTGCCATCAGCAGTTTCGGCCTTGCAGCAGTCTGCCTCATCATATGACTTGGCCCTCTGACCAGTTAACATTCAATCCCACCCCTTCGAGGGTAACAGAGTTCCATGAACAACTGTCCAGTGACCTTATGCCAGGTTCTCTGCCCCAGCCAGGCTTGCCACCTCTTAGGTACAACCAACTGGGACATCTGAACCATTTCATCCGTGTCCGCTACCTCAACAAAGGGGCAATCCTGGGAAAACCTGGACAGGTGGCAACCCTAGCCCCAACTCTGGGCCCAGTTCTCCTTACACCCCTTTTCTCCAGGGCTTCCAACAGTCCTTACCCCCTTGAATCAGGTGGGTTTTCATAGCCCCTTCCTCAGTGGCTGGTAGGGGAACCTGGGCCCTCCCTCTTCTCTACGGTACGGTCCTGGGTGCTGGTGGTAAGCAGCTATGCTTTAACTGCCTTCCTGGACCACTTTCTGCCTCAGCCTGCCTCTAGGCCCTTTCCCCAGCCCCTGCCTAGGCTCACCCTCTTCAGACTCTTTGCCTCTTCCCAGACCCTGCATAGTTCCTTCTGGCTCTTGTATCAAGCGATGCCCCCCCAGCACCTTCTCCCTGCAGGCCCAGCTCCCCTTAGGTTCTTTGTGTGTTCCTGGCTCCTTCCTCACAAGCTGACCTTCTCAGGCTGACTCCAGGAGGTCTTACCCTTTTGTCCAGGTTCACCACAGGAGCTTGCTCCATCCCTGAGGCTTCTAAGTGTCTCTCCTGGCCTTTCCCACGATGTGCTCCCAAGGCCCACTCTGCCCCCAGGCTTCCTGCCTCTAGTTCTCCCTGGCTGCTGTGTGCTCCTCCCTTTCTGAAGGCCTAGCAGGACCCAAGAGATTGTGTCTGTCCTTCAACAACACAAGGAGGAAGTGGGATTCTTTATTTAAACCAGATGCAAAACTACAGTGGAACAACTGTTTTCTTGCAGCACAGCTATGTAGGAACCTCCAGTCCTGAGACAGGATTGCATTTCCGCCACTGTCCTCTAGTCTTCAGCCCTGATTGCATTACCTCCCCTATGTTACTGCACAACATCACCTCCAGCAATGAGAATCCCATTACCCTACTCTATGCCAGAATGACATTAAAAACTCCCCGCACGGAGACACAACTGCATTACTATTTCACAGGTCATCCAGGATTACCTAAAACCCGATAACAGCAATCTTGAGAGTCTGATTCAGCATCTGGAACCACTATCTTGAGTTCTTTCCTTGCATGACAAAGATACAATCAAAGAAAATGATCCAGATGGGCAATTCCAGGGAAGAGCAGGTTCAACTGCCAAGGGGAGGTTGTTGGCGAAATGCACTTGGTTAACGCTTAGCACAAGCCACATGTAGTGAGGTTCAAACCAAGCCCTCTGGCATGACCACATGCTGAAGAGGCTCTAGCCCTGGAGTTGGCTGAGGATGACTAATGATGCCTGTGATGGATATAATGAGAATATGATGCTGAGCTGTTTTCTTTGAAAAATAAATCCTTATAAGGAAGAGGCAGTGGACGTCACCAAAGAGGGATTTGCGTCCTGGTGACTTTGCTGTTGTTGTTACAGCCGAACCAGGCCCATGTCATCATTGCACACTAAATGCACTGCAGGAAGCTTATATCGCTGGTGATCTCCACTGTAAACACTTCCTTCTCCCTCTCTACTGCTTGCATTTCAAAAGGCAATGTGCTGACATGCTGCCAAGACTGACTCCCACCTCTCAGGTGCTAGCTGCCACCAGCCATTCACATTGCATGTGTCATACCCAAGAAGATGGACTTGTTGCTCAAGTTAGCACTGGATCAAACAGAGAGGTGAACTGTAGCCTGACAGTCATTCTCCTTTTAAGGAAAGACTGGAGTTGATGTTGATCTCACAAACTTATGTAATCACCCTGTTTTCAGCCCAGCCCTGCCAGGGATGGGGGTAGCCTGGAACAAGTGTCCTGCTTAGCTGAGCTTGTAGTAAGCCCACTTTGAACTGGTCCCACTCATAGATCTATTTCACAGAACAGAGAGGTCAGCAATGCCTCACTAGCCTATGATTGACTTCAACACGGTCACTTCTTTATCATACCACTAGCAGTGATGTTTTTAATTCAGAGAGCAAGACCTGAGACCAGGACAATGTCCACAGTTTAACAGTAATCTGATCATTGAGAAGCCTTTTATTAGGACATCCTTAGTTACAGTGGGGAAACCCTGGCCCCTTTCAAGTCAGAGGCAAAACTCCCATTGACTTTACTGGTGTCAATATTTCACCCAGCAACTTTATTTCAATGTGGTACTGAATTGTAGTCAAATGGCATATCTAGCCCTTTCTGCCTGAAGAATCCCAAAGCACTCTAGACTATAGCCACTCCATGGGGCTTTCTCACCTACCACTGAAATGCAACCACCTCTAGAGTGAAACACTGAAGATATCCTGTGCCAGCAGCATTTCACAACACGAAGAAATTTACCTCTCTAGGTGAAACCTAGGGGTTTGGTTTGTTTGTTTGTTTTCCCCACTCTGCAGAGTATGTAACTAACTAATTCAAAGTTTGGACAGACATTGGGATCCAAAGTTGGCAACCTCTTGTTTATGTCTCCATCAATGGGCCACTCTGTCCTCAGTGGACCAATCAGTGCATCTTGGGATGAGAGGAGAACTGAGTTTCTCTGTTATTTCTCTGGCTTGTGCTTCACTGATAGATTACAGTTCTGACTGAATAGCTTCTCCCTTTCCTGGCATAGGTGGGAGTTCAGAATCCAGCCTTTCAGTTTATGTTCATTTTGGGGTAACAACCATCACTTCTATATAGTTTATTGACCCGTTATCAATCTGAAACCTATCAAAGACCTTTCTTGTCATATCACATATAATATGGTCTGAATAACCTGATGTGTCTTTTCCAACTTGTTCCATCTTCTTCCTCTCCCCTTCTCCTCTTCCCATTACCTCCACCTCTCAGCCTCTCTCTGTGCCTCTTCTCGTTTCCTTTTTTGTCTCTCGCCATCTGCATCTCTGTCCCCTTCCCCCCTTCTGGGCCAGGAGCAGAGAGGTAGCAGGCCTCTAGTCAAACCACAGAACTCCCTGCAATCCCTCTGCCCCCCGGCCCACACCGCCGTGGATGCAGTTGGCATACAGACCTGGCTTGATGAGGAACTGGTGCCTGCATTGGACAATGGCAGCGACAATTAGCTCTTTCAGGAGCCTGAGGACCTTGCCTGGCACTATGTGCCCCCTGCACTCAGCTCTGTCCACCATACTGAACACATCCTCTCTGGTCCAATTCTCCCAGCCAGTTCCTTCTTTGGGCACTCCTAGGTGGCAGCAGCCTGACATCTGATGTGCCCATTGGTATCTGTCTCTGACTGGCCCTGTTTACTGGAGCACTCCTGCAGCAGGAGGGCATCAGCCACAATCTACAGGGGAACCCCCACAGTTACTGCATCCTCTGAGGTGCAGAGGGCAAATTTAAAAGCTTCCAGGTTTCTTGAATAATCAGCTATAAATCTGGGGTCCATGGCAGTGACTTTCTCTAGCACAGTCAGCAGGATGTTCTCTGCCCTCTGGAAATGCTCCATCCTCTGACCTTCGCAGGACAGTATCACTCGCAGATAGCTGCGCCAATGAGAAACCTTCACAGCCATGGCTACAAAGCCAGGGCAAAGACCCTCTCCTGTCTGCAGAGCTCCTTTGGTGGTGCAAGCCACACCCTCCCCAGTAAAGCCAGGTATGCATGCAGGTGGGAGGCAGAGAGGGCTGGGAGCAGGTGCCTTGTGGGAGAAGCAGCCAGTGGAGAGACATTCTAAGACATTAATAAACCCAGTGTTTTCCTCCTACATAGCTGAAAGAGTGCCAAATCCTTCTGAACTATTCATTGCCAAGGTGGCTATCATGAACATACAGCTACGGGTAGCATAAAATCCCTCCTTTACCTGTAAGGGGTTAAGAAGCTCAAATAACCTGGTTGGCACCTGACCAAAAGAACCAATAAGGGGAGAAGATACTTTCAAATCTATGGGGGAAGGTTTTTGTTTTGTCTCTCTTTGTGTGTTCTCTCTGGGTCAGCAAGGAACCAGGGCAGGGAAAATACATCTCCTAAAGCCATACCTGAACTAAGCATCTAAGATTACAAATTGTAAGTAATAGGAAGGAAATGCGTTAGATTACACTGGTCTACAATTTTTGAGAAGTCGTCTGCTTCAGAGATAAAATGTGCTATTTATTATGTATTTTGATGTGCTGAATTCAAATATGACAATTAAAACAACTGATTGGCTACTGTTTCTAAGCTATTTAAGTTTTTACATTTTATGTCTATGTATATTGTGTAGATAGTAGAGTTTTAATCATAAATCGTAAACCTAGGTCTTTTCATGTGTTTATGGTTGCTTTACATGATAATATTTCACCTGTCCTGTTTATGTAACACTTTAAAAATCAGCAAAAGGGTTATATAAATAAAATTTATTATGAAACAAAAGGCAAAAAACTATTATGTACATAGTTTAGTCCTATTCATTGTCTACTCGGCGCTTCTTGGCTTGTCTCTTGTATTCATTAAATGGAGCATCTCTTGTCACTGTCCAGCAATAGTCTGCAAGCATTGATGAGCTCCATTTGCCCTGATAGCGTTTCTCCATTGTTGCAATGTCCTGGTGAAATCGCTCGCCGTGCTCGTCGCTCACTGCTCCGCAGTTCGGTGGAAAAAAATCTAGATGAGAGTGCAAAAAATGTATCTTTAGTGACATGTTGCAACCAAGGCTTTTGTATGCCTTGAGGAGGTTTTCCACCAACAACCTGTAGTTGTCTGCCTTGTTTCCGAGAAAATTTATTGCCACTAACTGGAAGGCTTTCCATGCTGTCTTTTCCTTGCCACGCAGTGCATGGTCAAATGCATCATCTCGAAGATGTTCACGAATCTGAGGACCAACAAAGACACCTTCCTTTATCTTAGCTTCACTTAACCTTGGAAATTTTCCACGGAAGTACTTGAAAGCTGCTTGTGTTTTGTCAATGGCCTTGACAAAGTTCTTCATCAGACCCAGCTTGATGTGTAAGGGTGGTAACAAAATCTTCCTTGATTCAACAAGTGGTGGATGCTGAACACTTTTCCTCCCAGGCTCCAATGACTGTTGGAGTGGCCAATCTTTCTTGATGTAGTGGGAATCTCTTGCACGACTATCCCATTCGCAGAGAAAACAGCAGTACTTTGTGTATCCAGTCTGCAGACCAAGCAAGAGAGCAACAACCTTCAAATCGCCACAAAGCTGCCACTGATGTTGGTCATAGTTCATGCACCTCAAAAGTTGTTTCATGTTGTCATAGGTTTCCTTCATATGGACTACATGACCAACTGGAATTGATGGCAAAACATTGCCATTATGCAGTAAAACAGCTTTAAGACTCGTCTTCGATGAATCAATGAACAGTCTCCACTCATCTGGATCGTGAACGATGTTGAGGGCTGCCATCACACCATCGATGTTGTTGCAGGCTACAAGATCACCTTCCATGAAGAAGAATGGGACAAGATCCTTTTGATGGTCACGGAACATGGAAACCCTAACATCACCTGCCAGGAGATTCTACTGCTGTAGTCTGGAGCCCAACCGCTCTGCCTTACTCTTGGGTAGTTCCAAATCCCTGACAAGGTCATTCAGTTCACCTTGTGTTATGAGGTGTGGTTCAGAGGAGGAGGATGGGAGAAAATGTGGGTCCTGTGACATTGATGGTTCAGGACCAGAAGTTTCATCCTCTTCCTCGTCTGACTCAAGTGAGAATGATTCTGGTGCATCAGGAACCGGCAGTCCTTCTCTGTGGGGTACTGGGCGTATAGCTGATGGAATGTTTGGATAATGCACAGTCCACTTTTTCTTCTTTGACACACCTTTCCCAACTGGAGGCACCATGCAGAAGTAACAATTGCTGGTATGATCTGTTGGCTCTCTCCAAATCATTGGCACTGCAAAAGGCATAGATTTCCTTTTCCTGTTCAACCACTGGCGAAGATTTGTTGCACAAGTGTTGCAGCATATGTGTGGGGCCCACCTCTTGTCCTGATCTCCAATTTTGCAGCCAAAATAAAGGTGATAGGCTTTCTTAACCATAGTGGTTATACTGCGCTTTTGTGATGCAAAAGTCACTTCACCACAAACATAGCAGAAGTTATCTGCACTGTTCACACAAGTACGAGGCATCTCTGCTCACTTTGGCTAAACAGAAATGTGTCCCTTTGCAAAATCAAACACTGACAAATAAGAGAGCACGACACTGTATGATTTCTAGAGCTGATATAGGGCAATTTGTTCGGCAGAGTGATGTAAGCTTCGTTATGATTGCATCATCCATGACTTCTAGGAATAACATGATGCAATTCATATCATGTATGATGCAATACCAGCTTCAGATTGCATCATTCATTGTTTTGCCTAAAAAGCAAGTACTGTCCAAACCCAGTCATAGATTTATTCATAGATCCAGTCAAAGATGTATTTTAGTCATTTCTGGTTTAAATTGAGATCCCTTCCCTTTATAACTCACTTATCCTCCGCCATTCCCAAGTCAAGGGTCGTATATACTGACCCAATAGCATATCTTGAAAACTAGAGCCAATCAACAATTTTAAGCATCATTTTCGTTCTCAGTGACCCAGAATTAGTAAAGTTTGACTACATTTATTTCAGAAGCATTTTGGCTGTAGAGCAGTGTTATCTTTTGTTTTAGCTTGTGAATTTTCCCTAGGCTAAGAGGGAGGTTTATTCCTGGGGTTTTTTGTTGTTGTAACTTTAAAGTTTTGCTTAGAGGGGAATCCTCTGTGTTTTGAATCTGATTGCCCTGTAAAATTACCTTCCATCCTGATTTTACAGAGGTGCTTCTTTTACTTTTTCTTTATAATAAAGTTCTGCTTTTAAGAACCTGATTGGTTTTTAGTGTCCTAAAAACCCAAGGGCTGGTCTGTGCCCACCTTGTTAACCTATTCGGTTGGTATATTATTCTCAAGCCTCCCCAGGAAAGGGAGTGAAGGGGCTTGGGGGATATTTTGGGGAAACAGGAACTCCAAGTGGTCCTTTTCCTGAATCTTTGTCTAACTCACCTGGTGGTGGCAGCGATACTGTTCCAAGGACAAGGAAGAATTTGTGCCTTGGGGAAGTTTTTAACCTAAGCTGGTAGAGATAAGCTTATGGAGTCTTTCATGTGGGTCCCCACATCTGTACCCTAGAGTTCAGAGTGGGGAGGGAACCCTGACAGTGGCTACTTAACAATCAGGTGTATCCGGCAAGAGACCCAGCCAGGCTGATAAGTCTGAGGCATAGCACATAGCTATCCTGCTCAGCAAACAGGAAATGGTCGGGCCAGATCCTCAGCTGATGTAAAGAGACATCGCTCCATTGATTTCAGTGGAAAGATACTGATTTATACCCTGCTGGGGGTCTGGCTTCAATGGAGAGATGCTGATTTACATCAGCTGGGGAGCTGACTCAGTGTCCATAGCAGTGCATTGTTAGCAGTATTTATATGAAACATAAAGAGGCAGTGAAGGATTTCCCTGTGAGCTGAGTTGCAGAACAGCCCTCTGTCACTGGGGAGAAGGAACAGGGGTACAGTACACAACACAGAGGTTTGCTTGGGATGTTTTCTGTCCATTTGACTAAGTCACGTGTCTCCTCATGGCCCACAGGTGGCTGGCCCACTGATCACTTGGACTCTGTGCCCATCCATTTTGTCATGCACCTTTAGGAAGCCTTGGTGTCAGATGATGGCAATCTGAGGTCCTACCCACAATCCATGTGAGATCCCCCCATTACCCCTCCCCCTTGTTATGGCTCTGCCCCTCCCTGGGATGGCAGCAGGTGTCAGAGTTAAGATGAATGGGACAGTTTACACCTCTGGGACCTCCTGTCTGCAGTCATCAGTTATGCTCAGAACATATTTTCAAGTTTTCTTTGCATCCACGAGGGCTCGAAGCATAGTTGTTTTTTAATGCAAGCAGAATTCCGATCTCATCCTGTAATTACAGGAGCTGGGGCCCCAGGCATGGGCCTACCGAGCCTATGCCTTAATCCAGACTGAAAAGCCTGCAGATAGCTACCTATGATTTAGGGAGTATAACAGGGTCAGTTGCCTCCCGAATGCCCCTTGTGACCTGGAGTGGCTCTGCAGTGCACTGCCTCAGTTTCCCCTCTTCAGGCTCCTCAATAAACTCCACACACAAAGGACTTTTGTGATTGCAATAGCAACAACCCTTCTTGGGGTCTGGCTGATTAACATAAAGGTCAAAAATAAATACAAAAAGGTCTTTCACCCCAGTCCCTGTTCCCTGAGAGCTGTCTCTTCCTGCTCTTCTGAGCAGCTGGAGAAGACACAAGGCCTGGCCTGTCTTCTTTGCCTTCTCCCTAAAAGGAAAACTAAACTTCCAGCCAGGGGTTTCTTTCTACCCAGCCACGACTCCCTTCCTCAGGGACCAGGGCAGGAGATTCTCTCTTCCTGCAGCTTCACTCTGCAGTTCCCCCCCGTCATGAGAAACTGGTGGGCTGGACCAATTCCCTCATAAAGGGCCCAGTCCACCCCCTGACAGGGGTTTGGAGGCTGTGTCATCACTCCACTGTGGGCCACATGGGTAGGAACCTGTACTTTTCACTCTGGGAAATGTCCATGATCTGTTTCCTCCTGCCGCAGACTGTATGGCAGGGGGTATGAGCTGCCCTGCAGTTATCCACACTGCCCACTAGTACTGTCAGCGTTATTTTCTATTTGCTAGTCTAAATCTGTGAGCAAATGAAAAAGAAAAGCTTCTGCTCCTGCCCAGAGCTGCATTGGGCCCAGAGTAAAGTTCAGAGCCTGATCCAATGCCCATTGAAAACAATGGAGAGAGTCCTGTTGACTTCACTGAACGCTGGATCAAGTCCCCAGTGAGCACTGTGCTGGGGTCTGCTCTCTTGGAGTGCTCTGTGGCTGGTGTTATCAAGGGAGGAGGAAATACAGTCAGAATCCAAGACCTTGGGCCTGTATTAGTGAGCAGCCTTGAAACAGACGTCCCCCAGTGTGACATGCCAGACTTCACTCTTCCATTTGCCACTGGCAAGTTGCCATTGATGCTTGCTGCTTTAAAACCACTTCAGGCTGGCTCTCTGCCAACCAACCCCACAGCTGGTATCCCATCAAGGCAAGAAATGCCTTTGAGGTGAATGTTCATTGAGGACTCTGGCCAACCCATTGCATAACAATGAGATGATTAAAACACCAAGCATGTCAAAAATTAGCATTGGATGCCATTTGAAATCCTCGAAATTGAAAAAAGTCAGATGGTCCCTTCAGAACAGGGAGAGTTTCTTCTCTTCATGTCGTCTGTCAGCTCACTCTGATACATTCTTTCAGTGAAATTAATCTCTGTTGCACAGATCATCCATGCCCATATGCCAGACCAAAAATGCACTGAACTATCGCCTGAGTACAATTCCTGCTGAGATTGGGCCTTGTACTGACAAGTAAATGTAAGGTACTTTGAGATCCACTGATGAAAAGCACCATGTCAGAGCTAGGTATTGTTCCTATCATATTGTATCTGCCTCTCTCTCTGCCAATTTTTAGTTCTTACATCTTGGTCAATGCAAAGGCTGGAAGCAAGGCACTGATTAACCCACTAGCACTCCATGTAGAAAAATGATGTGCAGTGTTTTCCAACATGTTCTATGTGTCCTAAAAAGGTACCAATCATATAAGAAAAGGCAATGCAAATTGAAGGGCCTGGTTCTCATTTACACTAAGGCCCCTTTCTGTTCACCTCTCCGGCAGTGAAAAGAAGATAAAAATTACAAGAAAAAGGAAAGATGGGGGAAGGGGGGGTGCAAATGCATATTAGCAGGGTGTAATGCTGCACTCATTCTAAGTTTCCAGTTCACTGCCAGAGAGAGGCCTTAGTGTAAATGAGAACCAGGCTATAAAAAATGTATGTCCAACTTTCATATGAAAACAAAATGACTTAATACAGTCAGCACAGAAGTATGTATTAATATTATTCCAGCAGTGCCTGGCAGCCCCCGTCATGTCCAGGAGAACATTGCATTAGGTGCTGCACAAACAGAACAAACAGCTGCTCCCTGCCCCAAACAACCTGCAGTCTTTCCAAAGGACCCTGAAGGAGTTAGGCACCCACACCCACTGAAAGGTTCAATTGGGTCTGGATGCCTAAATCCCACAGACTCCTTTGAAAGTCCCAGCCTTATGGTTTAATTATCATGAAAACACTGACCCATGACAGAAAATGTCTTTAGATACCAGGACATACTTTTAAAGCCAGATTTTCAAAAGAACTCTGCTCCCCTTTAGCCACCTAATGTAATGGCCTGATTGACTGTAGTTCTCAGTGCCCCATTGTTCTCTTTATTTTCTCCTGTTGACCACTGTCTAAATGGAGTCTAAATGGGAACTCCTGGGTCTGAGCTCTTCTGCAAATCCATTCCTTTAAGTATATTTCCAGATGAAAATCTATGTTCCTGCTAAAAGCTATGGGCCCAAATCATGTCTCTCTCCCTCATGGGAAAAGAACCATGGGACTGGCTAGAAGGGAAGGAATACTAGCCACTTTGCAGTTCTTTACAAAGTATCCCTCCCCCTATTGTGTAATATAAAAATGGCAGTGTAGTGAATTCACTCTTTCCAAAACATTTGCCTTTGGATGCAAATCAGTTACGGAAGGTTTCCTTGCAAAGGGCAAACTTTGCAGAAGTTTGGACCAAGTGTAGATAAGGGGTTAGAGTGCAAGCAGATTTGCAACCTTTCATCATCCCAACCAGCACACTGAGCAACATAATAGTACTGCAAGTGTAACGCTGACAGACCCCAGCAGGATCGAACATGGGATCTCTGGAGCTTAGTGCATGAGCCTCTACTGCAGTGATCTCCAAACTTTTTTGATCGCGCACCCCTATCAGTAAAAAAATTTTGAGCATGCACCCCCTGCCGCGCCGAAGCAAAACAAAAAACAAAAAAAAACTCGGACTCCTACCTGAACTGCCGAAAAGCACTCCTCCTGCCGCGCACCCCCAAGGATCCTTTTGCGCATCCCCTGGGGTGTGCGCACCCCACTTTGGAGACCACTGCTCTACTGCATGAGCTAAAAGCCAGCTGGCTGTTAGCTAAGGCTGTAGGGCAGACTCATTTTATCTCTCTCTCTAAGTGGTCTCGGTGCCTCTAGATGGGACAGAACACCACACCCAGGAGGTGTGTGGGTTACACAAGTCCTGTCTATTATTACTCCACACTGCTTTTTGAAGTCACACAAGCTGATGAGAGGAAGATTCAGGCCTTGTCTACACAGAAACTTCTACTGCAGGGATTGGCAACCTTTGGCACGCGGCTCACCAGGGTAAGCACCCTGGCGGACCTGGCTCATTTGTTTACCTGCCGCGTCCACAGGTTTGGCCGATCGTGGCTCCCACTGGCTGCGGTTCACCGCGCCAGGCCAATGGGGGTGGCAGGAAGCAGCGGCCAGCACATCCCTCGGCCCGCACTGCTTCCCGCCGCCCCCATTGGCCTGGCGTGGCGAACCGCAGCCAGGGGGAGCCGCGATCGGCCAAACCTGCAGACACAGCAGGTAAACAAACCGGCCCGGCTCGCCAGGGTGCTTACCCTGGCAAGCCACGTGCCAAAGGTTGCCAATCCCTGCTCTATATCAACATCAGCTAAACTGAAATAAGCCTAATTTAAACTCAAAAAGAGCATCCACCCAGCCTTTACACCCATTCATAGAATCATAGAATATCAGGGTTGGAAGGGACCTCCGGAGGTCATCTAGTCCAATCCCCTGCTCAAAACAGGACCAACACCAACTAAACCATCCCAGCCTGGGCTTTGTCAAGCCTGACCTTAAAAACCTCTAAGGAAGGAGATTCCACCTTCTCCCTAGGTAACCCATTCCAGTGCTTCACCACCTTCCTAATATCCAACCTAAACATCCCCCACTACAACTTGAGACCATTACACCTTGTTCTGTCATCTGGTACCACTGAGAACAGTCTAGATCCATCCTCTTTGGAACCCCCTTTCAGGTAGTTGAAAGCAGCTATCAAATCCAGGGCCGGCTCTAGGATTTTTGCCGCCCAAAGCAAAAACAATTTTGGCCGCCCCCCCCCCCCCCGTTTTTTAATTACCCCACCCCCGGCCCCGCCTCAACTCCACCCCTTCCCCAAATCCCCAGCCCTGCCTCCTCCCCACAGGCTCTCAAGCCTAGGAGGGAGGGAGGGGGGGACCCCGAGCGGCCGCGGCGCGCGAAACAGCCGATTCGCATGCCGCTGCTCCCCCTCCCTGGCTTGACAGCCTGGGAGGGAGGGCGAGTAGCGGCGCGCGAGCGGCAGCGGAGGTGAGCTAGGGTGGCTGGGGCACATTTTTAGGGGCGGCATTCTGGCGCCGGCCATGCCACCCCTAAAAATGTGCCGCCCAAAGCACCAGCTTGTTTTGCTGGTGCCTAGAGCCGGCCCTGATCAAATCCCCCCTCATTCTTCTCTTCATTCAACTATATAAAGTCACACACCTTTAGTTAAACAGGTGTAACTCTGTGTGTGGACAAGCCCTGGAAGAGACCTCCTCCCAAGGGTTACCAATTCAAAGACACCAAATGAGAATGAAGGCCTGATTCCTTTGTGCAATCATTTCCATCAGTGCAATGTGGATGTGGAATGGTGCCAGATCTGAGCATTTTGTGCTCACTCAGCTCTGGTGGGAAAGACAGTACAAGGAGCAGAGCAACAGCAAACTATGTCCACAGGGCCCAGTCCCATTACCGCTGAAACCATTGGCAAAAATCCCATTGCCTTTAGTGGGATCTGAATGGGGCCCCAGCCACTCTTTGCTATGTACTGTATGTCTGAATTCTGTATTCTATGTGGCTCCAGGGTTCTTGCTCCTTCTGCCCCCCCCCCATTCTCTTTTAGCAGAGTAAATAGGGGACATTAAACACAGAGTGCAGGTCAATAAAGGCTTCCTCTGTTCTGTGTCATGGTCCCCCACTCTCACCTTGGGGCATAGATAAGCAGAGCCAGGCATGCAGCCCCATGGCATTCCTTCCATCCCAGAAGCAGACTCCAGCTACTGCTTCGAGTTACTATTCCAGGAAATAGAAGCACCTTTGTCCACTAACTACTCTGGAATAACACCCCAGCTTTCCTCACATCCTGCTCCCCTGCCCCTCCAGAGCAAACAATCCAGCTGAGTCAGGTCTTCCATTAGTTAGCAATCCATTAACTCGCCAAGGAATGGCAGAGACCCCTCCCCCCACAACCCCATGCACCACCAATAAGCAAATATTCAATTTGGGGAAAGGGTTGGGAAGTTTTTTAGAGTTCAAAAGAACATGCTTGATTTAGCAGTGTCACTGATTCTGGACATGCTTTTAAGGCTGGGATCAGGTTCCGACTCCCAGCCATAGTATAACTGAGGTTATCAAGGGCCTCTTGCTTCCATTGAATTCAATGGCAAAATTTTCATGGACTTCAGTGGGAACTGGATCAGGCCCCAAGAGAGCAACAGAACCAGATAAAGGAGGAGAACAAGAAAAGTGAAAGAGGGGAACAAAGAAATATCAGCAGGTGCCTACTTTTTCTTCACAGACTCTAGTGCAACCCTGTTACAGATGAAAGTGTATTGGGAAGGCCATCATCTTAGGGACTGAACTTGGGATGCCCAAAACTGAAAGAAAGAGTCCCTACAGCTTGAGCTAAAGAGCGAGCCCCTGTAGCTCAGGCTATACTGCAGTCAGGAAATGTGATTGGAGTATGTGTAGGCAGATCAAAGCTAGCTCAGGTTACATTACACCAGTGGAAGTCACTCAAGTATGTACCCAGAATCTTAGGGGGGTGGGGCTACCCCATGCTGCCACAGCTTCACTGCTCTTGTTCTATCTCCAAAAGCTGCAGCCATGTCCCCCAGTTGCAGTGCAGGTGTACCCTGTAGCTGGGGACTGTCACAGAATCACATCCTTTGTGAATCCAGCACAGTGGGGGAATGTGTAACATACACTGCCCATTGGGTTACACAGAATTCAGCTTGGAGTACTGGTCTGGCCAAATACTGTCCACAGTACTGCTCTGACAATTTGTCTTAAATCTATTTGAATCCAAAGTGAGGCCACTAAGCCTTCCTGGAGTACTTGTAGCATGGCCGACTCCTCTGCTTCAACACAGATTGAAGTTCTGTGTTGTGAATGGTGAGGTTTGTAAGTGGCAGGAGAGGAAGGATGTGGCAGCCTTAAGGATGGGGTTGGAAATGTAACAGTGAATGGCCTGACTTTTGAGTGTGTTGTTTAAATGACAACTTCTTAAAATTCTTTTTCTAAGATCAAATAATGTCCTGCATAACGATCACTTCCCTTATGAGTGCTAATTTCAGGCCAGGATCCAGGGAGATCCTCTTTAGACAGGGTGCTGGAGATCCAGAGAAAACTATCTGCCTCAGTAAAGAATCTCCTTTATTTTCATTACAAGCCCTATCTCATCTTGTAAATACTAACTCTACCTTAATCAGAAATTGTAGTATTGTTGGGACCTGACTCCAGCCCCTAAAACCACATAGACAAGGCTGGTTTGTCCTTGGCAGATAAACAGCTCCATTGGGTTTCATTGCAGTGGGGTGTAGTCTGATCTGAAGGAAAAGGTGTGTTCCTATGCAAGTCTGATCAGTGTGGGTGTAGGAATGTAGTTATGGCTCCTACAGAGCTGCTAAAGATAGCTACTTTTTTCTTGTGAGAAGACACAGCTTTGTGTTAGCTCCATTTTAGCTTTGTCTAGTCTAATTAATGTGCATGTGGATACAGGGTGTAGTATCTTTAAAGACAAATTATAGTAACAGATATTACTATGTATATTTTGTATAAGAATTTTACATCTATTTGCGGATTATTTAAGACAAAATGGAGAGGAAAGAGTGAAACTTGTGTATGGGAAAGAAATTTATTCTCCTCTTTGGAAACTCCAGTGGACATTGCTCATGTGGAAGGAGGGTCCATAACAACAGAGCCAGCCCTTGAATATCTGTGGGCTAGGCGCAGTGAAATCCTTCACAGCAAAGACATCCCAGATATCATGATTATCTCACATTTATTATGCACCCAGACTGACTGAAGAGATACAAATACAGCAGGTACAATAAAGGCTGAGTGGGCAGATGAGCTGGAAATGTGCTGACTGGTCAAAGAGCCAATTGAAGAGGAGGGGCCTATAGCAGTTGGCACTTGTGTGCTGCTGAGAGGCAAGGCTACCAACCAGGGCCTATGTCTGATCCAAGCCAGTTACTGTCTCACTCGCAGAGGAACAGAAGTTAGGATCCCACCTACTCAGGTTTATAGGGATCCTCTTGGATTTCTGACAAATATGTGGAGAGTGAATGTGATAAAGGAGCATCTCTAGCCTATATTTAGGGTATTTCTACATGGTAATTAGACACCCATGGCTGGGCCCGGGCCAGTTTGGCCTTGAGGGGCTTGGGCTAAGGGGCTGTTTAATTGCTGTGTAGAGCAGGGATTGGCAACCTTTGGCACGTGGCTCGCCAGGGTAAGCACCCTGGTGGGCCGGGCCGGTTTGTTTACCTGCCTTGTCCGCAGGTTTGGCCGATCATGGCTCCCATTGGCCGCGGTTCACTGTCCCAGGCCAATGGGGGCGGCGGGAAGCGGTGGCCAGCACATCCCTCGGCCGCGCTGCTTCCCGCAGCCCCCATTGGCCTGGGATGGCGAACCGGTCCGCGGCCAGTGGGAGCCGCGATTTGCCGAACCTGCAGACGCGGCAGGTAAACAAACGGGGCCGGCCTGCCAGGGTGCTTACCCTGGTGAGCCACGTGCCAAAGGTTGCCGATCCCTGTAGAATCTACTTCCTCTCCCCCGCCCTCGCTTGGCCCGGGCGTCCCCGAGTCTCCAGGACACAGCCCGGGCCACGCCGCGCCGCGTCCTTTGGTCCCTACGGCAACCCCGGGCTCGCGTTCTATTTCCATGGCAACTCCGGGCCCTCGGCGTCCCGGTTTCCACAGCAACCACGACCGGGGCCTGCAGCCTCCGCTCCGCTCCAGGGAGATACAGCCGCGGATCCCGAGTAGCGACCAGCGGGGGCGCCGGGCTTGAGCCTCCCTTCCCCCCCGCCTGGAGCCCCATCCTCCGGGCTTGGGACACCCTCCATCCACCCAGGACCCCCGTCCTCTGGGCCTGAGACCTCTCTACCACCTCCCCCAGGTCTGAAATCCATCATCTCCTCGGGACCATCCTTCTCCCCATTTCCACAGGCCTGAGACCCCCCCGCTCCCATCGGCCACTCCGAGCAATGCCATCTGTGTTGCATTAGGAGTTGCTGTACAGAGGTTAGAAAGCCCGGCATGCGTTTGGGTTAGACTCCGACTTTGAGCGATGTGGGCTGACAAGAAGCTGGAGGCTGCGATCCAGGTCAGTGTGTGGCTCCCCGACCTCTACTCTAACCCCCCTCCTCCCCATTGCAGAGACCAGTGTGGGGAGGAGGAAAGGGTTAAAGCAAGACAATCCCCCGCCCCTCCCCCCCCCACAAAGATCAGAGCTAGGCAGGGGGGGAAGAGTTAAATCTATTCTATTCCCTCCCCCTCTTCTCTCCCCAACTGCAAAGACTGGGCTGGGGAGGAGAGTTAAATCAACCTCATATCCCAAAGTACTGCAAAAATCAGGAGATGGGGTGAAAAGTTAAATCAATCTCCTTCCCTCACCCCCCCAGCTGTTGCTCTCAGCTGAGCTGTTATTGAGAGCATAGCACTCCTTTGCCAAAAGAGACAGGCTGTGAGGACACTCTAGGAGTAACACAGCAAACATTTACCAATTTAGGACAGCAGAAAATAAAATGAATTTAATGTCAATAACACCAAGAATCCTGTGCTGGACTGTTCTGGGGAGTATTGATAGTGAGAGGGCTGTGGGGGAGAGAGAGGTGGAACAATATAATGCTGTGGCTCTGCTGCATGGTTTGGGCATCTCTTCCACCTAACTTTGGTTTAAGGTGCCACATGACGCCTTGTGTGGGGCCCTGGGGCCCTAAACAGGAAAGGGAGCCAAAAGAAGGTTTGACTTTCCCCAGCTGAGGAGATGGAGACTCACCAACTCTCACTTACCTAGAGGGAGAACCTCATTTTGTGCTCATTTTGAGGCCATTTTAAAAGCCTGTTCCCCTTACAAAGGAGAATTTCCTGTGTGTTTTGGTGAGTCTCGCTCAGTCTGATCTGAAATATCCCTCCTCCCACTTGCTGTAGATTGGCAGATGAGTACTCCCAACAGTCACTTGGCAAAATTTGCCTGCATGGGCACAGGTAGGGAGAAGAGTCTGAGCCACAGCAGCTCCTCCGACAGCTAAGAGCTCAGGACTGTCTTCCCCTGCAGCCCATTGCCTGTGGCCAGTAGACCTACATGTTGGACCCCTTGTCATGTTTAGTGCTGTCTGTTGCATAGATGCTGCTGTTACTAGTACCACCTATGTTGACTTGCACATGTTCAAGCTGCTGTTACTAGTACCAACCTACATTGACTTGCTCAGGTGGGTTGTGGGTCATGTTAAATGGTTTTGGCTGCAAATACAGGGCCTGGTGTTACATCAAGTGTGTTTGGCTTGAGAGCAGATGCTGGGATGGTGGTGCCTAGCAGCCCGGGTGCCAAAATGGACAGTGGCATTGCTCACCTACATGAGACAGACACCCATTTGGGGTTGTGAAATGTTATGCTGAGCTGATCTTCTGTCTGTGGTGTAAGCTAAATAAATGCAGATGCTTATCTGATCATTCATGCATGTCTCTGGTGCTGCACTGAGACTTCACTTACATGCCCTTGCAAGCCCTTTGAATGCTTTCTGTATACATGCTTAGATTATAGCATGCAGAGTGAGGCTATGTCTACACTACGCACCTTTTAGTGACACAGCTGTGCCACTAAAGCCGTGCCACTAAAAGGCGCACAGTGTAGCCGACAAAAAAACTTCTACCCCCAATGAGCGGCGGTAGCTTTGTTGGCAGGAGAGAGCTCCTGTTGACAAAGTGCTGTTCACACCAGCATTTTTAATCGGCAAAACTTTTGACGTTCGGAGGGGTGTTTTTGTTGTTCAGGTTCCAGTGTAGACAAAGCCTAAGAAATAAAATATCAGTATAATGGACACCGAGATTTACATAGAAATAACTGAAAGCTGCAGAATTGGGGAGGTGGGTGTTTTTTAGAGCTGTCATCACATCCAAAGGCCACTAGAGGGCAGCAAGATCTCAGGAGGAGGAAAGGAAAAGATGCTCGGGAGGCAACAGGATTCAAGAGGAGTTGGGAGCACCCGCTGAGGTTTAGGCTCTAAGGGTGAGCAGGGCAGTGATGTGCTGGAGGGGCTAAAATTCTGCCATAGAACTGAAGGGAATGTTGGGCTAATTTCTCCACTTATCTTGGGGCTCATACCTTTGGCTGGATGCTGCTAATCTGCCCCTGCCAGGGAGAGCTGATCACTGGGATGCATCACAAAATTTTGCGGATCAGTCAAGGGCCAGGTTATTCCCAGTAACTGATTTAAAACTGAATAAATATGGTTAAAAATGAAACAATTGTGTGAGGCTGTGACCATCGGCACTGCCAGCCTGAGCCCTGCATTTTAACGAACAAGCTGCAATGTCTTTGAAAGCCTCGAACCAATCTCAGAGGCTTTGAAATAGAAGCCCCACTACCTGCACCAAGAGATGCAGAAGAATCTTGTTCTTGTGTTGCTGGCTGTGGCCCTGGCTGCTAATACGTGTGCTGACTCAGGCTGCTGTGCCTGCCTAGAGTCCTACTGAAGTCAGTAGGAACCCATGCTAGCAAGGGGTTCATATTAGCAGATAGATTTGCAGGACTATGGTTGTGCTGCCCCCTAAGCATGTAACACTCCTTCGGCACAAGGTGTCACTGTCCTTAGGCAGTTTCATCTCGCTCCAGTGGATTGCTCTGTTCCCCACTCAGTGTCAGCTCTGTCCCTCTGTAGTTTTCACATGGTTATCAGTGGTATGATCTGTCACCCGTTGTCAATAGCACAGCAATGCCCCACTCACACTGCTGCTGGTCAGACCTCTTTAGAGCACTGAAACTCACTAGGATCACCAAAGCAACATGCAGGAGTCCTGCAAGAGACTAAACGACGGGCAACATTCCCCTCAAATCTTGATCTTTATATTGTCTTTTTAAATAAAACATCGCCCTGTTCCTGAAACTCCTGATGATCTTTGTGTTCTAGGCAGCTGGGTCTTTTTAACAGTGGGGGGAATTTAGGTCTCTTTGGACTCTGGGGCTGTAAATTCTGGGATCTCAGTTCACCCCCTGGAGTGAATCTGTCCTTTAGAAAAGGGAGTGACTTGGCCAGTCAGCTGAGGCTTGAATTTGAAAGCCAGGATAAAGAGATGAAAAAAGTGGCCAAAGTTCAAGTTAAGACAAATTCCTGCTGGGAGCTAATTCTTGGGCTCACTACTGAGAAGTCCCTGCCTCTGAAACCCATCACCTTGACCCCTGGATGCTTAGATCCTGCATCCTGGATGAGCATAGGTTGGACAGCACATAGGAGATGGAGAGTCAGTCTTTAGGGGCCACAGCCATTTAGGGCCTTGAAACAGTTCGCCAGCCCTTAGACTTTCATTTGGGAGTCTCCCTGGCAGCCAGGCCAAAAGAGTGGAATCAGTCAAGCTGCCTGCCTCATTCAAAAGGAGAAGGGCTGCATTGTGCCCGAAGCCGACTTTCTGGGGGGCTTTGGTGGGTAAAGCAGGGCTAAGCCCATTGCAGTAGCCAAGCTAGAGGTAAAGAAGTCATGGATAACATCATGGATAACTGAGAGGAGGAGGCATCATCCCTGCAGGCTGAGGCAGTTTGTGGTCATACTTAACCCTTTACAACCTCCTAGGAGAGGAAGTAGGTACAACTGGGGCTTTGTGATGCAGAGAGTCCAGTCCTGTAAGCTGCTAAGTGCTAAGCAACCTCAGCTGGCAGTGAGATCAGTCTCCCAGAAGGTGCTCAGCTCCTGGCAGGATGGGGCTGAGCATTTGCTACCCTGCACTGCTGGTTTAGGACACTGACATCTTTCCTTACCACAGCAAACCCCCTTCATGTAAGTGAGGGTCCCTGTATTCCAGCCTGCTTTAAGCGCAATGGCAATGATGGTTTAAAAATGACCTCACTTGCCCTTGGCCCTGTTGACTGAAAGAAGTGCAGCATCAGCTCAACACATATCCACCATCAGGGCCTCGTTTCCTGGCTGTGCAGAGAAGATGGACTCAAGGAATCCATTTTGAAGCACTTGGAGGAGAGGAAGGTGATCAGTGGGAGCCGCGATCGGCTGAACCTGCGGACGCGGCAGGTAAACAAATGGCCTGGCTGCCAGGGTGCTTACCCTGGCAAGCCGCGTGCCAAAGGTTGCCGATCCCTGGATTGAATGAATGGACTATAAGGTGGATAGAAAGCTGGGTAGATTGTCGGGCTCAACGGGTAGTGATCAATGGCTCCATGTCTATTTGGCAGCCAGTATCAAGCGGAGTGCCCCAGGGGTCGGTCCTAGTTCCAGTTTTGTTCAACATCTTTATTAATGATCTGGGTGATGGGATGAACTGCACCCTCAGCAAGTTTGCAGATGACACTAAGCTGGGGGCAGAGGTAGATACGCTGGAGGGTAGGGATAGGATACAGAGTGACCTAGACAAATTAGAGGATTGGGCCAAAAGAAATCTGATGGGGTTCAACAAGGACAAGTGCAGAGTCCTACACTTAGGAAGGAAGAATCCCATGCACCGCTACAGGCTGGGGACCGACTGCAGTGCTGCAGAAAAGGACCTGGGGATTACAGTGGATGAGAAGCTGGATATGAGGCAACAAGGGCACACTGCTGACAAGAAAGCTAATGGCATATTGGGTTGCATTAGTAGGAGTGTTGCCAGCAGATCGAGGGAAGTGATTATTCCCCTCTATTCGGCACAGGTGAGGCCACAGCTGGAGTATTGCGTCCTGTTTTGGTCCCCCCACTACAGAAGGGATGTGGACAAATTGGAGAGAGTCTAGTGGAGGACAACGAAAATGATTAGGGGTCTGGGGCACATGACTTACAAGGAGAGGCTGAGGGAACTGGGGTTATTTAGTCTGCAGAAGAGAAGAGTGAGGGGGGATTTGATAGCAGCCGTCAACTACCTGAACAGGGGGTTCCATAGAGGATGGAGCTCGACTGTTCTCAATGGTGGCAGATGACAGAACAAGAAGCAATGGTCTCAAGTTGCAGTGGGGGAAGTCTAGGTTGGATATTAGGAAACACTATTTCACTAGGAGGGTGGTGAAGCACTGGAATGGGTTACCTAGGGAGGTGGTGGAATCTCCATCCTTAGAGGTTTTCAGGGGTCTGGCTTGACAAAGCCCTGGCTGGGATGATTTAGTTGGTTTTGGTCCTGCTTTGAGCAGGGGATTGCACTAGATGACCTCCTGAGGTCTCTTCCAACCCTAATATTCTATGATTCTATGAGTCTATGATTCTCAATCTGTTAGTTTTTGTCCTTCTCTCTCCTCCTGTGATTCACCCTAGCAGAAGGAAAAAGGCAGCGTCAGGCAGAGACAGCACCATTCGGATACTGCACCCAGGGCTGCTCCTTCTCCGGCTGCCCCAGCTGTGTTGAAATCCCTGGCACCAATGGGAGTCCCTGTCTCCTTGGGTCCCCCCATTCACTGTACTGCAGCCTCCAGGCTCCAGCTGGAACCCATTACCCAGCTGGTGCCAAAGTGTTTGCATCAGTTCTGGAGCTAAGAGGTGGCCTGAAAGTTATAAATGACTCAAGTTTTTGTGTGTCTTGCAGTTTCCTTGCTAAGATGTGGCATGTGTGTGTTAAAGGGGAAACCCCAGAACAGCTAGAAGTGAGTTGAGGAGGGATGGGATTTTTGTTAAAGGGACACCATGAGCCTAAAAATCACACTGCTCTCTGCACATTTTTTACCTGCTGTTGTTACAGACGATGCCTCAGGGCCCCAGAACTGTAGGAGATTAGGGGGGGAAACCCCATATTTATCTCTCTTTATCCCAGTTTGGTTGCTCCATGCCTTTTGCAGAGAAATTGCAGAGTCAGTTTAACTGTTTCCCTCGAACAGCCAGCCAGGCCCTGATCCTGCAAACACTGAAGCATGTGCAGAGCTTGACTCATCTGAGCAGCCTCCTTGACTCCTAGGGGCTATTTCCATGAGTAAAAGGTTAGGCATGTGCTTAAGTGTTTCCAGAACTGAGGCCTTAGTCAGTCTGGTTCCCCTCATGTTGTGTGGGTCCCTAGCTATTAGAACAAGCAGCTGCTGGTGATGAGAGATGAATGAAGTACTTGAACTATTCTGGGGGCCTTTGGCCTGCTTCCATTTCAGCCTCTAGAGGGTGCAATTGCTAGTTTCATACCCTGCTTTAGCAGAGATTTATATTTGTGGGGGGTGGATAGTCAGCTGACCATGAGTCTCAGTGCAAAGCTGTGGCCAAATGGGCTATTATGATCCTGGGCTGCATAAACAGGAGAATTGCAAGCCAGAGCAGAGTGGTTATTTTACCTCTATATTTGACACTGGGGTGACTGCTGCTGGAACTCTGTGTCCAGTTCTGGTGTCCACAAGTCAAGAAGGACATTGATAAATTGGAGAGGGGTCAGAGAAGAGCCACAAGAATGATTAAAGGATTAGAAAACCTGCCTCATAGTGATTGAGCTCCTGAGGTCTATCTATTTAGCTTAACAAAGAGACTATTAAGCGGCGATCACAGCCTATAAGTATCTACATGGGGAACAAATATTTAATAATGTGATCTTCAGTCTAGCAGACAAAGGTATAACAGGATCCAGTGGCTGGAAGCTGAAGCTAGACAAATTCAGACTGGAAATAAGGTGTACATTTTTAACAGTGACAGTAATTCGCCATTGAACAACCTACCAAGGGTCATGGTGGATTCTCCATCACTGGCAAATTTTAATTCAAGATTGGATGTTTTTCTAAAAGATCTGATCTAGGAATTATTGTGGGGCAGTTATCTGGCCTGTGTTATACAAGAGGTCAGACTAGATTATCACAATGGTCCTTGCTGGCTTTGGAATCTAGAACTGCTGGCATTTCCCCGTTGGGGAGGTTTTCTCTCATTTTGTAGCAATTCTCGAGCACTTCTCAGTCACAGGTTGCTGTTCAATGGGGCAGGAGGACTGATCTGAGGGCTGGGTCACAGGGAGAAATGGGGATCCCTTTGGATCAGGGCTCAGTTCAACCAGTCTGAGTGAGATAAGTCTGGTGGCCTAAGCTCAGTATCAATGAGAGAAATGGCCATACCAGCAAATGCCATTGGGCAAACTTTATTCCACAGAGTCCTGGGACTGACTTACGAGGAGAGTCTGAGGGAACTGAGGTTATTTAGTCTGCAGAAGAGAAGAGTGAGGGGGGATTTGATAGCAGCCGTCAACTACCTGAACAGGGGGTTCCAAAGAGGATGCAGCTCGGCTGTTCTCAGTGGTGGCAGATGACAGAACAAGAAGCAATTGTCTCAAGTTGCAGTGGGGGAGGTCTAGGTTGGATATTAGGAAACACTATTTCACTAGGAGGGTGGTGAAGCACTGGAATGGGTTACCTAGGGAGGTGGTGGAATCTCCATTCTTAGAGGTTTTTAAGGCCCAGCTTGACAAAGCCTTGGCTAGGATGATTTAGTTGGTGTTGGTCCTGCTTTGAGCAGGGGATTGGACTAGATGATCTCCTGAGGGCTCTTCCAACCCTAATATTCTATGATTCTATGACTGTGATGTCCTGAAGGTGCAGAGAGGGGGATCCTACGGGGTGGTGTCCAGGAGCAGGGCAGCTAGGGTTGCCAATGCTCCATGATTGTCCTGGAGTCTCCAGGAATTAAAGATTAATCTTTAATTAAAGCAGGGGTCGGCAACCTTTGGCACGCAGCTCGCCATGGTAAGCACCTTGGCGGGCTGCATGCCAAAGGTTGCCGATCCCTGAATTAAAGATTGTCATGTGACAAAACCTCCAGGAATACATCCTACCAAAACTGGCAACTCTAATGGGCAGCATGGGCAATCTCATAGTTCATCTACATAGGAGCATGCCCCCGTCCATTGCTGCTGGGTTACTAGCCTTTAGCAGCACAGAGGTCTACTTAGCAATTCTGGGGCTTTATGGGGGCCTCATTGGACCCCTCCTTTCCCTGCCATGCAGCCCTGAAAAGGCTTCTGGTTGTGACAGCCATTTTTAGCTCAGCCTTAGATTTATACAAGGCGTTCCCTTCTCCCTGGGCTGCGTGCAGGCCCAGGAGTGTCACTGGAGCAGTACTGGTTGTTTTATAATACCCTGTAACTATAAAATTCCCTCTGTGGTCACATCTGCTGGTACATTTTTTTAAGGCGGTGGAAGACAGTAGGGAGGTATCTTTAAAGCACAAGATTCTGCTCTTGGAAACTTGAGTGTAAATCCTGAGTTGACTCCAGCAGAGTCACTCTGGTTTTACACCAGCGTAACAGAGTAGAATGTGGCTTTGGCACCTGTTGTCGAGCTCAACACAAACCAGGGAATTGTTACTGTCAGTTTCCCATTACAAACATACAATTCTTGCCCGTTGCAATGGAAGGAAGAGATTTACAACTTCTGGAGAGGTATTTTGTAAGGAGCAAACTTTGTGGTGCTTGTG
The DNA here is from genome assembly GCF_028017835.1 of Emys orbicularis. Classification (NCBI taxonomy): domain Eukaryota; kingdom Metazoa; phylum Chordata; order Testudines; family Emydidae; genus Emys; species Emys orbicularis. Next base: position 48,927,491 of record NC_088691.1, read on the forward strand.
TCTGTCTCCCTGCAATGTATTTTGCCCTCCTTCTGCATGCGGAGCACTGTAAATCAGCAGAACGTGTCCAGAATAACTGAGCTTTCTGCCTGAAATATGCATTGAATCAAACACAGCTGGTTTGGGAAATCTCTTTGGTGACTCTGCTATAATTGATTGTCCTTTATAATCACACCCATTGCTCTAAGCAGAGTGCTCTGCTGACATCAGCCCAAGGAGTCTTCTCACTCATCCGTCCTCTTCCTTCTCACCTTCCCACTCCCCTACCTGCTCTCATGGTATGAATTATAAGGCTAAAAATATTATCGTGGCCCGAGGTCTGTGACTCGCTATGCTAAGTCCTAGGCCTGGGTCAGAATAGTTCTGCTGCTCCATGTACCAGTGATCATTGTACATTCCAGTCTGTAATAGAATCATAGAAATGTAGGGCTGGAAAGGACCTTGAGAAGTCATCAAGTCCAGCCCACTGCGCTGAGGCAGGACCATGTAAACCCAGACCAAGGGTACGTCTATACTACCCGCCGGATTGGCGGGTAGTGTTTGATGTATCAGGGATCGATTTATTGCATCTTGTCTAGACGCAATAAATCGATCCCCAAATCGACGCCCGTACTCCACCTCGGCAGGAGGAGTAAGCGGAGTCGACGGGGGAGCCGCGGCGGTCGACTCGCCGCCGTGAGGACAGCCAGGTAAGACGAACTAAGATACTTCGACTTCAGCTACGCAAATAGCGTAGCTGAAGTTGCATATCTTAGTTCGAACCCCCCCACTAGTGTAGCCCAGGCTTTCTTAAAAACCTCCAGTGATGAGAATTCCACAACCTCCCTTGGAAGCATGTTCCAGAGCATAACCACCTGTAGAGTTAGAAAGTTTTTCCTGGTGTCTAACCTAAATCTCCCTTGCTGCAGATTAAGCCCATTACTTCTGGTTCTGCCTTAATTGGGTATAGAGAACAGTTGATCACAATCCTCTTTGTAACAGCCCTTCATATGCTTGAAGATTGTTATCAGTTCCCCCCCCTTAGTCTTCTTTTCTCAAGACTAAACATGGCCTGTTTATTTAACCCAGGGATCGGCAACCTTTGCCACACGACTCGCCAAGGTAAGCACCCTGGCGGGCCGGGCCGGTTTGTTTACCTGCCGCGTCTGCAGGTTCGGCCAATCGCAGCTCCCACTGGCTGCGGTTCGCCACTCCAAGCCAATGGGGGCAGCAGGAAGCAGCGGCCAGCACATCCCTCGGCCTGCGCTGCTTCCCGTCACCCCCATTGGCCTGGGACGGCAAACCGCGGCCAGTGGGAGCCGCGATCGGTCAAACCTGCAGATGCGGTAGGTAAACAAACGGGCCCGGCCCGCCAGGGTGCTTACCCTGGCGAGCTGCGTGCCAAAGGTTGACGATCCCGGATTTAACCTTTCTTCAAAGGTCAGGTTTTCTGAAGCTTTTATAATTTTGATGCTCTCCTCTGGACTCTCTCTAGTTTGTCCTCATCTTTCCTAAGGTGTGGGGCCCACAGCTGGACACAGTACTGCATCTGCGATCTCACCAGTGCCAAGTAGAGTGTGACAATTACCTCCCATGCAACACTCCTGTTAACACACCCCAGAATGATATTAGCCTTTTTTGGGACTGCATCACATTGAGTCATTTTTGAGTTGTGATCCACGATAACCAACACGGAGCTTTCTCAGCAGTACTACCACCTAGCCGATTAGTTCACCATTTTGTAACTGTGCATTAGATTTTTCCTTACTAAGTGTAGTACTTTGCCACTTATCTTTATTTTATTTCATCTTGTCAAAATTCAGACCAATTCTCCAATTTGTCAAGGTTGTTTTGAATTCTAATTCTGTCCTCCAAAGTGCGTGCAACCCCTCCCATCTTGGTGTCTTCTGCAGATTTTATAAGGTTACTGTCTACTCCATTGTCCAAGTCATTAATGAAAATGTTGAACTGTACTGGACCAAGAACTGACCCCTGTGGGATCCCACTGAATATGTCCTCCCAGTTTGACAGCAAACCATTGATAACTGCTCTTTGGGTACAGTCTTTCAGCCAGTTGTGCACCCACTTTATAGTAATTTAATCTAGACCACATTTCCCTAGTTTGCTTATGATAATGTCATGTAGGACTGTGTCAAAGGCCTTATTACAATCAAGATATATTATGTTTACACCTTCCATCCATCCATCCGGTCAGAAATACTATCAAAGAAGGAAATTAGGTTGGTTTGGCATGATTTGTTTTTGACAAATCTATTCTGGCTATTCCTTATAACTATTATCCTCTGGGTGCTTCCAAATGGATTGTTTAATAATTTGTTCTAGTATCTTTCCATGTATTGAAATTATAGGTACTATGTTGGCCCTTCTTCAGTCCTCTGTGACCTCACCCGTCCTCCATGAGTTTTCAAAGATAATTGCTAATGGTTCCAAAATTGTTTCAGTTAGTTCCTTCAGCACCCTAGGATGAATTTCATCAGGCCCTGCTGGCTTTAATACATCTAGCTTATCTAAATATTCTGTAACCGGTTCTCTCCCTATTTTGGCTTACATTCCTTCCCCCTTGTTAATATTAATTGTGCTGAGAATCTGGTCGCCGTTAATCTTTTTAGGAAGACTGAAGCAAAATAGGCATTAAACACCTCCACTTTCTTGAAGTCATCAGTTATTAGCTCTCCTTTCCTGCTAAGTAGAGGACTTACATTTTCCTTCACCTTTTTCTTGCTCCTAATGTATTTAATGAACCTCTCCCCTTGCCTTTCATGTCCCTTGGAGGTGTAACTCACTTTGTGAGCAAGTCTTTCTGATTTTCTCCCCATGCTTGTGCTATTCCTTTGTACTCCTCCTTAGTAATTAGTCCATGATTCCACTTTTTGTAAGATTTCAAGAACCACCAAGTCTGGAAATAAATGGTATGTCATGGGAAGGGTGGACTTCCCAGTTCTCCAATGCTATAGCATCTCTTGAATTGGAAACAGGAATGCCTCACGAATCTCCTCAGGAGCCTGGGTTTGGCGGGCCGTTGATTTGACGGAGGGAGGGGGGAAGGAAATGAATACAGAACAAATCTATTTTTTACATCTTAAGACGACAGTGCAGCATGACTGATAGCCCTCGGCATTTTCTGGGTGCTTGGCAGCAAATACTGGGCGCGTACCAGTATGACGATGATGGATACCAATCATAATATAGTTTTTATTGCCAAAAGGCAAGGGGTTGCTGCTGTGTAGCAATGTAGCCCCACGTGTGCCAGCCACATGTCTGCCAGCACCCAGATCGCCCTCGGCCTTTTCTGGGTGCTTAGCAGACAGTACTTGGCAGCAAATAGGCAAGGGGTTGCTGCTGTACAGTAGCCAGAAGGATCGGTAAAGGCGCTCAGGCTACAATAATCTATGAGCATTTCAGGCAACCTGTAAATTTACTTGCTTTCAGACCTGAGGAAAGCTCTTCTTGCAGATCTGCTGAGCACCCAGATCGCCCTCGGCCTCTTCTGGATGCTCAGCAGACAATACTGACAGGACGGTTACCAGTCGTAATAAACCATCTACTGCCAAAAGGCAAGGGGCTGGTGCAATGCAGCCCTACGGCTGCCAGCCCCACAGCTACCAGCATCCCGATCGCTGATGAAGGCTACCAGTCATGCTGCACCGTCTACCGCCAAAAGGCAGTTATCTGCTGCTGTTGTGTAGCACGTCTGCCGGCACCCAGAAGACATATGGTGACGGTGAGCTGAGCGGGCTCCATGCTTGGCGTGGTATGTTGGTATGTTGTCTGCACAGGTAACCCAGGTAAAAAGGCGCGAATCTATTGTCTGCCGTTGCTGTGACGTCGGGGGAGGGGCCTGATGCAATGTACCCAGAACCCCCCGCGGCACTGTTTTGCATCATTCGGGCATTGCGATCTCAACCCATAATTCCAATGGGCGCCGGAGACTGCGGGAACTGTGGGATAGGTACCCATAGTGCAATGCGCCGGAAGTCGACGCTAGCCTCGGTACTGTGGACGCGGTCCGCCGACTTCATGCACTTAGAGCATTTTATGTGGGGACACACACAATCGGCTGCATAAAACAGGTTTCTATAAAACCGGCTTCTATAAATCCGACCTAATTTTGTAGTGTAGACAAGCCCTGAGACTCTGACAGCCTGTCTGGCTTTGCTGAGAGAAGGAATCTGAGCAGAGGCACAACGTTAACTACCCTTTAATGTTTATAAAACTGTCCACATTTCCCATGTTTAATATATAGGCCTTAATTCTGCAAGTCTTCCCAGCACCACCACCACCACCGGTAGAGGCAGATTGTGATCTTGAACAATCCATAGTCCTCTGCACTGAGCGGCTCTGAGGCCTAGTCTTCACTGCTCCAAAAGGTTTATTTTACCTCAGGGTAACTAAGGTGCTTGAGCTGTCCTGAGGTTAAAAAAAACAAAACAAACAAACAAACAAAAAAACACACCACACAGTGAAGACCAGGCATTGTAGTTTTACTGTGGAGTAAACCAGGCAAGTTCAACCCCAGGCAGGGGTTTTCTGCCCTGCAAAAATGTCAAGATATCAAAATAATTTCCCATCCCAAATCAGTACAAAAAAATAGAAGTCTTGAAAAATGTGAATTGAAAATCTGTTAAAAGTTGGTTTGGCTCAGTCAAAATATTTTGCTTTAATAATTTAGAAATGTTTTATTTCGATTTTTGACATTTTAATTAAAAATATCTTTTTTTACTATAATTACCTTAAATTTTGAAACAAAAATACATTTTGAACAGTAAAACTGGAATTTTCCGTTTTGAACGTGTCACAAACTATTTTAACAATTCCAAAACCTCCCCCCCTCCAAAAACACCTTTTGAGCAGAAAAATTTGTTGAAACTGACCCTTTCCTGCCAAAAGTTTTGGTTTTGATTAATCAGCATTTTATTAACCCCCCCCCCCCCCAAAAAAAAAAAGTTTTTGTTGGAAGATTCCCAACCAGCTCTAGTATTTTTTTACCTCCAGGTAACTAATGGTGGGAGCTAGCCTAAGGGCAAACACAGTGAAAAACAGGCCTTTCAGTTTTACCATGAGGTAACTCACTGAGGTCAGCCCTATACCCTTTTGTCTGGGGTTGACCTTGCCTATTTTACCTCATGGTACAACTAAAGGGCATGGTCTTCACTGGGCTTTTTCCCTCAGGATGGCTCACATGCATTAGTTAACCAAGGTGTGTGTTTACCTCAGGGTAACAGTGAAGAAAAGGGTTGAGGCCTGGTCTACACTTAAAAATTAGATTGACCCAGCCACTTTGCTCAGGGCCGTGAAAAATTTTGCACCCTGAGCACCGTAGTTAGGTTGGCGTAACACTCCAATGTAGACGCAGCAAGGTCAATGGAAGGTTTCTTCTGTTGATTTAACTACCGCCTCTTGGAGAGGTGTATTGACTACAGCAATGGAAAAACCCCTTCTGTCGATGCAGGAAGCATCTACGCTACGCTGCTACAACAACACAGCTGCAGCGCCATAACTACACCACTGTAGAGTAGACATGGTCTGAGGCTCCCAACACCCTGCACGTACACTGTCAAGAGTGGGGTGTGTGGGAGGAGCTCACAGATCTGAGGGGATGTGGAGTCAAGTGTGACACTTGTCATGCTAATAAGAGCCAGATTTTTAAAGGCATTTTTGGCACCTAAAGAGGCAGACACCTAGTAGTCTCCTTCAAGTGCTTTAGGCACTTTTGAATATCCCACCAGGTGCCTATTTCCACTTTAGACACCTAAACACCTTTAAACATATGGCCCTTAGCTACATGTTCCCCAGGCAGGGCTTGATTCTGGCCTTGTTCACCTTGAGGATCTCACTCAGGGCTAGCCTATGATTAGCCCTTGCCACACTGGACTGGGGAGCAAGGCTGCCCCTGGTGTGGCTGCATTATAGCCACCAGCTCTTAGCTTGGCTGCTGGGGGACACATGGGGGTTGGGGAGCAGCTCAGTGGGTAGAACCATGGGCTGCCCCAACATTGGCCTGCCAGTGCTGCTGGATGAAGGTATGGTGGGAAGCGAGCTTCACCCTGAAAAGGGCTATGTGATGGGGTGAGACTCACCATGCTAGTGCCTCCTGCTGGCTGTCCCAGGAATTAGCTCTGCCGGCCAGTGTGCCCTCTTGTGGTGGTGTCTCACTGCCATCACCTCTGCTGCAGCACCCATGTCACTCCAAGGACCATAGCGTCCTCTTCATGACACAGCCCTCTGGCTCTGTCATGCTCTGTTCTCCCCCGTTCCAGGGGAACTGCAGTCTGCTGCCCAGCCATTTCCCTCAGTGGCAACAGCTGCCAATTGTCTGGCCACTTCCTCACTGGCAGGGTGAGGTGGGGGGAGCTGGGCCCACCCACTACTCCAGGTCCCGGCACAGGGACTCTGTAGATGACCGCCACTTGCTACATCCACTCCAACGCCTCAGATCATTTCCCTGGGCCACCTCCCAATGGCCCCCCCAGCACCCTTTTTGCCCTTGCCTCAGGGCCTCAGCCTGCAAATCCCTGCAGCCACCCAGGAGCAGTCTTTAGCTCCCCGCTCCCTCGGTCACTGCTAGTAGCACTGCTCTGTCCAGGGTGCTGACACTCCTTCTGCCTGCTAGGAGCCTGATATTTCCTTCTTAAAATACAGGCAGCTACTGAAGGTGCTCGCCCCTGCTGCTCTTCTTATATGGGCCTGCCAGGCCCTGATTGGCTACTCCTCTCAGCCCTTCTCTAATTGGCTGCCTCTTATGCAGCCTCCCTAGGGCTCTATTAACCCCTTAGAACCCAGTGTGGGGCAGGCGCCCCATCATAGGCTGTAACAGATGACCCAAACCACAGTGGTATAGGAGTGCTCCTAGAGCTCTCCCTGGGGCAGTGCAGCTACACCCTCCCCCAGCCCAGGACTGTGTCTGAAATGCACCGTCTTGATGTAAACAGGTCGCCCCACTGATCTCAGCATGAGGATGGCAGAAACAATCTCATAGGCCTTACTGCTGACAGGCCGGAGGGACTAGGTAGTCATGCAGCAGTGCTTTTGCCAGTGCAGCGTTGGGGTCCCCTGCCTTCCCTGTCCTGCCCAGCCCTTTTACATTGCCCCTGTATGCACAGCACTCGGCCCCTTCGCTGGGCAGCATCACTTCAATCGAGCTTTAGGCTCTGATATCGTGCGACTTGCTTCGACTAGAAATCCTTTGCTGGGCCAGTGATCACAGACCCCTTCAGTTCCCAGGTGGAATGAAGGGTGTGCATCTATGGGAGAGAGGAATCCAGGCCAGTGTTACACCCATTAGAGCCTTTGGCCTCTGATGGCCATTGCTGCAGGGGAAAGAGTGCCTCTAAAGGAGGTCTCCTCCTCTCCAGAGTTGTCCTGGGCCAGGGGGGTGGCTGGGCCATGCCAGAACTGCAAAGGTTCTTGGCCTCTGCTGCTGCTGCTCCTGGCAGTGTAAGACAAAGGCCCCCTTAAAGGGGCAGACCTGCAATGGAAGGGGGCAGCTTGGCTGGAGTCACCCTGAAATTGTAGCCCCCGCTAAAGAGCTGCCTATGTGGACAGCTGAGGGTGTGGGATGGAGTATGCGTGTTTCTCAGCCAGGGTATGCTAGCATCCATTGACAGTGTGATGGGCTCTGCCAGCCCCCTGCACTCTGGTTTGGTTAATGTCTACTCAGCGTGCATGATTGCCTGACCAGGAACCAGCCAAAGGGTAACATCCACCTATGTTTCAGAAACTAGAGGACACGGTCCTGAGCCCAGAAGCCAGCAAGGAGGATAAGACATTGACTGTGCGGGGAGAGGGGGACCGAGCCACGCCCACCCCAGTTCCAGCCAGGATTCGGCAGATCATCACTGAGAGCCTGGCAGAAGAGTCATCCCAAGGTACAGGATGGGCATGAGCTCTTCTGGGCCAGGAGAGGGGCCATGGGGGTGCCCAAGAAGCATCCGTCTTAGCTCTGAGAAGGCATACAGGGAAGTCAGCACTGCAGTGGGGAATGGATTGAGTGAGCAATGGGGTTGGTGGGGTAGGAGGGATTGTTAAGGGGTCCATTCAGCTAGCTGGAATAATCTGGGTATTTTTAAATGATCCAAACCTGCCCCTTGGATCCTGCAGAGAAATGCTTTAAATGTTAAATAATTTAACTGAATTCAACTCTCACTATCCCAGGTTAGAGTAACCAGCCAGTTTATTCTGAGTGTGTGGAAAAAATGAGGGAAGTGTTTTTAGGTGGTTTGCAGCAGGGCTGGGAGAGTCACAGGATCAACTTTGTACCTGATTGTCAGCAACTTTGTACACAGGAGAGTGACAGCAAACAGTAAAAAGGGAGCAGGTATCAATCACCATTGTAATATGTATATACTGTCGCATGTAGGGGCCCCCCAGGTGAGATCAGAGCCCCACTGAGGTAGGTGCTGTACATTTAGTTCCTGCTTCAAAGAGTTTACAATCTAAATAGACAAAGGAAGGATTATTCCCATTTTACAGAAGAGAAACTGAGGCACAGAGAGATTAAATAACTCACCCAAGGGCACCATGCATTCTGTGGCAGAGCTGGACATTGACCCCAGATCTTCTGATTCCCAGTTCAGTAGCTTAATCACAAGGTCATTCTTCCTGCCGCGAAGGCTGATGCCACAGCTAGCTCTCCACGTGGCCTGCTTGGTTGGGACCTTCTCACACCACTAATCCACATTTCTTGTTCCTTCCAGCTCTGTGGGAAACAACCTCTTCACTCAATATGCAGGAAGAAAACCATATGCTGCAGAAGGAGCTCTCACGCCTTGAGGACCTGCTGGCACACACCCGGGCAGAGAAGGACGAGCTGGCGAGCAAGCACCATGCCATCAGTGAGAGGGTGAGTGGGCTTAAATCCATCTGAATCCCTTTGGGTGTGGAACAATCTCTGTCAGGCTGGCCAGCTGGTTTCTGGGGTGGATGCCCCATCTTTACATGGCATTTCATGAGTGCTGATGGGCAGCCACTGAGAAACAAATAGGAGGGAGGCGTGGAATTCATCGTGGGTATGCATAACATTGGGGCAGATCGTGAACTGGCATGAATCAGAAGCCACACTGAGGTCACACCCAGCTCTTACATTTAAACTACCCATTGGCCACACCTCCTGTGAAGCCTCCGGCTGGATGATTTCTCCCCAGTTCTTTCAGTGCGTGATGATCAGTCAGTTTATGTCCATGGATGTAGGCACCCGGCTCTCAGACTGGATTGGCACAGTAACTCTAACTGCAGCTGGCACAGGGGAGAAAAAACTCAGGACTAAAATCTGTGCACTTGGCCTGATTTCCTGAGACTAGTTTTTCTAGCTCTGCAAGGAAATGTATCATCTCCCTTATCCTGGCAGAAAGGTATTCTGTAACCCTGAGGCAGTCACTCCTCCCTGCGGAGGCAGCAAGTATAGCTACTGGTGAAGATGAGAAAAACTCTTGGATAGATCAGGGAGTGATTTTTTTAGGGCTTTTGGTGTTCTGGAAGTGCAATCAGAATAAGACGATCAGCAGGAGTGGCCTTTTATCTGAGACCTCAGCACTGACATTCACAGAATGGTAGAACTTTAGGCCAGAAGGAACCACTGTGGTCAGCTCGTCCTAGCTCCTGCATAGCACGGGCCAGAGAACTTCACCCAGTAACTCTGCCTCAAGCTGCTCTCCAACTAGTTGCATCTTGGGTCCTCAAAAAATGGGGTTACATACTTGCTGTTTAGGAGCTCTCAGTGCCCTTTGGGGCTTGTTGAGCCACTTAATTCACTCTGGCAATTGGTTCGCCTAACTCCCACAGCCTGGCATTTCCTCGGCAGGGCCTGGGCTTTGAGAACATTGGAGCTAGATCAGGGAAACTTACCCTCTGTGAGCTCTCCTTTTCAAGAGGCCCTTTATGCAATTACCCCACCATCAGAGCTGTCTCCTCCCCACTGTTAACTGCAGGGGCAGGCCCCCTGCTGGGCAGAATGCTCCCCAAGACCACCCAGGGAGGAGAGAGAGGCGTTCCCATGGTGTTCCTGGGACCTGCTCTCCATGCCTCTGTCTCTCTTTGCTGCAGCTGAGTGGAGTGAGCATTTCAGTAGGGGGCAGACACAGAAAAGGGTCCTGTAGTGGGTTCATCACCGATTCCATAGCTCTGGTTCCCATGCTCCATAGGGGATCCATGTTGCCCCAAAGCCCCAGGTCACTAATATGTGAGTGATGCACTGTCATGTGCTCATCTGGCCACACACTCCTCCCGTTGCCAGGCACTGGTTTATTCGGTGTGCTGGGACTAAACCAGGCCAGGCTGTTCCTGGGGGTTACACACCTTCCATTGTCCCCCAGCCACAGGCTCGGGGAAGGAGAGGGACAGCTGTGGATCTGCGACAAAGCTCAAACCTTCATTTTCCATACAAGTGAGAGTCTCTGAACCAGATCTCCCTCTGGTGTTCCCAAATCAAGGAGGGGAGTGTGGGGGTAAGAGATGGAAAGGAAGAACAGCTGTGTTGGAAAGCATCTAGCCATGTTCCACTGCAGCAAAGGCGTCTCTCCTCCCCCCCCCCCTCCCAATCGCAAAGGGGAGAGTTTTGGGGACTTCCGGGAATCACATAGTGATGTGCAAAGGTTGGAGATTGCTGCTTCCAAGCATGGCCCACTGATGTCTCCTCAGGCATGCCGAAGCGGGAGGGACAATAGCCCAGTTTTCACAGGCTGTTGGCCACCCTCTGGTGCCCGAAGGTCCAGCTGGCCATGTGCAGAGCTATCCTGCCCCTCCCCAGGAGGAGACGCTCTATGCTGTGCTCCCTGCTCTCAGCGCATTGTGATATTCTTCACTAGACAAAGGTTCCCACCAAGAAGAGCAGAAATAATTGTAACTCCAAATAATTCCTATTACTTTCCTCCAAAAACCTGGGGTGTTAAACATAGAGCCACCAGCCTGGCCTCAAGACGTCCCCTCTGAACAGCTACTCAAACAGATCCATGACCTTCCCCATTGTGCTAGGCTCTGCTGGCGGCTGTCTGTGGAGATGGAGATGGTGGGGATTTTGCCAAGGGAGAGAAGGTGTCAGGAAGGGAGGTGCTGGAGATCTTTTTTCTATTCGCTCCTTGGGTCACAGCTCCTTGGCTGCTTCTGCAGAGCTACTAGTCTCACATGCAGGTTACCTTACACTGGGACGTGGCCAGCACGCTCCGATTGGGATCTTCAGAGGAGCCTATGGGAGCGAAGCATCCAACCCCGCTGTTCTAGCCTCTGTGTCTATCTGCCTCCCTGGAGCCTTCATGGTCCAGCTGTCCTGCAAGGGGAGGAGTCTTTCCTACAGGAACTCAGTGTTATTGAGTGGACAGGCAATCGCTAACACCTCAGGGAAAGCCCAGACCACCCAAGGGACAAGCTTGTACTTGAGGCTCTGGACAAGGAGCCAGTAGACTTGGGTTCAATTCCCAGCTCTGCCATGGACTCCCTGTTTGACCTTTAGCAAATCACATTATCTCTCTGGGCCTCAGCTCCCCACCAGTACAATGGGAATGAGACTCCTTCTGTTCTGTCTTGTCTATTGAGACTGACAGATGTGCAGGGCAGAGACTCTCTCCCGATGTGTACGCACAGTGGGGATGGATCTCAGCTGGACTGATAATACACATACTCAATAGTAATTCAGCGGTACTGTCATAGTTATGGGGCTAGCTGCACCTCTGCCCCCTTTCTGCTCTCTCTGAGGGCATCACCTCAGGTGTTCGGCTTCTTGCCCTTACCTGTCTAGGGTGTGATCTCGTGATTCTCCCACTCTGAGACCAGGAAGCAACTGCACCACCTTGTGAGTGGGACCAGCGGCTTATCCGGCTGCAGGGCTGACTGGGACTTGGGCGCTTGCATTACCACAGTCTTCTCACAACAAAGTGTGTGATTTAGCAGCGGGAGCAAAGCATTGAATAGCAACCAGCCTACATGCACATTTAGTTTCATCTAGCCTTGTGCTTCACTCCAAGCTCAATTGGCTTCCCTCTTCAATCACAGGACCAGAACAGAACCAACTCACCTTCTCCTAGCAGAGCCCAGATCCATCTGGGTGTCAGTCTGTCTCCCCCACAAGGACATGCTTGTTAAGAAAGCCCCTCCCCCTTCCCGAAGCCTGTCCGGGCTCTGTTACAGTGTTGCTTAATAGTTCTTTGTTTTGTACCTAGAGTGGACACTGGGAGTAGATATAGATCCTTCTGCCCCCATCCTTCTCCCTCCTATTTTATCACATCCCCTCCTCTCTGTCCTTCTCTCTGACCCACTCTGCTCCTATTTCCCTCCTTCCCTGACCTCTCCTCACCTCTCTGCATTAAGAGAATATGAGCCACCTGGTGTCACCACTCGCCCGAGCCCCACCATGTGGGCAGTTCTTAATTTTTGCTGGGGCTTGCCAGGGCTGAGCCCCAGAACCTCTAGGCTTGGCAGTTCATAGCTCTGGCACCTCTGGGTTCCTGGCCATCAGCTGCCGCTCTCCAGCTGCCCAGCTCTGAAAAGGCAGTGCCACTGCTAGCAGCAACACAGAAGTAAGGGTGTCAATACCATGCCCCCCCACTTACTTCTGCACTGCCGTATTGCCACCCTTACTTCTGCACTGCTGCTGGCAGCCAGGGGCGGCTCTAGGCACCAGCAAAGCAAGCAGGTGCTTGGGGCAGCCCATTTGCAGGGGCGGCAGCCGACAGGGATCCAGCCTGGGAGCTGAGAACCAACAGGGGGCCCTGGGAGTTGTAGTTCCTTGGTTAGCTCCCTGCCTATAGAGCCAGCCCTGGAGCAGGGAAAGAACTACATTTCCCAGCATTCCCTTGGCCACTACCAACAGGAAAGAGGGGGAGGGAGGGAGGAAGCTGAGACCTCATGCTGCAGCCTGCTGTGAATGGAGAGCTGCACTGTGAGTAGGGCTACCATATTTTTACATTCAAAAAATAGGACACTCCACGGGGAGGGAGGGTAGCCCCATCCTGCCACCATCCACTCCCTCCGACTGCCCCCCTCAGAAACCCCAACCCATCCAACCCCCCTGCTCCCTGTCCCCTGATCACCCCCTCCCGGGACCCCTGCCCCAACTGCCCCCCAGGACCCCACCCCCTATCTAAGCCCCACTGGTCCTTGTCCCCTGATTGCCCCCTCCTGGGACCCCACCCCCTATCTAAGCCTCCCTTCTCCTTGTGCCCAACTGCCCCCTCCTGAGACCCCCCCCCAACTTCTCCCCTAGGACTCCACCCCCTACCTGTCCCCTGACAAACCCCTGAGACTCCCATGCCTATCCAACTACTGCCTGTCCCCTGACTGCCCCCCCAAACCCCGACCCATCTAACCGCCCCTTCTCCCTGCCCCTGACTGCCCCCCCCGAACCTCCGCCCCATCCAACCCCCCCTGCTCCCTGTCCCTTGACTGCCCCCCCGGAACCCCCTACCCCTTCTCCAACCCCCCAGCCCCCTTACCGTGCCACTCAGACCAGCGTGTCTGGCTTCGCGCAGAGCCAGACACGCTGCTGCATACATGCTGCCGTGCTCCCCTGCGGAGCCACAGCCCGCCCCCCCCCCCCCCAGACCTGCCTTCCAGATTTGAACACCTCAAAATTCAGGAGTGCTCAAGCTCAGTTTGGGCAGCTGTTACTTCATTTCTCCCAAATCAAATATACTGATCCACTGTAACTTGCTGTAGAAAAAGTAGGATAAAATTGAACAAGAAATGCTTCCCAGTGGTTATTAGGACTGGAATTGCTATTTTCAACAGCCATTGCCTTTTTGTTTGTTTGTTTGTTTGTTTGTTTAAAAGGAAGACAGTGATATTGCATTGGCAAATTCCCCATAGAAAGAAAGAGTGGAACAAAAGAATAATAAAGGCACCTCAACTTTTCCTCATTTATGTAGGACAGTCTTATAATATGCATCCAGATATCCTCCAATCACACAAGCTGAAAATTGTTCCACTTTACTGCAGTTCTGTAACCATATGGGAACCAATCCTGTCTGTGTTCTGTGCACATCTAAAATTCCTGTTGAATGACCTGCCCTGGGAGCGAGTTACCAGTGACCCAGGGCTGCGGCAGAAGGAGGGTGCAGGTGGGGGGGGGGGAAGAGCCCAGGGCTGGGGCCGCAGGAGGTGTGTGTGTGGGGCAATGGTGGGGGGGTAGGGGGGAGCCCAGAGCTGGGGCGGCAGGAGGTGTGTGTGGGGGGGGGGGAGAGCCCAGGGCTGGGGCGGCAGGGGGGTGCGGGTGGTGGGGGAGAGCCCAGGGCTGGGGCGGCAGGAGGTGTGTGTGGGAGGCAATGGTGGGGGGCTAGGGGGGAGCCCTGGGCTGGGGCGGCAGGGGGGTGCGGGTGGGGGGGGTAGGGGAGAGCCCAGGGCTGGGGCGGCAGGAGGTGTGTGTGGGGGGCAATGGTGGGGGGGCAGGGGGGAGCCCAGAGCTGGTGCGGCAGTGATAGACAATTCTCTTGGCTACTCCAATCTGTCTAGCCACCCAGGTGGTATAAGGTCAGGATCAGAGCAATAAGGATCAGACCCAGGATCAGAGCGAAGCTCCTCTCATTGATTGGTAACTGGTTAAAAGATAGGAAACAAATGGTAGGAATAAATGGTCAGTTTTCAGAATGGAGAGAGGTAAATAGTGATTCCCCCAGGGGTCTGTACTGGGACCAGTCCTATTCAACATATTTATAAATGATCTGGAAAAAGGGGTAAACAGTGAGGAGGCAAAATTTGTAGATGATACAAAACTACTCAAGATAATTAAGTCCCAGGCAGACTGCGAAGAACTACAAAAGGATCTCTCAAAACTAGGTGACTGGGCAACAAAATGGCAGATGAAATTCAATGTTGATAAATGCAAAGTAAAACATCCACTCAATGTGCAGCGGCAGTCAAAAAACCGAACAGAATGTTGGGCATCATTAAGAAAGGGATAGATAATAAGACAGAAAATATCATATTGCCTCTATATAAATCCATGGTATGCCCACATCTTGAATACTGTGTGCAGATGTGGTCACCCCATCTCAAAAAAGATATATTGGAATTGGAAAAGGTTCAGAAAAGGGCAACAAAAATGATTAGGGGTATGGAATGGCTGCCGTATGAAGAGAGATTAATAAGACTGGGACTTTTCAGCTTGGAAAAGAGATGACTAAAGGGGGATATGATAGAGGTCTATCAGATCATGTCTGGTGGGAGAAAGTGCATAAGGAAGTGTTATTTACTCCTCATAACACAAAAACTAGGGGTCACCAAATGAAATTAATTGGCAACAGGTTTAAAACAAACAAAAGGAAGTATTTCTTCACACAACGCACAATCAACCTGTGGAACTCTTTGCCAGAGGATGTTGGGAAGGCCAAGACTATAACAGGGTTCAAAAAAAACCTAGATAAATTCATGGAGGATAGGTTCATCAATGACTATTAGCTAGGATGGGCAGGGATGGTGTCCGTAGCCTCTGTTTGCCCGAAGCTGGGAATGAGCGACAGGGCGTGGATCAATTGATGATTACCTGTTCTGTTCATTCCCGCTGAGGCACCTGGCATTGGCCACTGTCAGAAGACAGGCTACTGGGCTAGATGGACCTTTGGTCTGACCCAGTATGGCCGTTCTTATGTTCTAATATTCAGGTTACTCCCAGTCCCAAAGCACCAGTCACTTACCCTGGTCAATTGCACTTCAGATCTCACACCAAAGACAACACTTGTAGCCAGTCCTGTAATAAACTATCTACAGATTTATTAACTAGGGAAAGGAAATGGAGTTATTTACAAGGTTAAAGCAGGCACACACACAAATGAGTTCCAGTCTGAAGTTTCAAAAAGTAACAGACACTTCTATAATAACCAAGCTCTATATGTCCTTTAGGGCTGATCCACTTTGGATCTTTTGCTTATGCCTAGTAATTCTTGTCCCCCAGAGTCCAAGCAGCATAAAGATACAGTTCCTCCTTGTTAGGGGGATTTATTCCGTTACCCAAAGGCGATGCAGGGGGGCATGCAGGGGCATGTAGCCCTCCCCCCGCCCGATTTCTATGAGCGCTGAGCTGCCTTTGCAGGGCTTGTTATGCTCAGCCTGCTGGGGGGAAAGGAGGCTCTGTGCTTCTCACGCTGCCCCCCTCCCGGCATGTTTCCATCTCACTTGGCTCCTCTCTCTGGCAGCTGCACCCAGGCAGGGAGCGGAGAGGGCAGGACAGAGCTGCTTCTCCTGCAGGGTGAGGGTGGCCGCTCCAGGTTGCTGCCTCTGTGCAGCTGCCTGCAAGAGCCCGGCTGGGGAGGCGGCAGCAGCCCAAGTGGCAGGTAACCTTGGCGGGGAGAGCATGGCAGCCCTGGGCTGGGTGCAGGGGGTGAGGTCACTGGGGAAGGCACTGGGAGCAGATTCCTTCTGCTCAGCTTCAGTTAGGGGCATTGCCCACACCCCTCTCCCTGCTGAGATGTCCCCGAGGGTACGGGAGCTCTGGGGAGAAGCTTTGTTGCTGTGAGTCCCCTCTACCCAGGGCTGGGGCTGGCCCAGAGGCATGTGCTCCCAGCTCCCTAGGATCTGGCAGGATTGGCTGCTCTGGCCCAGGGAGGTGGGGCTGAAAGTTTCCTGCACCCTGAGTCAACACGTGGGGTGGTCACATGCTCTTCCCCCCAAAACATTAAATTGTGGCCCCCACTCTCAACAGTTACATGTAGCCTATGCCCGTACTCACTTCTGCTTTGAGCTGCAAACTCAGCTGGTGGGAGGAATTCACTTGCAAGACTCATCTTCATGGTTGGAGAGAGAGTAAAGAACAAAGTCTTTTGTCCTCTTTAATGCTCCATTCTAGTCTGTCTGATGTCGATGGGCCTTTGTTCTCTGCCAGGACGTAACACCTTCTGTTGGAGACCAGCACTTTACACTCATAAGTGTCTCTTTCCTGTCTGGTGATTTACACAGTCACAGAGGCTTACAGTGCAAACACTCAAATATTACCTTATAACACAGGATACAGATGCTAGAAGTGAAACGAATGCATGCAGTCATTCACCAGCAGTCCATAAAGTCTAAATACTAAACACATTCTTATCATTCTAGCCCGTTTTAACCATATCAACACTCAGGTGAGCCAGACTGATTCCAGCTCAGTATTTGTCAGTGTCCAATTGAGACAGGGGGACCTTGGCATGAGCTGGCACCTGGTCTGCCAGCATCATATATAAAGGGCCCAATTCTCTGCCCCAACTCTGCCAGAAGCCCAGCTAACTCATGGTGTTCTATGTGAATATCAAGAAGTCATGGGACTTCTCCCAACATCCACCACCAACAGATCAAATCCAAATTCACAGAAGGCAAAAATGCTTCTTTCCCATCGCCTGTTCTGTGTGCTAATACTATAAATGTCTCCGTCCATATGGGAGCCTGGTCCCTGGGGTGAGGCAGGAATCCTCCTGGCCTGCGGAGGGTAGTGTCATCAAAGGAGGGAGGATGTTTATAACAAGGTTCAGTGGATATAGAAGCCAAGAGAACCTTATAATTGGGTTATTGTGCCTTGTGAGTCAGACTCAGCACTGCAAAGTACACTGCACGCAGACGAGATCAGATCTGTACCGCACAGCTGAGGAAGACACATACACTGATATTCAAGGGGACCTGCAGCAATGTGAAAACAAATTTAAAGATGAGTGTGTGGCTATGTCCTACTAGACCAGGATTGTGTCCTTCCACTCCTCCATCTGTTTGTCTAGCTGTAGCCACGTGTTGTTTCTTAGGCTATGTCTACACTAGAGACCTTACAATGGCACAGCTGTACCACTGGCAGCTGCTCTGCTGTAAGGTCTCCTGTGTAGCCACTCTATGCCGGCGGGAGAGAATTCTCCCACTGGCATAATTAAATCACCCCCAACAAGCGGCGGTAGCCCTGTGGGCAGGAGAGCATCTCCCACCAACATAGTGCTGTCCACACCAGTGCTTCTGTTGACGAAACTTAAGTGAGTCAGGGGGGTGTTTTTTCATACCCCTGAGCGACAAGTTTTATGACAAAAGTGCTACCATAGACATAGCCTTAGACACACTTAACTTGTCAGCTTTTTGGGACAGGGTCTGTCTTTTTGTTCCTTGCTTGTAGAGCACCTTGCATTGGGGGACCTGGGTGTTACAACAACAACAACAAATGTATAAATCATCAGCTCCTCAGTGTCTGTACAGCAACATGCATGCGCAAGGCACTAATAAATAGGAGATACTGCAAACACTGTCTGCACTACAGGGTTGGTTCGTACAGCCCCTAACTCTGCTCCCTTCCACCCACACAAACCTGTCACCCGTTTTGTGGTGCTTTCAGCCCAGACTAGCCAGCCTGGCTGGGTTATTTATTAGAACCCTGTCAGGGTTCCTTCCCCACTCTGAACTCTGGGGTACAGATGTGGGGACCCACATGAAAGACCCCCTAAGCTTATTTTTACCAGCTTAGGTTAAAAACTTTCCCAAGGCACAAATTCCACCTTGCCTTGAACAGTATGCTGCCACCACCAAGTGATTTAGACAAAAAAAATCAGGAAAAGGACCACTTGCAGGGGTGGCTCTAGCTTTTTTTGCCGCCCCAAGCACGGCAGGCAGGCTGCCTTTGGTGGCACACCTGCGGGAGGTCCCCGGTCCCATGGATTCGGCGGGACCGGCGGACCTCCAGCAGGCAAGCCACCGAAGGCAGCCTGACTGCCGCCCTCGCAGGGACCGGCAGGCCACCCCCCGCGGCTTGCCACCCCAGGCACACGCTTGGAGCGCTGGTGCCTGGAGCCGCTGCTGACCACTTGGAGTCCTATTCCCTCCAAAATATTCCCCCAAACCCTGCATCCCCCTTTCCTGGGGAAGGCTTGAGAATAATATCCTCACCAATTAGTACAGGTGAACACAGACCCAAACCCTTGGATCTTAAGAACAATGAAACATCAATCGGGTTCTTAAAAGAAGAATTTTAATTAAAGAAAGGGTAAAAGAATCACCTCTGTAAAATCAGGATGGTAAGTACTTTACAGAATAACAAAAGACTCAAAAACACAGAGGATTTCCCCTCTAGGCAAAAACAGGGATAAACCTCCCTCTTAGCACAGGGAAAATTCACAAGCTAAAACAAAGGTAATCTAACGCATTTCTTTGCTATTACTTACTATTTTTGCAAGACTATATGCTTAGTTCAGATATGGCTTAGGGAGATGTATTTTCCCTGCCCTGTTTCCTTGTTGACTCCAGGAGACACAGACAAAAAACCTTCCCCCACAGATTTGAAAGTATCTTCTCCCCTTATTGGTCCTTTTGGTCAGGTACCACCCAGGTTATCTGAGTTTCTTAACCCTTTACAGGTAAAAGAGGAATTAACCCTTTACAGGGTAAACAGGGATTTTATGCTACCCTTAGCTGTATGTTTATGACAAGCCCATATGCTGTTTTCACTCGGGCTGATAGCCACCCACTTTGTAGCGAGGACGCAGGCTAAATCCTTCAGAGTGCTGATAGTCCTTCAGTGCCTTCCCACAATATGGGGAAGTAGAAGTGGGTGGCAACCTAGGTAGCAGTGACCATGAGATGGTTGAGTTCAGGATCCTGACAAAAGGAAGAAAGGAAAGTAGCAAAATACGGACCCTGGACTTCAGAAAAGCAGACTTTGACTCCCTTACGGAACTGATGGGCAGGATACCCTGGGAGACTAATATGAGGGGGCAAGGAGTCCAGGAGAGCTGGCTGTATTTTAAAGAGGCCTTATTGAGGGCGCAGGAACAAACCATCCCAAAATGAAGAAAGAATAGCAAATATGGCAGGCGACCAGCTTGGCTTAACAGTGAAATCTTCGGTGAGCTTAAACTCAAAAAGGAAGCCTACAAGAAGTGGAAATTTGAACAGATGTCTAGGGAGGAGTATAAAAATATTACTAGAGCATGCAGGGGTCTAATCAGGAAGGCCAAGGCACAATTGGAGTTGAGCTAGCAAGGGATGTGAAGGGTAACAAGAAAGGTTTCTATAGGTATGTTAGCAACAAGAAGGTCAGGGAAAGTGTGGGACCATTACTGAGTGGGGGAGGCAACATAGTGACAGATGATGTGGAAAAAGCTGAAGTACTCAATGCTTTTTTTGCCTCGGTCTTCACAGACAAGGTCAGCTCCCAGACTGCTGCATTGGACAACACAGTATGGGGAGGAGGTGAGCAGCCCTCAGTGGTGAAACAACAGGTTAAGGACTATTTAGAAAAGCTGGATATGCACAAGTCCATGGGTCCAGATCTGATGCATCCAAGGGTGCTGAGGGAGTTGGCTGATGTGATTGCAGAGCCATTGGCTATTATCTTTGAAAACTCATGGCGATCAGGGGTGGGAGGGTCCCGGATGATTGGAAATAGGCAAATATAGTGCCCATCTTTAAAAAAGGGAAGAAAGAGAACCTGGGGAACTACAGACCGGTCAGCCTCACTTCAGTCCCTGGCAAAAATCATGGAGCAGGTCCTCAAGGAATCAATTTTGAAGCACTTGGAGGAGAGGAAGGTGATCAGGAACAGCCAACGTGGATTCACCAAGGGCAAATCATGCCTGACCAACCTGATTTTCTTCTATGATGAGATAACTGGCTCTGTGGATATGCGGAAAGCGGTGGATGTGATATATCTTGACTTTAGCAAAGCTTTTGATACGGTCTCCCACAGTATTCGTGCCAGCAAGTTAAAAAAGTATGGATTGGATGAATGGACTATAAGGTGGATAGAAAGCTGGCTAGATTGTTGGGCTCAACGGGTAGTGATCAGCGGCTTGATGTCTAGTTGGCAGCCGGTATCAAGCAGAGTGCCCCAGGGGTCGGTCCTGGTGCTGGTTTTGTTCAACATCTTTATTAATGATCTGGATGATGGGATGAATTGCACCCTCAGCAAGTTTGCAGATGACACTAAGCTGGGGGCAGAGGTAGATACGCTGAAGGATAGGGATAGGGTCCAGAGTGACTTAGACAAATTGGAGGATTGGACCAAAAGAAATCTGATGAGGTTCAACAAGGACAAGTGCAGAGTCCTACACGTAGGAAGGAAGAATCCCATGCACCGCTACAGGCTGGGGACCGACTGGCTAAGCAGCAGTTCTGCAGAAAAGGACCTGGGGATTACAGTGGACAAGAAGCTGGATGAGAGTCAGCAGTTTGCCCTCGTTGCCAAGAAGGCCAACGGCATATTGGGCTGTATTAGTAGGAGCGTTTCCAGCAGATTGAGGGAAGTGATTATTCCCCTCTATTTGACACTGGTGAGGTCATACCTGGAGTATTGCGTCCAGTTTTGGTCCCCCCACTACAGAAGGGATGTGGACAAATTGGAGAGAGTCCAGCAGAGGGCAATGAAAATGATTAGGGGGCTGGGGCACATGACTTACGAGAAGAGGCTGAGAGAACTGGAGTTATTTAGTCTGCAGAAGAGAAGAGTGAGGGGGGATTTGATAGCAGCCTTCAACTACCTGAAGGGGTGTTCCAGAGAGGATGGAGCGCGGCTGTTCTCAGTGGTGGTAGATGACAGAACAAGACGCAATGGTCTCACGTTGCAGTGGGGGAAGTCTAGGTTGGATATTAGGAAAAACTATTTCACTAGGAGGGTGGTGAAGCACTGGAATGGGTTACCTAGGGAGGTGGTGGAATCTCCATCCTTAGAGGTTTTTATGGTCCGGCTTGACAAAGCCTTGGCTGGGATGATTTAGTTGGTGTTGGTCCTGCTTTGAGCAGGGGATTGGACTAGATGACCTCCTGAGATCTCTTCCAACCCTAATATTCTATGAATTCCCTCTGTGTGCCCAGTACGACAGACATGGGAAGCAATCATAGAGCCACTCAGCTTAGTGCTCTACTAACAACCATGGGCTGTGCCCCAGCAGTCTGAGCAACACCTGCGGGAGCCAAGCACCAGTGAGGACCCAGTAACCAGAGTGTGGCTGCTCACACCTACCCTATAGACGACTTGTGCCTCCCCATACTGGGGGGGAGGGAGGCAGGACAATCTAAAGGGGAGGACATGTGACCG
Source organism: Emys orbicularis (assembly GCF_028017835.1). Taxonomy (NCBI): domain Eukaryota; kingdom Metazoa; phylum Chordata; order Testudines; family Emydidae; genus Emys; species Emys orbicularis. Next base: position 48,949,440 of record NC_088691.1, read on the forward strand.
CCCCACGTGTCTCCTCTGCCTAGCAACCCCCGTCCTGCGCCCAGCACAGGGCCGCCATGCTCTCCCCACCCCATGGTACCTGCGGGGGGGGGGGAGGGGGCTCTGTCCTTCTCCCTCTGCGTCCCCCCAGCACGTTTGGTCGCTCTCCCTGGCAGCCAGGCCCGGGTGGGGAGCAGGAGGGAGCCGCTTCTCAGGTGGCTCAAGCCGGCCGCTCCGCTCACTGCTCTGCAGTGAAGCAGCTGCCTGAGAAAGAGCCTGGCTGGGGCAGCGGAAGCAGGCCGCCCCCACCCCCGGGCCCAGCTACCGGGGACCGCAGCTGAGCAAGCCAGAAACATGCCGGGGTGGGGGGGAGGGAGAGGGGACTCCGGCTCACTTGTCCCCGTCCCTAGCAGCTGGGCCCAGGAGGGGAGTGTCCCACCACCTCCCCAGCCAGGCTCTCTCAGGCAGCCGCGCATGGAGCAGCGACCCAGAGCAGCCAGCTTGAGAAACGGCTGCTTCCGCCACCTTCACTCCCCACCCGGCCCAGCTACCTGAGACAGGGGTCGAGCATGTCAAGGGCAGGCGCAGCAGGAGGACAGAGCCCCTCTCCCTCCTCTCACCCCCCCAGCAGGCCAATCTGGGGGGGCATTTGACCGCACATGTTCCCCTATACCTCACCTCTGTAACATGGGTGGAGATGGCCTGGGCTAACTCTGCAGTGAAGCCACACCCTTTGGCACGTGAAGTACCTTTATGCCTGTGAGTGGTCCCATTGAATTTAGTGGGACTCCTCCCATGTGCAAAGTGTTGTGAGAAAGTGTTTGCAAGCTCAGGGCCTTAATGTGTTGATGCCCGGATAGCAAAGCAGAAGGGGCTTTCAGCACTTAAGTGGTTCTAAATGGATCTCATTACCTTTGTAGGTTCCCCAGAGTCATGAATCACTGTATGAAATGCCCCAGCATACCACTATTACACACACACATCATCAAACTCAGCTGTTGCATGAGGCTAGCCCATAGGGGAGGCTGAGTGTTTCAGGAAATTACTGCTGGTTACTCCATGGTGCCTACTTGGAAAGTTCGTAGTAGTAGCATTATGGTCAGCACCAAAGGGTCTTGCATAATGATGTATTTTTCTAAAAATCTCCTGCTCTGTGGTGGTTAAAAAAAAAAAAAAAAAAAAAAGAACCCAGCTCAGTTCCTGCCTCCCAGAGGTCAGGCTGCACATGTTCTGCACATGGCTTATGCTTTCTTTACCCCTTGCAGGCCACCTTGAAATCTAAACCCCCCAAGTCTGCTGTGTCTGAGTGTGAAACACTTTGCTAATAGCTCAGCAAGGAGTAGCCATGTTGTTCTGGCCACATGCAAGGGAAACATTCTGATGCCAGAGACTAGGCATGCAGGAAATGCCTGGTTGTTAATAGTGCTGCATGTATTTACATGGGCAGATACACAGATTGGAATAGGGTGAGGGATCTGAGCTGGAGAGTTGTCAGGAGACCTGAGTTCTGAGCTCAACTCTGCCAGTGACTTGGTGAGTGGCCTTAGGCAAGTCCCTTAAGTTCACATGGCTCTGCCTGTGGAATGGAGATAGTGATGTGAACCCATCTTAGAGCTCTACAGAGAGATGCACTATGGACAGGCTAAGAATTATTATTATTACTGGTATCATTTCATGGCTATTGCAGTCCTCTGAATTACAGCACTGCCTGCCTCTGGCTGAATTCCTGGCAACCATCATTCCCTGGTCCCCAGCAAAGACCAACTGTAAAGAGGCTGTTCTCCAGCTCCCTGCAAGAGTGGGAGTTTGGGGGGCACTAGTACTGGAATGGGTGGGGGAGGGGAGAGTTTGGCCTTCTCTCCTGCTGCAGAAGAGCAGGGAGTGGAGGGAGGGTGTGCTAGACCCTTGTGGAGGGTTCAGCCAGAGCATTAAAGGAGCCAACACAGGATGACCAGCCAGCTGCACCAGTGAATCCTACCCCGAGAGCTCTGCAGGAGGTAGAGAGGGGGACTGCAAGAGGAAGCTACCTGCCTTGCACCAGGGTGGGGAGACCGTGCTGTGTATGAGGCCCCGGGGAGCTCCTTGAATCAAAGACTGAGACTCAGGATTGAGGTGGATGGCTACCTGTGGTAGGGACCAGGCCTGCACGGTGCGGGAGTGCACACAGCTCTGGCTGTTTCCTTCCTATCCCTGCTGCCCCCTGGAGTGGTTTATTATTCGCGTGGCTCACACAGAGTGTCTAACCATGTGCTGCTGCCCCTTCTTCTGCTGTGGGGGCTGCCAAGGGCAGAGCAGAGCTCAGCTCTCGGGGGTCTCTGCTTTTCCAGCTGGAGAAGGCGCTGCGGGTGGAAGCAGCCCAGCGGGAAGGGGATGGCAGTCTGGCGCTCATGGAAATGAGGCAGCGGTTCGAGGATGACGAGAAGGCATACAAGTGCAAGCTACAGGCCTATCAGGAGGGGCAGCAGCGCCAGGCTCAGCTGGTCCAGAGGCTCCAGAACAAGGTAAGTACCCGAACCCGTGCCAGCCTCCCACTGGGCAAACCGCAGGGTATCTAGGATGGGGCACAGAAAAAACTGACTGTCTAGCTTGCCCAGCCATTGCTTTGGGTATCTGTTCTGAATGGGATAGCAGTACTGCAGCTGTGGTGCTGCCCCAGTTCACACCACCTGGGCGCTAGGCTCAGTCTGCTCAGAGTCCAGGCTGTGACACGGCACATGTTGGGCAAGGAAGGAGCAGGAAGGGACGTGCAGCATACTCTTAATTTCTGTTAGTGTTATGAAGAAGGCAGCCTTACCTCTGGGCAACTCCCACCCCACTGCACCTCTGGGAACCCCCCAACCTTGCTGCACCTCTGGGTAACACCCCCATTGCACCTCTGGGCAAACCCCTCCACTGCAGCACTGGGCAACCTTCCCCACCCCTGGTGCACTTCTAAGTAACTCCTCCCGCTCCCATTGCACCTCTGGGCAAACACTCCCCACTGCACCTCTGGGTAACCCACCCCACCCCCCTTTGCACCTCTGGGCAACCTTCCCCACCCCTGCTGAACCTCTTGGTAACCCCTCCCACTCCCACTGCACCTCTGGGTAACCCACCCCACCCCCCATTGCACCTCTATGCAACCTCCCCGACCCCTGTTGCACCTCTGGATAACCCCTCCCATTGCACTCTGGGCAACCACCCCCCAACTGCACCTCTGGGCAACCTTGCCCACCCCTGGTGCACTTCTGGGTAACCCACCCCACCCCCAACTGCACCTCTGGGTAACCCCTCCTGCTCCCATTGCACCTCTGGGCAACCCCCCCCCCATTGCACCTCTGGGTAACCCACCCCACCCCCTTTGCATCTCGGGCAACCTTCCCCACCCCTGCTGCACCTCTGGGTAACCCCTCCCACTCCCATTGCACCTCTGGACAACCCCCCCTCCACTGCACCTCTGGGTAACCCCCCCCCATTGTACCTCTGGGCAACCTCCCCAACCTCTGTTGCACCTCTGGATAACCCCTCCCATTGCACTCTGGGCAACCACCCCCCAACTGCACCTCTGGGCAACCTTCCCCACCCCTGCTGCACCTCTGGCTAACCCCCCCCCCCACCTCCCCACTGCACCTCTTGATAACCCCTCCACACACACACTGCACCTCTGGGTAACCCCCTGCCCTGCTGCAACTTTAGGAAGGGAACATGCATTTCCGAGACAGAGTTTGCTTGGCACTCTGCTCGGCTGTGTGGGACTGGATTCTATGTCACATTAAGATGCCTCTCCTGTCTTCCAGGTGACAGTTTCATATTGCATTAAAGGCATGATCCAAAGCCCACTGAAGTCAGTGGAGTGACGTTGATGTTAGTGGGCGTCGAATCTGACCCTCTGTCATCAGTAAGCGTCATGGATTGACAGAGTGGTAGCCCCATGGGTGATCATTTAACACTGAGTGCCTGTAATGCTCCAACTAATTATCCTAATCCAGGCTTCTCTTGCCCTCTTTTCTTGCTCTCACCTTCTTTTTTTCAAAATCTTTCATTCCCTTCCCCCACTTCTCCTTTCTGCCCCTCGGCCTAGGTACTACAGTACAAGAAAAGATGTGGGGAGCTGGAGCAACAGCTGCTAGAGAAAACATCTGAATCCGAGCACCAGAAACAGATGGTCAGTACAGCTTTCATTGTCCTGGCAATGCAGAAAAATGGTATGACGAATCATGCAATGGTTTTACTCTGAACTTTGCAAGAAATTTGCATAGTCGTATCCCATCATGCCTTTGTGTTTAATTTCTGTGTTCTTTTGGCAGTCAGCCTCACCTAACAAAACAGCTGTTGCAAATGCCCCTTTGTGTATGGTTCTCTTAGTAAAAGTGGATATAGTTGAAAAGGTTCTAGGTGCTTTCCAAGCAGCCTGGTGTGGTGGCGTGACAGCCAGATCCCATCACCACCCTTCAAGCAAACAGCCCGAGCACTTCAGACAGGGCAGTGCAGAGAGGGATGGGTGACAATGGGATTTCACTGCAGTTTGAAAACCACAAAGCCCTGTGCATTTGAGATCTGCGAGAGAAAGGGATTGCAACCCGCAGAGGAGACAGCACACAGCAAGTCACTCTGCTCTGGGACTCACCATTCCCCAAGGAGCACTGCTGGACTGGGGCCTTTCTCAGCATTTCTCCAGGAGTTCTGGAGGAAGGAAAGAGATCACAGCACGGCCCTGTGGTGGCCCATGGGAACACAAGAAAGCTGCAGGATTGGATGTGTTCCCTTTCTTCCTTTTGGAAAATGGGAAATATGGTCAGTCCCCAGCGTATGATAGAATCATAGAATATCAGGGTTGGAAGGGACCTCAGGAGGTCATCTAGTCCAACCCCCTGCTCAAAGCAGGACCAATCCCCAACTAAATCATCCCAGCCAGGGCTTTGTCAAGACTGACCTTAAAAACCTCTAAAGAAGGAGATTCCACCACCTCCCTAGGTAACCCATTCCAGTGCTTCACCACCCTCCTAGTGAAAAAGTTTTTCCTAATATCCAACCTAAACCTCCCCCACTGCAACTTGAGACCATTACTCCTTGTTCTGTCATCTGGTACCACTAAGAACAGTCTAGATCCATCCTCTTTGGAACCCCCCTTCAGGTAGTTGAAAGCAGCTATCAAATCCCCCCTCATTCTTCTCTTCTGCAGACTAAATAATCCCAGTTCCCTCAGCCTCTCCGCATAAATCATGTGCTCCAACTCCCTAATCATTTTTGTTGCCCTCCGCTGGACTTTTTCCAATTTTTCCACATCCTTCTTGTAGTGTGGGGCCCAAAACTGGACACAGTACTCCAGATGAGGCCTCACCAGTGCTGAATAGAGGGGAATGATCACGTTCCTCAATCTGCTGGCAATGCTCCTACTTATACAGCTCAAAATGCCGTTAGCCTTCTTGGCAACAAGGGCACACTGTTGATTCATATCCAGCTTCTCGTCCACTGTAACCCCTAGGTCCTTTTCTGCAGAACTGCTGCCTAGCCACTCGGTCCCTAGTCTGTAGCAGTGCATGGGATGCTTCCGTCCTAAGTGCAGAACTCTGCACTTGTCTTTGTTGAACCTCATCAGATTACTTTTGGCCCAGTCCTCTAATTTGTCTACGCCCCTCTGTATCCTATCCCTACCTTCCAGCATATCTGCCACTCCTCCTAGTTTAGTGTCATCTGCAAACTTGCTGAGGGTGCAATCCATGCCATCCTCCAGATCATTAATGACAGACAGCATCACAGCATTAAGTCCCAGTGACATGGGGGAGGAAATGGGGGCCCCAGAGTCCAGTCAGGAGTTTCTGGGGCAGATCCTCACCTGGTGTAAATCAGTTTATCTTAATTGATTTCAGTTGAGGTATGCCTATTTACACCAGCTGAGAATCTGGCTCTTTGCATTTATCTGGAATGGACTCTGGATGCAGCTTTGGGAAGAAAAGACCTTAAATAAATGGCTCTGGCTCCCTGTAAATGCAGGTAACCGTCTATCCAAAGTGGCCCGGTTGGCTGGGAGGCACAGCCCCCGGCTTTAAGGACCATGTAGTGAGGCGGTGTGGCTCCCCGCCACCCCGGAGGGGGAAGAGCCCATCCGGAGGCCGGAGTGGGCGGAGCTAGGGAGCTCTGAGCCCGCCCCTCAGAGGGTCAGGCGGCGACCCGGAAGTATAAAAGCTCGCCCTTACAGCTCAGTCAGGCCCCAGCAGCCGGAGAGACCAGACGTCTCCAGCCTAGCTCGTGACTGGGAAGACCCCGCGGCCCAAGGCGGCCGCCAGGGCTGGCCGGGCCTGCCCTGGGCCCGCTATCCGGAGGAGCCGCCGGGCCTGCCCTGTGCCCGCTATCTGGAGGAGCCGCCGGGCCTGCCCTGCGCCCGCTATCCGGAGGAGCTGCCGGATCTGCCGATCAATCCCTGCCCTGACGAGCCCATGGTCCTGGATCCCCCAGAGGCCGACACCAGGACCCAGGTAGGCCCCGAGGGGGAGTGTGGAAGTAGCCCGGGGGCAGCCGACCCCAGTCTGGCTGCAGCACTGCCAGAGCCTATGTCAGTGTGTTGCGGCCAGGATCCCCACTGACAGCAGCGGGTCTTCTGCCGCTGCTAGGGCCCCGGGCTGGGACGCAGTGGAGTGGGAGAGCCTGCGTCCCCCCTGCCACCCAACCCGTGGGTGGCAGTCTCCCCCTCTCCCAGGCCTTTTGAGGCTTGGGCCTACTATTGTTGCTCAGCCCTGACTGAGGTCCTGAGCTCCGGACTTCGCATTGTTGCCCGCCCTGAGCAGGGCCAAGCTTACCGTGTTCGTCCAGTTACAGCAAGAGCTGCCTAGGGAGACCCCACGGCCGGACGAATTTCCCTAGCTCACCGGGGTGTAGTGAGCCGGTGTGGCTCCCCACCGCCCCAGAGAGGGTCGAGCCCCGGCAAACTCTTGTACACGTGGTATCAGAAGTTGGGAATGCTCCCTTGGCCCCTCTGAGAAGAGGCCTGAGGGGGAAAGACTCCCCAAGAGAACCATGGAGATGGAGCGACTGTTTAAGCTGCTGGCCGAGAGTCAAGAGCGACAGCAGGCCGCCCACGTACAGCAGCAGCAACAGCAGCATGCCGCTCAACTCCAGCAGCAGCAGCAGCTCATTCAGCAGCTTGGAGACCGGCTGCAACAACTCATGACAGCGCTGTCGCACCCCGTAGACCCGCAGCCAGAGGACGGGGCTGGGTCGCCCCGCACCGCCGTCCCGGTGCGACTAACCAAGATGGGTCCCGACGATGACTCCGAGGCGTTCTTGGTAACGTTCGAAAGGGTGGCGCTGGTCGCGGGGTGGCCCCAGGACCAATGAGCCACCCTTTTGGCCCCCTACTTAACAGGGACTGCCCAGACGGCATACAGGGAGCTGGCTACGGAAGAGGCAAGGGATTATAGTCGGGTGAAGGCCGCAATCTTGGATGCCTTAGATGTCAGCCCAGAGACTTTTCGGCAGCGGTTCTGAAGCCAGACATACCCCACGAGCACCCGACCCAGGCTGGTGGCCCAAGCTCTGAAGGAGGTGTGTAGGCGGTGGCTACAGCCGGAAACGAGGACGGCAGAGGAGGTTACGGAACAAGTCATCCTCGAACAGTTCGTGCACATCCTCCCAACGCAAGGACGGGCCTGGGTGCTCCGCCGCTGGCCGGCGACGTTAGCTGCGGCTGTCGTGCTGATGGAAGACTTCCTCGCAGCCGAAACGCCAGTGGGACCCGCCCTCCGAGCTCAAAACCCCGGGCCGGAATGCCCGAACACTGAAAGAAAAGGGGATGCCCCGACCGGACCGCGGAACCTGGGCCGTGGGCAAGAGGCCCGCCCGGGACCTCGGCTCAGATGCCCGGAACCTCCCCCTCGGCCCGGACTGTTCAACCCCGTGCTGAGTGTCGTGAGGGTTCCCCGGAGTTCCCCTAGAAGTCCAAGGGGAGCCCCCTCCCGTGGCGGTCGCCCTGAACTCGGGCCCTGCTTCCGTTGTGGGAAGTCGGGACACTTGCAACGGGACTGCACGGAAATGGACTGCAGCTTCGGTCAGGTCTGTGCAGGGGACACCAGGGCCCGGCTACCACAGGCTCCCAAGATCACGGTCCCGGTAGTTGTCGGTGACCACCCCACCCAGGCCTTGATCGACTCCGGCTGCGGACAGACACTGGTTCGCCAGGCGTTGGGACCTCAGGTGGACCCCCACTTGGGAACAATTCACCTGCAGTGCATCCATGGGGATGTCCGGCCTTACCCTAGTGCCTGGGTCCGGTTAACAGTGGCTGGTGTCACCCGACGAATCGTTGTTGGCTTAGACCCTCGACTTGTGTACCTGGTGATCCTGGGGCGGGACTGGCCTGCCTTTGAGGAGATCCTCCGGTCAACCCCAGCCTTGGAAGGAGAGTCCCAGAGGGTCCTACTGGAAGAGGAGCACGGGACCCCAGAACCCGAGGCAGGAACCGGAGAAGCCGACAATCCCCTGCCGGGGCCTGCGGTCGAGACCCTCCTCCATACCGATTTCTGCCGTGACCAGAGAGCTAACCCTACCCTTAGCGGGGCCTATGAACAGCTAGCGGCAGTCGATGGGACCATCATCGACCCCCAACGTGCAACCCAGTGGCCCCACTTCGAACTACGCCGGGACCGTCTTTACCGGATCGACTGTGACTCCCGCACGAAGGAGCCCCAAACCCAGCTGCTGGTACCACGGTATCACCGGCGCGCCGTGATGAAGCTGCCGCATGACATCCCGGCTGCTGGGCATCTGGGCCAGGAGAAGACCCTCACCCGGATTCTAACGCGGTTCTTCTGGCCCAGTGTTCACCAGGAGGTGAGGAACTATTGTAGCTTCTGCCCGGAGTGCCAGTTAGCCGCTCCGCAACGAGTACCCAGGGCACCCCTTGTCCCCATACCTATAATAGAAACACTATTTGAACGAGTGGCCATGGACCTGGTGGGCCCCCTCCCAAAAAGTGTGTCGGGGTTCCAGTATGTCCTGGTTATCGTGGACTACGCCACCCGTTTCCCAGAGGCCATTCCGTTGCGGAGCACCACCGCCCGGACCATCGCCGGGGAACTGGTGAAGATCTTCACTCGGGTGGGCTTGCCCCGAGAAATCCTAACAGATCAAGGCACTAATTTCACCTCCCGATTGTTACAGCAGGTCTGCAAGCTCCTGGGGGTCAAACAGTTACGGACCTCCGTCTACCACCCGCAGACGGACGGGCTGGTGGAACGATTCAACCGGACCCTCAAGGAGATGCTGCGGAAGTTCCCCCCGGAGGAGCTACGCCGGTGGGACCAGTTGCTCCCTCCCCTGCTGTTAGCCATCTGCGAGGTACCCCAGTCCTCGACCAAGTTCTCCCCGTTTGAACTGTTGTATGTGCGCCGCCCACGGGGCCTGTTGGACCTAATGCGGGAAACTTGGGAGCAGTCTCCCTCTCCAACCCAGGGCCTCCTGAATTATGTCCTCCAGATGCAGGAGTACTTTGCTCAAGCTGGGGCCCTGGCTCGTGAAAACTTAAAGGCCGCCCAGGACAGGCAGGAACAGACTTATAACCAGGGGGTGCAGGTGCGTGACTTTGAATCCGGGGATCAGGTCCTGCTCCTCCTGCCCTCGAGCAAGTCGAAGCTACTGGCCCGTTGGCAGGGACCCTACGAGGTAGCTCGGAAGGTTGGGCCCGTCACCTACGAGATCCGCCAGCCCAACCGGTGCAAGAAGACTCAGCGATACCATGTGAATTTGTTGAAACCGTGGCGGGAGCGGGAGGGCCTGCTGATTAATCCTTACCCGCCAGAGCCTGAGTTCGGTCCCCACGCACACCGGACCGAGGACCCTGCTGCTCCCCCGCTCGGCGACACTCTCACGGAGGAGCAGCGCAAGGAGGTCAAATGTCTCCTGCAGGCTTTCCAGGGAATATTCACGGCCCTACCTGGGTACACGACCCTGGTCTATCACTCTGTCCAGACCGAGCCAGGGAAGGTAATCCGAGAAACGACCAGACCACTGCCGTACCGGATGCGCCAGGAGGTGGAGGAAGAAGTACAGGCCATGCTGGCCTTGGGGGTCATCGAGCCATCTCAGAGTGAGTGGCGTAGCCCGGTGGTCTTGGTACCCAAGCCCGATGGCACCTGACGCTTTTGTATAGACTTCCGACGGGTGAATGCCATCTCACGGTTCGACGCCTATCCGATGCCCCATGTGGACGAGTTGCTGGGCCGCCTAGGCGAGGCCCGGTTCATCACCACCCTCGACTTCAGTAAGGAGTATTGGCAGATCCCGCTCGATGACCCCTTTAAGGAAAAGATGGCGTTCGCCACTCCTACGGGACTTTACCAGTTCACCCGGATGCCTTTTGGCCTCCATGGGGCCCCGGCAACGTTCCAGCGGCTAATGGATCGCCTTCTACGGCCCCATCAAGACTATGCGGCCGCCTACCTGGATGATGTTGTGATCTATAGCCGCCACTGGGAAGACCACCTGGAACGGGTGACGGCGGTCCTGAGATCCCTGTGGCAGGCGGGACTGACAGCCAACCCAAAAAAGTGCCGCATCGGATGGCAGGAGACCACGTATCTGGGATACACTATAGGGGGAGGACGAGTGAAGCCCCTCGTCGGAAAAGTGCAAGCACTGGCAGCCTGCCCGACCCCCATCACGAAGCGCCAAGTCCGACAGTTCCTGGGGGTCGTCGGATAGTATCGGCGGTTCATCCCCCAGTTTGCGTCCATCGCAGCACCCTTAACAGGATTGCTGACGAAGGACAGCCCCCGGCAGGTGCGGTGGTCCCCCGACTGTGAAGATGCCTTCCGGACACTCCAGACGTGCCTCTGCCAGGAGCCGGTCCTTTACAGCCCGGACTTCAAACGGGGATTCATCCTCCAGACAGATGCCTCAGAGGTGGGGCTGGGGGCCGTCCTGTCCCAAGAAGTTGATGGAGAAGACCACCCGGTTCTATACCTCAGCCGGAAACTATTTCCCCAGGAGAAGAACTATGCCGTGGTTGAGAAAGAGGCACTTGCTGTGAAGTGGGCCTGTGACGCCCTACGGTATTACCTCCTTGGGTAACCGTGGTCACGCTAGTCACGGACCATGCCCCCCTCCGATGGTTGATGAGGATGAAAAATAATAATGACCGTTTACTGCGCTGGTATCTGGCCTTACAGCCCTATGTTTTCACCATCCAGCATAGGGCTGGCAAGGAGCATGCGAACGCAGACTTCCTGTCCCGCCTAGGAGGGATGGAAGGGCCTGGCCCCGACGAGCGGGAGCCAGACTTGAGGGGGGGTGGTGGTGTAGTGAGGCGGTGTGGCTCCCCGCCACCCCGGAGGGGGAAGAGCCCATCCGGAGGCCGGAGTGAGCGGAGCTAGGGAGCTCTGAGCCCGCCCCTCAGAGGGTCAGGCGGCGACCCGGAAGTATAAAAGCTCGCCCTCACAGCTCAGTCAGGCCCCAGCCGCCGGAGAGACCAGACGTCTCCAGCCTAGCTCATGACTGGGAAGACCCCGTGGCCCAAGACGGCCGCCAGGACTGGCCAGGCCTGCCCTGCGCCCGCTATCCGGAGGAGCCGCCAGGCCTGCCCTGCGCCCGCTATCCGGAGGAGCTGCCGGACCTGCCGATCAATCCCTGCCCTGATGAGCCCATGGTCCTGGATCCCCCAGAGGCCGACACCAGGACCCAGGTAGGCCCCGAGGGGGAGTGTGGAAGTAGCCCGGGGGCAGCCGACCCCAGTCTGGCTGCAGCACTGCCAGAGCCTATGTCAGTGTGTTGCGGCCAGGATCCCCACTGACAGCAGCGGGTCTTCTGCCGCTGCTAGGGCCCCGGGCTGGGACGCAGTGGAGTGGGAGGGCCTGCGTCCCCCCGCCACCCAACCCGTGGGTGGCAGTCTCCCCCTCTCCCAGGCCTTTTGAGGCTTGGGCCTATTATTGTTGCTCAGCCCTGACTGAGGGCCTGAGCTCCTGACTTGGCGTTTGTTGCCCCGCCCTGACCTAGGGCCTGGGCTTAATACCTTGTACTATTGTTGCTCAGCCCTGACTGAGGGCCTGAGCTCCTGACTTGGCGTTTGTTGCCCTGCCCTGACCTAGGGCCTGGGCTTAATACTTGGTATTCGTTTGTCGCTCAGCCCTGACTGGGGGCCTGAGCTCCGGACTTCGCATTGTTGCCCGCCCTGAGCAGGGCCGGGCTTACCGTGTTCTTCCGGTTACAGCAAGAGCTGCCAAGGGAGACCCCACGGCCGGATGAATTTCCCTAGCTCACCGGGGTGTAGTGAGCCGGTGTGGCTCCCCGCCGCCCCGGAGAGGGTCGAGCCCCAGCAAACTCTTGTACTGACCAGAACTGGAGTTCTCTGCCCCATGGAAGCTCTCTGGTTGTACCGGCTGCTGGTTCTTTTCCATTCGTCTGTTGATTTGTGTCTGTTGATTTGTGTCTGTTTTGTTTCTGTCTGTCCTGCGTGAAGTTCTTTGTCCTCTGGGAGCCATTCTGCTCCCTCTCCTTGCCCTTTTGATGTGTCACTCCCCTCTCCCAGCTGCAGACTCGGCTGGAGTCCACAGAATCCCGCCTGTGCCGCTCAGAGCACGACCACAGCACAGAACTGGAGAACACTCTTATCCGCCTGGAGGAGGAGCAGCAGAGGTGAGGCTGTCGTCTGTGTCCAAGGAGCACCTGTGGGTCCTCGTTATCCCTTGTACAAAGGAAGGGAGAGAGCAGGTTACACTAGAGCAGCGGTTCTCAAACTGGGATCTGTGGACCCTGGGGGTCTGTGAGGGTACTCCAGGAGTCCGCAAGTCATGTCTGGGACCACCAGCCCTCCCTCCCAGTGCTTCCTGCACGCCGCTGAACAGCTGTTCTGTGGCGTGCAGGAGGAACTGGGAGGGTGGGGAAGGAGCATGGACAGGCCGCGCTCGGGGGAGGGGGCGGGAAGAGGAGGGGCAGGGGTGGAGCAGGGGTGGAGCGAGATGGGGCATGGTGGAACCTTGGGTGGAGTGGGGGCAGGGCCTGGAGCTGAGTGGGGGTTGAGCACCCCCGGGGAAAATTAGAAGCCGACTTGGGGGTCTGTGAAAAAATTTAAATCAAAATGGGAGTCCTCGGGTTGCTAAAGTTTGAGAACCGCTGTGCTAGAGCATTGCCTAGAGCTGGGTGTTACTCAACTGCCATCTAATGGTAACTGCTTGCAGTCGTCTGAGCTGGATTTGAACTGGGGACCTGGAGGCAACAGGCTCTGTATCCCATTAGCTGTCCCTTGAACTCTCCAGCCCTAGCTGTAATTTTGGATGCAGGTGTGCAACATGTTTCCAGTTTGAGATTTCAGAGCCTGGCCATGTGGTGCAGCTTGGTGCTTTGATTTCTTTGCTCCATTCTTAGCTCTTTGCCGTTCTCTGCAGCAGACAGATACACTTGCATGTGTCTTTCCTCTCCTCCTGCACTGCAAAGCGGCTGAGGAGGTTGTTGTTGTTTTCTGTTTGTGACTCAGCCCTGCTGTGATCTCGCCCAGGGAGCTGAGTCACCCAGCAAAGGCAAATGATGGGGGGTTGCTGTTCAGAATACCCCACATATACAACAGTCTCCAACCAGCTCCATCAGCCAGCACCCACTGGGAGACCTTTCTACCACCTGCTGCTCTGTAATCTCCAGCTATCAAAGGGCTAATCTTCAGAAATCAGGAGATGAAATAGTGGCTGTTTTGGAGGCATTGTGGGGGCCAGTCCTGCACATATTCCTGCTAGGCAGCATGCTCAGGTGCCGCCTTTCTCAGTATGTTTTCACCCAGGATCCCAGATCTACCTGTGGTTTCTTGCTGGGACCCATCAGGATGCAGGGTTGTGTCTGTGGTGGGGCTGTAGCAAGGTCCCCTGGGTGGAATTTGGATGGGCTGCTGGTGGGAGGTGGCAGAAGGGAGGTCCTGGGGGATCCTGAGATGGGAGAGTTTAGTAGATGGAGGAGGCACCTTGAGAGCATTGGGAAGCGTGAGCCAGCACAGGATGTGGTTACCCATTCATAAATGGGGTGTGTCAAGCTGCAGACACAGCGCAGGGGGCCTGAGGTCTGCCCTGTTCCCTGCTGCTTTCAGAAACGACTTCAAGGCATTGATTTAAACTTATACGGGGTTTGGAGTGATGGTTGTCCCTGTGCTGATGTGGGATTTGGGGTGACTTCTGTCCCCGTGCCAGAGTGGGGTTTGGGGTGACTTCTGTCCCCGTACCAGAGTGGGGTTCAGGGTGCCGCTGACTCCAGTCCCCCTGTCGAGGTTCGGTTTAGGGTAACCGCTGACTGCTGTCCCTGTGAGGATCCGGGGTTTGGGTTGACCGCTGACCGCTGTCCCCATGCGGATGCGAGGTTTGGGATGACTGCTGTCCCCGTGCCCAGGCAGGGTTTGGGGTGACCGCTGACTGCTGTTCCCCGTGCCGATGTTCATTTGGGGTGAAAGCTGACTCTTCTCCCCATGCTGATGCGGGGTTTGGGGTGACATCTGACTGCTCTCCCCGTGCCGATGGGAGGTTTGGGGTGACTGCTCTCCCCATGCTGATGGGGGGGTTTGGGGTGACTGCTGTCCTCATGCCATACTGCTGCTTGTGGGATGTGCAGAGATGGGTCCCATTGGAAAGGTGCTGCAGGCAGGGTGTTCTGATCTCGGGTCCAGAATGTGCTCCCTCCTTGGCCCCGCAGAGTCAGGATCTGTGAGCCTCTCAGGTCCACTGCAGAGCCTGGCTCTTTCCCCAGGCACTTGAGGATAAAGGTGTCTTTCTAAAAATGTGCTCTAGCTCAACCGGAAGTCGTGGGCTTGCTGCAGGAATCACTGTGTGAGCTGCTCAGGCCTGTGCTCTGCAAGAGTTAGATTAGTTAGCACAACGCTCCCTTCTGGCCTCAGCGTCTATACATCTGAGCACGGCTGTTCTCAGTGGTGGCAGATGACAGAACAAGGAGCAATGGTCTCAAGTTGCAGTGGGGGAGGTCTAGGTTGGATATTAGGAAAAACTATTTCACTAGGAGGGTGGTGAAGCACTGGAATGCTTTACCTAGGGAGGTGGTGGAATCTCCTTCCTTGGAGGTTTTTAAGGCCCGGCTTGACAAAGCCCTGGCTGGGATGATTTAGTTGGGAATTGGTCCTGCTTTGAGCAGGGGGTTGGACTAGATGACCTCCTGAGGTCCCTTCCAACCCTGATATTCTATGATTCTATGACGCAGCTCTCGGGCTAGCTGAGGGATCCCAAGTTGGGTCGTTGTCTGAGCTGTGGCCACTCCATTTAGTTCTACGAATAGTGTAATATTTGTATACAGGTCCCTGAGCAGGGGATGGTGTTTCTCAATTGTAGCCCAAAGAAATTAATTCCCATAATGAGATGGGGATGATCATTCCCTACTTCCCAGGGCTGAAGGGAGGAACAATGTGTTAATGTTCATACAGTGCTTTGAGAAATGCAGTGCTCTATACAGGTGCTAAGCATTATTATTGCCTGATGCCCTCTGACTGTGTGGCCATTAGCTCAGGGCCACTCGAAGGGCCTGGAACGGTAAGTGCAGTGAAATAGGTTTGGTGTCTCCACACCTTTGCTTCTGAAGGGTGGTCTGTTGCAGGAGCAGCACATGCCACACAGCTGTGCTCTGGAGATCAGAATCCAAGGCATGGCGACTGTATTCTCTTTATCTCCTTCCATAGGGGGGTAAATGTCCAATGGACTGAGCCTGGAGACGGAGTGTCCCACACAGGAGAGGGTGTTCCTGCTACTGGGGCAGGATTGCTGGAGCAAAGGGAGTACCTGGAGATCGGCGCTGCCCTCTAGTGCCAGTGCTGCAGCGCAGGGGAAACCAATGTCTGGCTTGTTCTGCCCTAGGAGCACCAGCCTTTCCCAGATGAACATGCTGCTGCGGGAACATCTGGACCAGATGAAATGCTCCAATCAGAGACTGGCGGGGGAGCTGGAGAAGGCAACATCAGACCTGCACAGGCTGAGAGGCGAGCTAGAGCAGAGAGCATCCCAGTGGGGCAACAGCAGGGAGGTGAGTCCTTCTGCTGGGCATTGTGGCTTGTTTTTTTATTGTTGACTTCAGTGGAGTGATGCCAGTTTAGACCCGCTGGGGGCCTGGCCCCCTGACGTCAATGGAGCTGTGCCAATTTACACCGGCTCCATTTCTAAATCTCCCCATGTAGCCTGTTACTAGTCTGAGCTTAAACACAGCAGGGTGGGTCAAATAAGGTGACTTCCCTGGAGCTGAGAGCTGAACGTTCTGTTCTAGAGCCAATGCAGTTTAATAGATGTATTAATGACCTGGCTAGCGGGGGGTGCAGAGCAGTGAGGGGCACAGTCTGCAGATGACACGCAGTTATTTAGGGCAGCAAGGAGCAGAGAGCAACGTCAGAGAGACCTGAACAAGCCAGGGGAGTGGGCAGTGCAATGGGGATGAAAATCAGTGCTGATAAATACAAAGTGATGTACATTGGGGGGAAGATGGAATGGCGCGTACACCTTGCAGGGTTCTCCATTAACTGTATCCACTCGGGAATGGGGGCTGGACGTCACTGCTGACAACTCAATGGAAACCTCAGTTCAGTGTGCTGCGGGGGTGCACACACACCGAGTTAGGCTGCAGAAGGGACGGGATGGAGCCTGGGCCTCAGCCATGGCACTCCCTTGGTGAACTCCTGAATTCTGAGACGTCACCTCTGCCCTCACAGCCCCTCACGTTCTGCTCTTATTTCCTCAGAGCTCTGGCACGTACTTAAGCAATGAGCACAGCGGGATCCTGCTGCTATGGCGCCAAGCTGCCACGCTGCGCAGTAACTTGGCGGAGCTGCGTGCCACAGCAGAGCAGTGAGTACTGCCTGGGCGGTGTTCTGCCAGGAGATTTTCCCCGCTATCCCTGATGGCCCTGTAGGTGGAAGCAGGAGGATGACGAGTGTGTAGATCTTGATAGCTGGTTCACGTGCCGGCTCCGAGTAACAGTGCCCTAACCTGAATCCCCTCCAGAGGGTATGTAAATCTGATCCCGGGGACTGCCAAAGATGGAACGATACTAGCTAACCACAGCCAGGGGGTCCTTGGATCACTCAGCTGACCTAAGCGAAGTCAGAAAGTGCCTGTGCCAACTAGGCGTGATCTCTGCAGCAAGTTCCCCAGGATGATAGCTGCACAGCTGTAACGATGCGGCCTCTGGCGGAACGCTACTGAGAGTATCAGCTCAGGACAAATTGCTTAGAGCAGGGCAGTTACAGCCCAAAGCTGGAGTTCCTTTACTAACTATTAAGGCAAACCAAACCAGCCAAACAGAGAGACTTTGGTTTTACCCCACTGGCTAACCAGAAGTCATACAAGCAATTCCCTCAGATACTCCAGTTCCCTTGTATCACCACCAGCACCGCTCCTTATGGGGATGAATGGTTATGAAAATCAATAATCCAGTAAAATAAAAAAGGTTCTCTCAATCCCAAAGGACCAAGCCCCAGGCCCAGATCAATATACCAATTAGATCTTACCCACAAATCACACTGTTGCCAATCCTTTAGAATCTAAAATCTAAAGGTTTATTCATAAAAAGAAAGAAATATAAATGAGAGTTAAAATTGGTTAAATGGAATCAATTACATACAGTAATGGCAAAGTTCTTGGTTCAGGCCGGTAGCAGTGAGTCTCTGAAGTACATCCACAGCTTGGATGGGTCATTCAGTCCTTTGTGCAGAGCTTCAGTGTAGCAAAGTTCCTCCAGAGGTTAGAAGCAGGACTGAAGACAAAATGGAGATGATGCAGCTGCCTTTTATAGTCCTTTTGCCATGTGGCTTGTGCTTCCTTTGTTCCAAACACAAGCCAACCAGCACATGGCATGGAAAAACCTTAGAGTTCTGTCCATAGGCATGTCCCTGCATGCCTTGCTGAGTCACAAGGTGTATCTGCCTTCTCTCAATGGGTCAGTTGTATAGCTGATGGTCCTTAATTGGCCATCAAGCAGGCTAGGCAGTGCTGACGCCAAATTGTCTGGGGTGTCACCCAGAAGCATAGCACAAGTTTGAAATACAGACAGTATAGAGCCAATACTTATAACTTTAAATACAAAAATGATACATGCATACAGATAGCATAATCATAATAAGCAAATCATAACCTTTTCATTGACACCTTACGTGACCTCCTTTGTACAAGATTTGGTGCCACTATAGGACTTTGGTTGCAACAATGATCTATACGGTCACAGTTCATATTAATAACGTCACAACAGCCAGACAGGGGATTGAGCTTCCAAAGGAGAGGTACTGGATCTGGTGCCCCCAGGAAGTGAGTCATACCAGGCTGTCCTGAGTAGTTTTCCGTTGCTGGGGCCCTGGTAGTTGCTGGGAGGAGGCTCAGACAGCTGTTGGCTGGCTGGGTGCTAGGAGCCCTGGCTGGACTTTGAGGTGATGCTCTCTAAAACCGCAAGGATTTCTGAGTGATTCTTCACATGTGGCAATTTCTCTCTTGTTGCCAGAGGCCTGGCTGAGGCCCAGAAAGACATGGCAAGGACTGCACGCCGCCTTCAGACTGCCTGCCTGAACCTGGACTCGAACCTGCGTCTGTCCGAGAGTGGTGCAGCCTGCTCGCTGGAGAAGCAGGCTCTGCAGGGGGCACGCTTGGAGCAGCAGCTTCGGGAGAAGGTCTGGGAGATGATTCAGCTCCAGAGCCGCTGGGATGGCGAGAAAGTAGAGCTGAACTCCAGGTGAAGATGTGATGGGGCCTAGCGAGCCAATGGGGCAATTCTCGGAGAGGTCTCCAGCTGGGATCGTGCTCCGGCTCCCTGCCTCTGTCTTTTCCTAAGAGCTTCCAAGGAAGGGCCAGCTGCACAGCTGATGTAAATTGGTGTCACTCCGTTGAAGCCCATGGACCAGCTCCCCAGCGGGTGTAAATCAGCATAGCTCTGTTGAAGCTAAAATGCCCAATCGTCAATTGGTGTCAATTCTTTTAGCATCATTCATGTCAGTGGGACGCAGGGGGCAGGGCTGATTTAGGCCAGCTGAGGATCTGAGCTCAGAAAGCAAAATCTCCTCTCACCCAAGAAAAGGGTGCTCTGCCCAGGGCAGGAGGGGTTCCACTTCAGGGGCAGGTGGAGCCGCCTGGGACTGACTCTAACTAAAATCAAACACCAAACCCTCCTTTGATCCTGTTGTTTTCATCACTGGTTTTAAATAACCAATACAGATTGAAAGGGGAAGGGGGGCAGCGGTTCACGCTACAGGCAGGCGTGGGAGTGATCTCGGCTGCACTCTGCATGTAAATAATGCCACTGATCTGTCAAGGATTCTTCTGAGATGCTGATCACTAGGTTAGACCTAGGAAACAAGTCAGTGACAGGATGCGATCTCATCCCCCTACCCCTCTTCCAATGGCATGTTTTGGGGACCCAAGGTGAACTTGCAGAGGCCAAGAGGGCCATATAACCACTATACCTAGGCAGACAGGCTGTGATGCGTTAATGGAATCTGACTTCCGCTCAAAGTGATGCAGCCACAAACAGATTAAACCCACAGAAGTGTTTTCTAAGAAGTAAAAGGCCCCAAACTAGAGAAAATAAACACCCGGAATCCATTGGTTAGAAGCTGAAAGCCAGAGCTGATCTGGATGACTGCAGAGCCGTAGGGGGACAGCTGTCCAGTCAGGAGCGGGCTTTGTATCCAGGTCAGGGTTGGGATCACCAGTGGAGCTCTGAGGGGAAGCCTAAGACTGAAAGGTGTTGGGGCCCAATCCTGCAACTGACCCAAAGCTTGTGTGGAACGCTGCTAAAGCCAATGGACGGCAGCTCTATGCTAGCACAGAAGCCTACCCACGTCCAACAAATTGTGGGGTTGGGGCCTTTGAGACAACATTCCCCTCCCTTTCTCAGCCAGCCAGGCCAGGGCTCCCAAGCTTAGGGAAAGAGAGTGAAGAATGATATTGGCTGCAGCTTCTTCTTATTCCTCTGATATTGATGTTGAGAAATGTGCTAGAAAAATCACTCAGTAAACACCATGGACTATTTAACGCACTTCTTCTCATGTTCCTGGAAATGACACAGTAGATACCCTGGAGATAGCATTCTGTGGCCCAGGAGGTTGTTGTTCAGCAGAATTATGGTAAATCAGTGACAAATTTCCCAGCTGTGTAAAGTTTTAACTCTCCTCATTCCACCCTCCCTTCCTATTGCTCAGCGATCCTCCTGGCTTGGTGCCTCTTTGGTTAAGGTCATTACCTCTGAAATGTGTCAGGTGTTCACCCCATCCATCCAGTTCCTGTGTGTAGATCTCACCTTGTACGAGCAGCTGTTCTCTGCATTGAACTGTCTCTGAATGCCCTGGAGGGACTGAAAGGTGCTGGGGAAATGTCAGCTTTGCCATTGAGCCCCTGGTGCTTTCTTCACTCTGCTCAACCTGCTCTCTGTGCACGGCTTGTATCTTTCAGGATAACAGAACTGACTGCTTTAGGACAGAAACTTAAAGAACAGAATGCAAAGAAAGAGAAGACCATCTCTGCTCTAAAACTGGACATTCAGAAACTGGTACACATATCCACAAACTCCTCTCTCTCAATTAGTCAATCTCACACACACACACACACACTCTTTCTCTGATCTTTCCGTATGTTCATCACTAAGAAACCACTTATCTTTGAACACAGGAAGTCATTAAAACTGGAGAGCTACTGGAGGTGCAGGACCTGAAAGATGAAAGTGAATCTTTGCAGCGAATCGTGAACAGCATCATACAGGTGTGCTATTTCACTCACAGCAAAGTGCAAGGATGTGGTTAAGGCACTCGCCTTGGACTTGGAAGATCTGCATTCAAGTCCCTGCTGTGCCATAGACTTCCTGTGTGACCATGGACAAGTCACTTAGCCTCTCTGTGCTTCAGTTCCCCATCTGTAAAATGCGGATGCCCTGTTTCACAAGGTTGCTCAGCTACTACAGTAATGGGAGCCATATGTACCTTAGATCAATAGAGAACTAAATCCAGTAAGGGCCCCTTATGTCTATATTGTGAATGGTTTTAATTTGGTGATTCAGACCATATGGCTCAATAGTGGAAATTTGATGACTAATTGTGTATTAAAGACAACAGTATAGTTGATGGTACAGATTCTTTGCTTACCCATGTGTTGGAAAGGAGTATGTCAGGTATCTAAGAGAAGGCACCAGAGCAGAGCTGTTAGTACAGGTTCTGTTATTGTACACTTTGTTCTTCTGAAAGTTGGCTCAATGATTGTTTAAAATCAGGCCTCCCATCTGGTGCTCAGCTCATGCTGTTGTTAATCTGATGCATGTACTAGGTCATTCCATGGCTCTTCAGGCTCTTATTGTCAGTCCAATTTCTAGAGCTGGTGCTTGCTTTTATAACAATAGGCCCTGATTCAGCAAAGCACTTAAGCGTGGGCTTAAGTCCCATTGACTGCAGTGGTATTTAATGACTTTGCTGAATCGGGGCCATCGTACTGACACTCTTATGCAGGCACCAGTCACAATTTAAACAGCTGTCCATGGAACCCTAGCATAGGAGCTCTATGAGGCAGTGTTGCCTAGTGCATAGAGCACTGGACTAGGACTCAGAAGAATTGGCTTCTATTCCTAGCTCTGCCACTGACTGGTTGGGAGACCTTGGGCAAGTCCCTTTCCCATTCTCAGCCTCAGTTTCCCCATCTATACAATGGGCATAATGATACTAATCTCCTTGGGAAAGTGATTTGAAATCTCTGAATGAAAAGAACTAGGCATTATTATTTTGAGCTGCCCATCTAGCAAAGCTATAGATGGCTTTATGCACGTACAATTGTGTGCCTAACTGAGGGTCTGCGGAGTATGGATGTTACTGGGAGTTGCAGATGCTCAGCATGTCTCGTGATCGGGTGCAGAGAGCTTGGTTAGGTTGGCAATTGGGCATGCAGAATCTCTTATCTCCATGTGCACTGGACACTAACGTTGCTCCTGGTTTGGGTGCACAGTTCTCTTCACCGCTTGTGTTTGTTTTGGGGCTAAAGTGCATTTCCTGATAGTGTGGCCAAGGTCAACATTTTCAAATGTGGATCCCCAAGAGCTGGGCACTAATTACATAGGGCCTGATGCAGGAAAACATTTCAGCACATGCTTTACTTTAAGGTCATTGACTTCATGAGCTTAAAGTTCAGCACATGCTTACGTGCTTTCCTGGACCAGGGCCTTCTGTAGGCCCCAAGTGCTCATGTCAGAATCGAATTAGGCTAGTTAGTGCCTAGGTCAGCACGGAGATGTCTGCAATAGCGATCTGGGTTTAAATAGCTTTAAGGGCCTCCCTTTCAGAAGTGCTGAGCATCCTCAGCTCCCGCAGATGTCAGCAGGAATGGGGGCTCTCAGGCCTCATTTCAGGCCTCCCACTTGGCAGTGGTGGCTGGGTTGCTCTAGTGTAGCTGGGAGGTTGAGTGCAGAAGATAACAGCAGTTTGGCTTTGTTGGGATTAACCCCCCCACCCTTCTCTCCCCAGCTGGCTCTGGCTGATGCTGAGAGTGCAGGGCCCCTCTCACTGGACAGCGTGAGGGCGACAGGTGCAGAAGACCCTGGCAGACAAACCTCCCCTTTGCGCTCTAGCTCTTCACATCACAGGTGGGCGTCGCCATCCCGCGCCCACTCCCCATTGCGCCAGGATGCTGTGCTGCAAGCCGTGCAGAGTGCCCTCCAGAGGCGACAGCAGCGTGAGCAGGTGAGGACACTGCCTCGAGCTCTAGGCAGCCCCTCTCATTCCACTCAAAGTCAGCATCCCAGGAAGTCTCTGCCGACAGACTGGGGCTGGTTTCCCTGAGGAGCAAAGTGATGGCATTGCATCCAGTGGAATGCTGCATCCTAAAACGTCTGTGGGGGATGAAAAGAGGAGAGGCAGCTCTGTCAGTCTCAGAGGCAGGGGCTGGGAGGGCAGGATCAACAGCTAACGGAAGGGCAGGCATGAAGGGAATGAGCGTAAACATGATTTCTTGGAGTGTCGTTACTGTGCGGGATGGACTGGCCAGCCACAGCCCTTAATAGTGGGCCAGGTATATTGACCTGCAATTCCTTTCATCTCCAACTTCCCTGTGTTCACCCAAAGAGAGACAGAACCGCCCACAAGGGAAGCGAGGGAGCTCAGGAGCATCTCTCCAGATAATAAGAGAACCTGGTTGGGGCCTTATGCTGCTTAGGTGCTGACAGGGGGACAAATAACATGGGAGGAGCAAAGGAACAGGCCAAAGGAGAGAGCATGAGATGGAGAAGGAAAAGGAAAGGCCAGAGCCATGAGGGTGCCACTCTGAGGGGCTGTGGAGAGCCAGAAGATGGGGCACGGAGGTGTCAGTTCCTGTAGACTGGGCCCAGCTCCTGAGTGTGTGGCTCCGTCAGTCTCCACTCCCTTTCGCACCAAGGGCAGGTGTCAATAGACATGCAAGGAGGGTCTGCTTTACAGCACCTTGCAGGCCACTGATGACTTCGGCCTGAAGGCTCCAGCCAGGGCTGTCTCAGCATCTCCACGTGGGGACCTGGGGGTGAGCCCTAGCCCTGGTCTCTTGTTGCCTGGAGCAGCGGGAGTGGGAAGCACCAGCCCAGAGATGGGAGCGTGTGCTGGGTGGGGCTGGGCTATCCCATGGGTGGTGATGGAGCCCCCAGATAGAAGGGTAGTGGTTAGGGTTACCATACGTCCGGCTTTTCCCGGACATGTCCAGCTTTTTAGTCCTCAAATCCCTGTCCGGGAGGAATTTCCAAAAAGCAGGACATGTCCGGGAAAATAGGGAGGCATGGTAAGGGGACTGCCTCCTCCCCGGGCTCCAACTTTCCGGGGCCAGGCGGCAGCTATTCATTCTCCCCACCTGGGCAGCTGGACTCGGGAGCAGCCGCTGCTGCAGCTCCCACTGCCGTGGGGGGAAGCAGCCAAGCATGTGGCGCTCGGCGGCTGTGGCGCTCAGCGGCTGTGGCTCTGGCGCCCGGGGCGTGAACCCTCTGTGCCCGGGCCTGCTGCGGGGACCCAGCTGGTGCAATCCTGCGGGCGGCCCCGGAGTGGGGGCAGCAGGCCCCAGCCCCCCCGTCCTGCTCGGGTCCCACAGGGGAACGAACGGGGCTGCCGATGCCTCTGCCCCGGGGCCGTCCGCGGGATTGCACCAGCTGGGCAGCCAGCCCAGAGGCGACTGGCCAGGGGCTGGGTGCGCGCAGCGTGCGCGCTGGGTTGCCACAGCAGGCCCGGGCTCGGAGGGTTCGGGCCCGGGCGCCAGAGTGGCAGCCGCCGAGCGCCACGTGCTTGGTCGCTTCCTCCCCCTGCGGCAGTGGGAGCTGCAGCAGCAGCTGCTCCTGAGTCCCGCTGCCCAGGTGGGTAAAACGAACAGCCACCGCCTGGCCCCACAGGCCGCCCCCCTACTCTCCCTCCAGGTTCCACCCGAGTCCTGCCTGCGCTCGGGGCCAGGCTGGACTCACTCACCCCAGCCCCGCGCTCCCCCTGCGTCTCCCGGGCCTCCCTCTAGCGCTTGCGGAGGGAGGAGGAATGGTGGGGGAAGGGTTGGTTGGTTTTTTTTTTTTCTCTGCCCCCGTTTTCCCCCCCCCCCCTGTGGTCACCCTGGGGGCGGAGTTGGGGCGGGGCCAGGGGCGGGGAAGGGGCAGAGTTGGGGCCGGGGCCCCGTGGAGTGTCCTCTTTTTGCAGGATTGTAATATGGTAACCCTAGTAGTGGTTGTACCACCATGCCGTGAGGGTGAGGGGATGTAACACTGGGGCACAGGGGAGGGTCTGGGGGATTTACTAGGGATGAAGAGGAGCCACGGAGCAGCCCTTCAGCCAGTGCAGCTTATTGTGTGGGCCTGGTTTGAAAGCGGCATCAGGCTGCTCCTTGGAGGGGAGAAAGTCAGCAAGGCACAGCTGCTAGCTCAGGGGTCGGGGGGGTGATGAGTTTAAGCCATGTGACGCAGCCTTGAGTAAGTTAGGTACCTGCGTCTCAGGATCTGCCCTTCACTCACTCACCAGGATAGCAGGGATCTGGCCCTGTGCGTGTGTGCGCGCGCGCTGTGCCATATGAAGTGGCGTGCAATATGCTCTTTACCCTTGTGCCTTATTTTCCATTCTGTGGCTAGGAATTGCAATTGCAGCTGGAGTCCGCCCGGGACGTGCTGGGGGCCGTCAGGAAGCAACTGTCCGATTGTCAGCAGGAGGTGCAGGTGGCAGAGCAGCAGCTGCAGGAGCAGAGGCAGGAGCGTGAGGAGCTGGCCAGAGCCCTGCAGGATTGCAGGCGGGACTTGCAGCACTGTAAATCCTCAGTGGAGATTCTGAGCAGGTGCACATGGGAGCAGGATAGGGGGGATCGATAATTACTGTCAGGAGCCACCATACCCCTGGGGTGGCCTGGCTGAGGACGGAGTCGCTCTCCCACCCCCAAGGGTAATGCACGTGACGAGCCTGTGGTATGGCCCAGATTGGAAAGGGTGTCACTCCATAGTGCTGTGTTCAGGATTAAACAACCCCTGCAGACGTTCAGCCTTTGGAGTCTCAGTCCAAGCGAAAGGGAACCGCCCCATTGCAGGTCTCTGGCTTTTTGGGCTCACTCAGACTGCTCATATTACTGGAGCTGGTCTAAACTTTTTGCTCCAAACTTTTATTGGACAAAAATATGGCTGTCTTTGGAAATGAACATTTTCACTGAAAAGTTTTGTTTTCTTTTATTAATTTTCTGGGTTTTTAACCAACAAAATCCAATTGTTTCAGCTTTTGGGCTTTTGATTTCTTTCTTTCCCCTTCTCTCCTTTTGTTTCCCCTTTCCCCCATATGGGGGAAAAGGGAAAAAGGGGAGAGAAAGGGAAAAAACCTCCAACACCAAAACCTCAGCTTCCTGTTTCAAAAAACAAAACAAAAAAATCATTTTTGTTCTTTGTTTTTGACAAAAAAAGGAAAATTTCAGATTAATTTATGAAACACGTTTCAACATCCATTTGTGAGCAGCTCTCCATTGTAATGAGACCCAATGATGTATAGAGACATGGACTGGTTAGCAGGCAGAGAGGAGAATGAGTTCTGTCCTCCATGCAAGTAGAAGGTTCTGAGGAGCTTCCAGTCTGAGGACTGGGGCTCCAGATGTGACTCCACCAGATGTTGCATCCTTGCAGACCCTCCCACCTGCCTCCTCTAGTCACCAGCCTGTGAGAGAAGGTTCAGAACAGTCATGCCACTGAAATTCTTTTTTTTTTTCTTTTTAAATGGAGACATCCTATCTCCTAGAACTAGAAGGGACCTTGAAAGGTCATCGAGTCCAGCCCCCTGCCTTCACTAGCAGGACCAAGTACTGATTTTTGCCCTAGATCCCTAAGTGGCCCCCTCAAGGATTGAACTCACAACCCTGGGTTTAGCAGGCCAATGCTCAAACCACTGAGCTATCCCTCCCCCCGATGGGAAGAGCAAAGAGATTGAAGCCAGGATGTTTCAACAAAGTTACCCTGCGTGGTTTCGTTGTGTTGGGTACTCGGAGCGATCTGCACAACAGGGCTGAGACGTGAGGATGTTTCTGTAGGTTCTTCCTTTGTTCTGGGGAGCCCAGAAACCTCACTGATCCTGGATCTCGGAGAAACAGCAGCTCTGCGCAGTGCTGGCATGCATCGTTCTCTTATGTCTGGCTTGTGCACCAGCCTTTTTTCCAGGGTGAAACTGGTGGATGCTGATTGCTCCAACATTTAATTCTGTGTCATTGTCATGGGCCCCTGGATGTGTTATCAGCTAGGATTGAACCTAAATCCAAGGGGATGTCTTCACTGCAATAATGGGGTGTGACAGCAGTCGAGCAGACATCCCCACGCTGCTCAGGTACCGGAGCAGCAAAGCTGCAGCAGTACACATTGTACAGGCCTGCCCAGGGTGCTGGGTAATTACTCGTGGGGCTAGCCTGTGCTAAACTTCTAACACCGTTGATCTGGAAGCAGCAGGGGAATCCAAGACTCTTACTTGGTCCAGCCACTGGGGGGGCAGAGAGGCCCACCACTGATGTGGGTGACATTATCACAGGGCCAGATTGGTGACTCGCAGTTTCCCTTCCCCGCCCTCAGGGAGAAGGAGACCAGAGAGGCCACAGTGGGAAGTCTGAGCGAGCGGGTGGACTCCTCCCGTCTGGAGGTGGAAAGGCTGAGGACTCGCACCATGGAACTGCAGAGGCAGCAAAGCCTCCTGGAGGAGCAGAAGGAGGAGCTGGCAAAGGAGCGGGAGAGAGTGCGAAAGGAGCTGGAGCAAGGGTGAGGTGCCTCACATCTGCCCATGTTACTATGGCATGCAGGGCAGTCCCACTTGGGGGAGGGGGGTGCGGATTCCCCACTCCACGCTGATGTAATGGACAGTGCTGGGGGAGATGGCCCAGCATCCTCCTGGTAGGGAACCCACTCGGAGCCACGCCCACCTGACACTGGAGTGATGCAGGCCTGAGGCGCAGCCTTGACTGAAAGGTAGCAGTGAAGCAGGCGTGGCTGGGGAGCTGCTCACAATGTACATGACTGTAGGTTTCATTGCCATGGGGGAGTAAGCCCGGCTAGTCATTTACAACGATGCGAAGGCAGCGTAAACTCCTCCCAGATCAGAATGGCAGCGTTCACAGCCACACGGCGCTCGGGTGGCAAATGGCGCAGGCCAGCGGAGAAGTAAGGCCCTAGACTTTGCTGGAGAATTCATTTTCCTCCCTTTTGCGTGACTCCTGCAGGCAGAGGTCCCTGGAGCAGTTAGAAGAGAAGACCTCAGCCTTGAAGAAGGAGCTGGTGGTGGTAAAGGAGTCCTTGAACCAGGCCGTCCTGGAGAAGGACGTGCTGGAGAATGAGAAGGAATGTGTAAGCTGTGCTCTGTCTAAAGTAAGAATGGCGATGGTGTCCTAGGAGCTTGGCTAGCGATCAGCTGTTTCATGAACTTCACAGGCCAGTCTGTTCCCTTACTGAAGGCATTTTTCCTCATCTACCTCACCGCTACTTCTCCTGTCAGTTCACCTCCTCTGGGGAACTGAGTTTGGGTTTGTACAGCACTGTTCATGCTCAGCTTTTCCAAAAGCACTTAGAAGTGATGAGCTAGATCCTATTACCAGGCAGTGGCTGGCAGGCAAACAGAACAGCTGTAACTTATCACCCAGAGAGCCCTGGGCCTGGGGTCATCAACCTGTGATCCCGTCTCCACTGGGAAAATGCCAGTGGATCCTTACTTCCCACCTGGATGCCCACTAGAACTTGACTGATGGAATGCTAATGTATCTGGTATGAACGACCGCATCACTCTGGGTCTGAACCGCATTATCAGCACAGACCATGAACCCAAATCCTAGTAGGAGACCTGAATCCATGGAAGTGGGATTTTCAAAACCACCCACCTGCTTTAGGAGTATGAGTCCCATTTCCTTTCAGTGAGACTTGGGCTCCTAAGTAGAACCAGATGGATCAAATGCAGATTTGGTGACACCAAAATGATTCACAGATTTGTGTCAGCGACGCTGAATTGCTTGGGCCTGAAAAATTTCCTTTTGAAAAAGTCGAAATATTTCGTTTCAACATTTTTGAAGTGAAACATTTTGATTTTTTGAATTGAGTTTTCATTTAGAAATTTTGTTCAA
The DNA here is from genome assembly GCF_028017835.1 of Emys orbicularis. Lineage (NCBI taxonomy): Eukaryota > Metazoa > Chordata > Testudines > Emydidae > Emys > Emys orbicularis. The sequence goes on from NC_088691.1 coordinate 48,977,915, forward strand.
TTTAATTTTTAAAAGATTAAAAAATGTGAAACATTCAAAATGCAAATGAAATGTTTCATTTGACCGAAAATGAATTTTTTTCCCCCACTTTTCTTTTTGTCAAAAAATTTCATTTTCGGGTCAACCCGAAACAATTTTTTTTTCCTGGATTTTTTTTTTTTTTTTTTTTGGAACCAAAATGAATAAGCAGTTATTCACCCCACCCTACTCCGAAGTCACTGAGGCTGTGTTGAAATCCCACCCAGTCTTCCAGCCTGAAGGCGGGAGTGACACCGGCTAAGTTGTATGGCAAGCGGGAGGCACAAAGACCTTGCCCATTGGCATTAGTTTCTCACACAGCCATAGGGGATGGGAGGACAGGGCTCTGGTAGAGTGGCGGGTGAGATGCCAGTGAATGGCATGACATTATTAGGAGCTGATATTTCAAAATGGAAAATGTGTTACAAGTTAATTTCTTTGCTTGGAAATAACATGCCCACCACAGTTGGAGTTGAAGTCAGTGGGTGTTAAACTGGGCTCCAGTGAATAACTACTGAGCAGCAGCCATCCCTGTGACGATAGCAGAATGATCTGCCCAGAGCTAAATCCTTGCACCAAGAATTCTGTTAGGCAGCATTTTCAGAGGTACTAACGTTTCCAAACTAGTATATTACTTGCCACATCATAATAGCACTAAAATAACAGGAGTACTTGTGGCACCATAATAGCACTGCGTTACAACAACTGTCAGATCCACTTCATCTTCAGTGGGGTAGGAGATGTCCCGACTGGGGAACATGTTTTTTTCCCAGGAAAGAAGGGTTTCCCTGTCTCACTCAATAGTGTTCACTCTTCTAGGAAATCCTGGAGAGCAACTAGCAGTGAGCTGAGGGTAGAATGGGTGGGAGAGCTTTTTAAAAATGTCCTAACCCCGATGAGTAATATCATATAGAGCTCGCTGTCAACAATTCCTTTGCAGGGGCCGAAGTACCGGGCCCCATCAATGGAGATGCAGTCTGCTGGATTGCTAGCTGACCCAGCAGAGTGTACCTCAGCCAAAGGGTCCATCAGGAAGAATGTGCAGGTCTAATTTATGGCACTTCGTAACAGTGGCCGGGCTAGCAAAAGAGTCTGGCACCCATGTGCTGGTCTTGTCTGTGGGTGAAATGAGCTATGGGGTTCGAGTGTGGCACAGCTGGCATGGGAGGCAAGCCCCCAGGAGGAATTCTCGTTAATGCATCAGTAGCCATTGGCCTAGCTGAGAATTTCCGAGGCTCCGCAGTGACAGTAGGAAGCTGGTAACAAATCTCGTTAGTATCTGATACAGCCCTGCAAAGACCAGAAAGCGGTAGCATCCCAGTGTGAACTGGGGGCTGAACAGTGCCATCGGGATGTACCCTGCTGTGGGGACACGAGTTGCAGGAGGCATTGGGCACTCATTGGGGTGAGTTCAATGGGAGTTTTGCATGAGGAAGGACTGTATGATTTGGCTCACAGATTGCCCAGGACTGCTCCCTATGAACCACATAGTGGGATCTGCAGCTGTAGCAGCCTGACCACTAGCTTCCCACCAGATGAACTCAGAGCATCCCAAACCCTTCTGATATCAGTGCTTCAACCCCAGCGTGTATCGCAGAACCCAGGCCAGAGACTTCCTCGCACTGTGCCTCAGTTCTTCACCAGAGTGGAGCAGGGGCTCCTGAATCTCGGGGACAAGGAAGGTTTTACCTCACTGTGGCTGGAAAAACTCCCAGCCAGTGTTTAAGTGCTGAGGTCTCCCTTCTCCCCAGGCCAAGACCAAAAGTGCTGAGCTAGAACTAGCCATAAACAAGCTGAGATCGGAGGACTCCGAGCTGAGAGACTCACTGGCCAAGATGGGGGCTCTGACTGAAGGTCTTGCCCAGGACAAGGTCAACCTCAACCGCCTTCTCCTGCAGGTAACAGACCTTACCCTGCCCATGGCCTCCACTCAACACCTGCACTCACCTCACATGCGTTCTGCCCCTGTGCCCCTCACAAACACTCCAGCCTACACCCTCCATGCTACCCCTGTGTCCATCACACAGCCCCGCCCACGCACCCCCTGTGCCCATCACAAACACCCACCTACGTCCTCTGTGCTGCCCCTGTGCCCATCACACACACCCGCCCTGCGTTCTGCCCCTGTGCCCCTCACACACCCCTGCCCTGTGCCCATCACGAACACCCTAGCCTACGTCCTGCGCTCTGCCCCTGTACACCTCACACACACCCCCGCCCTGCACCCTGTGCCCATCACACACCCCCGCCCTGCGCTCTGCCCCTGTGCCCATCACACACCCCTGCCATGCACCCTGTGACCATCACACACCCCCGCCCTGCGTTCTGCCCGTGTCCCTCAGACACCGCCGCCCTGCGCTCTGCCCTTGTGTCCATCACACACCCGCACCCTGTGCCCATCACACCCCCACCCTGCGTTCTGCCCCTCACACACCCCTACCCTGTGCCCATCACGAACACCCTAGCCTACGTCCTGCGCTCTACCCCATTGCCCATCACACACCCCCGCCCTGCACCCTGTGACCATCACACACCTACGCCCTGCGTTCTGCCCGTGTCCCTCAGACACCCCTGCCCTGCGCTCTGCCCTTGTGCCCATCACACACCCCCACCCTGTGCCCCTCACATGCTCCCGCCCTGCGCTCTGGCCCTGTGCCCCTCACACGCTCCCGCCCTGCGCTCTTCCCCTGTGCCCATCACGAACACCCTAGCCTACGTCCTGCGCTCTGCACCCCTCTGCCCATACCCCCACACACTCCTGCCCTGCACTCTGCCCCTGTGTCCCTCACATGCCCACCCCCAGCCCATGACCTGCATTCTGTCACTCAGCACTGGCCCACAGAAGCTGGTTCCGTTATTCCATGCCAGAGCACTGTTAGGTACCCAGCCAAGATGTGCCAGCTGCAGGGCATCACCACAGCCCAGCCCAGGGAAGTGCCTCTCACCCCTTTGAAAGGGGCAGTTCCTGAACTTGGCTACAAGGTACATGTGTCTGGGTGGGCAGGGTCAGGTCCCTTTGAGTGGGCTGTGCCCCTCCCTTCTCCACGGGCCCTCCCCCCTCCACCACCAGAGCATCCCCCCTTCCTGCTCTCATTCAGCTCCTCTCTCTCGCTGGCCTGCCCTTACCCCCTGTGCTGGTGTTCTAGGAGCCTCATCTCAGGGCTTTGCCACCTCCAGCCCTGGGGCAGGGGCTGCCGGCTGTACCAGAAGTGCCCATCACTCATCCAGCCACTCCTGGCTGCAGATTTCAATGCCAGGGCCTGCCGGATCCAGCCCCATCCCGCCGGGGCTGCTAGGTGGATCCAGAGAGAGGGGGGGAGGGAAAACAGAAACGTCTTACTCTGCCAAGTGAAAAGCATCCCTCTTGTTCTAGTGGCTGGGAACCCCCTCAGTGGGAGAGCAGGCTGCAGGGCAAAGGCAGAGCCCCCCCACCCCCACCCCAGGGCACCGAGCCATGCAGGACTGCGCTCTGTCGCCCATTCCTACCATTGGGGGGCATTCCTGTAGCACCAAGAGGCCCCAGCCAGGATCAGGACCCGCCAAAGAGCTTACCGGGTAAAGGAACGAGGGTGGGAGAAGGTAAATGTCATTGTCCCCTTTAACACTGGAAAGCGGAAGCCCAAAGAGAGGAAGGGCATGATCCACAAGGGACGTAGGCACCTAGCTCCCATTGATTCAGTGGGAGTTAAGCACCTACAGACCGTCTGTCAGCATCTCCTGGAGAAGCCCTGCCCCAGAGCACCCAGGCTCGTGGGTGAGGTTTGCCCTCTCCCACCTGCTGGTGTGAGGAGTGCAGGCAGCCGGAGCGCACTCTCTTTAGTGGTTCCCCCTCAGTTCTGAGCCATGGGACGTTCGCTTCGAATCTCTCTAACCCTGGGCTGTGCCAGAAATGTTTTAGCCTCATGAGCACTGTCCCAGCGGGGCTTGTAATCTCCGTGGGCATGTTACTTCAGGGAGGCCTGACATGGGGGTAGCGCAGAGGTTCCATGCTCGACTGCTTGTGCCAACAGCGGGTAGAACTTCCAAGGCACTTCAAGCACTGCCCAGCTCCCCCCACGAGCCTGGACCCTGCTTACGCACCACGCAGAAGGCTTCACCACGCTTCTGTACCTTGCCAGCTCAGCCTATGGCACTTGAGCTCTCAGGAGCCATTGTGATGTCACGTCTCGCTAGTGTGACCGTCAGAGCCTCCAAGTTCTACGGGCATGAAGGAATTGCAGTCCCCAGGCCCCGTCAGGTCTGAGTTAGGGTTGGGGATATATTCCCTATCCAGGGAACATCCCCAGGCTGAGAACGGATCCCCCATGGCAACAGCAACTGTCGTCTCTGCAGCTGAGCTTCTAACAGCAGGCAGCTGTGCTGTTCTGACGTCACCTGAGAGCGGGCTAGCTCCCCCCTGCCCTTCACTCTTGTCAAGTCTGTAGGGTATTTCCTCCCAGGGCCGGCCCCTTACCCCACTGCCCTCTCTTTGGCTTTTGGGTGTGGTGAAGCTGGAGGAGGAGAAGAGCTCGCTGCTGGAGCAGAGGCGGGAGTTGGAGCAGGAGCGAGCTGGCCTGCGAGAGCAATTGGCACACCTGGAGCAGGAGCTGGCATGGATGAGCGTGGCCAGGCGGGAGCTGGAGCAGAGCTGCCAGGCAGCAGAGGAGAGGCAGGAGGCACTGGGGGAAGAGATGAGGTTGCTGCGCAGGGAAAAAGCCCAGCTGCAGGATCACCTGACGCAGGTGAGAGCAGGCCCAGGTGGGGATCTGCCCCAGATAACGCTCCCTCCCTGCACACTGCTGGGCAAGAGCCAGTCTTCCCTTTGTGGCAAAGGTCTTCCTCCCCCATGCCTGCTCTTCTCCATTCCTCGCTTGTGGCGGCTTTGCTGTCAGCCAGCCGGTTCCTGGAGCAACTGGGAGCCACAGGAGCAGACTGGGAACAAGATGGGGACGCAGAGAGCAAATCCCCCCCCCAAGTTGCTGTGTGGGAGAAATGACCTACCCCACCTGTATCCCTGGCACAGAATACTGCCCTGGTGTGCCTGGCTGGTGAGATGGGGAGGGGCTGAGGGGGAGTAGCCCTCCCATGGGCATCTCTCTCCCTCCCTCTCTGCTGCCTGCAGTAGGGGTAGCCAGCAAAAGGGACTCCGGGAGCATGGAGGGCCCAGTCACACCCTTTGCTCTCTAGCTTTGCTCACCTTCCTTTCCTCACTCTTCCAAGGCGAGCAGCCAGCAGCACACTCTGAGTGAGCAGCTGGCGCACAGACACCAGGAGCTGGAGATTCAGGCCGACGCCCTGCTCCGCACCGCCCAGGAGAAGGAGGAGCTCGCTAAGGAGAAGGCACAGCTGGCTGTGGAGTTCAATGTACTGGAGAGGCAGAGGAAGGGCCTGCTGGAAGAGACAGACATGCTCAGGTACCCCCTCCTTGCTCTTCAGATCCTGGGAGACTGGCGGAGTCCTGTGGGTATCACCTGGAGGCTGGCTAGTCTCTTAATTTGGGGGGGAGGGCTACTAAGGGGTGCCATGGCAGGGGAGAGAAGGTCTCTTCTCTGTGCCAGGAACTTCCTGCACTGCTGCTCCCAGTGCTACCTGCTGGTATGAGGCTGGGAACAGCCCAGATCAGTAATGGAGATGGACCAGAAGGGGCCATTCCCGACAGGGGAAGGCAAGGAATGCCAGGAGCCCCACTTCTGCCCAACACGCTCCCTCTCCCTGCTGCTGCATTCACTCCTCTCCCTCCTGCTGAGGGGCACAGGGGGGCAACTGGTACCCAGCAGCACTGCAGAGCAAGGGAAGGAATTTCCAGCTAAGCCCACACAGCCAGTGGACAGCTGGGAGGGTGGCTGTTCTCAGCCACTACCAACCTGTGTGGGGAGACATGATGCCCACACTCCCTTGGGCTGGCGGGGACGCTGTGCCAGCTGACCTGGGCAGTCATTCACCATGCAGAGGCCTCGCTCCAGCTCCCTAGGCAGTTTGATGAAAGGATTGCTAATGCTTCACAGTCCTGGTTCTCCTCTGCCACACCCTGGTGGAAATGAAGCCTCACTTGCGCAGGAGGAAGTGGAGTTCTGCCCCTCGACCATGGTCTCTGGGCGAGGAGAGCCAGCCCCGTGCCCTTGTTCTGCCCAGACACGCTGACACAGCCATCACATGTGTGACAGCCAGGCTCAGCCACGCTCATGTGGAATTGCTCCCAGGGGGCAGCTCCACAGGGCCTGCTGCTGGGAACACATCTGGCGAATGGAGAACAGGAGAGAGGCCCCAAGGAGCCTGTGTGCGGCAGATGTTCATACAGGGCACACACGGCATTCAAGCTGTGGCTGGGACAGCGCTGCATGGCTCATAGCTGAGCCATAAAGGCCTCAGGGCTCAGCATAGACAAAGGTTCCTCCCACAATCAAAGCCCCAACTAATTCACTGGAGGTCGGGGAAGTGATAGCCTCCATCACTGGCCCTGATTCTTTGCTGCTGTGCCACAGAGCTGAGAAGGACTCACTGGAGATCAGCCTTTTTGAGATGCAGGAGCTAGCAGCACAGCTGGAAGTCAAGAAGGAACAGCTGGAAGGGGAGAATCAGAGCCTTGACCAGACAAGGCAGGTGCTCCAAGGTAAAGTGTATGTGCTACTGCCAATCCCCACTTCCCTTCTGTCTATGGCTTCAGCTCCTGAGCTCAGTACCCCCGGCCCAAGTGGAGCCATGCCCATGTCCCTTGCCTTGTGGTATCATGGAGCTCCAGGCCCCATGGCCTGCAGCAGAGAGTAATGCCCGCATTGCACACCTGAGTGCGCTTTACGCAAGCAGGACCCTTGGGAGCCTCACAAGGGTTTCTTTGGTCCACAGTGGAGGTGGAGAAGGCCCAGCAGGAGCTGGAGCTGCAGGACACCACCCGGAGGCGGGATATAGAGTCACTGAAGCAGCAGCTGGCGCAGATGAAACAAGAGACTCAGCTGTCTCTGAAGAACCAGAAGAAGGCCCATGAGGAGGACCTGGCATGGCTGAAACAGGAGAAGGTGAGAGCTGCAGCCTCCAGCCTCAGTGAGAGAGGAGCCCTACTGATCTGCAAACTGCAACTAGACACATTCGCAATAGAAATGAGGCAAACAGGTAGCATTGAGGATAACATACTATGGGGCGCCTTACGAAGGGCACGGCGACCCCTGGGTAAAGTACCATGATGCGCCTTACTCAGTGCACAGCGACACATGGGTAATGTACCATGTGGCACCTTACCCACGGCACGGTGACCCTAGGTAATATACCATAGGGTGCCTTAGACAGCGTATGGCGACTCCTCGGTAAGGTACCATGGGGCCCATTACCCAGGGCACGGCAACCCCTGGGTAACGTACCATGGGATGCCTTACGCAGGGCATACTGACCCCTGGGTAACATACCATGGGGCACCTCACCAGGGGCACAGTGCCCCGTAGTTTAGGTACCATGCAGCACCTTACCTGGGACACGGCAACCCCTGGGTAACGTACCATGGGGCACCTAACCCCGGGCATGGTGACCCCTGGGCAACGTACCATGGGGCCCTGTAGCGAGGCTGAGTGGCCTCCCTCTGAGCGGGAGAGAGAGGGACGCTTACACGCCCCTTGGAGGGTGGAGCCTAGATCGCCCCGTCCCTCTCGCCGGAAGTACCGGTGCGTGGCCGGAAGTATAAAAGGCTGGCCCTGCAGCACAGTTGTGGGAGAGCCAGCGAAGGAGGAGGACGCTCGGCCTGTTCTCCCGAGAGGAACATGTGCCTGGCTGTTCACGATTTCCAGACAGCCCGGAGTACCTGCTGTCTGGCCCAGAGTACCCTGAAAAGCTGGAAGAGGCCTGCAGGCCGCAGCTACCAAGCCCCGGGGAGGCAGGAAGTAGCCCAGGGGCAGCCACGGAACAGCCGGCTGCAGAGCCCGGCGTGGCTCAGTCAGCGTGTTGCGGCTGGATCCTTGCCGATGCAGGGGTAGCCAATCCTGCCCCTGCCAGGGCCCTGGGCTGGGACGCGGTGGAGTAGGGTGGGCCCGTGTCCCCCTGCCACCCCACCCCAGGTGGCTGACCCCCTACACGATGCAAGGAGGCTCTAGTCCAGGACAGGAGCCCCTTATCTCTCACCTGGAAAGACTGTTTGCTGGCTATCTGGGCCCCGCCCAGGCTTAAACCAGCCCTGTAAGGTCTGTTTGTTTGCTGGCTGCCTGAGCTCTACTCTGGCGAGAGCCAGCCCCGTGAAGACTGTTTGCTCGCTGTCTGTCTGGGCTCCACCCAGGCCAGAGCCAGCCCTTAAAGCCTGTTTGGTTGTTGGCTGCTTGGGCCCGGCTCGGGCCGGGGCTACCCCTGATAGACTGTGTTGACGGCGGACTACTTGAGCTACCCCAGCCCAGGCCAAAGCCTGGTAGTGACAGTTGGTCGCCCAGCCCTATTGTGGGCTCCCGGCTAACCCGCAAACCCTGGTCCTGACCAGACTGGGCCAACCTGAGTGGCCTCCCTCTGAGCGGGAGAGTGAGGGACACCTACACGCCCCTTACCCAGGGCATGATGACCCCTGGGTAATGTACCATGGGCACCTTAACCGGGGTGTGGCAACACCTGGGTAACATATCATGGGGTGCCTTACACGGGGTACCACGACACCTGGGTAATGTACCATGGGGCGCCGCACCTGGGGCACGGTTGTGACGGGTTCAGTCACAGAGACCCCCTTGGGACTGTCACCTGACGTGCTGAATTTACTTCTGAGTCTGTTTTCCCTGCCAGTTTGGGACTCCAAAACCCTGCCTTGTTGAGCCAGACATGCTAGCCTGCTGCAACACAGACCCAGGTCTGGTCCACGCCCCCAAAGCTGCAGACTTTAACCAAAAACTGCTCAGCAGGTCCCCTCTCTCCAGCACCCAGACACCCAGCTCCCAATGGGATCCAAACCCCAAATAAATCAGTTTTACTCTGTATAAAGCTTATACAGGGTAAACTCATAAATTGTACACCCTCTAACACTGGTAGAGAGATATGAACAGGTATTAATCACTTACTCTGGGTTCATTAATAAACAAAAGTGATTTTATTAAGTATAAAAAGTAGGATTTAAGTGGTTTCAAGTAATAACAGACAGAACAAAGTAAGTTACCAAGCAAAATAAAACAAAAACACACAAGTCTAAACCTAATACATTAAGAAACTGTTTACAGGTAAAATCTCACCCTCAGAGATGTTCCCATAAGCTTCTTTCACAGGCTAGACTTCTTCCTAGTCTGGGCCCAATCCTTTCCCCGGTACAGTCCTTGTTAGTTCCAGCTCAAGTGTTAACTCAGGGATTTTCATGACTGGCAGCCCCATTTGTTCTGTTCCACCCCCTTTTATAGCTTTGGCACAACGTGAGAATCTTGTCTCTCTGGATCCCCACCCATCCTTCTAAATGGAAAAGCACCAGGTTTAACATGGATTCCAGTATCAGGTGACATGATCACATGTCCTGAGAGACTCCAGCCTCCATTCTTCCAGGACTGGACCACACACACCCAGGAAGGTTTGCAAGTAAACAGAGCCATGTACAGGCAATTGTCCTAGTCAATGGGAGCCATCCAAATTCCAAGCCACCATTAATGGCCCACACTTTGCATAATTACAGTAGGACCCCAGAGTTATATTTCATATTCCTAGTTTCAGATACAAGAATGATACATTCATACAAATAGGATGAACACACTCAGATTATAAGCTTTGTAATGATACCTTACAAGAGACCTTTTGCCTAAAGCATATTCCAGTTATATTATATTCACACTCATTAGCAAATTTCCATAGAACATATGGAGTGCAACGTCACAATGGTAACCCCTGGTTAACGTACCATGGGGCGCCTTACCTGGGGCACAGTGCCCCTGGGTAACGTATCATGGGGTGCCTTACGTGGGGCACGGTGACCCATGGGTAATGTTGTGATGGGTTGGATCACATGTGTACCTTAGCTAAAGGTGCAAGGACTTTGTAACCTGCCACCAGTTCTAATTCTGCCATTTTCCCTGGCAACAAATCCTTCTCATGGACCAGGTCCCTCCTGACCACAGAAATCTCTGCACCAGTGTCTCTCAATCCCAGGAGTACTTTCCCATTAAGTTTAACAGCATGCATATGCTCACTGCTTGGTTGTGTAGAAGCAAACTTTACAAATCCTGTGTGGAAAGAGGCAGCAGCCTGGCTCTGAGAAGCAGCAGCTTCATGTGTTACCTGCTGCCTGTTCCCATTCAGCCAAGGAGATTTATTCCTCAGGTGGTCAGTGGATTTACAATTATAGCACCTCTTGGACTTCTCTGCTTGTACAGGAGATTTGGGACGAGTAACAGGGGAATGGGGAGGTGAACGCCCAGCCTCCTTTTTCCCCCGGGGTAAAATGGTGATTCTGCTTTCCACCAACCCTGTACCCCTCTGCCAGTGGTTTATGTTTAATTGCAGCTTGTGACTGCTCAAAAGAGTTGCAAACTCAGCCAATCCACCCACTGCATCCACCTTTTTGTCCCACAAATACTGTTTTACATCATCACTACACATATTCAGGAATTGTTCCCGAGTAACCAAATCACACATTTCTTCCAAGCGTATAATGCAGGGATCGGCAACCTTTGGCACGCGGCTCGCCAGGGTAAGCACCCTGGCGGGTCGGGCCCATTTGTTTACCTGCCGTGTTCGCAGGTTCGGCCAATCGCGGCTCCCACTGGCCGCGGTTCGCCATCCCAGGCCAATGGGGGCTGTGGGAAGTGGCGCGGGCCGAGGGACATGCTGGCTGCCGCTTCCCACTGCCCCCATTGGCCTGGGACGGCCAACCACGGCCAGTGGGAGCCGTGATCGGCCGAACCTGCGGACGCGGCAGGTAAACAAACCGGCCCGGCCCGCCAGGGTGCTTACCCTGGCGAGCCGCGTGCCAAAGTTTGCCGATCCCCATTATGCCTTTTCCCCCTCACCCACTTATCTAACAAATCTCTCATTTCATTTACATAAGCCACATTACTCAATCCAGATCCGCTTTTAAGACTCCTGAATTTAACCCTGTAGGTTTCAGGTGTAATCTGAAACGGTTTCAAAACCAGTTCCTTAAATTTACTATAGTTTGAAGCATCATCAATAGGCATCTGATTGAATATGTCCAGAGCTCTTCCAGTCAATTTTGCTACCAATGTGGTCATTTTTTGATCGTCAGGAATTGTATGGAGGGTGCACAGTCTCTCAAAGGTGATGAAATATTCGGCAGTGTCACTGGACTCATCATACTGCGGACATAGTCGTTCCCATTTGTGGATTTTTGGGGAAGTGGGGCCAGCTGCTGGAGGGTTTTGTCTCTTCCACTCCATAACAGCCAGTTCATGCTTCTGGGCCTCAATCTGGGCCTGTATTTCTCTGTCCCTTAACTCCGGGGCTCTTTTGTCCCTGGCTGCCTCTGCTTCCATAGCTCTTTTGTGAGCAGCTTCCTCCCTGGCTGCCTCTGCTTCTTTGAGCTTCAATTGAAACTCCCTTTGCCTTCTCTTCTGCTTCCAGTCTGGCCAGCTCTAGTTTAGTAGCTGCCTCACTGCTAGTCATTTTCGTGCTTTCTTGTGCTGGGCCACACCCCTCTGCAGTTCACTGAAACTGGGATGCACTCAGCTCAGGGGCTTCTTAGTTAACAGACACTTGCCCAGTGCCCAGTGTTCAGCCTTTCTGGGCAATTTGCAACCTGTGCAGTTCTAGTTTCTTCTGATCTTCACTCTTACTTATTTTGCTTATTTTTCTGTCCCTATTTCCCTTACCCGAAATAAGCAAACAGAAAATAACAAACCACTTTGTCTGTTCTCCAGCCAACACACTT